>NC_133647.1:15096004-15818312 GCF_009905375.1 Apium graveolens
GAACTCATCCACTATGACCATAACATATTTCTTCTTTGCAATAGACATGATATTCACTGGACCAAATAGATCTACATGTAGTAGGTGATAAGGCTCAAGAATTGATGATTCAGTCTTGCTCTTGAATGAAGATTTTCTTTGTTTTGCCTTCTGACATGAATCACAAAGGCCATCAAGAGCAAATACTGATTTTGGCAGTCCTCTCACAAGATCTTTCTTGACTAATTCATTTATATTGTTGAAATTTAAATGAGAGAGTTTCTTGTGTCAATTCTAGCTTTCTTCAATTGATGCTCTACTCAATAGACAGATTGCAGAACCATCAGTACTTGTTGAAAGCTTGGCTTCATAAATGTTACCATGCCTGTATCCTTTCAGAACAACTTTGTCTGTAGATTTGCTTACAACTTCACAGTGTTCTTCAAAGAAATCCATATGATAACCTCTGTCACATATTTGACTAAAACTCAGCAGATTGTGTTTAAGTCCTGAGACCAGAGCTACTTCTTTAATGATGACATTCCCAAGATTGATATTGTCATATCCCAGTATTTTTCCAATGTTGCCATCTCCATAAGAAACACTTGGGCCTGCTTTCTCCACAAAGTCTGATAGCAGGGCTTTATTTCCAGTCATATGTCCTGAACATCCACTGTCCAGAACTAAGATGTTTTTCCTGTTGCCCTGCAATCACAAAGACCACTAATGATTAGTTTTAAGGACCCAGACTTGCTCGGATCCTTTGGCCTTATTAAGTTTGTTAACATTTGCAGCGGATTTAGCATCAAAGTTTATGTTAACATTTTTCTTATCAGCATTTACACTATCAGACTTTGTATCAGAACTTACACTAGAAGGAACAATGCTAACTTTCTTTAAAGAAGGTTTTATTTGATAATAATCATAGTACAAACTATGATATTCCTTACAAGTATAAATGGAATGCCATAAACTATCACAATGAAAATAAGGATTTTGTGGCCTATATCTAACAGACTGACTCTTAACTCCTGACTTTGAAAGTAAGGAGTTTATGTTCTTATTCTTCCTGCAAAAAGAAGCCAGATGGTTAGAACTTCCACAGTTATGACATGTTTTTCTAGGAGCATTAGGAATAGGCTTAAAATCATTGCTTTTATTCACACCTTCCTTTCCATTCCTATTTTTCCTAGGTTACTTTACCTTGTTTACATTCTTAACATCTTTCAGCTTATGCTTAAGCTGCTTCTTTGTCATTAAGCGTACGTTAACTTCAGTTGGCTTTTCCTGTGTTAGTTTGTCAGAAGTTAATTTCTCTTTAACTTCTGATTTCTCAGTGTCAGACTTTACAGCTACAAACTTAACAGGTTTTACATTTGGCTTTTGTTTAACAACTATAGGCTTAATTTCTACAGTTCTTTTATCATTCTTGTCATCTCCATAACCTAAGCCCTCTTTTCGGTTTCCACTACTTAATAAATTATGAGTTGTTCTGCCAGAGTTAGTCCAAGTCCTAATAATCTCTCTTTCCTTTTCTAACTCAGTTTTTAGAGATTCATTCATTTTAAGTACTTCATCCCTAACATAGAAGGCATCATCTCTATCTTTCTGAGTTTGATAGAACATGACTAACTATTTTTCTAAATAATCATTCCTCTTTTTACAAGCAAGATTTTCAGAAGTTAATCTTTCACATGTTAAAGTTTGATCTCTATAACTAATGAACATGGTTTTAAGATATCTTCTCAACTCATTAATATCATCAGTATGAAAGGCATAAGTAGTTTGAGGTACCTTTAACTCAGCAGCTTCAGAACTGCTATCAGCATTTGCCATCAAGGCGTGGTTCACCTCACTTTCAGAATCTGAAGTGTCTGTCCAGCTTTTCTTCTTTGTGACAAGAGCCTTGCCTTTGTCACTCTTCACTTTCTTGCAATCAGGAGATATGTGGCATTTCTCACCACAGTTGTAGCATTTAACATTTGTGTAATCTCCTCTGTCAGACTTCCTTCCTTTGCCTTCAGATTTTCTAAAACTCTTCTTATCAGAACTTGCACCTTTCCTGGAAAAATTGTTTCCCTTCCTGAACTTTCTGTACGCAATCCTTGTGATTCCTTTCATCATAAGAGCACACAGCTTCATCATCTCTTCATCAGCATCCATCTCAGGCAAGCTTTCAGTTTCTGAGTTATCATCACTATCAGAACTTGATGACTCAGTATCAGACTTTGTGATGAGCGCTTTTCCCTTGCCTTTCCTTGATGTGGTTGCTTTGGGGGATTCTTCCTCAGCCTTAAGACAACTTTTCTTGACTTTCTTCTTGCTTCTTTGTTCCATCTCAAGTTCATGAGTCTTGAGCATCCCATAAATTTCATCAAGAGTTGTTTCTTCAAGATTATAGTTGTCTTTTATAATTGTTGCCTTCAAATCCCAACTTTCAGGAAGACCTAACAAGAATTTAAGGTTTGAATCTTCAAGATAATACTCCTTATCAACTAGTGACAAATCATTCAAGAGTTTGACAAATATGTCATATAAATCAGTCAATGACTCATTAGGCTTTGAGTCAAAGTGTTCATACTCTTGAGTGAGTATAGTCTTCTTGTTCTTCTTAATCGAATCAGTTCCCTGACATCTTGTCTCCAAGGCATCCCATATCTCCTTTGCAGTCTTGCAGTTAATTACCCTGTTTGACATTACATTATCAATGGCACTATGCAGCAAGTGTCGTACCTTAGCATCCTTAGCAATTGATGCGATATCTTCAGCAGTGTAATCACTCTTCTCCTTTGGTACAGATTTAGCTGCTTCACCTGCAACTGTAACAGCGAGTTTGGTTGGCTTGTGAGGTCCTTCATTGATTCTGTCAAGATATTCTGGATCTGTAGCTTCCAGAAATATAGTCATCCTCACCTTCCATATGGGATATTCAGATGGTTTCAGTATGGGAACTCTAATAGCCTCATATCGACTATGGATTTGAGTCTTTGGAGGTTTTTCAGTTTTGGTGGGCTTGGTTGGAGTTTCTGCTTCAGACATGATTGTTTTTGGATCTTAAACTATTTGTGTGTTAACAAATAGGCTCTGATACCACTTGTTAGGTCACACACACTGTAGAAGGGGGTTGAATACAGTGTATAGCACAATCAAATCGAATTCAAAGAACACAAGTAACAGAAAACAAACTTTATTAAACTCTGTTACAATGTAGAACTGTCCTCTCTCAGTGATGAACAAATATCACGAGAGCTGCTAGGGTTACAATGAATAATATTCTCGATAATAACTACACTTAAAGTGTAAACCCTATGTCTGTGTTTATATACTACACAGTTACAAGATAATTACTAATTGATATGAAATATAATTCTGCTTCCTAAAATATATCAATCAGATATCTTTTCTTCCAAGTATTCCATTCTTTACAGAATTCCTTCTTCATGCATATCTCTTCTTGCGTTTGTCTTGATCTTCTTTCCTTTCAATCAGCCGTCTTCCTTATCTGAAAGTTTCTTTTAAGTTCTAATATTATATCCTGATAAATATCTCCTGAACCTTAAGTACTGATAACTTAAGTTCTGTCTTCAGTATAAGTGCTGATATTTAGTTAAGTACTGATTTGTCCTGTTTAAGTAAGATCTGAAAACTAAACACAAATCATATTAGACATGACATTATCAAATATATCTAACAATCTCCCCCAACTTATAAATTAGCTTAATATACAAGTTTAACAGATATTTGAGGATGTCAAAAACATTAAGTACAAATGTATGAGAATTTAACTAGATAACTACAACTTACAGTCCTTAAAGATTTACCACCTTTAACTTCTGATAACAGCTTCAGTCTGTACACACATCAGAATTCGAGCAGTTGTAGATCTTGACTTGGCTTCACTTTCTGATCTCTTCGATCTCAGGAGTTGTTCTGAGATAGTTTTTTAACAAACATCTCTCAGCATATTTGAGTTCATCAATCATCCTCCTTTTAGCATCTTTAAGCTATGCAGTATCTTCACCAATTTGGAAGATAGCATATCTGAGATCATTAATTTTTGTTTTTCTCAACTCCTGATCTAGTCTGATGACATAGGCTTTGTCAGACTCTAGATTGAATTCAAGTCCCTTAATACCAAGATATGTTCTGATCTTTGCAGTATTAGGCTTCATATCAACAATATAACCCCTGTGATCTCTGTACTTGGGACAATATGTGTTGTCAGAATTCACTGAATAAAGCCTTTTCTGTCTCTGAATTTGAGTCTTCAAATAATTTGCAGCACTTTCTGTTAATCTGTCCTTCACTTGAAGTAAGAATAAAACATGTTCTAGTTCCTCAAAATACTTTAGTGGTATAGCATTTCCCTTATATGGTAAACCCTTCCATCTGTCATGAAATATAACAAGATGTGTTCTTTCAAGAAGGTATGGTAAACCATCTGTACAGATTCAAGTTGATTCAATCTTTCAGGAGTTGCTCCAACACCTGGTTCACTTAAGGAAGTTGGATCATTGGTTGTGTTTTGCACTCTTTTTTCATCAGCACTAACCAATCCAGATTTATCTCTTGCTTCCTTTCCAGTAACCACTCTTTCTTCAAAACCACTTACTGCAGTCTTCAAAGGTTGAGTCTATTTGGCTTTAGTGAATCCTGGTAGGAGTAACTTTGAGGATTTAACATGAGCAATGTCAGAGGTTTCCTTTGACTTATCTTCTGATATCAAGCCAACTTGAGCTATGTCAGAGGTTGCTTGCTTCATAGTTATATCAGAACTAACTATATCTTGACTCTGAACAACTTGAGCCATGTCAGAGGTTGTCTTAGAAATCTTCCTTGAAGTCAGAGTAAGATTAACATCTTCATCAGAAATTTCTTCATCCATAGGAGGGATATAAACCTTTACAGATTCACCAACTTTTTCTTTGCCCTTGGACCTTGGATCTATCTGCAATTGTGATTTGGCCTTGGTTGCCACAGGATTTACCCTTTCTTTTATCACAATGCCTTTGGTCTTAGGAAGTTGCTTTTTAACAACAGGAGCTTTAGATTTGGAGTTGACTTTTTCTAACTTAAGTCTAGCTTCCTCTTCCTTTAGACTCTCAAAATCCATTCCTGGATTTTCTTTCAGAAATCCAGCATTGTGAGATCTAGCATTTCCTGCATTTCCAATAGAGTCTCATTGCTAGAAATACTCAATTAGTCCTCCAATCTGAAGAATCTTCTAACTCCCTTTTCATCCCTGAATTCCATCAGCCAATAGGGCCTCAAATGCACTCTCTTTCCTGTAAAGGGAATAGATAGAGTTTTTGGAAGTGCATCTTTGGCTCTATTACTCCTCAGCCCCTCAATCTTCTGTAGAACTAGTTTTCTTGCTATCACATTGTATCCAAAGTTCTTTTTAAAAGATTAGTAGATCTTTATTAGCACAGATTGGCTTTTTAGAAGAATCCTGTGAAGTGGCCATATGATCTCATTTCCGCCCTTATATTTGAATACTAGTATTTCAGGAAGGTGTCTGTGAGCATCAATTCCTCTAACTTCTTTCCCATTCATCTAAGTAGATGTTAATGTCAGAAAACTTTTTGATGTCACAGATGTATAACATATCTCCTTTGTTGACTGTGGATTGAGATTTGACTAGGGTCTTGGATCTGAGAGTCATAGGCTTCACTTTCTTGATTGCTTTTGTCTTTGTCTTCTTTAGCTTGTTGAAGATAGGAAAATTTAGCTCATGAATTGGCAAACTATCCCAGTCTACTGGCTCATCCTTAGGAATAATGGGCTCACCATGAATGTTCCTAGTTGGATCCACCACCTTGAATTCTTCAAATACCACAGAGGGTTTTGATGTCTGAGTAGAAGTTGTAGGCTTTTTGGGAATATAGTTTTCCATTTCCTCATCACTAAAGTCCAATTTTCTTTTGGAGTGGAGCTTGTATCTGAATTTTCTTTTCTGTTGTGGTTCTTGTTGCATTTTCTGATCTTGAGGTTCAGCAATCACAGATGGTTGTGCAGAAATCTCAGTTGTAGTCTTCACAGCTTGAAGTTTGGCCAAGATAGCAGCTTGCTCCTTCTTTTGTTTGAGCTTCTTAGCATCTAAGGTGGCTTGCTTCTTTTCTTGCCTTATTCTTTCTTTCTCTTCCTTTTTGGCTTCTATAAATTGGGGGTGTCCAGCCACTACACATATTTCTTTACCAATTCTGTAGATCTTTGCAATTCTCTTTTTAAGTGCTGAATCAGTAGGATCTTTGAAAATTACAATTGACCTAGCCAACAGCTTCTTCTCATCTGGCCTAGGTGTTTCATACACATTATCCATAGGATTCTTGTTTAAAAACTTGGAGTAGTTTCTTTTAGGCTTCATGATAAAATTTTCTTTTGGAGATCTGATGCAAGATGTTTGACCCTTTTCCAGATAATTCATACTCATGTCATTCACAGAAATCTTCTTGACTTGAGAGTGATGACCGAAGTCTTTGTCTGGTTTCTGAATTGGTCCAAATTTCTGTTGAATTTCAGCATCTATCTTTCTCCATTTTTCTTTTAATTCTTTCTCAACTGCTGCTACATCAATCTTTGGCAGTTTGTCATTGGTTTCTAGTTTTGATGCGGCCAGATTTATGATATCAATGTTGTCCATGGCTGGTGGCTTTGTGAAAGCAATTGTTGGCACAATCACTTTGCTGACTTGTATGTTGAGCTGTTTCTCCCCCTCACTTGAGTCTTTCTCCCCTTTACTTGAGCCTTTCTCCCCCTTTTTGTTAGCATCAAGTTGTTGAGTGGGAGGGAGTTGAGCAGCCACCAATTGTTGGAGTAGAGCAGTCTGAGTTTCTTGATTAGTAAGTATCTTGGCCATTGATTTCTCTACATCAGATTGTCTTGAGTCCATGGCCTCAACTTTTCTATTGAGATCAGCCTCCTTTCTTAGCTTTTGAGCTATTTCAGTCATGGTGGTTCCAGGAATTCTAGCATCCAACCTTGCTATGAAATCCTGTTTTACTTCAGAGATTTCTTGCTTGATTTCATCCACACTCTGACTGTGTTGGAGAGCTTGAATTTTGTGCAACTGGAGTGCTTCAAGGTAAGCTGTGAGTAGCTTCTTTGTGCTGACATTAGTAGATGCTTGAATGGCTGTTTGGGTGTCATGAATCAGCTTAAATAGTGTTGATTGGAGATGTGAGTAGGTACATTCTTTTGTTAGAATCCAGGCAGGAATATCTACATCTCCCCCCTACGCTCATGCTGTCTTCCTCATCATCTCCACCAGCATCCCCAAATGAATCTTCAGCCAATTCAAAATCATTGCCAGTGGTGAAAGGCATAGCAGTGATTGCATAATTTGCTCTTTATAGAGATTGTGTAGTGTGCACCAAATTGAGCATCCTTTCAGCCTCCTCATTGCCATGTTTAGCTAGAACTTGATAAGCTAAAATAGGATGAGTAAATGTCTCAGCATCCAGGAAAATAGATTCTATGACAACTTGATATTCTTGCTGAAATAGCCTTTCCCTTTCTGCATCATTGACACTCATTGACTCACTTGCAATGGTTTCCATCCTTATCACCCATGTACCTGCTTTTCTCTCATGATCTCTCTCTTTTTGCATCAAGGGCTCCCCTTGGCTTCCCACCCTAACACCCTCACCTTCACCATCTAAGGTGGGACTCCTCTCACTCACTTTTTCCAGTCCTGAAGAAATGGACTGCATGGATTCACTCGTATTCTCTCCTTTTGCCTTGGAGCAACCCAACCTCTCACTCAATTCACTCCCTTCCCTCAGCCCTAAGAGTGATTGTACTACTACTAAATCTTCTGCACTTGTGAGAATTGAAGAAATTTTAAGTTGTGCAGAGACACCCGACGGATGAGGAATATCCATTGGGATAGTAGTTTGGTTATCCAACGGATGACTGCTGTTAGGCTTATCGGTCGGGATACAATCACTACTCGACGGATGATGAATATCCATCGGGATAGAAGAAATGAATGAGTTTGGAGTGGAGACTATTGTGGACTCTGTGCAGATTGATGAAAATTTTGGCACAGATGTCTCAACAGTCTCAGAAAGAAATGGCAAATGAGCTAAAAAAATCATCTAAAAGATGATGTTCACTTGCTTGGATTTTTGGCTTCTCCACAAGAGTTAAAGATAGAGAATTTGGAAGTGATGTATTTATCATGTCAACATCCAATGAGTGTGTGGGAGAATTTGATGTATCAGGTGCTTCAATTATTAGAGATTTTGGCTGTGACTCCACATTTATTGGAGCCACATCAATCTGACTTTGAGATGGTGCAGTGACTGGGTCTTTAGCACCAGTTTACACTGTGTGTGTGTGCCCTGTGCATCCCCAAGGGTTTTTTATCTTTTCTTTCTAGCATAAGTTTGTGGTGAGCTAGTGTCCCTACCCCTCTTGGTCCGTGCTCCTGGTTGGGAGCTTGTTTCAATAGTAACATCCTTTTGGGAGGATTAAACTAGTAATGAGCTAATTTCCTTATTAACAACCACAATTTGTTGGGAAACTGTGGTGTGGTTTGGCTTGGGTACACTTATCTCACCAGCCTTATCCTTAGAGTTTCTTTGATTTTCACCCTGTCCCTCACTTTGATTACCCTCCTTCACACTCTCCTCTTTGGGTTTAGTAGATTTTACAACTGATCTCTTTTGAAAGAAATCAGAGGGGGCTTTCTTAGCTTTGGATTTTAAAATTTTTGTTTTGGTAGCTTGGGTAGGCATCTGTTGGGTCATTAACACATATGTCATAGTTACACTAGAAGGCAAAGAAATGTATGAGATTGGAAGAGTGGAGACAGTGGTGCTTACTTCACTTACCTGAGGTCCCTCAATGATTGGAAAATAGAATAAGGGCACCTCCTTGTGGTGATTTGCTCTATTAAGATCTGCAATAATTCTTCTTTCTTGAACCCAACAATTCAGCTTGTTGGTTGGGTTCTCAATCACAATGTTCTCAATGAGATGGTTAGCAAGCATCATAAATAATCTAGCATAATAGACACTTTTACCTCTCTTATTGAGTTCTCCTAACTTAAAGCCTAACTCAAACAAGACCAAGTCACTGAAATTAAAATAATTATCAGTAACTAGCATGTAAAGCATGTTAAGCATATAAATGTTAACTGAATCAAAGTTGCTAATCTTACCAGAAAATACCTTAGTTACCACATCACACAAAAAACTCCATTCCTTTCTAAGACCTAACCTCCTAATTTCACTTAACTTAGAGGTAGTAAGTGCATAGCCCATGGAATTTAGCATGTTAACTATATCAGTGTCTGTGTGTGGAGCAGTAGCATTATTATCAGGAATTCTAAAGCATGTTTCGACAATGTCACTATTTATGCAAAACTGCTTACCTTTTAGAGTGAATGTAATGGTCTTGTCAGTAGAGTTGTACATTGCAGTTGTCCATATCTCCTCTACAATCTCACAATAGATGGTGGGAGATTCCAACATAGCATAGTTGAGTTTACAGCCTTTCACAAAATCCATCATTTTGTGATAATCTCTAGACTGTTGAATCTCCTTGTTCACTAGAGATGTGAAGTTGTTCTTTTCATAGATATATCCAGTTTGAGACATGATTTTGACTACAGGTGCTATTGTTAGAGATTTGAAATTTGCAGAGAGAGAGTTTGCTTTTTAGAAGAAAGAAGTTAGAGCAATTGAATCTTGAGAATGATAAAAGAGAAGAATAAAAATGAATTCTACTTTTATACTATCTCAGAAACAAACTGTCAAAAATAATAAAGTGAAATAAAGTAACCAATAAAAATTGCCCAAAATAGCCATTTATAGAAATAAACTGTAAAAATTCCTTCAATTATCCGTCGTGTTATGCTTACAGACTGTAAGTATACTCGATGGATAATGTCTAGAATTCCGACGGCTGAGATTGTGACAATTTGACGGATGAGGATAAAGCAGTTATCCGTCGTGTTAGATATATATGAGATGTCAGGTCTAATATATTTTATGTTTAGTTTTCAGATCTTAACAAATAGGAAATATGAGTACTTACTGGAATCAGTACTTACTGGAAGTCAGAACTTAAGGATATCAGAACTTAGATTATCAGAAGATAAATATCAGAAGATGGATATCAGAACTTAAGTACGAAAGGACTAACAGTTAAGGAAGGAAGCTGATTTACAGGAAAGAAGATCGAGACTAATACAAAAGAAGATATGCATGGAAATAGTTAGGAGATAAGAAGACTTGTATAAGATATCTGATTGATATATTTTAGGAGACAGAATTATATTCCATATCAATTAGAAGTTATCTTGTAACTGTGTAGTATATAAACACAGACATAGGTTTACACTATATATGTTATCATTATCGAGAAGATCATACGTTGTAACCTAGCAGCTCTCGTGATATTTGTTCATCACTGAGAGAGAACAGTTCTATTGTAACAGAGTTTATTATATCGAATATATCTGTTTACTGTTACTTGTGTTCGAAGTCAATTTGATTGTATTCTACACTGTATTCAACCCCATTCTACAGTGTTGTGTGACCTAATAATTGGTATCAGAGCTTATCTGTTAACACACATACAGTAAAGATCCAAAACAATCATGTCTGAAGAAGCAGAAAATCCAACCAAGTCCGCCAAAACTGAAGAAACTCAAAAGACTCAAATCCACAGTCGATATGAGACTATTAGGGTTCCTATACTGAGACCTTCTGAGTATCCCATATGGAAAGTAAAGATGGCTATGTTTCTGGAAGCTACTGATCCAAAATACCTTGATAGAATTAATGAAGGACCGCATAAGCCAACCAAGCTCTCTGTTGTAGTTGCAGATCAGCCAGCAGAGACCATACCAAAGGAGAAAAATGAGTATACAGCTGAAGATATCTCATCCATTGCCAAGAATGCAAAGGTAAGGCATTTGTTGCATAGTGCCATTGATAATGTCATGTTAAATAGGGTAATTCATTGCAAGACTGCAAAGGAGATATGAGATGCTTTGGAGACAAGATGTCAGGGAACTGATGCAATCAAGAAGAACAGGAGGACTATACTCACTCAAGAGTATGAGCACTTTGACTCAAAAGCTGATGAGTCATTAACTGATTTATATGACAGGTTTGTCAAACTCTTGAATGATCTGTCACTGGTGGACAAGGAATATGATCTTTAAGATTCAAATCTAAAATTCCTTTTAGCTCTTCCTCAAAGTTGGGATTTGAAGGCTACTAATATAAGAGACAACTATGCTCTTGATGAAACTACTCTTGATGAAATTTATGGTACGCTCAAGACTTATGAACTTGAGATGGATCAAAGAAGTAAGAGATATGGGAGAAAGTCAAGGACAATTGCTCTTAAGGCTGAGGAAGAATCCCCCAAAGTGGCTGTCTCAAAGAAAGGCAAAGGAAAAGCTCTCATCACAAAGTCTGATTCAGAATCATCAAGTTCTGATGATAATGATTCGGAAACTGAAAGTTTACCTGAAATAGATGCTGATGAAGAGATGATGAAATTGTGTGCTCTTATGGTGAAGGGTATCACAAAGATTTCCTATAGGAAATTCAGAAGGGGAAAGAAGTTTTTCAAGAAAGGTGGAAGTACTGATAAGAAAGGTTTCAGAAAGTATGAAGACAAAAGTGCAAAGTCTGACAGAGGAGACAACTCAAATGTCAAATGCTATAATTGTGGTGAAAGAGGCCACATATCTCCTGACTGCAAGAAAGGAAAGAGTGACAAAGGCAAGGCACTTGTCACAAAGAAGAAAAGCTGGACAAACACTTCAGATTCTGAAGATGAGGTGAACTATGCCTTGATGGCAAATGCTGATGGCAGCCCTGAAACTGCTGAACTGAAGGTACCTCAAACAACTTATGCCTTTCATACTGATGATATTACTGAGTTGAGATTATATCTTAAAACCATGTTTATTAGCTACAAAGATCAAACTTTAACATGTGAAAGATTAACTTCTGAAAATCTTGCTTATAAGAAAATGAATGATTATTTAGAAAAAGAGTTAGTTATGTTCCATCAAACTCAGAAAGAGAGATATGATGCTTTTTATGTTAGAGATGAATTGCTAAAATTGAATAAATCTCTCAAAACTGAGTTAGAAAAAGAAAAAGAGATTATCGGGACTTGGACTAATTCTGGAAGAATAACTCAGAATTTATTAAGTAGTGGAAACTGGAAAGAGGGCTTAGGTTATGGAGATGATAAAAGTGAAAAGGGAACTGAACAAAATGAGTCAATTGCTGTTAAACAAACTGTTAAGCCAAATGTAAATCATGTTAAGTTTGTAGCTAAAACTGTAAAGTCTGATTCTGAAAAGATGAAAGAGTTTGTGACAGAAGTTAAGGAGAAGTCAACTTCTGACAAATTAGAACAGAATAAACCAGCTGAAGTCAACATAAGCTTAATGACAAAGAAGCAGCTTAAGCATAAGCTGAAAAAAATAAGGAATGTCAACAAGGTTAAGGCGGCTAGGAAAAATAGGAATGGAAAGGAAGGTGTGAATAAAAGTAATAATTATATGCCTGTTCCTAATGCTCCTAGAAAGAAATGTTATAACTGTGAAAACTCTAACCATCTTGCTTCTTTTTGCAGGAAGAATAAGAATATAAACTCTTTACCTCCAAAGTCAGGAGTTAAGAGTCAGTCTGTTAGGTTTAAGCCACAAAATCCTTATTTTCATTGTGGAAGTTTATGGCATTCCATTTATACTTGTAAGGAATATCATAGTTTATACTATGATTATTATCAAATAAAACCTTCTTTGAAAAAAGTTGCTTTAATTCCTTCTAGTATAAAGTCTGATGCAAAGTTTGATATAAGTTCTGATAAACAGCATGTTAGCATAAACTCTGATATTAAATCCGCTGCTCATGCTAACAAACTTAAAAAGGCCAAAGGATCCAAGCAAGCCTGGGTCCTTAAAACTAACCATTAGTGGTCTTTGTGATTACAGAGCAACAGAAAAAACATCCTAGTACTGGATAGTGGATGTTCAGGACATATGACTGGAAATAAAGCCCTGCTCTCAGACTTTATGGAGAAAGCTGGCCTAGGAGTTTCTTATGGAGATGGCAACATGGGAAAAACTCTGGGATATGGCAACATTAATCTTGGGAATGTCATCATTGAAATAGTAGCTCTTGTCTCACGACTTAAACACAATCTGCTGAGTGTGAGTCAAATCTGTGACAGAGATTATCATGTGGATTTCTTTGAAGAACACTGTGAATTTGTAAGCAATACTACATGCAAAGTGGTTCTGAAAGGTTACAGGCATGGTAACATTTATGAAGCCAGACTTTCAACAAGTTCTGATAGTTCTGCAATCTGTCTGTTGAGTAGAGCATCAATTGAAGAAAGCTGGAATTGGCACAAAAGACTCTCTCATTTAAATTTCAACAACATAAATGAGCTTGTAAAGAAAGATCTTGTGAGAGGATTGCCAAAATCAGTATTTGCTCCTGATGGCCTTCGTGATTCATGTCAAAAGGCAAAACAAAGAAAATCTTCTTTCAAGAGCAAAACCGAGTCATTAATTCTTGAGCCTTATCACCTAATGCATGTTGATTTATTTGGTCCAGTCAATGTCATGTCTATTGCAAAGAAGAAATATGCTATGGTTATAGTGGATGAGTTTACAAGGTACACTTGGATGTACTTCTTGCACAAGAAGAATGAAACTTCATCTACTCTAACTGATCATGTCAGACAGCTAGATAAGTTGGTCAAAGATTCTATTAAAATTATAAGAAGTGATAATGGCACTGAGTTCAAGAATTCAATCATGGAAGAGTTCTGCAAATAGCATGAATCAAACAAGAATTTTCTGCACCTGGAACTCCACAGCAAAATGGAGTTGTAGAAAGAAAGAACAGGACTCTCATTGAAGCTGCACGAACTATGCTTGATGAAGCAAAGCTGTCAACCTACTTTTGGGCTGAAACTGTGCAGACTGCTTGTTTTACACTGAATGCAACACTCCTATACACGCATGGAAAAACACCATATGAGATGGTGAAGAAAAAGAAGCCAAATATGAAATACTTTCATGTATTTGGATGCAAGTGTTTTGTTCTTAAGACTCATCCTGAACAGCTGTCAAAATTTGATTTAAAAGCTGATGAAGGAATTTTTGTTGTATATCCACTTTCCACAAAAGCCTTCAGAGTCTACAATTTAAGAACAAGGGTTGTCATGGAATCTATCAATGTATCTTTTGATGATAAGAAGATTACTGGACTTGAAGATTTCAATGATCACGATCAGCTGAGATTTGAAAATGAAGACTTAAATTCTGATTCTGGAAATTCTGATGACTTATACTCTGATCCTGTAAGTACTGATGTCATTGAATTTGTGATAACAACTCCAAAGAAAAATGCACCTATCTAGGGGGAGCAAGCTGAAGATCCTACCACATCTCAAGACTCTAAAGAAGCATCAAAACCTGACACTGGCTCTTCAAGTTCTGATACACCTAGTTCTGATGAGCCAAATTCTGATAATTCTGGAAGCACTGATACTTCAAATCCTGAAGGATTCAAGTCAAATTCTGAAGTCTCAGAGAGCATAACTACAGGGGAGCATCAGAAAATGCTAATGGAGACAGCATGGATCATGAGGGAGGATCCAGTTCTAGAAGTCAACTTCAATCTGCAAGGAAGTGGACCAAATCACATACACCTGACTTAATTATTGGAGATCCTGAAGTAGGTGTCAGAATTAGAACTACAATATCAAATGAATGTCTCTATCATTCTTTTCTATCTCAGACTGAACCAAAGAAAAGTGGAAGAAGCTCTTCAAGATGCTGATTGGGTGCAAGCAATACAGGAAGAGTTAAATGAATTTGAAAGAAATAAAGTCTGGACCCTAGTGCCAAGACCAAATGACAGATCAGTTGTTGGCACAAAATGGGTGTTCAAAAATAAAACTGACAGTGATGGCATAATTACAAGGAATAAAGCAAGGCTGGTTGCTAAATGCTACTCTCAACATGAGGGCATTGATTATGATGAAATATTTGCACCAGTTGCTAGATTAGAAGCCATAAGGATCTTTTTGGCTTATGCTGCTCACAAAAAGTTTAAAGTCTTTCAAATGGATGTGAAAAGTGCTTTTCTTAATGGAGAATTGGAAGAAGAGGTCTATGTTGAACAACCTCCAGGCTTTGTAGATTCAAAATTTCGAAATCATGTCTATAGGCTTGACAAAGCACTTTATGGCCTTAAGTAAGCTCCTAGAGCATGGTATGATACTTTAGCTCAATTCCTTCTAGAAAGTAGATTTCACAGAGGTACAATTGATAAAATAGTGTTCTACCTCAACCATGGAAAGGACTTACTTTTGGTACAAATATATATTGATGATATCATATTTGGTTCTACAAATGCCAAACTCTGTGAGAGGTTTGCAAAGCTAATGCAGTCAAGATATCAAATGAGTATGATGGGAGAACTCAGCTATTTTCTGGGACTTCAAGTCAAGCAAAATGAAGAAGGTACTTTTATCTGTCAATCCAAGTACACCAGAAATTTACAGAAGAAGTTTGGAATGCAAGATAGTTCAACAACATCCACTTCCATGGCCACTGCAACCAAGTTAGATAAAGATACTGGTTCATCAGTAGATATTACTAACTACAGAGGTATGATTGGCTCTTTACTCTATTTAACTCCAAGTAGACCTGAATCATGTATACTACCTGTCTTTGTGCAAGATTTCAGGCTGATCCAAGAAAACCTCACTTAATAGCTGTGAAAAGAATTTTCAAGTACCTTAAGGGTATAGCTGATCTGGGATTGTGGTATCCTAGAGAATTAGATTTTAAGCTAATAGGTTACTCAGATGCAGATTTTGCAGGATGCAAAATAGACAGGAAAAGCGCTAGTGGAAGCTGCCAATTTCTTGGAGGCAGATTGGTTTCGTGGTTTAGCAAGAAACAGAAGTCAATATCCACGTCAACTGCAGAAGCAAAATATATTACTGTAGGAAGCTGTTGTGCACAGATTCTTTGGATAAAGAATCAGTTACTGGATTATGGGTTAGAATTTTCTAAAATCCCTATTTACTGTGATAATCAAAGTGCTATTGTTATGACAGGTAATCCAGTTCAACACTCAATGACAAAGCACATCAGCATTAGGTACCATTTCATAAGGGTACATGTGATGGAAGGTACAGTGGAATTGCATTTTATTCCAACAGATCAACAACTAGAAGATATCTTCACAAAACCACTATGTGAAGCTACTTTTACAAGACTGGTAAACGAACTTGGAATGGTTTCGGGCTCTTACTCTAAATATGCTTAGTTTTTGTTCTCATGCATCAGACTTTATGATCAGTGTTTACAGATTGTCTTATCTTCATGAAATCTGTTCTTTAATTGAAATTCATTAAATACTGATTGTTATCTGATGTGGATCTTTAAACTCTGATAGTGTTTTAAATGTTTTGTGACTATTCAATCTAATGAGGATAACTGTGCTAGATGCTGACCTAGTAGTCTTTAACTTACTAGAAATCCCATGTTTGAATTAGTTGTTTATGCGGAAACTCATTAACAGGAGCAAATTCTGATTTTGAGCTAAGTCAAGTTTACTTTGTGTATCTTATTACTAAGTTACAAACTAGATTCTTGCTTCTTATCTGTTAGATTCTGCTGTCAGTAAAACTTAAGGATGAACTAAATGATAAGCCTCACTTATCAAAAGAAAAGAAAAGAAAATGAAATAAAAGTCAGGTACTCCTTTGAGATCTAGAATAAATATGTGGAAGGGAAGAGCCAAATGCATTGCTGGTATTAAGTAATATGCATTAGAAAAGTAAATAAATTTTCTTGGTGACTTTTCACATTCTCTGATTAATGGAGAAATACTCTGACAATAGCATAAATTCTGATAAGCAGTCGTGACTCACTTACACTGAGAAGCCACTGTAAAAAGAAATTTCAAAAGATGCATAAAATGAGCACAAACAGTTGAGGTGGACTCTTGCATAAATTTGTTCTATAGTAGACTTCATGATTGATGACAGATTTTAAGCACTTTTCTTAGTTATGCCTTATTTCTAAGATGCACTGAAGTTTATCAGACTTTAATCTTTATATGATATTTTGCTGAATGCACACACTTTCACTCCATATGAATGATGAAAATTAATGTGGTGATTAAGTTGTTTTTGACAAACAGTTAAGTGTCATTTGCATAAATTCTAAGGACAAGTTCTGATGGAAGTTCTGATGATTAAACTCTGAAGGAAACAAGTCAGTATTTGTATGAAGAATCACAGAAAAAGATATTCACTTTTTGAGTTCAGAAGCCATATTCTGATGACTGTTAAAATCTGATGTAAGTTAAGTTCTGACATTAAATCCTGAAGGAATCCTTGATGCTTACGTGACATTATTCTTTACTTAACTTATTTGTGATAAAAACTGAAATAGCCATATCTAATCCGAATATTTAGGAGAAATAAAAACAGACATAATCATTAAGGGTTAAAGGTAAATGTGTTTGTCTTGAAAAACTGCATGTGCACAGTAATTATTGTTTATTTCTCGTGCCCATTAACTCATGTTTTAACTTTTTACTGACTGTTATTATTACACATCGGTCTAGGGAGACGAGGCATCATTATTTTTTTCTCTTGATCGTTAAACAGTCCTCGCGTCTCAAAGTTCATGTTCTAATTGTAATTTGTTAATCTTGATTTCATCTATTTAAAGTTTATCCTTTGATGAATGTTTTGATTACAATTATGGTCAGTAATAAATTTTGTTGATTTGAGGAAACAATTGAAGCACAGGTTCATGCATCAGAACTTGTGATAGTTGAAGCTGAGAACTTTACTTCTCAGACGGAAACAGCAGCTCAAAGTTTTGATACTTTGAAAAGAAAGAAATCTGTAAAATCTGTTATTGTTGAAGCAACTCCTTCATTGGCAAGGAGATTGAAGAAAATGAAGGCTAGGAGGTATTTGGCTAAGGCTCCATCAGAAGATCCTGAAGAAGCTGGGGAAGGGGATCTGGAATCTCTGATCTCACAAGAACCAATTGTTATTGAAGCCCTTCCAGCTCAGGCCAAAGACACTGCTAATGATACAGTGGTTACCCCTCCTGTCTCTCCTATTAAAGCTATAGATGATGCTAAAGAACAAACTGAAAACTCTGAAATAGATATTCATAATTTGAATATACCAAATGTTCTTTATCTGGAAGCTCCATCTACAGAAGCTCAGCCATCTACAGTTAACTCTCCAATCTTAGATGCTGAGAGACCATCTACACCAGCTCTGGAAATAAATTCCGACGTTCAGAATTTAAATGAAGTTGTTCCTGAATCTCCAGTTGCTTCACACACTGTTGTGCTTTCAGAACATAATGAGTCTTCCTCAAGTTCTGAAGACAGTGTTTCTGCTGAGACTCCAGTTCCTATACTAGGAAAGGAAGAATTGGTGAAGAAATTTGTTGAACGGGAAGCACCTATTCCTTGGGAGGATACTCACAGAGGTGTGGAGTGGACCAAGAAGTGGAATGACACTGATTTCATTCCAAGTTCTAACATTTTGACAGAGCATATTGCTAAAGCTGATGAGTTGCTCACAAATGCTGATTTAAAGACACAACTCAAGATCACTGCTCTATCTACCAAACATCTTCAAGGTCTACATTCTTCAACTCATGAAAAGGTTGATACACTAAAGGAAAATGTTGATAAGCTAGATCTACAGATCAAGCTTGACAAGAACAGATATATCAGACTTACTCTTGAGAAAATTAAAGCCATTGAGAAGATTCAAGAGAAGCAACAGGCCCAAATTGCTGAGGTCCTGGCTAACCAAGTTTCTCAGAAAGCTCAATTGGAAGAAATCCAATCTTCAGTTGAACTTCTTCTTTCTCTCTTACTTCCTGATGATGCCAGAAAGGGGGAGAAGGTAGTTAAGTCCAAATGCTCACCTACTGAAATACTGAAGAAAAAGGATGATAAAGGTGAAGAAGACCAGGGAAACTCTGATAAGAGTAGAGGTCAAGGAAAAGTTCAAGGAAAATCTTCTACATAGAACAGGTAAAGTTCTGATGCTGTGAATGCTAAAAGTCTGAAGTCAAGTTCTGATAAGCAAAGTCTGATGTCAAGTTCTGATATTCTGATTCAACCAGGATCTAAAGACTCTCAGAAGTTTTTACAAACTCTGAAGCTAAAAGGGAAGTAGACTATTGTTTATTACAAAAATCCTAAAATCCTGACACTTGATATGGATATAGCTAGAAGATTATTTATGAAACAAAATCCAGGAATGGATTTGGAAACTCTCAAGAAGGAAGAAGCTAGATTTAAAGCTGAGAAGACAAATCTTAAGTCTAAAGCTTCTGATGCAAAGAAACCTCCAAGGACTAAGGAAAAAGGCATTGTGATCAGGGAAAAGTCAAATTCTGAGACTTCAAAGTTCAAGACTAGATCACAAACTGAGATTGATCCTAAGTCAAAAGGAAAAGAAAAGGTTAGTGAACCTTTAAAGATTGAGAAAAAGATAAGTTCTTCCATTCCAATCTATCAAACTACAATGCATGACAATGATTTGATAGAAGATGAAACTGTTCAAATTCTGAAGAGAAGAAAGATAATTGAAGAATCTAAAACAACCTCTAACACTGCCCAAGTTGTTTAGAATAAAGAACAGCAAGTTACAGAAGAAACAACAAATTCTGATCAAGTTAATTTGGAAAAGATGACAATTGCTGATAAGAAGAAGCTGTTATGGAAGAAAGCTACTCCAGTTGAACCAAAATCCAATCTTATGATGAATAAACTCGCAACATTTGGGTTGAGATCCAAGAAACCTAGAAATAGAACTGGATTAGGTTCTGATGAAGAGAAGATACAAAAAGGAGTAGAAGTTACTTTAAGAGATCCTTTCATGTTGACAGACAAGCCATATGAACAAATCAAACAAAAACACCTTGACAAAGTGTTGTCTGCTCAAATTATGATAGATGCTCATGATAAGGATAATCTAAAGGAGAAATTGATTTTATTTCTCCATGATGGATTAACTTACAGACTAGCTGATACTGATGTGCTAAAGAAGTCTGTCAGAGAACTTCAACATATTCACTATCTTCTGGAAGTAAAATCTGATGTTACAAGAAGATGGTCAGGATACATTTTGAAGGCTATGAGAGATCTATTTAGAATCTCTGGTATAAAGACTTCTCAGTATATACCAATGATTACTGAAGGTGATGGAAGAGAAATTCCTATGCTGAAGAATTCTGCTAAGGTGGAAGTTATTCTGAAAGGAAAATGCTTATGTTATAATAAAAACTCTTCACATCCTAGAGTTATCAGACTTGGTGATGGACTTGAAAGAACATCAATTCAAGCTCTCAGAACAGCCATTTATCAAATTGGTGATAGTAAAGATGAAGAACTGATGCAGGTCAAAGCACAGTTAGTTGAATTTCTGAGGAAAGCTGAAGACAAGCTGGTAAGAGATTTTGTTAAGAATCATTATGGATTCAGATTGATCCAGTGAAGTTGGTAAAGCTACAAGGACTGTAAGTTATAGTTAATAGTCTTATTAAACTCTCATTGCATTTGAACTTAAATGTTTTTAACATAATCAAATCTATTAACTTGTATATTTTTGCATAATTTAGAAGTTGGGGGAGATTGTTAGATGTATTTGAGATGTCATGTCTAATATGTTTCATGTTTAGTTTTCAGATCTTAACAAACAGGAAATATTAGTACTTACTGGAATCAGTACTTACTGGAAGTCAGAACTTAAGGATATCAAAATTTAGATTATCAGAAGATAAATATCAGAAGATGGATATCAAAACTTAAGTACGAGAGGACTAACAGTTAAGGAAGGAAGCTGATTTACAGGAAAGAAGATCGAGACTAATCCAAAAGAAGATATGCATGGAAAGAGTTAGAAGATAAGAAGACTTGTATAAGATATCTTATTGATATATTTTAGGAGACATAATTATATTCCACATCAATTAGAAGTTATCGTGTAACTGTGTACTATATAAACACAGATATAGGTTTACACTATATGTGTTATCATTATCGAGAAGATCATACGTTGTAACCTAGCAGCTCTCGTGATATTTGTTCATCACTGAGAGAGAACAGTTCCATTGTAACAGAGTTTATTATATCGAATATATTTGTTTACTGTTACTTGTGTTCGAAATCGATTTGATTGTATTCTATACTGTATTCAACCCCCTTCTACAGTGTTTTGTGACCTAACACGTCGAGTTATAAAATAATCCAGAAAAGTAATTGATTTTTATTAACAAATAATATTCCGACGGATGATTAAACTTGAAGGATAATGATCATCCGTCGTGATGTAAATTTTGACTTAGCAAATTTCACCCAAAACAGAAAAATCAATTAATTTTCTCGCTGCTTTAAAACTTGCAAAAATATCTGAAATAATTCAAGAATAATTAAGCATACCTAACTCACTTACCAACCTTGAAAAGGTGGATTCATCAAGTATCTTGGTAAATATATCTGCAAGTTTCTTTTCACTTGGAACAAAATAAAGTTCCACAGTACCATTCATCACATGCTCCCTAATGAAGTGGTACTTGATGTCTATGTGCTTTGTTCTTGAATACTACACTGGATTTCCAGTGATGGAAATTGTACTTGTGTTATCACAGGAAATGGGAATTCTTTCCACTTGTAGACCATAATCCAACAATTTGTTTTTCATCCACAAAATCTGTGCACAACAACTACCAGCAGCAATATATACAGCTTCAGCTATAGAAGTAGAAACTGAATTTTACTTTTTACTAAACCAGGACACAAGCTTGTTTCCTAGAAATAGACAGGTTCCTGTTGTACCTTTTCTATCTATTTTACAACCTGCTTAATCTGCATATGAATAACCAGTTAGATCAAAACCAGAATCTCTAGGGAACCAAATGCCAAGTTTTGGTGTTCCCTTGAGATATCTGAAAATTCTCTTTATAGCTACTAAGTGAGATTCTCTAGGATCATCCTGAAATCTAGCACAAAGACAAGTAGCAGACATTATATCTGGCCTACTAGCTGTTAAGTCCAAAAGTGAGCCAACCATGCCCCTATAGCTTGAAATATCCACAGACTTTTCAGTAGTGTTTAATTCAAGCTTAGTTGCAGTGGTCATGGGAGTTTTTGCAGATGTGCAATCCATTAAATCAAACTTCTTTAACAGATCATGAATATATTTAGTTTGACTAATGAATATTCCATCACTAACTTGCTTAACATTTAAACCAAGAAAGTAAGTTAGTTTTCCCATCATGCTCATTTCATACTTACTTTGCATCAATTTAGCAAACTTTTTGCAAACTTTTTTATATATAGAGCCAAATATAATATCATCTACATAAATTTGAACAAGTATACTAGAGCCATTAACATTTCTAAAGAATAAAGTTTTATCAACAGTATCTCTTGTGAAGTGATTTTCCAAAAGAAACTTTGATAAAGTGTCATACCAGGCTCTAGGTGCTTGCTTCAGTCCATAAAATGCTTTCAAAATATAGTAGACATGATTTTGGAAATTTAGATCTTCAAATCTAGGAGGCTGACTAACATAGACTTCCTCCTCCAAATCTCCATTTTGAAAGGCACTTTTGGAATCCATTTGATAGACCTTGAAATTGGCATGAGCTGCATAGGCTAAGAAGATTTTGATGGCTTTAAGTCTTGCAACAGGAGCAAAAGTTTCATCAAAATCTATTCCTTCTTGTTGACAGTAGCCCTTGGCAACCAATCTAGCTTTGTTCCTGACCACTATGCCATTTTCATCCATCTTGTTTCTAAATACCCATTTGGTGTCAATTGGATGCTTCCCTTTAGGTTTGGGTACCAGCTTCCATACCTTGTTCCTTTCAAATTGGTTTACTCCTCCTGCATAGCTAAAATCCAATCAGGATCCAACAAAGCTTCTTCTACCTTCTTTGGTTCTTCCTTAGATAGAAAGCTACTATATAGACATTCTTCTTGAGTTGCTCTCCTTGTTTGAACACTAGAAGATGTATCACCAATAATGAGCTCAAAAGGGTGATCTTTAGTCCATTTTCTTTGTTGAGGTAGATTAGCTCTAGATGAAGAGGCCTCATTGTTTTCATGATATGTGAATGAGTTTTGATTATGATAAACTCCCCCTGAGTTTGTGAATCTTTGATCTAAGAAAGGGGAACTTTCTGTAGGTGACCGGTTCCGACTTTCAGCTTCTCTTAATGTTCCGATGGATGATTCACTTTGTGTTTCGACGGATGAAGCTGGTTGTCTCCCGACGGATAAGGCAGATTGTCTTCTGACGTATGAAGCATTTTGCAACTCGACAGATGTTGAATTGTGTGCTTCATTGGTTGTAGATTTTTCTGCATTATCCTTTGTCATTGTTTCTTGATCACTTTCATCATCACTGTCATCACTAACCATCTCCACATTATCAAACTTGAGGCTTTCATGGAAATCTCCATCTTGCAGTCCTTCAATCTTTTTATCATCAAACACAACATGTATTGATTCCATAACAATGTTGGTTATTATATTGTAGACTCTATATGCCTTTCCCACAACATATCCAACAAAAATTCCTTCATCTGCTTTGGCATCAAACTTCCCATGTTGATCAGTTTAATTTCTCAAGATATAACATTTGCAGCCAAAGACATGAAGAAAGTTTAGAGTTGGCTTCCTATTCTTGAATAATTGATAGGGTGTCATACATTTTGCTTGATTAACCAAAGAAATATTTTGAGTGTAGCAGACAGTATTCACAGCATTAGCCCAAAAATATATTGATAACTTTGATTCTTCAAGCACTGTCCTTGCAACTTCAATAAGAGATCTGTTCTTTCTTTCCACTACTCCATTTTGCTGTGGAGTTCTTACTGTAGAAAACTCATGCATAATCCCATTCTCTTCACAAAATAATTTCATCACAGAATTCTTGAACTCAGTTCCATTGTCAATCCTGATTCTTCTTACATTAAAGTCAGGATGATTATTGACTTGCCTTATGTGCTTGATGATGATTTCACTAGCTTCATCTTTAGACTTTAGGAAATATGTCGAAGAGAACTTTGAAAAATCATCCACAATTACTAGGCAAAATCTTTTCCTTGAGATGGACAACACATTTACTGGTCCAAACAAATCCATGTGTAGCAATTGCAAAGGTTCTTCAATTGTTGAATCAAGCTTCTTTCGGAATGATGCTTTGATCTACTTTCCTTTCTGGTAGGCATCACACAGTCCATCATTGGTAAACTCCACTTGAGGAATACCTCTAACCAGTTCTTTCTTGACAAGCTCATTCATGGTCTTAAAGTTTAGATGGGACAACTTCTTGTGCCATAGCCAACTTTCATCTTGACTTGCTTTACTGAGAAGACAAGTAACAGATTCTGCATTTAATGAGTTGAAGACAGCTAGATACACATTTCCTTTCCTCACTCCAGTGAGAACCACTTTGTTGCTCCTTTTGTTTGTCACAACACAGGCTTCTGAATTGAAGGTTACTGAATTGCCCTTATCACAAAGCAGGCTGATACTCAGCAAATTATGCTTGAGACCATCCACTAGGGCAACCTCTTCAATGATGACATTGTCTTTTAAAATTAGGCCATATCCCCCGGTATAACCCTTGCTGTCATCTCCAAAAGTAATACTTGGGCTAGCTCTCTCCTTGAACTCTGTGAGCAGGGTAGAATCTCCAGTCATGTTCCTTGAGCAATCACTATCCAAATACCAAAGATTCTTTTTATTTCCCTGCACACATCAAAATCAAATCAAGTTGATTTTGGTACCCAAGTTTCCTTGGGTCCTGCCTTGTTAGCTCTCTTCTTTGGTTTCTTAGGTTTGACCTCATTTGACTTGGGAATTTCTGATTTATCCTTAGTCATTTGAGTTGGACCTTTAAAACCAGTCATTAAAACAGAATTATCATGCACACTTTGATTAACAGGAAAAGGCATGCTATTTGCAAACATGTTATTCCAGTAAGGCATGCTAAATGGCATTTGAGGCATACTAAATGCAGCATAATAAGGATTAGGTGTAAATGGCATATTAGCAAATTATCCATTCATATTCTGAGCAGACATAGCATTCATAGGCATAGAAGGCATGGCAGTAATGTTGGGAAAAGAAGAGGGTACAGATATAGGAGTAGGCATGACAAGTTTGCAATTAACAGACAAATGATTAACACTGCCACACTTAACAAAGATTTTTCTTGGAGCATATTTATTAGGTGTGTAGTTGTTATGTTTTTTAATTCCTACTTTCCCATTTCTATTGTTTTTCTTTTTAGCTTCTGTTTTAACCTCAATCTTTTCTAATCTGTCATTCAATTGTTTGATAGACATATGACCAATATTAACCTTCTTCTCCTTCTTCACTTGACTTGATTCTCCTGGAACAAAGTTTTTGGAAACTGATCCATATTTCTCATTCAGCTTGGAAAGCTTAGCTTTGCTCACTGGTTTACTCACAGCCGATGGATGTGGCTCTATGTCACTCGACGGATAATCCTTTTGATTATCCGATGGATGACTTTCATCATCCGTCGAGTCCACATCTGTTAGCAATACTTCAACCAAATTGGACTCCAGCTTCTCCAAACTCTTCTTCCAGGCTGCATCACAAAAGGACTCAATACCTTGAACTTTAGTGATTTGAGCATGAATATCTCTGGATGATTTCCATGCCTTAATCACCTCTTGTTCTCGTTCAAGCTGCTTCTTTAAAATCTCTTCTTTCTTCAAGGACTTAGTTAATTCATCATTAGCAATCTTACACTCAATTCTTAATTTTTCAAATTCAATAAACTGAGACTCTAGCACAGTATTCCTCTCACTTAAAAACAAATTGTTTTCTTTGATTTTAGCATTTTCTTTAGTGAGGGACTTAAGTGTAACACGTAAATGATATAACTCTGTGGACATGTCATTTATGGCATCATTACACTCAGCTTTAGATAAATGTGTTAGGTTAGTGGTGATTACCTGATTACTTGAAGAACTTGTTTCTGTTTCATCAGACTTGGCCTTCAGGGCCAGATTGACATAACTTACATCTTCATCTTCATCCAATCCATTAGCTGCTCAGTCATTTTCCTGTGTAATGAAAGCCCTTTCCTTTTGCTTGAGCAACTCAAAATATTTTTGTTTATAATCAACAGGTTCAAACTTCTTTTTGCTGGAATCTGACTTTCTACACTCACTGGCAAAATGCCCTGCCAAGCCACATTTGAATTTGGATTTATCCACCATGTTTCTACTTGGCTTGGCTGCTCCAAAGTTCTTTTTAAACTTGAGCTTGGCAAATCGTATGGAATGGAATGCTAAATTCTCATCAATATCATCTATGTCATCTTGGCTCAAATGATCTTCATTTTCAGCTACCATCCCTTTACCCTTGTTCTCACAGACCTTTGAAGTAGACTCAACAGCTTTTACCTTCATCTCTTTCTCTTTCTCTAATTCAGCAACCAATGCTATGGATCCTCCTTTCTTCCTTCCTTTCTCCATCCTCTCATCTTTCTCTATTTCAAGCTCATAAGTTTTCAGGATGCCATATAGTCTCTCCAAGGTAAACTCCTTGTAATCCTGAGAATTTCTCAATGAGACTGTCATTGGTTTCCATTCCTTTAGAAGAGATCTCGGAAACTTGAGGTTAGAGTCTTTTATTTGATAGACTCTTCCATGCAACTTTAGAGCATTTAGTAGCTTTTGAAATCTACTAAATATATCAGTGAGTGACTCACTTTCTTCACAATGGAAGTGCTCATATTGCTGAATTAGCAGCTGCATCTTATTCTCCCTTACTTGCTCAGTACCATCACAAATAATCTGGATTGTGTCCCAAACCGCTTTAGCTGTTTTGCAGTTAATGATGTTATCAAATATATCACCATCAACTCCATTAAACAATATATTCATGGCCTTTCTGTCTTTTCTGACTTGCTCAATATCAGGGTCTGACCATTCATGCCTTGGTTTTGGAACAGATGGCTCATTGCCAGTTGCAGCTCTCATTGGTACATGAGGACCTCTCTCTATGCAATCCACATAGGCCTCATTTTGAGAAAGAAGATGTAGGTGCATCTTCACCTTCCAATGGTTGTAATATCTAGGATATATCATGTAATTATTTTTGCGAATAAATAAATATTCTGTATGATCTGTATTTATTCTGTGAATTATTTGTTAAGTGGTATATGTGTTTGGATGTTTAAAAATGATATATTTTGAGTATTTTAATTTTTATTTTTCCAAAATAAAATATTAATAATTGTCATATTTTTCTATTAATTTTTATGTTGATTTATGATTTTATAGAAAATTTATGGATTCAATAAATTCTTTTTTTTCCGAGTATTTATAAACAATTTTGTATAATCGGGAACAAGCCGACCTCACCCATTTTTACGTTTTTATAACCCGAAACTCTTCCGAGAACTCCTTCCTAACCTAATTGCAATATTCCGAGCATTTTCCGTGTTTTGACTTTTTCGATCCGGCGTACGGTTTGTCCTGTGCGGGTCCCGGCGTAATATTTTCGATACAAAATTTGTTCAATAAAATAATAAAACTCGTATTTTTGATAAACAGGATCTTTTTATTAAACTATTATAATTATCACCTCGTAATACATGTAGCCAGGCGCTGAGACCAAGACCGCAGTACAAATTGTACAGATTTGGATAATTATCCCGAAACCGGTACCGTTTTGAATCTGTTTTTAGAAAAAAATATAATATTTTATATCCTGTATGATCCAACGGGGTACCAATATTCCGTAAATATAAATACCTCTTACCGTATTTTATTTCGTACAGAAAATCATTTGTAGACAGTAATTATATAATTTTACAGAGAAAATGTCTACATATAAACTTTCAAGAATCAAACTGCAATTTCAAGGTGTTATTGAAATCGGTTTGGAAAGCTCGAGTACTCAAAACGAAGGTCTTGAAGTATTCTATCAGATTCAACAAGTTTCAAAACTGCAGAATTCAAAGTTTATTTTCTGTATTTTTATTTATTTTTGAATTATTTTTATTTTAATTATGAATTTTTGTTCGAGTGATTGTTTGAATGATTTGATGATTGCATGTTGTAGAGCTTTTCTTCCTGATTATCTTGATATATTATATGACTGATTTGTGTTCAATAACATGTTCAAAATTTGAGTTTAATTTTTGAATTTCAAAATTAGGGTTTATAACCCGTATGAATGTTCTTAATTGAAATTTTTGGGGGTTTTTGTTCTAGGGGTTATTAGATTATGTGGTTGGTATGATTGTGTAGAGCTTGAAAAGAGGAATCGATTGGTGGTGGTTTCACGTACAGACGATACCGGAATCGAGCTGGTCGGAGCAAGAAAGAACTCGTTGTCCGGCGAGTTTTCTTCAAGCTTTTCCGGCCAACTCAGGGGTTATCTGTGAGATTTGATTGTTGGGTTATGTTTCTTATGAATTGTAGATGATATCTGGAGGTGCTGGTGGTGTGACGGTGCCGGAGACGAGTTCTCTGGCGAAACCGTCGTTTTCCGGCGGGGTGAACTGCAAAATTACAGTTTAGCCCCTGTAGTTTTAAAAAGAAACAGTTCAATCCCTGAACTTTCCAGAACTTGCAAAAATAGGATTCCTCTTTTAAAAATATTTAAAAATTATTTTTTATTATTTATTTTAATTACAGAAATTCGTTTTTAATTATTAAAATTTCTAAAAAATTATTATTTTAATTCCAAAAATCATTTTTAATTCAAAAATAAATTTGAATTAATTAGTTAATTAATTTTAGTTAATAATTAACTAATTAATTGGTCTATTAATTTGAAAATTAATTGATTAATTGATTTAATTAATTATTAATTGATTCTAATTAATTATTTAATTAGATTTAATTATTTATTTTTGATTTAAAAATTCCAAAAAATAGTTTCGAGCTTTAAAATATTATTTTAAATTGTTTTCAAGGCTCGATAATTATTATAAAATTATTTTAAAGCCTGATTTGGCCAATCGAACCTTGTTTATTATTTCAAAAAATGGTTCAACGACCCGTTTAAATTCCGAAAAATGTTTAAAAATCCATATTAAGAATCTGAAAAATCCTTTTAACATCAAACCTTCTTTGAAACGTATTTTCAATAAAATATCTTATGTGTTATGTGTTATATGTGCATTGATTAACGTGTTAAATGTGTATGTGTATGTTATATGACTGTTTTGATCGTATCTTTCAAGCCGTAAATCGGATTTGGGTAAAACGAAGGGTAGATAGAAGCTTATATCGAATAGAATCTTATGAGTAGAGTATTGATAGATACTTATGCTATGTGAGCAGAAGAGGCAAGGCGTAGGAAAGGAAAGCAGATAATTGAGTAGTAGGAGATTGTGATTGAAAGTCAGTAAGGTGTAGCAAGTGAAGTCTAGGCAAGTGTTCTGAACCTTCTCGATGTTGGATTTTTAAACGCAGTGGGGCGTGGAAAAACACTTTTACACATACAAAATCCAAATAAAAGCATATAAATCGTGAATAAAAATTCGAGGGATCGAATCTAACCTTTTAAAATAATTCGGAGACAACGATCAGAGATCCTTAGCAGTTGCTCCTCAAGTGTGAAGCACTCCACCGGTATCCACCAAGAAAACGACTTTTAGGAGGAGGAGGAGGTGGAGAGAATTTGGTTTTCTGAAACTTTTGGAAATCTGGGGTTCGAATAAAATAGGGTCTACAATAGTGTATTTATAGGCAAAATTTTCAGCTGAAATTTTCCCATAAATAATATTATTATCATCCCATTTATTATTCTCATTAATAATTAAAACACCTTTTAATTATTAATCCTTTTTCTAAACACTTTAGAAATAATTCTCTCTCTTGATTTAATTTCCAAAAATTAAATCCTTAATTAATAATATTAAGAACTTTTCTTAATTAATTTATAATCAATTAAATCTCATTTAATCAATTATTAAATTTTCCAATTAATTATTTATTTCACAAATAAATAATTATTTAGTCATTATTAATTAATTCCTCCACCATTAAATCATTCTCTTTTTATGGTGTGACCCTGTAGGTTCAATATTAAGCCGGTAGTAGAAATAAATAATAATAAAACTATTTTATCATTATTTATATAAATTCACTAATTTATTAAATATGATTAATTAATTAATCACATTTATTCTACATCGTGAGTGATGTTTTTCAACATATCGCGACTATCCGGATAATATGAATTCACTACTTAGAATACCAAGAACCTGTCAGTGAATAGTTACCGTACAATAAACTCCTTCTACCCTACAATGTCCTGATTAAATACAAGGCATGGATCTCGTATCAAGCCTATCTAATTCAATCACTTGCTTACCATTTACTATGCATAGTTCTATGCAAATTAGAAACTCCTTTCTAATTTCATTTACTCTGGCCAGAGATTCCTGAACTAGCATAAGTGGATCAGCCTTGAACATTCGCTTCCTTTACTGGAAGGGGTAGATCCTTTATTGATCATACACTATCTTCGTGTACAAATTCCTATACCCAGAAGAGCCCTAATAATTATCCCTGAAGACTAAGAACTAAACCAAAGCATAGTTCAGTGTACACAAGATGACTATGATGACCTCAAGTCTAAGGATACTTGTACAATTATCACTAAGTGAACAACTGCTGACACGTGAGTGAACTCCATCAGTTGTTCAGCTGTGCGAGTCATGTTCAGTGAACTTATTCCATAATAAGCACCTACATACTAGCTATAGTGTCACCACACAAATGTCTATGAGAACAGACATCCTTCATAATGAAGCAAGCATAGTATGTACCGATCTTTACGGATTATTAATTACCAGTTAGTAATCCTACGACCAGGAACTATTTAAGTTCAGAGTTATCATCTTTTTAGGTCTCACTATTATGATCTCATCATAATCCATAAAAAGCTTTACTCTAAACTATGGTATATCTTATTTAAACACTTAAATAGATAAAGCCCGTAATAAAAACAAAACAAGTCTTTATTAATATCAATGAAATCAAAACAGATTACATAAAAGTTATTCCTAAATCCTAATACATGATTGGACTTAGGACATATTCCTTTCAATCTCCCACTTGTACTAAAGCCAATCACTCTGGTATCTAATACCCATCTCATCTTTATGACGATCAAAGTGACTTTCAAAAAGTAGCTTTGTGAGTGGGTATGCTATGTTGTTATGTGTGTCATCTCTAATTCAATACAATACAAGAAATGTTATCGCGCTCCCACTAATCCTTTTGTAGACGCATGGTTCATCCACGTTTTTGATAAAATCAAACTCTTTGATTGTCTCATCAAAACGGATGTTCCATCTACGAGAAGCTTGCTTTAAACCACATTAATCGCAAGCAAAATCCGAACTGATTTTAACAGGGCTACATGTAAAAAGTTTCATCAAAGTCAATCCATTGCCTTTGTTTGAATCCTTTTCCCAAAAGCCTGGCCTTATAGGTCTCCACCTGGCCATCTGCTATAATCTATCTTTTGTATACCGTATACATAGATTCCATACTGGATTTCATGGCACTATGCCATTTCTCTGAGTCAACACTACTCATAGCCTCATTATAGGTCAAAGGGTCGTCATCATCAAATGATTGACACTCATTGTCATTCTCAATGACAAGGCCATATTACCTCTCAGGTTGGCGAGACACTCTCCCTGATCTATGAATGGGCTGTTCCACAAAAGGTTGTTCAGTCAGAACAGGTGTTTCCACTTGATCCGTAGTAGTTTGTGCTTCTTGAACTTCATCAAGTTCAATTTTTCTCCCACTGTTTCCTTCAAAGATAAACTCCTTTTCCAAGAAGGTAGCATGTCTGGAGACAAACACCCGATAATCGGTGCAAAAGTAATACCCTAAAGTCTCTTTAAGATATCCCACAAAACTATATTTTCCGGATCGATATTCCAGCTTATCTGGGTCAACTTTCTTGACATAAGCTGGACATCCCCAAATCTTAACGTGTTTAAGACTCGGTTTCCTTTCTTTCCATATCTCATACGAAGTTTGAGGAACAGATTTTGGAAGGCACCTTATTCAGTAAATATGCTGAGGTTTCCAATGCATAACCCCATAGGAATACTGGAAGATTTGCATAGCTCATCATGAACCGAACCATGTCTAACAGAGTTCGATTTCTCTTTTCAGATACTAATCTGGAGGAGTCCACTGGGAGACTATACCATTTACTTTGAGATAATCCAGAAACTCTCCGTTCAAGTATTCACCACCTCGATCTAATCGAAGAGTTATAATACTATGTTTGGTTATTTCTCCACTTCATACTTATATTCTTTGAACTTTTCAAAGGCCTCAGACTTGTGTTTCATCAAACACATATCCGAATCTAGATCTATTATCCATGAAAGTAATGAAGTATGAAAATCCACCCTTGGCTTGCGTAGACATTGGTCCACATACATCTGTGTGTACCATTCCTAGCAAATCTGCAGCCCTCTCTCCATGTCCACTAAATGGAGACTGCAGTGCCACTATGAAGTGAGATTTTCATCATCCCTTTTTCCTTTATTAGTTTGTTCAATCTGAAGTAAATTATGTCACATATATACAGACCATTATTTAAAGCACCACGTCCATAAAGAATATTATCTCTAAGAATAGAACATTCATTATTCTCAATAATAAATGAAAAATCCAGCCAAGTCTAACATGGGAATAATATTCCTCACAATCGAGGGAACAAAATAACAATTATTTCAAACAATAGTCTTCCCCGTAGGCCTATGTAAATGAAATGATTCTACATCTTCAGTAGCAACTCTTGCTCCATTTCCCATCAGTAGAATCACCTCCTCTTCCTTAAGAGTCCTACTTCTCCTTGGTCCCTGCAACAAATTGCAGATATGAAAACCACAGGCGGTATCTAATACCCAAGTAGAAATGACATATTCACTTCTATCATGAACATACCTGAATCAGAAGCGGTAGTCTCACTACCCTTCTTCTTCAATTCTGCAAGGTAAACCTTGCAGTTCCTCTTCCAGTGCCCCACCTTGTTACAGTAAAAGCAAACAACTTTGCTCTTGGGGTCTTCAGCTTTTGGTGGAACCGGCATTTTCTCACCTACTTTCTTCTTCTTGGAAGAGTTCCTCTTCCTTTTCTTAGGATTGGAACCTTCACCAATTAGAAGAACAGAACTCTTCTTAGGGGGGAAATTCGATTCCGCAGTCTTTAACATGTTGTGGAGTTCAGGCAGGCTGACATCCAACTTATTCATGTGAAAGTTCACAACAAACTGCGAGAACGAACTCGGAAGCGATTGCAAGACCAAGTCTTGGCTCAGCTCCCCATCCATGGCAAAACTAAGTTGTCCAAGACGTTCAATCAAATTGATCATCTTAAGTACATGGTCATTCACATATGATCCCTCAGACATCCTACAACCGAACAGCTCCTTCGATATCTCATATCGAGCTGTCCTCCCTGCCACATCATACAACTCTTGTAGATGCATGAGGATAGTGTGAGCATCCATATGCTCATGTTGCTTCTGTAGCTCAATGTTCATGGAAGCTAACATGATGCATTGAGCAACATTTGCATCATCTATCCACCTACGATACACAACATGTTCATCATTATGTGCATCACTAGCAGGTTCAGTAGGCTTAGGTGAGTCAATCACGTATTCCAGCTTCTCAATCCTGAGAACAATTCTCAAGTTTCAAAGCCAGTCAGCATAATTAGGACCAGTCAATTTGTAAGCATCCAGTATGCTCCTAAGTGATAGTGCAGAAGACATAACGTACAAAGTAAATCTGTAAATGATAAACACATAACAACACTTAGCAAATATTCGATTTCATTTCAAAACACTATATGAATCGGGTCTTTATTCATAAGTGGCTCCCACTAGTTTTCCTAATTTATTCAACCCCCTACATGAAAAATTAAGCATTCATAATGCTAGTGGGAATAGGGATCCTACATTCCATTACACAACCCCGGCTGTGGCACGAAACGCCATGTAATGTTCAATAGGCAGACAACTCTTGTCAATTACATCTAATGTTATTCCCTAATCAAACTTTAGCCTCTTGAATAATTGAGTCACGGCTGTGGCACGACAAACTCAATATTCTAAGTCAAGTCTAACCCAACATTCCGTACAATTGAATCAGTCCCCAAAGGCCCACGGCTGTGGCACGTAACGACCTTTAGATTCTTATTCAATGTACACATCTCTATGTAATAGACAAGTATTTCATATTTCGAAATCAAAGCCCTCGGCTGTGGCACGAAACGATAATGATTCAAAAATAAGAACTACTTTCTACCATGTTGGAAGGCTATGACCGACACAAGCCCGTTGTATCATTGGCCAATTACTAGTTGATATTATTTAATTTTAGAGGGATTATATTATGTTACAATCATAATCATATTATAAAGAGATTCTTCCTTTTAAATTAAATATTTCAAATCAATAATCAATAATCAGATGATTCCCAGATCGGGTGGAGCATTGTCAAGAGGCGTCACTTAATAACCCTTTCTTACAGATAGAAATCTGTTGTTGACAGAATCATCCTTTCTCTCATATCGAAAATTCATATTCAATTACGTATTTCACAAACACAAGAATCTCATGATTGTATTCATAATATTGTTATTAAGGTTATGAAACAATTTCACTATACTAGGTTGTCTAACAAACGCCTTATGTTTATTTAAGTTCACCTAAATCTATCATCGCATGATAAACTAAGCATATATCACATATATCAACATGAATAAACATCAAGGTAGGCATGTTACATCATCTAGCACATTAGTCTAAGCATTATACATCTCTATGTATCACATGAAGCATTTAAAATCAATTAAAACAATCAAAAACAGCTTTAAAACACTTCATGGAAAAATAAACAGTTCAAAACTTTTATATAAACTAAAATTGATCACTCCATTAGATCCGTCTCGCAAAAACGAATCCAACGGTATATTGCACGCCCAAAACGGAGTTACGAAACTCCCAGAAAATCAATTTTAATATCAACAGACGGGCTGTAACGCATTACAGGAACGCGTTACAAGCCCTGTAACGCATTCTGGTGATGCGTTACACGCCTTTTAAGCCATTAAAGGGTGTAACGCATTCCGTGAATGCGCCACAGGTGTGTAACGCATTCCCAGAAGGCGTTACACCCCTATTTTTTTTTTTTTCCGCCGGCTGACTTTTCTCGATACCCGTGCCTGACAGCCCTGTCTTTCTCTCAGCAGACGCCGTACCTGTTCTCTTTATTCCGTGCAATACAGATAACAGCAAAGCAGATGTATATACAAACATATATATATACTATATATACATATATTTACTTATTTAATTACGAATTTAATTGCAAGAACTTCAAAAATTCATAATAAAAAATCTATACATCCTAAAATTATGAAAAAAATACCCAGACGATCTACAACACTTGTAGAACCCAGATCAACATTCAAAATTATTTTGAGAAACGATTTCTCATCAGGCAAAATTAATCCATAATATAACTTGTAAAAATCATAATTAATTCATACAAGCACATAAAATTCTGAAATTTTTACCACAGATCTATATGTATACAACCTATGCTCTGATACCATTGTTGGATTTTTAAACGCAGCGGGGCGTGGAAAAACACTTTTACACATACAAAATCCAAATAAAAGCATATAAATCGTGAATAAAAATTCGAGGGATCGAATCTAACCTTTTAAAATAATTCGGAGACAACGATCAGAGATCCTTAGCAGTTGCTCCTCAAGTGTGAAGCACTCCACCGGTATCCACCAAGAAAACGACTTTTAGGAGGAGGAGGAGGTGGAGAGAATTTGGTTTTCTGAAACTTTTGGGTTTCTGGGGTTCGAATAAAATAGGGTCTATAATAGTGTATTTATAGGCAAAATTTTCAGTTGAAATTTTCCCATAAATAATATTATTATAATCCCATTTATTATTCTCATTAATAATTAAAACACCTTTTAATTATTAATCCTTTTTCTAAACACTTTAGAAATAATTCTCTCTCTTGATTTAATTTCCAAAAATTAAATTCTTAATTAATAATATTAAGAACTTTTCTTAATTAATTTATAATCAATTAAATCTCATTTAATCAATTATTAAATTTGCCAATTAATTATTTATTTCACAAATAAATAATTATTTAGCCATTATTAATTAATTCCTCCACCATTAAATCATTCTCTTTTTATGGTGTGACCCTGTAGGTTCAATATTAAGCCAGTAGTAGAAATAAATAATAATAAAACTATTTTATCATTATTTATATAAATTCTCTAATTTATTATATATGATTAATTAATTAATCACATTTATTCTACATCGTGAGTGATGCTTTTTAACATATCGCGACTATCCGGATAATATGAATTCACTGCTTAGAATACCAAGAACCTGTCAGTGAATAGTTACCGTACAATAAACTCCTTCTACCCTACAATGTCCCGATTAAATACAAGGCATGGATCTCGTGTCAAGCCTATCTAATTCAATCACTTGCTTACCATTTACTATGCATAGTTCTATGCAAATTAGAAACTCATTTCTAATTTCATTTACTCTGGCCAGAGATTCCTGAACTAGCATAAGTGGATCAGCCTTGAACATTCGCTTCCTTCACTGGAAGGGGTAGATCCTTTATTGATCATACACTATCTTCGTGTACAAATTCCTATACCCAGAAGAGCCCTAATAATTGTCCCTGGAGACTAAGAACTAAACCAAAGCATAGTTCAGTGTACACAAGATGACTATGATGACCTCAAGTCTAAGGATACTTGTACAACTATCACTAAGTGAACAACTGCTGACACGTGAGTGAACTCCATCAGTTGTTCAGCTGTGCGAGTCATGTTCAGTGAACTTATTCCATAATAAGCACCTACATACTAGCTATAGTGTCACCACACAAATGTCTATGAGAACAGACATCCTTCATAATGAAGCAAGCATAGTATGTACCGATCTTTGCGGATTATTAATTACCAGTTAGTAATCCTACGACCAGGAACTATTTAAGTTCAGAGTTATCATCTTTTTAGGTCTCACTATTATGATCTCATCATAATCCATAAAAAGCTTTACTCTAAACTATGGTATATCTTATTTAAACACTTAAATAGATAAAGCCCGTAATAAAAACAAAATAAGTCTTTATTAATATCAATGAAATCAAAACAGATTACATAAAAGTTATTCCTAAATCCTAATACATGATTGGACTTAGGACATATTCCTTTCACTCGAGATATATTGTGAATAATTGATAGTTCTGTTTATAATGCAAGTGCTTTGAAGCACTGAACCCTAAACCTTGATTCCAGTTATTGATCTTTGAGCCGTAAACCTTATTCTTTCTGAACCATTGATTATTGAATATCCGAATACGAACCACAAACCTACGATACCACTCAACAAATACATACAAACTAAATACCGAACACTAAACCAAGATTGCTTATATATTCAAAACATTGTACCTTATACATTGAAAGACCAAATCCTCGTAACTCTGAAACTTTGATTTTTTTTTGTTATCTGATTCTTGCACCGGCTGATAGCCATTACTTGTAATTGCCAAGTTATTTCCTTGAAGAGATTGAAACCATCTCAACTTGGAAATCCAATATTGTTTATAATTCTGTTTATTGTTTTACATTGTTTATTCTGTTATTGTTATAGAATTGGATTGTTTTATAAAATTGTGGACCAGAATCGTGATCAGACCATATTGGTGGTCAAGTTAGGCCAATGTGTGCCTTGGATCCAGTAATTAGAGCAGTGTTGTGTGCCTTGCTCGGGGTTAGTGCGTGACTGATCAGCAGCCTAACCTTGGTTTTTAAAATGAGAACATAATATCCAATTCTAATTCATTATTCATTGTTCACTTGATACCTTAAATCATTTCACTTGATCATTATTTATTCTCAGTATTGTCAATATGACTTGCTGAGCTAGTTAGCTCATTTGTGCGATTCTGTTTATATTCTTTTCCAGTTAAGAAGGAACTGGTTGGTAGCAAGGATCCCCAATCCAGTGCGAGAGCTAGAATTCCAGGTTGATCGGAATAAGCTAGCTGAAGGCTTTTGTGATAGTTTAAGTTTGTGAAGTTTGTAAGAAGGTTTAATATTCAGTTGTAAGTTTTAAATAATTGGGATTTGGACGTTTGTAATATAAGTGTGTGTATGGCTTGTGTGCATACTTTAACCTGTTGTGGTCCGTGGTAGTTGGTAAGTAGGGTCACTGCATATTATTATTATCTTTATTATTGTTACAAGCAGGTTATAAATAAGGTGTGTATGTGTGTGGACCCCAAACTTCTGACCCGGGTTTGGAGGGCGCCACAGGTTTGGTATCAAAGCTACAGGTTATAAGTCACTGACACAAGCCTAGATTGGCGGGAATGGGTAGAGGGTTAGGATTAGAAGTAAGAAATATAGAACGTCGAGAGGTTGAGTGCGACTGTATAACAGGTATTAGTATGATTCGCGTTATGGTTCGAGATTCTTATTTTGCGAAATGATTTCAGATAGCTGCGATGGTCGACTCTTTCATCCCAGTACCAGCTGATCACTCTGAGCCCTCAGTTGGAAGACCATCTTCAGATCTATGTCCTGTTGTTCCACCAGTGTTGGCTATTTTACCCCCAGATAAGCTACAGCCTGTACCACTGCGAGCCATTCCACCCCAAGGTATGCGGCCACCTATCAGAGGACCCCCACCTGCTGGTTCAGCGTCTACTGGCCATTCAGTTCCGGGTGTACCTTTTCAGTTCTCTTCATATCCCGTTATTTATCATCTATTTGAGGCTTGCCTTATGGAGCAGCGACACCTACAGGGTCAGATTCAGGAGTTATTGCATATCGTGCGTACCAGAGATATTGGGTGTGGTGAGAGGCGACTCAGAGAGAGGCTCCAGGTATTTCGGAGAGCAGCTGCTGTGAGGATCGCTGAGGCTACTCATGAGGATATCACCCCTGATTTTCTTGTGGAGTGGGCTAAGTGGGTTCTAGAGGAGCTTGAGGAGATTGGAGGTCCAGATTTACCATGAGCCAGAGACGGAGATGTTGAGCAGTTGTGTTGTGGTTGTTTATTATGTATAGTAGTGTGTGGTATGTATCAGTAGACATTTGGTTGTATTTATAGACTAGATCTGCTGACTAGTGAGTAGATTTGTTGTACCCTTTTTGCTTTTACTTTTGAAGCATTTTTACGCTTGTACTACCTAAACCTTCGATCTATATATATCAGTACCTTTTCTTTCCAGCACTGTCATTTACATTACTGCACCTGTTTTATCTTACTTTACTTATTGCACCAGTTATACCTCTTGTGATATCCTGTACCTTATTCCCTTAACTGTTTATATTCTGTAAAGAAGCATGCAATTTACTTAGTTCAACTGTTACAACTGTTTTTAAAAAGAGATATTTCTGTTTTACAAAAACTTTTCTTTTATATAAAGAATCTGATTTAAAGGCTAAATAAGTTGTTTGATTATTTAAAGAAAATGCCTCCCATAAGAAATAATCGTTCCACCACCCAGAATGAAGAAACGAACAACAACCAAGATAATAACACTAGAATGCAAACCCAGGACCTATAGACCCAACAGTAGCCCAGATTCTTCAGATCTTGGCTCAACAAACAGTTCACCTGACTCAACAGCAACAAAGATAGACCAACCCCAGGTAACTTTCAAAACTTTTCAAGCGGTGAATCCACCGGAATTTAAGGGTTCTTTAGATCCAATTGAAGCGAGTGTTTGGTTAAAAGAAATAGAGAAATCACTTGCTTTAGTTAAGTTAAAGGAAGAACAGAAGGTTGAGTTTGTAAGTTATTATTTGAAAAAATGAGGCCACCTACTGGTGGGAAACTGTGAAGACATTGGAAGGTACAGATGTTATTAATTGGGAGAGATTCAGGGAGTTGTTTTTAGAAAAATATTTTCCCCAGTTTGTTCAGGATCAGATGGAGTTAAAGTTTTTGGAGTTAAAACAAAGAAATATGTCGGTAGCTGATTATGAAAATAAGTTTGAAGAATTGTCAAGGTTTGTGTAAGAAGACTAGACTCCGCTGGGGTGATAGCTATCTTAAACCATATGTGGATACTGACAGGAAGAAAGCCAAGAGGTTTCAACAAGGTTTGAAGCCATAGATCAGAGGGAAGGTAGCCATATTTGAATTGGATACCTATGCAGGAGTTGTGCAAAAGGCCATGATTGCAGAAGCAGAGAGTGAAATGTCACAGAAAGAGAAGGAAAGCAAGAAAAAGAAGTTCGAAGGGAATGAAGGAAAGTCACAACCAGGGAAGTTTCCAAGTTTCAAGAAGGGCAAGTTTCAGCAAGGGAGAAATTTTAATTTCAAGAAGCCAAATGCAGGCGACGGAGGTCAAGGCAACCGTTCAACCAATGTGAATCAGCCGAATCAGTTGAGGCTAACTTTTCCAAATTGCCAAGTATGTGGGAAGAAGCACTGAGGAGTTTGTAATAAGTTGAATGTAGTTTATTTCAAGTGTAATCAGAAGGGGCACTATTCAAGGGAATACTGCAACCAACCAGCAAGAGAGCAAGTGAACAAGGACCAGCCTACCCGGAATCCAGTAGTTAAGGTTCCGGCCATTGGATTTACATGCTTTAAGTGTCGAAAGCCAGGACATATAGCCAGGGATTGCAAGACACGAGCCCCGGCCAGTAATGCATTGAGAATTATGGGATCTACTCCAGTAATGAATGAGGCTCCAAGGGCTAGAGTTTTTGATATGTCTGTGAAGAACGCTATCCAAGATTCTGATGTTGTGGAAGGTACGATTAATGTGAATTCTTTATATGCCAAAGTATTAATAATTTCGGGAGCAACTCGATCATTTATTTCTCAAGATTTTGCTAGTAAGTTAAATTGTCCAGTTGAGTATTTAAATGAAATAATGATTGTGGAATTAGCAAATCAAGAACGTGTAACTGTTAATCAAGTTTGTGTGAACTGTGAAATTGAGATTTCTGGTAATAAGTTTTGTGTGGATTTGATACCATTTAAGCTAGGAGAGTTTGACATTATCTTAGGGATGGATTGGTTATCTAAGAACGATGCCCAGATAGACTGTCGTAATAAGAAGGTAATTATAAAGACGCCAGATGAGAGGATAGTAACGTTTAAGGGCCAGAAGCAAGCGAAGAAGTTCTTAACAATGATTCAAGCTAAAAGGTTGTTACGGCAAAGATGCGAGCATTTCATTGCATATGTAATTGATAGAAGTCATGAGCCAGCAAAAATTGAAGATATTCTGTTAGTCAATGAATTTCCAAACGTGTTTCCCGATGAGTTACCAGGACTTCCTCCAGATAGAGAAATTGAGTTTGCGATCGACTTAGCACCTGGAACGGAACCAGTATCCAAGGCCTCGTATAGAATGGCGCCCGTTGAAATGAAGGAATTAGAAAAGCAATTGCAAGAGTTATTAGAGAAAGGAGTAATTAGACCCAGTGTATCTCCGTGGGGTGCACCGATACTGTTTGTTAAGAAGAAGGATGGAAGTATGAGAATGTGCATCAACTATCGAGAGCTCAACAAGATTACAATTAAGAACAAGTATCCGTTACCTCGAATTAATGATTTGTTTGATCAGTTGAAAGGAGCCAAGTATTTCTTAAAGATTGATTTGAGATCGGGATATCGCCAATTGAAGATTAAGATATAGGATAGACCAAAGACAGCTTTCAGAACAAGGTACGGACATTATGAATTCTTAGTGATGTCTTTTGGATTAACCAATGCCCCAGCAGCATTTATGGACCTTATGAACAGGATTTTCAAGGAATACTCGGACAAGTTTGTTATTGTGATTATAGATGATATTTTGATTTATTCAAAGACAACAGAGGATCATGCAAAATATTTAAGGATAACTTTGGAGATTTTGAGGAAGAAAAAGTTATTTGCTAAATTATCGAAGTGTGAGTTTTGGCTACGGGAAGTTCAGTTTTTAGGACACATAGTCGGTAACGAAGGGATAAAAGTGGACCCGGCAAAGATTGAAGCTATTACAAATTGGGAAAGGCCGAAAACACCAACAGAAGTAAGAAGTTTCTTGGGATTAGCAGGATATTATCGGCGATTTGTTCAAAATTTCTCAAGGATTGCGACACCATTGACAAAGCTTACACGAAAGAATGAAAAGTTTATATGGAACGATAAATGTGAAGAAAGTTTTCAGGAATTGAAGCGAAGATAAATCACGACACCTGTATTGTCACTTCCAGGTGACCAAAGGAATTTCATAATCTTTAGCGATTCTTCTCATAAAGGGCTAGGATGTGTTCTGATGCAGCATGATAAGGTTATTGCGTATGCGTCGAGGCAACTGAAACCACACAAGCAAGAGTATCCTACTCATGATTTGGAACTGGCGGCCATAGTATTCGCTCTGAAGATTTGGAGACATTATTTATATGGGGAAGGATGTGAGATTTATACGGATCACAAAAGTTTAAAGTACATATTCACACAAAAGGAGCTTAACATGAGACATAGAAGATGGTTAGAGTTGATTAAGGACTACGACTGCACGATTAACTATCATCCTGGCAAAGCAAATGTTGTGGAGGACGCGTTAAGTTGAAAAGAGAAGTTGAATGTGTTATCAGTACCGGAAGAGATATACAAGGAATTTCAGAAATTGGAATTGGAAATCAGAGTATGCAAGCCTGACGAAGCAAAGATGTGTAGTATGACTTTCCAGTTAGAGTTGTTAGAAAAGATAAGGAAGTGTCAAGAGGAAACAATGGATCAGGACATCAATCATTTGGTAGGTGAAGAGTTGTGCACACAAAAGGACGATCAAGGTATTCTTAGGTTTTCTTCTAGAATTTGGATTCCGCCAGTAACGGAGTTAAAGAATGAAATTTTACATGAAGCTCATAATTCAAGGTATTCAATCCATCCAGGAAGTACAAAAATGTATAGGGATGTAAAGGAAAATTAGTGGTGTCCAGATATGAAGAGATTAATTGCAGAATGGGTTAGTAGATGCTACACATATTAGAGGGTCAAGGCAGAGCACCAGAGACCAAGTGGACTATTGCAGCCATTAGAGATTCCAGAGTGGAAGTGGGAGCACATTGCCATGGATTTCATAGTCGGATTACCAAGGACAAAAGCAAATCACGATGCCATTTGGGTTATAGTGGACAGACTTACCAAATCAGCTCATTTTCTGCCTATAAATGAAAAAATTTCACTAGACAAGTTGGTTCATATGTACCTGAAAGAGATTGTAGTTCGTCATGGAGTTCTTGTGTCTATCGTATCTGATTGAGATCCAAGATTTAATTTGAGATTTTGGAAAAGTTTTCAAGAATGTTTGGGAACGAGACTGAATATGAGTACGGCTTATCATCCACAGACGGACGGCCAAAGGAACGAACAATCCAGACAATTGAACACATGTTACGCATTTGTGCCATTGATTTCAAAGGAAGTTGGGACGAGCATTTACCTTTGGTAGAATTTGCTTACAACAACAGTTATCATGCCAGTATCGGGATGCCACCATATAAAGCTCTTTATGGACGCAAATGTCGATCTCCAGTATATTGGGATGAAGTAGAAGAACGTAAGATACTAGGACCTGAGTTGGTGCAACAGACAAAGGAAGTTGTTGGAGTCATCCAGAAAAGGTTAATAGCAGCTCAAGACCGTCAGAGGAAGTACGCAGACCAATCAAGGAAAGATATGGAATTTTAAGAAGGAAATCTAGTATTGCTGAAAGTGTCACCGTGGATGGGATTTGTAAGATTTGGGAAGAAGGGAAAACTGAGCCCTAGATATGTCGGACCTTTTGAGATTTTAAAGCGTGTTGGCAAACTAGCTTATGAGTTGGCTTTACCCCCGAACATGGAGCACATTCATAATGTTTTTCACGTATGGATGCTTAAGAAATACAATCCAGACTCCAGGCATGTAATTGAGTACGAGCCAATAGAACTTCAGGCAGACTTGTCATATGTAGAGAGTCCGATAGAGATTCTAGAAGAAAGAGAGATAGTGTTAAGAAATAAAGTGGTAAAGTTAGTAAGAGTATTGTGGAGAAACCCAAAGGTTGAAGAATCAACCTGGGAGTTAGAAAGTGATATGAAGGAAAAGTACCCTCATCTGTTTCTTAGGAGATTCTGAGGGCATAATCCTTTTAAGGGGGGAAGGATGTAATATCTGGGATATATCGTGTAATTATTTTTGCTAATAAATAAATATTATGTATGATTTGTATTTATTCTATGAATTATTTGTTAAGTGGTATATGTGTTTGGATTTTTAAAAATGATATAATTTGAGTATTTTAAGTTTTATTTGTCCAGAATAAAATATAGATAATTATCATATTTTTCTATTAATTTTTATGTTGATTTATGATTTTATAAAAAAATTATGAATTTAATAAATTCATTTTTTCCGAGTATATATAAACAATTTCGTATAATCGAGAACCAGCCGACCTCGCCTGTTTTTACATTTTTATAACCCGAAACTCTTCCGACAACTCCTTCCTAACCTAATTGCAATATTCCGAGCATTTTCCGTGTTTTGACTTTTTCGATCCGGCGTACGGTTTGTCCTGTGCGGGTCTCGACGCAATATTTTCGATATAAAATTTGTTCGGTAAAACAATAAAACTCGTATTTTCGATAAACGGGATCTTTTTATTAAACTATTATAATTATCAACTCATAATACGTTTAACCAGGCGCTGAGACCAAGACCGCAGTACAAATTGTACAGATTTGGATAATTATCCCGAAACCGGTACCGTTTTGGATCTGATTTTACAAAAAAAACGTAATATTTTATATCTGGTATGATCCAACGGGGTACCAATATTCCGTAAATATAAATAGCCCTTACCGTATTTTATTTCGTATAGAAAATCATTTGCAGACAGTAATTATATAATTTTACAGAGAAAATACCTATATTCATATAAACTTTCAAGAATCAAACTGCAATTTCAAGGTGTTATTGAAATCTGTTTGGAAAGCTCGAGTACTCAAAACGAAGGTCTTGAAGTGTTCTATCAGATTCAACAAGTTCCAAAACTGCAGAATTCAAGTTTTATCTTCTGTATTTTTATTTATTTTTGAATTATTTTGATTTTAATTATGAATTTTTGTTCGAGTGATTGTTTGAATGATTTGATGATTGCTTGTTGTAGAGATTTTCTTCCTGATGATTTTGATATATTATATGTCTGATTTGGTATTCAATAACATGTTCAAAATTGAGTTTAATTTTCGAAATTCAAAATTAGGGTTTATAACCCGTATGAATGTTCTTAATTGAAATTTGGGATTTTTTATTCTAGGGGTTATTAGATTATGTGGTTGGTATGATTGTCTAGAGCTTGAAAAGAGGAATCGATTGGTGGCGGTTTCATGTACAGACGATACCGGAATCGAGCTGGCCGTCCGACGAGTTTTCTTCAAGCTTTTCCGGCCAACTCAGGGGTTATCTGTGAGATTTGATTATTGGGTTATGTTCCTTATGAATTATAGATGATATATGGAGGTGCTGGTGTGTGACGGTTCCAGAGACGAGTTCTCCGGCGAACCCGTCGTTTTCCGGCGGGGTAAACTGCAAAATTACAGTTTAGCCCCTGTAGTTTTGAAAGAGAAACAATTCAGTCCCTAAACTTTCCAGAACTTGCAAAAATAGGATTACTGTTTTAAAAATATTTAAAAATCATGTTTTCTATTTATTTTAATTATAGAAATTCATTTTTAATTATTAAATATTCTAAAAAATTATTATTTTAATTTCAAAAATAAATCTGAATTAATTAGGTAATTAATTTTAGTTAATAATTAATTAATTGGTCAATTAATTCGAAAATAATTGATTTAATTAATTATTAATTGATTTTAATTAATTATTTAATTAGATTTAATTATTTATTTTTGATTTATAAATTCTGAAAAATAGTTTCGAGTTTTAAAATATTATTTTAAATTGTTTTCAAGGCACGATAATTATTATAAAATTATTTTGAAGCCGGATTCGGCCAATCAAACCCTGTTTATTGTTTCAAAAATGGTTCAACGGCCCGTTTAAATTCCGAAAAATGTTTAAAAATCCATATTAAGTATTTGAAAAATCCTTTTAACATCAAACCTTCTTTGAAATGTATTTTCAATCAAATATCTTACGTATTATGTGTTATATGTGCATTGATTAACGTGTTAAATGTGTATGTGTATGTTATATGACTGTTTTGATCGTATCTTTCAATCCGTTAATCGAATTTGGGTAAAACGAAGGGTAGATAGAAGCTTATATCGAATAGAATCCTATGAGTTGAGTATTGATAGATACTTATGCTATGTGAGCAGAAGAGGCAAGGCGTGGGAAAGGAAAGCAGATAATCGAGGAGTAGAAGATTGTGATTGAAAGTCAGTAAGGTGTAGCAAGTGAAGTCAAGGCAAGGGTTCTGAACCTTCTCGAGATATATTGTGAATAATTGATAGTTCTATTTATAATGCAAGTGATTTGAAGCACTGAACCCTAAACCTTGATTCCAGTTATTGACCTTTGAGTCGTAAACCTTATTCTTTCCGAACCATTGATTATTGAATACCCGAATACGAACCACAAACCTACGGTATCACTCCACAAATACATACAAACTAAATACTGAACATTAAACCAAGATTGCTTACATATTCAAACCATTGTACCTTATACATTGAAAGACCAAATCCTCGTAACTCTGAAACTTTGATTCTTTTGTTATCCGATTCTTGCACCGGCTAATAGCCGTTCCTTGTAAGCCATATTATTTCCTTAGAAAGATTGAAACCATCTCATGCTTGAAAATCCAATGTTGTTTATGATTCTGTGTATTGTTTTACATTTTTTATTATGTTATTGCTATAGAATTGGATTGTTTTATAAAATTGTGGACCAGATTCGTGGTCAGACCATATTGGTGGTCAAGTTAGGCCAATGTGTGCCTTGGATCCAGTAATTAGAGCAGTGTTGTGTGCCTTGCTCGGGGTTAGTGCGTGACTGATCAACAGCCTAACCTTGGTTTTTAAAATGAGAACATAATATCCAATTCTAATTCATTATTCATTGTTCACTTGATACCTTAAATCATTTCACTTGATCATTATTTATTCTCAGTATTGTCAATATGACTTGCTGAGCTAGTTAGCTCATTTGTGCGATTCTGTTTATATTCTTTTCCAGTTAAGAAGGAACTGGTTGGTAGCAAGGATCCCCAATCCAGTGCGAGAGCTAGAATTCCAGGTTGATCGGAATAAGCTAGCTGAAGGCTTTTGTGATAGTTTAAGTTTGTGAAGTTTGTAAGAAGGTTTAATATTCAGTTGTAAGTTTTAAATAGTTGGGATTTGGACGTTTGTAATATAAGTGTGTGTATGGCTTGTGTGCATACTTTAACCTGTTGTGGTCCGTGGTAGTTGGTAAGTAGGGTCACTGCATATTATTATTATCTTTATTATTGTTATAAGCAGGTTATAAATAAGGTGTGTATGTGTGTGGACCCCAAACTTCTGACCCGGGTTTGGAGGGCGCCACAGTGGTGATAATTATCTTTGTCCAGAAATGGAATTTTAACTCCAACATCCTTCTTGTTCATCTTGTTGTTTGTTGTGATATTTAAACTCTTTGTACTTCAAGAGCTTGCTTTGATTCCAATTCTTATTCCCTAACAATACAACAAGAATTACAGAAGGGAGGTTGAATGTAATTCTGGCTACTTTTTAAGATTTTAAAAATCTGTTCTAACTTGATAAATATATAACATTGTTTGATTTGTAGAGTGTGGAATGAAAGTATTATAAGAATCAAAACAGTAAGTAATAAAACACAAGTTTTAAAACTTTTTGGTGGATTTGAATGTATCTGCCAGATATTATATATATACATATATATATATATATATATATCGAATGAGAACCCTGTGAAGCTTGAATAGCTCACAGCTGCTTACAAGTTGAAGAAACAAACTACAGAGAGATTCTTGATAGATACAGCTTTTTCTATCTCTCTTAAAAATGTGTTTGCTTAGTTTGCTTGCTTGTTTATTCTACTAGCTACACTTGGTTTATATATCACCAAGTTTACATGACAGTAAGACAAGATAATAAAATAAAATATATTTAGTCTAACTCTATGCTACTTCACTACTCAATTCCAGCATCTTTGAATATCTTCATAATAGCATGGAAATGATAATGTTTCTTTGTTCTCAAATCCCTGCTGAACAGGCTGCCACATTCCTTTTGCAAACATCCAATGCATGTGACTGTGTTGTCACTGTCAACAGATATTTGAAATTGATCATACGTCGGGTACATGCTTGTCATCCGTCAGGTAGCTTTGTTGATCATCCATCGGGTAGCTTTGTTGATCATCCGTCGGGTAGCTATTTGTCACTTGACTCCATTTCACTTATACAGAATTACAAGACATTTCATATTTACAATTAATCAGCCTATTCTGCATATCTACTAGTAGTCAACATGACTTATATGCTCCTACAGAATCTATACTAAGTAACTAGTTACTATAGGTCCACGTATATAACATCATACCATACACGTTCTTCACCACGTTTACACCTAACTTTTTTTATGATTTACCATTTTTGTTGTTGTGTCTATCTTTAATTTTGTACTTTCCTTTACGGTGTTTATATATATATTTTTTAGTGTTCAGTGTTTTAGTTCTTTAATATTCTGTGTGTACAATATTTGTATGTGTATATATTCTGTAACTGAGTTTATTTATTTTCTTACTAATATTATTTTAGGTGCTTTCTGATTATTTTAACACATTACATTAGATTATAGTTGAACACAAATTTTATGTATTATGGTCTACTATTTTTTATATTATCATTTTTTTCAACGCCAAAATTTTATATATCTAACGTCTATTATTGCATGTCCAATAAAATTTGTACATGTTCTCTAACTATTTTGCATATGTACTGTAATTTTTTTCTTAAGTGTTCGTTATTTTTTTATTGTTGTGTAATTATTTTGCATGTCATCATTAATTTTTTAAGTGTTCTGTATCTCTTTTGTATGTTCTCTATTTATTTGTGTACTATAATTTTTCTTTAGTGTTCTGTATTTTTATTAATTTTGTGTTATGTATTATTTTTATGTTTTTTAATTAAATTTATTTACATGTCCAGTATTTTTTTTGAATTATTTATTTAATGTTCTTTCTAGTTTTTCTTATTTGGTAATCCTTTATGGTATGGAATAAAAATATGTGAAAAACAAATTGATGACAACATAAAAATTTAAGAAACACATTAAAAACATATTTTTTTTATTTTCATTGTAAAAGGTAATTTATTGTGTTGTAATTAAAAACTTATTTTTTGGATCAAATACAAAACAAAACATTAATAAAAATACAGAACACTAAAGAAAAATTATAGTACACAAAGAACATGTCCAGTAAAATTTGTACATATTCTCTAACTATTTTGCATATGTACTGTAATTTTGTATTAAGTGTTAGTTAATTTTTTATTGTTGTGTAATTATTTTGCATGTGATCATTAATTTTTTAGTGTTCTGTATCTCTTTGTATGTTCTATATTTATTTGTGTACTATAATTTTTATTTAGTGTTCTGTATTTTTATTAATGTTGTGTTATGTATTATTTTTGTGTTCTTTAATTAAATTTATTTACAATATATTTTTTTGAATTATTTATTTAATGTTTTTTCTAGCTTTTCCTTATTTGGTAATCCTTTATAGTATGTAATAAAAATATGTGAAAAACAAATTGATGACAACGTAAAAATTTAAGAAACACATTAGTGTTAAACACATATATTTTTTTCATTGTAAAAGGTAATTTATGGTGTTATAATTAAAAACTTAATTTTTGGATCAAATAAACATATTATGATCAAAAATAAAAAATAAAATGTCTTCTACAATTAAAACATGTAAAAGTATTTAAAATATTGTATTTTATTTTAATATATTAAAATTTGTATGATATACGTATAATATAAATCTTTCTTTTTTGAATTAAATATATTAAAATTTAAACTTAAAAAATACATATTGAATTTAAAGGAATTTTTTTACTAAAATTTATATTTGAAAAGAAAGATAATCTAAAAAAGTTTCAAGCATGTCACATTATATTTTAAAATTTTTAGTTAATGTCATATTTGTAATTTCAGAAATTAAAAATTTACTAATAAAAATATTGATCATGATATGTTTAAAAAAGATAAATTATATTACAATATACAGCAAGAAGACGAAAAAAAATTAAAATTTAACATGTACATATGAAAAGTAAACAAACAAAACATGTAATGTACATGTTTTGTTTTGTGTTTTCACTATTTTGTGTGTGTGCAAGTTAGTTTTTCAAAAGTCCGTTCATTCAAGTTATAATTATATGGTAAAGCCACAACAAAATGAAGTAAAGATAACAGCCGATGCAGCAATTTTTGAGGACCAGGAAGCTTCAGGTATAGGTTTGATTGTCCGGGATCATTATGGTCGTCTTCAGTTGGCAAAAACCAGATGCTACAGAGAGGTAATGCAGCCGTCCCTAGTTGAAGCCATAGCAATCAAGGAAGCCTTGAGTTGGGCCAAGAATTGGTCGGACACCGCAGTCACCATTGAATCAGACTGCTTAGTGGTAGTTCAGCTGATTCGAAGTGCTACTCCAATGCGTTCCAGACTTGGTCAGGTGGTAATGGAGTGCAGAGAGTTGATTTATGAGTTAAACAACGTTAAGTTGTATTTCATTAAACGGTCTGCGAATATGTCGGCACATGAATTAGCTCATGTGACTCATATGTATCCTGATCGTATTTTTGATTGGGGGTCTGTTCCAATCGTAGTTAAGAATTGTATTTTGAACGAGTTATCGGAGTAATAAAATTGCATTTCGTCAAAAAAAAAGTTATAATTATATTGAATGTTTTTTAGATAATTTGAACCATCGATTGTAAGTAATTGAGTTATTTAGTTACCCGATAAAAAAAGTTAGCAAATGATCCTTCCTTTATATATATATATATATATGAAAAGATTTATTCTTTATGGGCATGGGTCGGTGTTTGTCCAAATCTGATGGGCTTGTAATAATAATCTTATTCTGAATATATATGTGATTAAATATAGTTATTAATGAGAAATTAATTTAATTAACAATGTATCTCTTTAATTTATGTTTTATGTTTTTCTGTTTTAAAATGTATGAAATAGAAAGATACAAACCCTAGATCGATGTGAGTAGGTGTCGTCATAATAAGTTGGGTAATAAACTTTTCAAACCTCTACAGAGATTGGCGACTTTTGTAATAATAAGCTTTGGATCTACTCTTATTATTTTCAATTTATTGATTATTTTTCAACCTTCATGTTTTTGTTTCGTTACTGGTGATCTTGTGCCTTGTTCTTGTTATTGGTAATATATGAACCTCATTGATTGTTGTTAGTGAATAACAGTATATATAAAAATTATATTTTTTTCAACTAAAATATGTTATCTATATTATTTTTCCAACTTTAACTCATTATTTTCCAAATATATCACGAGCAATTTAATTCAATATAATATTATAAATACTTATAACTAGCCCGTTACCGTTTTTGAGCTAAACCCCATTATATTTTCTATTTGAGGTAACAAATTTACAACTTTTTTGAATTTATACAGGCAATTCAATTTAACTTTAGTTTAAATTAAATTAAATAAACCATGTAATATTAAAGACCCGTGTATCGTACGGGTTAAAAGCTATAATTTTTTATAAAGACGAAATATTGAAAATGTGGTAGTCGGTTGATCGGTACTTACTGAATATACTTAACTACCTTTATTTAATAATTTAGTTATTTTAATTAATTACCTATATTTAATTAGTATATAACTAGTTATACTTTTAAGTAAAACACATAAAATTACGTAATAACTAACCAATAACCATTTTCTACTAAAATACACGATCCTTTCTATTTTTACAAAAAAAATGCTCCTTTTTCGAAAATAACACGACCAATTCTAATTAATAAAAATAATATTATTATAATTAATAATAACTAACCAGTTATTTTTTTAGCTCAAACACACTCTCATTAATATATTAATATTCACAAAATAATTATATAGATACAAATAAAATGAAATATGTATAATGGTCTTGAGCCAAAATAAAATAATATATACTTTTCACCCGTACAAAAACAATTATAGTATTGAACCGAGTAAACAAAATTCAAATCAAAAGATAATATTTTGATAGGTATAATAGCCCGGGATAAAAAAAGACTAATATAAAGTATTCATAGAAGCTTAAACAATATTATACTATTAATTCGAGTTAAAATAACAAATAAAAAAATTAAATATAGTTAATTATATTTGTTGCATTGGGTTAAAATAAAATAATAAATACAACTCATGTGGTTAAAAAATTATATTATTTAAAAGAATTAAAATACAATTAAAATTAAATTATAATTCATTGGTCGATATGTTAATGACATCTTGGTAAAAAAAATGATATACCATTCATGTGGCCTAAAACAAAATAAAATTCAATCCAAACTAAAACAAATTCAAAAAAAAACTAAATATAATTATTTGAAATTGGTTGATATATCGGGTTTATAGAATTAATAGTTTTATTTTATATCTATAATATCCGTACGATTTTATTAAAACGAAATTAGAGATAATTCGAAACTTTGTTTAATAGTGTTGGTATAAAACAAAACAATATACCTTATTTTTATTTTTTTATCGTAGATAACCCGCAGCCGCTTTATATATATATAAACATCAATCAAATTATATATTTTAATTAATTATATTTTTTATAATATATCTCTTATATTAAAGACATCTCTTATGTGCGTGTGTATGTGTGTGTATATATATACATGCTTATGAAATAATATTATTAAACATTTTAAATAACAAATTTCATATCTAAAAATTTTTAATATAAAAAAGCTTCAAATTTTTTTTATACAATATTAAAAATAATTTGTGTATCTCACAAGGTTTAAAAATTTCAAGTTCGTTAGATATGGACTCACACTCCCAATATTAAATAAGATATAAGCCGATATTTATCCTTCATTTTTAACCTGATATCAAATCCGAAATTTTTGAGAATATATACCATATTAACGTTAGCAATAACACGATAATATTTCTCGAGTTAAACCACTAAAAAACGACTTGAATCTCAAGTAAACTCAACAGTACTTGGCCGCTTAATTTCTAATTTTTATTTTTTTAATTAAATTTATTATTAAATATAATATTAATAGTTATTATATAAATTAGTCCAAGATTTGAATATTGTCAAAAATCTAAGTAATTCTAAACTAATATATTCTAATTGATTCACATAACCTATTATTCGGTATATATTTTTTGGAACCTATTTATGGGTCAATTTATGAGATTATTTATTTTAAAATCTAATTATTATAAATAACTATTATAATATAATGGAAGATGAATCCTAATATACTTATCCAAACATATTTACTATTTTAACAAATACAATAATTAAAATATAAAAATAGATAAATAATATTTTTTTAAAACAATTATGTATCGCACTGATTTTAAATAAATAAAAGGTACAAAAGTCAAAACATTGAATAATGGAAACAATATTGTACATATTAAAAAATGGAACAAGTTACATGTGCAGGTAAACCTCGATAAATTAATACCGTCCGGACAGTAAAAAATTACTATAATTTATCGAAATATTAATTAATCGATAAATTATTAATTTATTAATTTATCGATATATTAATAATTTATTAATTTATCGATATATATTACTTTTAATTTATTTTAATATATATCTACGTGTATATATATGTCGGGAAAATTATTGATTATCTCGATGTAATGGATGCCGAAAAAGTTAGTTGATTATCGTAGCGAAAGTGTATTGGTGTCGGAATTAAGGCCGAGCATTTGACCGGTTCGGTCGAAAATTGAACCGAACCGAATAGACCGAAAAACCAAATTATTATTTTTTCTTGGACCGAACCGGTCCGAAATTATATTAGTAGCTCAGTTGGTTAAAGAGCGGATAAATATCCTCTTGATCACATGTTCGAATCCCACAAGAGGAGAATTTATGATTATGCCTCATGAGTCAGAATCTGTCGCTTAAATGCGGTTTACCTTGGTTCATGTGTTTTGCAGGCTATTGCGTGAGCCCGTAGAGTTTACCCAGTGCGCACCCGAAGGGTAGTGGTTGCGGTTTATCTACGATTAAAGAAAATAATAATAATAATTCGGTTCGGTCCGATTTTGGACCGCACCCACTGTTTTAAAAATAAAATAAAATTGTATTAAAATTTTAAACCAAATATTATAAAAACTAAAATATAATTAAAGTAAAGTGATATGTAGAGTTCTACGAGTGTATAAATACAATTACAATTTAAAAATTATGATTATAGTGTAATTTTTAAGATATATGTAAAATATGTATAATATAATAAAATTATAAAATTTATGATTTGATCTATTTAGTCTACAGTCCGGATCGAAATATTTTTACAAGAACCGGATCAAGCCGAATTTTATTTCAGTCTATTCGGATTTCTGAAAAATCAGGACTGAACTAAACTGAACAGAACTGAATTAGCACGGTTCAATTCAGTTTTTCGATTTCGGTTCGGTTTCGCTTAGCCCTAGTCAGACTTGTTCGGAGATCAAACAAATAATTAGCATAATTTTATGAAAATGAGGTGAAAGATGATAATATTTTGCTTGAAAGAATGTCTTTAAAACAACGATAACAACCCGTAACGATATATTGTGTAGAAAATAAAAATAAATAAATTAGCACCTAAAAAGTCAAAAAAAAAGGAAAAAGAAAAACAAAACCCCTATTCTAGATTCGGATTAGAATAGGTTAAACGACCTCATATTAATAGTTGTTTAATTGTATCACAATCGGACAACATCTAAATTAGCTTATTAATTAGATACTCATATAGAGTACATCTATATTATACTATTATAAGCGAAACATGATTTTATTTGGTCGGTTGGTTAACACATTCATAAAACGATTTTCAACACTTTCCAAAACAAAGTTAAAATAAATATATTTAATTTAAAAAAATTAAATCATATATTTGATATAATTACAAACTATTTGAATGATAATCCTCCTTGATTTCTAATCACACTTAACTTCTTTTTCACTTTTTTCGTAGCGAACTAAACACTTCCAAAATTAATTTTAATAATTTAAATTTAAAAATAACAATTTATTAACAAATCAAGAACAAATTAAAAAAAAATCTTTATCACATCATCCGCATACACCAAATCAACCGCATACACTGGTTCGATAAGCGCCCACGAGAGGAGGACTTTTTTTTATTTTAACTATTTAAAGTTTGAATCTGTCAATAACATGATATATAAATTATTAACTTTGTTATGAATTTTAATAATACATATTTGTTATCTGATATAATTTAATTTTACATCATAAAAAAATAATAAAATTATAAATATTTTTTAATAAAAAAAACACTGCATGGTTATCCAGAACTCTTAACTCAAACACCAACTCTTATAATCTTTCAATTCAAACACGGTCCATAACTCCTTTTATTTAAAAAAAACACACAAATAATAAAAATAGCACGTACAAGATACAACACTGGAGCTCAAGACTCCTCCACAACTCTTACATGACATACCCACGGACGCCACGAGCACCAATAATAAAAGAAAAAATAAATTTAAAAATAAGTTTTGTACACTAAAATTTCAACTACAAAATAAAAGATTCAAAATGCTATTATTAAAATATGAGTTGTGTACAACAATTTTTAAATATTTCGGTTTTAATAATACTAATTTAAAACTCGTGGGATTCACGGACTTTATTTAATTTTGAAAACAATTTTTTAATTCAATTTACTCTTAATAATATTGCATTAATTTGAATTGTATTGATAGTGTGTTTAAGTAGAAAAAAACTAATTGGTTTATTCCTAATAATTATAATAATCTTATTCTATTTTTGTAAGTAGATTTTTCATGTTATTTTTGAAAAAGAATAAGACTTGGTTAGAAAATATTATGTGTTTTAGCTGAAAATGGTAATTGTTTCGTTATTAAATAATTAAAATATTATTATTAAATTTTATAAAATAGACTTTCCCTAATATTTTTGGAGAAGTGGGCCTTTTAGTCGGAAGAAATGGAAAAAAAGGAACATGTTTAATTTGAAAAAAAGATAATTATCGATTGACCGAACGATTAGCAAAATTTTAATATTTTGCTTTTATAATATATATATATATATATAGAGAGAGAGAGGATAATAGAGTATTAGTTATAAAAACAATAAAGTAACTTCAGCAAATACCTTAATTTTTAATGTTTCTTGTGTTATTATATATAAAATATATTTAGTTAAATAAAATTGTAATTAATATTTTTGGAAAAAAGAAATGTTATAGTTGAATAAAATATAAAAGTTAATGTTTTTTAGTTAAAAGGGTAATTTATATACTAATTAAGTAAAGTTAATTCATAAAAATATGAAATGAAATTATTAAGTAAGGTTAATTATGTAAATTTACAATACCCGTGCGATTCACAGTTGTTTTAAATAATTTTTTTTTTTTATTTTAATATTGTATTAATTATAGTTGTTATAAAAGTAAGTAATATATTGTTTTTTAACCCGATGTCATTATATCGACCAACGAATTATCTTTTAGTTTAATTTTTTTAGCCCAGTTCAATAATATAATTATTTGACAACGTCAATAGTATTTATTATTTAATTTTAGCCTGAACAACATATATATTTACACAAACACCGTGTCATACTCGCATACTGTGGTCGATTATATATAAATTTATATCATGAATTTCATAATTTTTAACGATAATATTATATAAGATAATAATGTCAAAACAATAAATTAATTAATCGAGGACATTTAAGTAATTTCATCAAATATCGTCTGACTACCAAACTTTTAGTATTTCGTCTATTATGATATTGTGTAGAGTGTAGACAGATAGAAAAATTGAAAGTTTGATATGTACAGTCCTTAGTTATATTTTAAATCGAAAATATAGAATATTTTTATGAAATTCTTTAATAAGGTAATTAGGTAAATTCAACCTGTACAAAAAAAACAGACACCGTATCAAAACTTTTAATATTTTATCTATTACATAATAGTATATATTGTAGATAGATAATATTGATGTGTGATATTATTGTTAAATTTTAAAATAAATATACAAGAATTGTTAAATTAGATATTAAACAATATTCTAGAATTAACCGTCTAAAATTTGACTCCGTCAATAACATAATATAAATAATATTCATATCATTAGTTTTAATAAACCTATTTACTATATTTAAATTTATTATTTTTTATAATTTATTTTTATAATATAAAAATAACTAATGTATAACAACAAAATTTGGGCAAAAAAAATGTATAACTACAAAATTATGAATGTTATAATCGATCTGCCCATAGCACGGGTTATAGGCCCGTATCTGTGGAACAGGGGTTTGATAATTATGCAGATGGAAACGTATTTGCCTTCACATCCCAAGCGGAAGCGTTCATGTTTCAGGGGAGGTGACGAGATTGAATCCAAACGGAATAAGCTGAATCAATGTTTGAATATTTTGCCTTTTTCTGGTAATTTTTTTCTCCACTTATTCTATGCTTTTGTATTTCTTTTTTTATTGTTCTTTTAATTTTTATAGTTCTAATTACAACTCCCGCTGATTTTGTTTTGTATTTGTATGTTTCTATGTTTTGTTGTTGTTTGTACTACTGTTTCTATGTTTTAGGGCTTGTATGTTGTTTACAAAAGGTAACAGATTTTCTTGCTCTTCTTGTAGAAAAAGACTATTTATGTACGATAGAAGAGAGGAAGAAGAAGAGGACAATCATAATGAAGAAGATTAGAATGAACAAAGAAAAGACAAATGTGGATATGGAACCGACAGATACAACTATGTGGTTGAATAGAATTGTACAGACACATCGAAGTGCAGCTTACAAGAAAGCTATGGAATTATACCTTGAAGATGTCAAAACTACTCATGTAAGCTTACAATTCTTATCATCGCTCTCAAATAGAGTCCAAACAATATTAACTTGTCTAGAAGAAATAAGTCTGGTGATCATGTTAGTCCAGGACACTGTTGCTAATAAACATTTTGTCAAACATCTTATTTGTGAAATAGTTCATGAGGTTTACTCACATACCCTCAAACTATTTTGAAAAGTAGACATTACAATCCACTTATAACATTTCATGTCGACGTCGAAGGTTGCTAGATATCCTTTTTATTTCACACTTGTCTGACATATTTCATATTCCATAGGACGGATATAGAGAAGGAAACTAGTTACCTCTATTTTGTACTTGAGAAATCACTATTGAGTAGCTTTGTATGAATTTACATCACCTGCTTAAAATCTTGCTAATAATGAAGTAAATGAACATTTTGGCAGAATCCTTCTATGTTTATAGTAACAATGTTGTTATAGTAACAGCAGACCTTATTTTAGGAAATGATTAATTCACAATCTTTTGGATACGTAGCACCAATATACTTTAACTACTTTAGATGTACCCTTGGAAGGGATGATTTATTCTCCAATATCAAAGGTGTTTTGTAAATACCTGATTTTCAACTAATAAAAAATTGTTAAGGCCTTAAATTTATTGTTATGCTTTGTATGAATATTTGATTGTTTGTATTGATAATATTTGTTGCAGGGTTTTGATATTAGACACAAACCACCTCAGTGTGCTCCTGGACATAAAATATTCAAAATATACGATCCTCCCAATGTTGTACCAGAATTTTATACTGTTAATGTCTTGAGATGTCTCTCCAACTTGGCTATTTCTGTCTATAACAAAAATAAGGTGTGTACACTGTTTGTCCTTGTATTATTCTCTTCATCATTTAATTTAATGCATGCATCCTCTTCCTATACTAATAATTAACCTCACCCCTATTAGTGTCATCATTTTATTCATTATCTGTTGGAACAGGGTACAAATTATGAAAATGTGCAGGTTATGTTGGCTATGCGATATGGTTGTAGAGATTTAAACTATAATATTACTTTTAAAGCTTCCATGCATTCGAAGAACACCCTGATCTTCCAAACAAAAGCTTGTTTCATTCTGCACCGCCCATATCATATTGTTGAGATCAAGTTTACTAGAGAATTGAGTGGTAAAGATCGTGCAGAAAATCTCAGTGATTCTGTTTTTTTGGATGAGGCTTCTGAAAATTTTTCTCACTATCTATCTGAGTTTGCTCTTGAGGAGTATAACCTTGACCAGGTTTGTCTTGCATCATTTCTTATCCCCCACAACTAATAATAGTTATTATATCTAAGCATTTTCTGTTATGTTATCGCAGTTAGCTTCTAGTGGCTTTACGATGAAGGAGGATGCAATGTATGGTAGTGTGACTGTTCTCGGTTACAGTTGGAGAAAGAGAAAATGTGAAGATGAAGATTTAGCATGCTCAATCAAGTTTGAAGCCTCCTTGCCCAAGAGCACGACTGTCAAAAGCTTCCGAACCAAATTACATGTGTCTTTTTATGACTCAGCTGCGAAGTTTAAAGTTAAATATGTTAGGTCCAAGTGTTCAACCAATTAAGGTAATTTTTATATAAATAAATTCTATATAATATTTATAATGTATCATATATGTTAATGTTTTGTTTGTTTTGTTTGTATACTTGTATACACTGTCAGTTGATTTCCTGTATAGTCCAGTATGGGGGTGGCAAAATCAGACACGACCCGAAACCCGACACGAACCCAACCCGCAAAAATATGAAATAGGGTTGAGGATTTTGACTTTCGGGTCGGGTTCGGGTTGGGTAAAAATTTACCCAAAAAAATCGGGTCATTTTCGGGTTGACCCGAAATACCCGAACCTGACCTGTTAATTTAAATAATTAATATATATATATATATTATATATGTATATAAATGGTAGGTTATATTTTATAAATCATTTGTAATATTGTGTTTTATTATATTTCTATTTTTTATATTAATTTGCATAACATTTTAGTTTTGTAATGATGTAAATTAATTTTTTTAATTTTAATTTTATTATTTTTTTATAAATTTTGGGTTATTTCGGGTCAAACAGGTCAATTTCGGGTTACTCGGGTACCTACCAGGTCGGATTCGTGTCACAATTTTTGAACCCTTTTCGGGTCGGGTCGGGTTCAGGTCAGACTAAAAAAAATCAGATGCATCCAAACCGACACGAATCCGACCCAGAACCCGAAATTGCCACCCCTAGTCCAGTACTCTAGTTGTTCTGCTATTGTCTAAACTCTATAATAGTTTTGCCACTGTCCAGAATGATTACTGGCTAAGTGATTTTTGGGCAGGTAAATAATGCGTGTTGTTCAACCTTTAAAATTGAAATACTGTAATTAAACATGTCTAATATCGCTGGTACTGTGGTTCACCATTAGTAGTTACTAGAACTGGTTGTGTAGTTCATTTGGTTAGTAGTTAAGCAAACTGTAAACATCTGTAGTGTGCTGCTAGTCATATTGAACTGAAGTTTTAGAGTTTCCTTGTGTTATTGCAATATACTCAAGTCAAATCTCCCTATATTTGGCTGGGCTAGAATACAACAGGCCAATATGAAGTGTTTAGCGCTTCAGCTGTTTGTTCAGTTTGTTTGTTTCAATTTCCTTTGTTGCATTATAGGCCTGATAATATAATCTAGTCTAGTAGACTAGTAGCCGTAGGCTGCTTTACATTTTTATTGGGTGTTTGGTTCTTGGGCTTTTGCTTGTATATGCAAATTTAGGTAGTTTTTAATGCACTTTTTAAGTCTTAAAATCCTGCATTTATTGGAACCTTAATGTTAGAATATTTGCCTTGGGTTTTTTTTTGGTCTGTAAATCAGCAAAATTGTGGGTAGTTTAGCATAATATTTCTGCACAACGGCACATACGTGAGTACTTCCGTTTTCAAGTTGATAGGTATGGAAATTTTGATCTTTGTGACTGGTTGACGAAGTTCAAAGGTTCAGCTATTTTGATTTAGTGGGAAGTAGAATATTGGGCCTTCATCAGTTTATAGTTATCATTGTGAGCATATTGTTCCTTAAATAACAGCTAGTGAAATGACTCTTGTCGATTGTTGTTTTCTTCTAAGTTTATGATTTCTAAGCTTCCAGGGTAAGAAGTTATAGTTTTCAGGCTATTTAGAGAGTATTAAGCAACGTTTTTCTTGTTTGTTTTTATTTCTGTAGATGTAGGAGGTTGCAGGCTGTAGAATGCATATTGAGGAATGATACAGACAGCGGAATTGAAGATTGCAGGCACAAGAAGCAATTTAATTTTAATTTCTTTTTCTGATCTGGCAGACTACTTCTGTAATGATGTTTGTGAACTTGTGGTGGGTATTGCAGACTAGTATTTTTTGGTTTGAACTTTAGAGTTCAAGTTCTCTGATTATCTGTCTTGGTTGTGATTAACTGAATTGGTCATTTGTCTTGATCAACTGGATTTAAAGAGCAGATGGCTGTCCAAACGCAGAAATTATTTTTGTTTAGCAATTGTTGCAAAAAAGAAAAACTTGCAAATCTCTGAAAAGCTCAGGACTTGTCAGCTTATATGCGTGAAGCTTATCTATATAATGTCTATCGGTTTAGAGTTTAGTCTTGTTATGGTTTTCAATATAAATGTTACTCCTTAATTACTGTATGCATTTATGGTCAAATATTGACATGATTTATTTATGAATGCTTTCAGAACATACATCATATTTATGGTCAAATATTGACATGATTTATTTATGAATGCTTTCAGAACATACATCATATTTAGCGGCACCTGCACATGTATATCAAATACTGCTAACATGGACATCATGATAATGGTTTAAATAAACAAAACTAAAGGCTGCGAACTTTATTACTCTATTTATTTATGAGTAGTGCTGGGATGCAAAAACTTAAAAGACTTTAATACTAAGGGTGCCTCTCGGGGGTGTATTGGTACAAGAGGGTCATCCATCTTACTAACACGTCACATTTTAAACTAATTTTGGGATTTAATTTTGAGTACGTAGTATTTCTTTTTATGTATTCAAAACGATCGAATGCACAGGCCCCGTATTATGTATTACATGGAACAGGGAAGAATAAGCACTTTGTGTGCAGAGTTGTGCCAAGTAGAGAAGTGGGTTAACGAGTAATATACAGTTAAACCTCGATTAAATAATATCCGATAAAGTAATAACCTCGCTTAAGTAATAATTTTCATCGGTCCCAACTTGGGCCAATGTTGTAAAGTAATATTCTCGCTAAAAGCATAAGATAATAAAAAATTCGAAAGTCATTAAGGGCCCAAGTAATATGTAAAGTAATAATTTCATAATTATATATATATATATATATATATATATATATATATATACTGTATAATGTATATGATTACAAAATTTAATTCTTATTAAAATATGAATCTATTGTAGCTTGTTTCTTCTTTCCACCAAAGCCAAAATTAATCTCGTCCTTGACTTTATGTAAAGCAAAAATAACTCCTGGTATGTTTTGCTCGTGTTGTAACAAGTAATTGTTCAAAGTGGTGAGTGCTTGAAATGCTTCCTTTGATGACACGCTTGGGATGACATTGCTATCGTCGGGTTCAGGATCAGTCCCTTCATCAGTGCTCATTACCGACTCAATGATTTCTTCATCCGTAGGTGATTCCATAACCGCATCATTCTCGTTTGGATAGTTTAAGAGATGCTCGACATCCATCACATTCCTATATCGTAAATTAGAGATAACTTCATTTAATCCTTCGACACCTTCATTTATTTCTCCAAGTTCTTGTTCATCATTTTCTTCTGAACGAATCTTGCAATGCCGAAAACAATTTGCAATTGTGGTTGTTTTCACATCAATATTCCAAGCCATGTTAGCAAAACTAATAGCATTCAAGATATTAACTTTTTGGATATAAGTAATCATAATAAAAGTAATTTTAGATCAAATACATTGCATGTGATTAATTCTAGTTTTTATACGTACATTATATATTATACTGTACCACGTAAACATAAAAATTCGGTAAAGTAATAAAATATTACTTTATCGATAAAGTAATAAAATATTATTATATCGATAAAGTAATAAATTCGGTAAAGTAATATTTTTTCCCGGTCCCAAGGGTATTACTTTAAAGAGGTTTAACTGTACATTGACTTGACTTGGCCTAATGTTCAGATCAAAATGCAAAACATAAATGTCAATGGGCCCAAAATATTTGGGCATTTTATCATCGAATGGGCTGTGGTGAGTTAGGTAACTTGCTTTTCGGCCATGAAAATTGACATTTCTTTTTTTTTTTGAAGGAAACGTACTTTCATTACTCAGAATAAATCGTTTTCAAGTACATGTAAGAGAAAATCTGGGGGCTAACATGCCACTCCCTTGCTTCTGATCTAGAATAGGTGACTCTAGCTAAGGCGTGCGTCACACTATTCGCAGAACGATATGTAAACTTCACTAGCACTGGATTTATGTGCTTTAAAAGATGAAGACAATCTTCCACCAAAGTACTAAATATAGCTTCTCCTGGCTGTCCATTACATGCCTGAACTAGCACTCGAGAATCTGTTTCCATGATGCAGCGCTGTTTCTTTTGTGAAATTACCCCTGACAGGGCTTCCTTCATAACAATAGCCTCAGCCTCCTTTGGTGACCACGCTTCCACTATTCTACAACACCTACCTCCAAGAAAAATTCCCTGTGAATCCCGTATGATGCACCCCACACCAACAGTGCCATCTTCAAACAGAGCAGCGTCCGTGTTTACCTTCACCCACCCATCCATAGGCTTTGTCCAGACATGCCCTCCCTCCACATGTTGACTCCCTCTCCCCACATCGTGATTTTGAGCTTCTCTCCACTCTGTAATAAACTTGTAGCTGTAGTTATCACTCCAAATGCAGAGCCGTTAATTCAATCCCAAAATCATTTATTTCTTCGGTTCCATAAACTCCAGGTAATTAATCCCATTTGCACACATTGCTCCTTTGTACAGACTTTAAAAGTCTTAAGAAAAGTCTTAAAAGCTGATTCATGTGGAAACACCTGCAATCCTTGATGAACTGGTGTCATTACCCAAACAGTGCGAGCAAAACTATATGTAAAAAGTACATGTGTATCCGTTTCTGTCTCATTCAAACACCATGGACATTGTGCACATTGAACAATTTGTTTACAGGATAAGGCTCCTGCAGTTGATAGGCAGCCTGTACACATATGCCACAGGAAATAAGTAATTTTACCTGGGAGTTTCAAATCCCACAGTTTGTTCCAAAAGCTTTTATAGGTATTATCACACTCCCCTTTCAACCATCTATATGAACTCTTCACTGTAAACACTCCTTTTTCATCCAGGAGCCAAAACCACGTGTCATTTTTCTCACGTATAGGGATCGGTATCCGTTTAATCAACTCTGCATCTCAAACATTAAAAATGTCATCAATCAGATCTATGTCCCAACTTTTTCCTGTAGAGTCCATCAAATTTCTCACTGTAATATCCTTCAAATGATCAGGCATTTGAGTCGTTAAACACCCATCAGACACATCAGGTAACCAAGGTACATGCCAGACTTTGGTATCAACACCATTTCCAATTTTTCGTCTGGTTCCTGCCTTGACAACCTCCATAGCCTCCATTAAGCTTCTCCACACATAACTTGGTGAATGACCCATTTCTGCATCAAGAAAAGATGTATGTGGATAGTACTTCGCTTTGATCATCGTAGACACAAGATTATTTGAGCACTGGATCAAACACAAACATTGTTTAGCTAACATAGCTAAATTGAATTTCCTCAAATCTCGAACGCCTAATCCACCACATCCTTTAGGACTACACATTCTCGATCATGCCATCCATTTGACTCCTTTTCTTGTAGCTCCCTTACCCCATAAGAACCCATTCATTTTACGCTCCATGTCTTCACAAATTCCACTCGGGATAAGAAACAGATTCATCCAAAAACTAGGTAGCACCTGTGTTGCCGATGACAGCAATGTTAACTTTCCTTGGGTGGAAATATCTCTATTTGCCCATCCCTGTAGCTTGTGCTGAACTTTTTCTTTTAAGAAACCAAATATCTCCATTTTATTTCTTCCCATTCGCATAGGCATACCAAGATACTTGCCCGGTGTCTCTGCCTCCCCTACTTGCAGCTTCTCACAAACTCTTACTATTTCTTCCCTGGGTGTGTTAGGACTAAAGACGATATGGGGTCCCCTTGGCGCACACCACGTTTGGGTTCCACATTTCCAAAAAAATTTCCATTTTGTAGGAAACTATAACTCACCGTTTTCACACATTGCATAATTCTATCAATCCATACTTGAGGGAAGCCAAATTTCTTTTGCATAAACTCAATAAAGTACCACTCTAACTTGTCGTAAGCCTTTGAGATATCTACTTTTAAACCAGCAACTCCCACTGCTCCTTGAGTCTTCCTATGGATGTAATGGTTCACTTCAAACGCCAGAAAAGCATTATTTGTCAACAATCGATTTTCTATAAAAGCACTTTGTTGTTCCGAGATAATCATATTCAGGGTTCCCTTAACTCTATTCGCCATGACCTTCGATAGAATTCTCATTTGAACGTTGCAGAGGGAAATGGGCCTTAAGTCTGCCACTATTTGCGGTTGTTTTACCTTTGGAATTAAACAGACTAGTGTTGTATTAATGTTTGCAGGCAGCTCCCCTGTATCGAAGAAATGCTGACAGAAATTGCACACATCTGAACCAACTAAATTCCAGTAGGCTTAAAAAAATGAAGGATTTAAACCATCTATACCCGGGGCCTTCTCCGGGTGCATAGAAAACGTAGCTTCCTTAACTTCAACATCACTAACCTGTGACACAAGGTTGAGTTTCTGTGCTTCACTTAACTGTTTAAACACAATTCTACTTGACAATGTTTCCTCTACATGTGTTGTGCCAAACATATTCTCAAAATAACCTGTGATAAGACCTTGTATCTCCTTCGCTGTTTCTTTCCAGTTTCCATTCTCATCCTTCAGCTTCTTAATTTTATTGTGCTCTTTCCTAGCCGTTGCGTACTTATGAAAGAATCGCGTGTTTTTGTCACCATCTCGAAGCCAGAATTGCTTTGCTCGTTGGCGCCAAAATATTTCTTCTTTTTTTTCTAATAATCACAGATAATTCCATCTAGCCTCTGCATATTGGCCAAGTCCAGCTGAATCCCTTAGATTTCGAAGCCTTTTCATATCACTTTTATATCTTGCCAGCTTAATTTTCATATCTCAAACTAACCCACCACCCCACTCTTCTAACTTTGCAGAACACCTTAACATTTTGTCCAAGAAATCAGTAGTGCCCTCCTCGTTCCAACAAGTTTGAACAATACTTCTACATTCACTTTCTTGCACCCACACATTTTCAAATCTAAACCTACTAGGTTTATGAACATACACCTGCTTATGAAGATTTAGCACCAATGGCATGTGATCCGACGTAGACATTTCCAAGACATGGACTTCTGCATCTGGAAATAGTTCGCACCACTACTTCGTTGCAAGTCCCCTATCCAATCTCTCTTGAACCCATCTATCCGTCCCTCGCGCCTTCTCCCAAGTGTAAACATCCCCAGTAAACCCCAGATCCTCCACTCCACAGTCCAATAATGTTTCAGCAAAGCCATCTAAAAGCGCTCTTGGTTATCTTTGGCCTCCTCGTTTGTAATAACCCCAAATTTTGGAATTTTTGAAACCCTTATGAATAGTGATTTTGCAGATTATGCTGAATGAGAAAACTTTTCATGCCACACTATGTAGGGGTTCTTCTATTGTTATTCTGAGATCTTATTAGTACTTTATATGGGATATAAGTGTATGTAAAGATCGTTAGAATCCAAATCCGAAAACTTTGATTTTTCCTGAAAATCCACCAGATACCGAAAGAATTGAGTATAAGGTAACAGGATAAAAAGGATTTAAATTCAAGGATTATAAGAGAGGATCATAAAAGGGATATAATGTATTGAGAAAGGTTAAGGGAACCTAAGTAATAAGATCCCGGGTATGATCCCTCAAACGAGAAACGAGAATGAAAGTTAAGCGAACCGTATAACAGTTTAGCGGTCATTAGGCAAACAATTAGGAAGTTAATCAAGGAGGTTAGGGATGATGAGGTCATCCAACCAATAAGAAGAGGGCAAGTAAGGGATGATGACATCACAAAGTGACATAAGCATGACATAAGGGAAGGAATTATTGGATGATTTAAAACCACATAAAGTTCAAGGTTAAAAAGGTAATTAACCAAAACAAATCAAAAGAAAATCAACCAACCAAAACAAAACAAAGCAAACACAAAATCATATCATTTCTCCCACATTTGCTCTCGGCTTTTCTCCATTTCAAGAAGAAAAATTTTCAAAATTCAAGTTCCAAGCTTCCTTAATTGGTAAGTTAATTATCTAGTACTCCTTATGCATAGATATAGCTATCCTATGAGTTTAAGCCTCCAAATCATTCACAATCTTCTCCAAAAAATCAATGAAGAAGACAATGAATAGTGATTTCAAGGTTTTTACCTTGATTTTTCTTGTTTTTTCTTTAAGATCCAAGCATCCCTAAGACATCTCAAGGCTTCTCAAGGCTTCCTAGCTACTCACAACACTTCAAGGAAGGTATATCATATCCAAACCCTAGATTTACTTTGTATATTAGGATGATTTTGGTTGTTATGGTAAAAGAGTAGCTTAATGCTTGTAGGTTTAGAGTTTGGGTTGGAGTTGTAGTGAACTGAATGTTGAAACTTGTTGATTAGTAAAGGACTTAAGTATAGTTTTAAATTCATGATTGAGAATAACATAAATTGGAGAACTTGAGGTTTAGGGGGCTGTTGTAGTGTGATATGGATGGACTTTGATTGTATGAATGGATTGGGGTTGATTGGTGATTGTTTTGGAATGGTATAAATTTGGGAAATCGCGTAAACATAGTCGTCTTAATGTCCGATTTACTTTAGACTGCTTTTGTTCATAACATTAGGACCCGAGAACTCCCTGATAGGTTTTTACCATTGCCATGTTTAGATAGTTCATGTTACGAGCTTCGTTTTGATATGTGGTTCGTTTGATTCCGATGTACGGTTTAGGAGAAACGGCCGTTTTAAGTAACGGCATTTCGCGAACGAACCATTACCCCTCGCCTTACTTTGAAACATATGTTAAAGACCAAAAAGGGCTAATTGGAGTATGAAACATTTATGTAAAGTGTGTTAGGAAGTTGGTAAGAGACTCGCGAAAGAATCGCCATAAAACTCGTAATGGTTAATTTATTAAAAATGGTGGAGCCGAGGGTACTCGAGCGACTTAAGAGAATCATTAAGCGCAAAGCGAGCGTTAGAGTCTAAATTGGTGAAAGTATAGATTTACAAGTGACTTTGGTTTAATTCCAACTTATATGTTGTTTATAGGTTACCAGACTCGTCCCTATCCATTTATAACCCCCAGTCACTCAGGCAAGTTTTCTACCCGTATAAACTGTTGTTGTGATGTATATGTGTATATGCATGATCTTGTGATAAATGCATATTTGTTATTAGCAAATTCTTGCGATATATTGGAGAATGTGATATGGTATATATGCATGCCTGTTTCGTATTCTTGATTTATATATCTGTTGGTTCAAATGCTTATTAGTTGCATAATACCTATGCTAGAGATAAGCAGTAGTTGCGTATACCCTTAGTATAGGGGACCCAAAGGTGAACATATTTCTAAACTGGGAGTCGATGTTCCCGAGTATATTATATATATATTTATATATATATATGGATGTAGTTTTCAAAACTATTGATCGAATAAGGTTTATTCGATAACTTTATTTTATTTAATGAATATTATTTGAATATTTATTCGAGGACTTATGACTCTGTTTATTCTATTTAATGATTATTAATTGGATATTCATTTGAGGATGTATGACTCCGTTTATTTTATTTAATGAATATTATTTATAATATTCATTCGAGGTATTATGACTCCGCTTATATTTAATAATATTCTTTATTTTATTAAAGAATAATGTTTCGATAACCAAGCTTATTTTCGATTATTCAAATAAAGATAGTACTCTCATATAAGTATATCTTTGGTTATTTAATATCCATTTCAAGTATGAGTTTTAAAACTTCTACTTCGAATATTTTTATAAGGATTATCTTTATGAGAATATTTTTTAAATAATAATATTCAGACATTTCTAATATATCGGGACTGATTTATTTTAATAAATCAGCAGTACTCCAAACATTCTTAAAAATATTTTCGAGTCTTCAAAATGATTTTTAAAGTTAGAGTGGACCCCAAAACTCATTTTTATATTTAAGATCTTCCTTTCAAAGGAGATTTAAATACTCGCTCAAAACCTGGGGGATCCAGCTCTGTGGTGTATTTTACATTCGCAACGTGGTTGCTGTTTTGAGAAAACAATTTGATTACTTGCCCAACGTTCGGGAAGTAAGTCCATCTAATTGAGTCGGCATAAGCGACAGACCGGGGTACGGTCTATCAAAGTGTAAGTGGCTGGGTGGCAGTCCATCAACGCATAAGAGGCCGGGTGGCGGTCTAGCACAAGGTCCTTATGTGGCCAGGGTGATGACCGGTGGGGGATTCATCCATCTACTAGTAGAAAAGGTTACTTATTGGTATCTTTGCCTGATCAGCAAGATATCGGGTTTATGCCAAAATTTTTTCCTTCCAAAAATTTATTAGATATTACAAATTCTGTTCATACTTTACATGACAGAGGTTTTCCAGAAATGTATAAAGAAGATGTATATGTGGATATATATATATACCGGGTCTTAATGAAGTATATCATAACTTCATTTCCTTCAATAATACTTCAAGAATTAATCTATTCAAATCTTGTCTTGTAGTCTCATCTATGTGATGAACTGTTGAAAGCTCATTATAACTTGAACGGTGGTAGTTCAAGTAGTATTTGGAGAAGATATAAGTATATTGGAGTATCTTGTAACTTCATCTTTTAAACTTATATCTAGTAAATGATTATCTTATGCATGTCAAAGATTTTCAGAAAAACGTTGAGACAAGGTTAGATATATGAGATCACCTTGCAATGATAGTTTTATACAGTTATAAACTGGAACTCTGTGTATATTATGCATGGAAGAGGACTTCCAAGATTTTGAAAAGTATATATGTATATATACTGAATATTTTGCGACTTCATCGCATTAAGATATCAAACTTGGTTCATTTATTTTGACCAAGACTTTCATGAGTACTATGAGAAGGCCCATATATTGTTAATCATTATACATATTATTTTGGTGGGCTTGTTGCTCACCCTTGCTTTCTTCTTTCATCACACAACAACAGATAGAAAAGATGAACAGGACCAAGCTCCCGATTCGCAAGCGGTTAGAAAATGTTCTGCAGTCTTCTGGAAGCATTGATGCCGCCGTAGCTGAGGTAGGGGCTATCAATAGGCTAGGTTTTCAACTATTGATGAACCAGACTTATGTATAATATGAATTGTAATAATGGCAATGAATATGTAAATTTATTCAGAACCCTTTTAAGGTGTAACGGTTTATAATTGTGGAATATAAGAACTTGTGTTTTTTTTTAGTATTCATCTCTGAGACTATAACTTGTGGTGTGTGTGTTTATTGTGGGGTCACAGTACAGAGTAGTTAATTGTTTATTAAGATTGGGTGTTATTAAGGGAAATGGAACTCGTGACAACCCGGATCCCCGACCTCGGATTTGAGGGTGTTACAGAAGTGGTATCAGAGCCAAGCGTTATATACCTCAGAGATGATGTGACGTTAAGATAATAAGTTCACTAAGATAATAAGAACTCTTGCCAAGTTCATAGTCGGGCTACCTAACGTAGTACTGACAGTTAAAACCCTTACGGGAACCCTTATAAATATCGTGATAGTAACATAGTTCGTTCTCGTATAGGGCAGCGGGGCACCGAACCCTGAGGTTCAGGAGCATCAACATGAGGATGTTTTATTACAAGTTGGAGATCAAATTGTGAATCCGACAGAGTACCCTAATGAGGGACCGGATGAGATTCATATTGAGAATGTTGCGGTTGAGGATGTTATTCCAGAAAGGATTGTGGCTGAGGAGGATCTCATGGAGGATCCTGATGAGAATGAAGAGAGGACCGCTGAGGAATTGATGACCGTAGTCAGGGCGACTACCAGAGCAAGAATGGCCGCGTGGGTGGCACTAGAGGATGAAGAGTTACCAAGGGCACAAAGGTTAATGAGGGCAGAAGGAGTGGGGCCTTCCACGACACCAATTATACCAGTATCAGACCCTCTTCCAGAGGTTCCTGTAGACATCCATGAGGTTCCACCAATTCCTGTTCCATCCCCGGTACAGAGCCCAGCACCTACTGAGGAAATGCCACCTTTATCTCCTGCACCATTGTCACCTGCTACCGTGCTTGGTTATCCATTTGGATCTCCTGGGTCTGCGCCACCTGCACCCCATGGACTGCTAGATGCTACCACTCAGGCTTCTCTTATCGCCAATTATCATATGACGTTAGGTGGCCTGTCTGAGGCCCGTAATGTTAGGAGTGATCTGTTGGATCGACTTACTGCACCAAGAATTGAGGGCGGGGTACTTCCGGCAGGATTAGCTCATAGTATGGACAAGATTGAGGCTACCACCCGTGTTACAGCTAGAGGCCATCTCGAGGGTCAGATTGATCCAGCTCTACTTGCAACTATCTTAGACCTCATCACCGCTATAATGGAGCAGGTTAGGGATGTTGTGTGTGCCCGCATTTCTTGATCCATAATAGTGTGCAGAGTCTGAGCAATCTTGCAAGAATTTCATACAGCACCGCTTTTGGAGGATTAGCCTAAGTTATGAATGATTAGTTTTAATGACTAGATGATTATCTATGGTAGTACTTTTGGGATAGAAGCGATCAGATCAAATGATGTAATTCTCTTTAATGTGTTCAGTTGTTGTACCCTCGAACAAATGGTTATGTATATATTCGTTAATTTCAGTTCAGATCAGTTTGTTTGTGATAAGATCACATTGTTAATTGCACTATTAACACTTAAGAGAGTGTCATGAAGTTTATCGAACTTGAGAATTCATGATTTGCAATCGTGCAAGGACTGAACGAGGGAAAGACTTAAGCAAAGTAAGTAAGACAAATATCCAGAGATTCTCAAAAAAAAAATTCCAAGTAATATGCCCCCACAAGGAATAAGATTAGGGGCAAACCATGAATGTGATAATCAGGGAGGTCGCAATTAAGATATAAGGAACCCAGAATATAATAAAGTGGAAAATGAGGATTTTAAATTAAAAGATGACCCCAATTATGGGGAGTAGGAAGAAATATTTAGACTGAGAAAACAGAAGTCGAGCGAGATAAGGAGACCCGAGACGGTACTCCTATACGGAAATTCATGGACCTGTCTAAACAGAACTTATACTTTATTCCCAACCACCACCTTGAGGGAAACAATGTAGTGGGAAATTCTTTCAGGACCTCTAAGTCGCTAAGCTCTCAGAGTTCCAAGGAACAAGCTGGCCCAGCCGAGGCAAGAGCCTGGCTAAAGGAAATAGAGGAATCATTTGAGATTCTAAATGATTGACGAATCACAAAAGACTGTTTTTGTCACTTACCCTCCTGTTATGCCCGCTTTCGGCCATGGGCCCTAAACAGGTCCCTGTGGGTGCATTAAATAGCTGGACTCTTGTGTGTGGGCTAGAACCATGGATTTATATGACTTGGGCCAGCACATGCGGGCTGGGCTCGCAACATGCGAGCTGGGTTCACATGCGGGCTGGGCTCGTAACATGCGAGCTGAGTTTACATGCGAGCTGGGCTCATGACATGAGAGCTGGGCTCATGATATGAGAGCTGGGCTCAAACATGCGAGCTGGGCTCAAGTGAGGACATGCGAGCTGGGCTCACACATGTAAGGTGAGCTCATATTTGTCATTTGGGCTCTCATATGCGAGCCGAGCTCGGTTGTGCCCACGCGAGGTGGGCTCAGGTGCCTTCATGCGAGGTGGGCTTAGCTGCCCATACGCGGGCTGAGCTCATGAGCCCACATCTTATAGAAACAGAGGTAAGATTATATTTATTGTTTGAAGGCGGTGCGGGCCGAGGTAACCAGGCCGGGCCGCATCGAAAGACTTTGTGTACAACATGGAAAGTGACTCATAGATGACTGAGTTGCTCGTAGATTTCGGGATCGACACGGGTTATTCCTACAATCACGGGAAGGATTGCGGAGATGCCGCGAGATTGTAGGAAGCGTGTGGAGCCGATCGAGATTTACGTGACTAATTGGCTGAAGGCCTGACTTTATCGTGGGCTTGGCTACACGGGCTGAAGAGTCCTAACCCTAGCCTACGTGACTTGTTCCCCAAGAACTACGTGAGGCTTGATCCCTATAAATAGGGTACGTAGGCACTTGTATGGGACATGAGTCGACACTTGACAGAGAATAACAAACCCTATTCTTTCTTAAGGAGTCCACATACAAGCTCAGCCACCACCAAACAACCTTCCTCCGCCCTCAAACACCGTCCTTGATCTTTGTTCCGCCCATTAACCTCCACAACATTGTTATACGAAATTCTCCCTATAACATTTGGCGCTAGAAGGAGGGGCACGTTCATCTTAGGGAGAAAGATGACCAAAGAAAGCAAGCAAGCAACGACACCAGGGAGCGGAGGCAAGAAGGACCCTACTTTCGAACACACGCCCCCAGAGAATCAGGCGCCACCTCCACCAATTGCAACCGTGGACGGGCAGGCTGTGATGACGTATCTCGAAGGGCTGGCCGATCAGATGAATCAGATCAACGCCCGAATGTCAAAGGTAGAAAGAAGCTCGGTCCGGAACGCCAAGCGCAAGGCACGCCGCCTCAAGGTCTCACAGCGTAGCTGGAAGGGCAAAGGCCCTCAGAAGAAGCTGATCCACGATTTTGATGACGCGGCAACCGAGACCGAACAGAAGAAAGAAACATCACGCGAAAAGGAAGATATACCCCGAGGCCATGATGAGCGGGGCAGCCAGATCTCTACGAGATCGGGGCCGAAGCCAGCTTCATCTGAGGCAAGGTCAACTAGCGTGCTAGACCGAGTGGGTAGAAAACTAAGCGAACATGACCTCAGGCTCAAATTGGAGAATAGTAAGAAGGAGAGAGAAGAGAAAGAGCCCGTGGATAAAAGAGGCTCGAAAAGGGAACGGGCAACGACCCCTCCGGAAAGACGTCAACACACCTCACCCAGAAGGGAGGAGCGACATAGACGCAGATACAATCGTGAAGAGGAGTCGCAGGACCGAGCTGGAGGAGGGGAACGCCGCGAACGACCTCAGGGCTCACATCATTCGAGTAATGCGGGAGGTGACAGAGAAGGAGAAGTTGTTAGAGTAAGGGACCTGAGAAGGATCTTAGATGAGATGGAGCAAGAGAAGAGAGGGCCCCCTGCTTCGGCTGCCCCCTCTCCGTTTACGGCTGCTATCCGATCATCCCCCCTACCTCGGGTGTTTAGGCACAACCCCGACCTTCTATTCAACGGCGAAGCCGACCCGGCGGAGTACCTTATTCAATTTAACACTGAGATGGAAGTCTATCAGGTGCCGGAGATGACCCGTTGCAGACTCTTCGCGGCATCACTCAGAGGTAGTGCCCAACAATGGTTCTCCAAGTTGGGACCGGCTAGCATAAGAACGTGGAGGCAATTGGAGGACTTGTTCGTCAGACAATTTCAGTCGACCCTCCACTATTCGCCTCCTGTGGCCACGTTAGCCAACATCAAGCAAAGGGAGGGGGAGCCCTTGGCAGAATACTTTCGTCGGTTCAACGCCGAGGTCCCCAAGGTGAGAGGAGCCAGTGAGGAGACCATCAAAAATTTCTTGATAGCAGGGCTGAAAGAAGGATCGAAATTTTGGAAGAGCCTCCAAGCGAGTGAGCCGAGGACCTTGGCCGAGTTCTATGAGCAAGCCGAACCCTTCAAGAGGGTAGAGAAATCGATGAGAGAGCTGAAAATCAGCGAAAGCTATCGAGACAAGAGGGACCGATCCTCAAGCCCTGACGAAAGGAGGAAGACATATCGGCGTAGTTCGAGCCCGAAAAAGTCTGCCCGTGGCAAAGAGACCACAAAAGATTCGGGGAGGCCTTATACAAGCAAATGGCAGACACACACCCCTCTGGTAGCCTCTATCGACCACATATATGCTACATATGTTGGGAAGGGGGTATTCAGGAAGGCAACTCCTCTCACAGACTACAATAAAAGAGACACTTCGAAGTATTGTGCATACCATGAGGCCACCGGACACGATACAGCTGATTGTAGACAACTAAAGGATGAGATCGAGACTTTGATTAGACAAGGGAAGCTTACGGAGTGGGTTGTCAAGGAGGTTCGAAGACACAGGACGGATTATCATACCGTCCCTCCTCCACCCCCAGAAGACAAAGAAAGGGTCCCTCGGGCTGGTAGTATTCATATTATTCTAGGCGGGTCTCACATTGGTGGAGACAGCCGGAAGGCGATGGACAGATATGCCCGGGAAGCAAAGGACAAGCCGCTCACCAACGTCAATCATCTAAGCCAAAGGCCCCCGGAGCTCTTTGAAAGGGAGGTCGATGATATCGTATTTAAAGAGAATGATGCAAAATGGGTGCATTACCCTCATACCGATGCCCTAGTCATAAAAATGAAGATTGGGACGGTGAATGTTCACCGGGCAATGGTGGACACCGGGAGCTCGGCTGATGTTTTGACTTATGATGCCTACAAAAAACTGGGATTATTGGATAGAGAATTAACCTCAACAGGTGGGCACCTGTACGGGTTCACGGGAGACTCGATCGGAGTGAAAGGGACAATTCGGCTCCCGGTGACCATAGGAGAGGAGCCTCATGTGGCCACCCAGATCGCTATGTTTACAGTCGTAGACCAGCCTTGTGCCTACAATGTTATAGTGGGCAGACCCCTTATGAGGGCAATGAGGATGGTGACCTCGATCCATCATATGACGATAAAATTCCCAACCCCCACGGGGGTAGGCATCTTGAAGAGCTGTCAATACGAATCCAGGGTCTGCTACAACCAGGCACTCAAAGCGGCCGAGTCAAGAAATGCCTCAAGGGAGGTAGCTGAAGCAGGTGAGTGCGACATTCCCATGGAAGAGGCAGAGGGCAGGAAAAGAATACGTCCTGAGGGCCACGAGACTTGTAATTTGATTTCAATTGAGGAGTTGCCCGAGAACTACTTCGAGCACATGGGAATTCATGTGGAACCACGCCCAGGGGCCTTACTAATGGAAGCATCTCAGCCCATCATGTTGATACAAGAGGGGATTGTAGAGGAAGCAAGTGATGAAGAAGAGAGCCCAGAACAAATCACTGCAACACTTAGGAGAGGGAAGTGGGCACGCAAAGAAACAACAATCACTATGGACCCATCCGACGGAATCACTCGAACTGTAACTGCGACCTCTGAACGCTTGATAAACCCGACCCAAGCTCACCAAACCGAGCTCAAGGATGCGGAAGGTTTGGCAATCACGGAAATGGAAAAAACTAGCGAGGCTCGAGCAGATCTAGACCCAAGAATGCCCTCAATGGTCGAGAGGGCCGGGGCCGCAGAGGACACAATCCCGATCTTGGTAGACCCAAATGATCCCTCCAAGGTACTCAGAATAGGCTCTAACCTAAGTCCTGACTTGAGAGAGGATCTAGCCCGCTTCCTAAGGGAGAATTTGGATGTCTTTGCATGGTCACACTCCGATATGATAGGGATAAACCCAAATGACATATGCCACCGGCTCAACTTGGACCCGAAAAAGAAGGGGGTTAGGCAAAAGAGACGGCCGATTAGTGGAGAGAGGGCAGAGGCCCTCAGAGAAGAAGTGGATAGATTAATGGAGGCAGGACTTGTGAGAGAAGCCTTCTACCCCGTGTGGCTGGCCAACCCTGTGCTTGTCAAGAAGCCCAATGGCAAGTGGAGGACATGTGTAGACTTCACCGACCTAAACAAAGCTTGCCCGAAGGACAGCTTTCCTCTACCCCGAATCGACCAGCTGGTTGATTCCACGGCTGGGCACGCGCTGCTTAGTTTTATGGATGCTTATTCGGGATATAACCAAATCCCCATGTATGGGCCAGATCAGGAGCACACCTCCTTTATTACTGATCGGGGCCTTTACTGTTACATCGGGATGCCCTTCGGGCTCCTTAATGCGGGGGCAACCTATCAGAGGCTGGTGAATAAGATGTTCAAACATCAATTGGGGAAGACTATGGAGGCCTATGTAGACGACATGCTGGTGAAATCGAAAGAAGTGAGGGATCATGTCCGCCACCTGGCAGAAATGTTCCAGATCCTAAGGGAGTACAGAATGAAACTCAACCCCCAGAAATGCGTGTTTGGGGTTGAATCGGGGAAGTTTTTGGGATTTATTGTCAACCATAGAGGCATTGAGGCCAACCCAGCCAAGATACAAGCACTACTCGAGATGAGATCCCCTCGACGGGTGAAGGATGTTCAAAGCTTAACAGGACGAGTGGCTGCCTTAAACCGCTTCGTCTCAAAATCCTCCGATAAATGCCAAGAGTTCTTCAAAGCAATCAAAGGAGTGGGGAGGAACTTTAAGTGGACCGAAGAATGTGAGGAAGCCTTTCAAAACATAAAGAAGCATCTCAGTAGCCCTCCCATGTTGACCAACCCAAAAGCAGGAGAAACTTTGATCCTATACTTGGCCGTCTCCGACTTTGCAATAAGTGCAGTAATAGTCCGAGAGGAGGATGGTGTCCAGCTCCCGGTATATTATGTGAGTAAAAGGCTAGCCGATGCCGAGACTCGATACACAAGCCTCGAAAAGCTAGCGTATGCTCTGATTCTGGCCTCCCGAAAACTCAGGCCCTATTTTCAGGCACATAAGATAGAAGTGCGAACCTCCTACCCCCTCAGACAAGTGATGCATAGACCAGAATCTTCTGGTCGAATGTTGAAGTGGACGGTTGAGCTCGGCCAATTCGAGGTGGATTATAAGCCAAGGACTGCGATCAAAGGCCAAGCCCTGGCCGATTTTGTGCTAGAATTTCCCCCACATCAAGAAGTGGAGCCGGGAGCCCTTGTTGTTATACCTAGCACAGAAGAAGTTGGACTGGAAAGACAAAATAGTGCCCCATGTTGGAGCCTATATGTGGATGGTGCCTCTAACGGTGATGGAGCAGGAGCTGGAATCGAGCTAATCAGCCCAGAGGCTCACAAAATCAGACATGCGACCCATCTGGCCTTTCATGCAACCAACAATGATGCTGAGTATGAGGCCCTGATCAACGGTCTCAAGCTAGCTTTGGAAATGAAGGTCGAGAATTTGAATGTGTTTAGTGACTCCATGATTGTGGTCTATCAGATAAATGGGGGGTATCAAGCTAAGGGGCCGAGAACAGAGCTTTACCTGAAGTGCGCACAGAGGATAATCGCAAGATTCAATGAGGTGAGGCTGGAACTAATCCCGCGTGGACAGAATGAAGGCGCAGACGAGCTAGCTAAGCTCGGCTCACGCCGCGAGAGCACTTTGCTAGGGACCGTGCCACTTGATATACAGAGGCAACCTAGTGTGCCTGAGCACGAGGTGGGCAGCCTCAATAATGAGCTCGGCCCCACGTGGATGACACCTATTCTAGCATACATAAGAGAAGGCTCACTTCCGGACGAAAAGAACGAGGCAAGGAGAATAAAATACAAAGCAGCCCGCTATGTGATATACGACGAGATTCTATACAGAAGAGGGTTCAGTGTTCCTCTTCTCAAATGCATACATGGGGAGGAATGCAACTACATCCTAAGGGAAGTACACGAGGGTATTTGTGGCAATCACTCGGGGGGTAGCTCTTTAGCTCAGAAAATCCTCCGTCAAGGCTACTACTGGCCAACGCTGAAAAAAGACGCCTTTGAATTCTCCCGAGCTTGTGATAAGTGTCAGCGATATGCCCATTATTACAACAACCCCGTGGCCTCTCTCACATCCCTCATGAGCCCCTGGCCCTTCTCCATGTGGGGAATTGATCTGATTGGGGAACTCCCGAAGGCCAGGGGAGGCGTCAAGTATGCGGTAGTTGCGGTAGACTATTTCACTAAGTGGGCAGAGGCCGAGCCCCTAGCCACTATCACAGCGAGAAAGCTCCGGGAGTTTGTATACAGGGCTATTGTATGTCGCTATGGCATCCCTTACAAACTGATATCTGACAATGGGAAACAATTTGATAGCAAGGAGATGCGAGAGTTTTGTGAGCAGCTGGGGATTCAGAAGAGCTTTAGCGCAGTCTGCCACCCCCAGAGTAACGGGCAGACAGAGGCTGTTAATAAAATCATTAAGCATACCTTAAAGGCAAAGCTTGAAGAGAAGAAAGGAGCATGGCCAGAAGAACTCGCCCAGGTCCTATGGTCTTATAACACTACACCCCGAACCACAACTGGAGAGACCCCTTTCTCTCTGGTGTATGGGTGTGAAGCTATGGTGCCCGTTGAAGTGGGAGCAGGATCTTTTCGAAGGGACAACTATGACTCAGAGGCAAACGAGGTCAATCATCGGCTCTATTTGGATATGATCGAAGAAACTCGAGAAGAGGCTCAGATCAGGATTGCGGCATATCAGCAGAGGACAGCTAGGCATTACAACAGTAAGGTTCGAGCCCGATCTTTCAAGGTGGGAGATTTAGTTCTGCGCCGGGTCATGCCAAATACCAAGGTGGTGAGTCACGGAGTCTTGGGAGCAAATTGGGAAGGCCCTTACAAGATAAAATCGGTGCTCTGGGAGGGAACCTACCACCTCAATGATATGCAAGACAAGTTGATCCCAAGAGCCTGGAACGCGGAACACCTTCGCAAGTATTATCAGTAATATTATTCTTTTCAGACTTAGTATTATCTTCAAATATTCCTAAGTCTCGGGGGGTAGTGCCATATAGGTGCCTCCCTGAGACCACAAGCATGTATTCCTTTCACTTCCCATTATCTATGAATAAATGATTGATCTCTATTTGTGCACTTGATATTTTAACTTCTGTTAATAGATTAAATACCCAGCAGGGGACCCCATCCTTGGGAACCCATGCGAGGACAGAACAGTTGTTTTATTAACATGTTAAATCAAGCTGGGCCCCGACCCGCTTGATGCCAAGAACATGAAACGAGCCGGGCCACGACCCGCTTAGACAAATACGAACACATAGTAGATAAAAGATGTGGATAGAGATATAGGCCCACGATGCGAGCTCATACCCTGGCCCTCAAAACCATAAATGCGACCCAGGGAGCCCAGCCCTCCATCAAACATACTCAAAATTGCATGATGCGAGGAGAAGACACATGCGAGCTCCTAGTGCGAACACACCTACAACACCTGCGAGTCGATGCGGGCTTGTTCCACTTGGCATTCTCTTTCAATGGTTGTTTGATTTAAAGATAAAAAAAAAAAAACCAGCTAGCACTGTAAAGACATACGCGGGCACAAAAAACTTAGACATTTTATACAAACAAAAGTTAAATAAGTTATGCCCCGAGGCGGAATATTTCAAATACAAACGCGAGGCGAGAGGGGTGCCCGCTTACCCAGTCAAAAGTCTAGTTCTAATCAAAATTACATTAAGGGTTATCAGCCTCTGCCCCCTCACGATTTTCACCAGCGACCTGGGCCTTCTCGGCCGCGAGCCGAGCCTCCTCAGCAATTTGGGCATCCCTCTCCATCTCCAGCTTCAACTTGTCAGCATGCCTCGCTGTGCTCGCACCCAGAGCCGCCCAATCGAAGTTAGGAACCTTCTTCATAAAGACTTTCATGAAATTCCTGGCCCCCAGGTTCCTAGCATCAGCGAGGGCGGCCTCATGGCCCTCGGTCAGGGCAGAGACTGATCCCTCCAGCTCGAGCACCCTCTCCTCGAGGGCATCCTTCTCCTTCTTACATGCCTCAGCAGCCAGGTCATGAGCCTCCTTCTGCTCCCTTAGGGCCTTGTCGTGAGCAGCGTTCAGGTTAACTATCTTCTGATTATAGTTGTTCACCAGCGTAACTTTCTCTTGCCCGTGCTCAGCGACCTTACTCTGAAGGGACTTGACCTTAGCCTCAAGCTTTGTGTTGGTCTGGCTGAGGGCTCGCATCTCTCGAGCCTTAGATAACTGACGATAGTATACTTCGGCCGCGGCTCGGGAGAGTGCATCCTGGTTAACCTCGAGAGCAGAAGAAGACCAATCCTTTAAATCCTGCTCGCTGATGTGACCTTGGGCGAGCCGGCCGAATGTGGTCGCAACCGCGTTGGCAGAAGAAGAAGAGGGAAGAGGAGCATCAGAGGGAGCGGCTTTCTTTGGCTCAGGCTCGCCGGTTTTTCCTTCTTTACCTCTGTGCCTCTTTAGTCGAGGAGAGGGCCCTGAATCCTTGAGGTGCTCGGAGAGAGTAGTCATGCGGGCCGGAGGATTGGCTTGAGAGCGAGCCCTTGTGCTCGCAGCTGCGGGCTGAGCTGGGCCCGAGGCCGCAGCCTGCTCAGCCTCTTCCATGAAGGGGATAGGAGAGATGGCCATTTCTGAAAAAGAAAACAACAAAGCAATAGATTAGTCACAGCAAGATGCAAAGGAAAGAAGTAATGCGAGCAGTTGAAAAATATGGAGAATTAAAGTGCGATGTGAAACAAGATGCATGCAGGAAAAAGTGAGCACACGAGCTCGCGCATGCGAGCAGCCAGGCCCGGACGTGCGAGCCCGATATTCTTACCCTTTCTGGATCTCTTCCTAGATTTCTTCTGAGGAGTCAGCCTCACTCCTTCCTTCAAAAACCCACATGCGACCAGATTGGAGGTCGTTATGAGTTTTCGGATGTCCCGGTCCGCCTTAGGAAGGTTTAGAAGACTGTCCGCGTTTATCTTTTCCTGTCCCACAAGGACAGTGCGAGGCGGGGTGGCTGGAGATGAAAGAAATTCTTGTTAAAAGGAAAGAGCTATGGTAGAAGAGACGAGAGCGGGCAGGAGAAAACTTACATGGATTATAATAAAAATGAGTCTGGACTCGAGGCACCTCGTGGATATAGAAGTAAGGGCTTTTCCACTTCCCTGAGTTGCTCGGCCCGTTGTGGATGAGGTTCTTCTTGTTGAAGCACGGCCATACAGAGAAGTAGAAATATCCAAAGTCGTTAGGAGAATGCTTCAAATGGAGGAAGTAACCCAGCTGCCTCGCGGTTAGAGAAGGGTACCTGCATTTGTGGTACATGATGTACAATGTGAGGGCGGCCCGGTATCCGTTTGGATTGATCTGAAGGGGTGCGAGCTGGAAGTACTCGCAAACATCTTTGATGAAGGGATGGAGAGGAGAGGAGATTCCCAGCCTTAATAGGAAGGTGGACAAGACCATGCGAGGCACCCTGCCTCCATTCTCCGAGTGATTGAATCTATAGCATCTCATATGAGGTAGGGGCAAGACAATATGGCCCTCGAGCTGAAACTGCTCAATGTGCTCGGCCAGATGTTTCTGAGTCAGCGAGGTAGGCAGGTCACGACAAGCGAGCACCTTAACCTCCTCGTTTGCAGTTGAGCTCTCCTCCCCATCAGGAATGATCTGCCTTTTGAAAACAATCTCACCCTCGAGCTCAGGCTGGGCAGGAGGCACATAAGGCTCAGGAGAAGCCGCGGGGGCATAATTATAGTTACAAATCTTGTACTGACTTGTAACATCTGCCACCTCCTCGCTCTGAGGAGAGTCATAGGACCAATGCGAGCCGTCCTCTTCACCCTCGAGTCCCAGGATGGGATATTCAGCAGCTACAGGCTCTTTTCCTTTCTTCCTGGTGTCATAGTATGCACTCCCCAGGTCGCTGTCAGTTGATTCTGAATCAAGATGAATGGGGTCGAGGTGGTTAGCTGCTGCTTGCCTCAGACGGGCTGCCCTCTCTTCAGCCATTTCTCTTAAAATCTCCTCGGCTCGGTCTTTATCCAAGGGAGCAGGCTCGCGGTTTAGCAGCTCTTCTACCCCAAGGGAGGCTGGAATATGAGAGAGGTCCACGGGCCTATTTCTCCAATTATATATATTCTTCTCCCTGGTAAAATCCTCAGGGTTCGGGTCGAGGTGAATATCAAGCGAGCCGGATCCAGCTGCTCGCATCGAGTTCTCAACTCTGGCAATGTTCAAAGCCCCTTGAGGGGTGATAGCTGAGCCGGGAGAGATAGGTTGGCTAAGACGACCAGAAAGAGAGGTCAGCTCGCGTTGGAAGTCCTTGGAGCCTCGTTGCTCAGGAGGGTATTGGTTTAATGGAGATGGAGTAGCTGAAGAGCAAGCCGGGCTAGCAGAGGTGCGAGCCGGGCTCGAGGAAGAGCGAGATGATCCATAGGAGCGGGCTGAAGACGCACTCGACATCTGTAAAAGATGGTGAAAATTAGTGTGTGGCCCTAAAAAAGAAAAAAAAAAAAAAAAAAACAAGTATGGGATCGCACCTAAGTGTCCTCACATCTCACACGGGATCGCACCTAAGTATCTAAACGAGCAAAAGGACTCGCATCGCGCGTTGTGGTTATGTGTGAACTCGCATCGAACAGGTGGTGTGTGCTCGCATGGTGTGCGTGAATAAAGCATGAATAAAAAATGGGCTCGAATCGAAGAGTACCTGTGGGAGAGGTGTATGAAGATCCTGATGAATCTGGTCCCGGAGAATATCGCCGCCGGTAGACGGTTCTTGTTGAAATGATAATCTTCGCCGTGGTAGATCCTTGAGCAAATTGAGCAGCAATTCAGGAAGTGTTCTTGGAAATGTGAGAAATGAATTGGAATCTCACATATTTATAGGGGATAGGAGAGAGAAAGGAGGAGGCGACACGTGTCGTCATCTCATAAGATGACACGAATCCCCACGCCAGCTGTCCAACGGCTGTCAAAATGAATGCAAAGATGAAAGGCATGCGAGGCGAGACACGCGAGGCGGCTTGGTGCGGCCTGGTGGGCTCACACTTGCGAGGCCATAAAAAGATTAGAAAATACCTAGCCTCAAGATGCGACCAGGAATTTTGGGGGGTAGTTGTTATGCCCGCTTTCGGCCATGGGCCCTAAACAGGTCCCTGTGGGTGCATTAAATAGCTGGACTCTTGTGTGTGGGCTAGAACCATGGATTTATATGACTTGGGCCAGCACATGCGGGCTGGGCTCGCAACATGCGAGCTGGGTTCACATGCGGGCTGGGCTCGTAACATGCGAGCTGAGTTTACATGCGAGCTGGGCTCATGACATGAGAGCTGGGCTCATGATATGAGAGCTGGGCTCAAACATGCGAGCTGGGCTCAAGTGAGGACATGCGAGCTGGGCTCACACATGTAAGGTGAGCTCATATTTGTCATTTGGGCTCTCATATGCGAGCCGAGCTCGGTTGTGCCCACGCGAGGTGGGCTCAGGTGCCTTCATGCGAGGTGGGCTTAGCTGCCCATACGCGGGCTGAGCTCATGAGCCCACATCTTATAGAAACAGAGGTAAGATTATATTTATTGTTTGAAGGCGGTGCGGGCCGAGGTGACCAGGCCGGGCCGCATCGAAAGACTTTGTGTACAACATGAAAAGTGACTCATAGATGACTGAGTTGCTCGTAGATTTCGGGATCGACACGGGTTGTTCCTACAATCACGGGAAGGATTGCGGAGATGCCGCGAGATTGTAGGAAGCGTGTGGAGCCGATCGAGATTTACGTGACTAATTGGCTGAAGGCCTGACTTTATCGTGGGCTTGGCTACACGGGCTGAAGAGTCCTAACCCTAGCCTACGTGACTTGTTCCCCAAGAACTACGTGAGGCTTGATCCCTATAAATAGGGTACGTAGGCACTTGTATGGGACATGAGTCGACACTTGACAGAGAATAACAAACCCTATTCTTTCTTAAGGAGTCCACATACAAGCTCAGCCACCACCAAACAACCTTCCTCCGCCCTCAAACACCGTCCTTGATCTTTGTTCCGCCCATTAACCTCCACAACATTGTTATACGAAATTCTCCCTATAACACCTCCTAAGAGAGAGACCACCCGCTGGTGAAAGGCCAAGGAAGGCACGAAGCAAGAGATTATAATAAACTGATTTAAGATCAGTCAATTGTTTTCAGGAAAGTACTTCCCAAGGTTATGGAGATAGTGTAAAAGCTTTAGAGCCAGAACAAAGGCAGACGAGTATGATGAATTATGAATCTAAGTTGTAAAAGTTGTCAAGATTCGTTCTGAGGACACGAATCCAGAATGACGGGATGTTTGAAATCAATGCTTATGTTGTGTTGGTTCATGAAATGATTGTAAGAGAAAGGAAAATAAAAAGAAACTGAAGTGAAAAGGAAAATAAAGACAATAGAGTTTGAGGAATGATAAGGGAGTTGGGTATGAGGAAACCCTAAAGACTCGTAGCAATAGAAATAGAAAAGTATGTAATCGTCAGGATGAGGGTGATTCACCATTAGTTAAAATTGATGGTTGAAGGCATAAAAGATACATATATTTTATCCCCTGTAAGTTGGGAGGATTCGAGGAAACCTTGAGATAGTTCGAACGATAAATAATGAGACGCGGATAGACTGAGGAGACAAGGAAGTAAGAAATTAGGAAAATTGGATGAAGGAAGTGACCTTCAAGAATGTGAAGTGTAAGACCGGTGGCTCGATACCCAGGAAGGGAGACGCCAGGTATGAGAGATATCCCAACATTGAGATGACTGTTGAGATAAACAACAAAAGTAAATAAGGAATTATTAAGAAGAAGTTCACGTTGAACACGACCAATATCTTCCAGAACATCCTTGTTATCATTACCAAATTAAGCAAGAAAAGCGGATAACCGTTGTTATCTTTTGGAGGCCATATTGATCGACCTCATTTTGAATACAGATGTTATTGTGAAATTAGGCATATACTATCGAGGTGGGAATGATTAAATAAGACACCCTTATCAGGGATATATGACTTGATTTATCCATGGAAGAATGCATGTACCTTTTTAAAGGTGGAATTAAGGATAGAACATCGGTAACTTAAAACAAATCCTAGGGGAATGCATAAAGGTTGGCATTTCACCCTTAATAGGGATAGTATGAGTTTTGACAGTATGAATTTGAAAGGATTAAGGTAATAACAACCTTTAAGAATCAGTGGAGAAATTTTTTCAGAAGTATATAGTCAATGATTCCGGTATTAAGAAATGGTATCTTGATATGCCCTGTATCCAGGGAATACATGAGGAACGATTCAAGGATAACCTTAGAGGTTTTACAAGGAGAAAGGTAATATTTAAAATTCTCAAGAATAGAAATGTTGATAAAGGAAATATGACGTAATTATAATGATGCCAAGTGGGGCACGTGTTAAACCACGAGAAAGTATGGATCGAACCAGTAATGGTCGAAATTGTTCAGGGCAATTAGGACTTAAGATAAAAAGATGTTCTAAGTATAATTGAGAGTCAGTCGTGACAGTGATTAACCTCTAAAGACTGAGGCAATAACTTATGGAAAAATGGTGATATTTTTTTTACTCATCAGATTTGAAGGAAAACATCTTCACATAAGCTGTGATTGAAATGAGGTAGAAAATTTATTTGGAGGTGGTTAAAATGACATTGACTGTAAGAAAATTTTACTATCAGGAAAGACCAAAGAGGTGGCCGACACTTTAAAGGTAAGAGGATAATTATAGGCGCTTGTGCCAAAGGAATACAGTGATGATGGTTAAAGCTGAAGGTTGTATTATGGTTTGGAAGATTGACATTCCTTCTGATGACTGTGCAATACCCAACCGTAATAGTAGTTGGTAAAGGTTTAATTCGTGTAATCGCCATGAGCGGGCTATCTATCTCAGAAGATACTATCTTGAGATAAGCCAAGACCATGTTTAAAAAGGACTAAACGAACCTTTGAGTTAAATCTTCTATCAAAGGTATATGATTAAGAATGGTATTAACCTGCTATCGTTGCTTTGATTGAAACTCTTCTACAATTTTATCTGCTTCATGTCATGTATGTATGTCAGGATCAGGAGTGTTCTTCATGAATCAGGAATGGTGATTATGTTACCTCCTTAGAAGGATTTGATACGACATGTATGGACTCCGTATGGTTAGATATTAAGATTTCATGGAACGTGAATGACGACAGTAGGTCAGTGGTGGACCATAGTAATGCAGCAATGACTCTGCGAGTAATGAGTCTATTACAACCGTGAGAGTTGTATTGGAATGGATGTTGAGATTGAGTACCACTAATCGGGTCGTGGTGGTGTATAAGTTACCATTGAATAGACTAATTAAGTAAATTATTTACCTATTGAATATTTATTCCTCCTTATCAATAGAGGGTCGTATGACTATACGAGAAAGGTTGCGATGCAAGCATAGAATTCTAGTAACGATGATATCTAGAATGAAATCCCAAATTCGATTTTCGATATCGAGGGAGCTTCAAAGGTGATTGTGTATAAGCTCGAGGAAGAGCAAGGGTCCATAGAATGATGGACGGAATAGCAAAAATATTTAAGCATGTGAAATGCGATGCGATAATACTTGATATATATACACATATATTTTGTTCTCATATGACAAACCTCTATAGTTCAGAGGTAGGTTCCAAGCCAGATATTTTGTGGCAGTATATTTTTTTTTTCATATATACAATTCTATTCAATTCGTTCTTTTCTCTTCTTTTCATTTCATGTAAGCTGAGAAGAACAACCCTTTCAGAAGGGGAGGTATTGCCGAATGACTATCTATCTGTGTGATAGAAGCCTAGTAGGATACCACATGTTGTTTAAATTGCTTGTCAAGTACTAAAGGTTGGCCACCTTCTGTACTAACTATGCAATAGAACAAGTGTTCATGATCATAGTGATCTCTCAACAAATTCCTTTACTTTTATATGATTGATCAAATTTTGGAAAATGGAAACAGCTGAAAAAGGAGTAGTAAAGTTATGGTGGTATTCAGAATGGAAGCACATTCGTGATGCTAAGGTTGACGTGGTTATTAAAAGGTTATAGAACACTAACGAGCAAAAGTATAACCAATATAATATTAGGAACGGAAGGTAGTAGCGATTACGAACTGGAAAAGAATGGGTATTGAGAAGCAAAAGCTCTAATGAGAGTCTGTGCAATAGACTTGAAATAATTTGGAATGATCACTTAACGCGAATTGAGTTTTCTCACGATAATAGATCGTATGTCAGGTATCGAGATGTCGTCTTATGAGATCTTTGAGGGAAGAAAATATCGATCTCCCTTATGTTAGGATGAAGTTGTAGAGCGCAAGATGCTCGGACCAACAGTGGTCCAAAGGACCAAGGATATGATAGATCTAATCAGAGGACGGTTGGTAGTAGCCCAAGATGGACATAAGAGGTATGCTGATTTGACTCGAAAGGACAAAGAGTATGAAATAGGGGACCTAGTGTTGTTATAGGTATTCCCTTGGAAAGGATTGATGAGGTTCGGAAAGAAATGAAAGCCAAGTCCACAAATTGTTGGACCCTTGGATATATTAAGACGTATTGGGAAGTTAGCATATGAGCTAGCCCAACCCCCGAACATGTAGCAAGTCATAACGTGCTCCATGTATCAATGTTAAGGAAGTATAATTCGGATGCCAGACAAATAGGGGCATATGAGCGCATAGACATGCAACCCGACGTAACCTATATGGAGCAACCAGGAAGGGTTATAGAGTGAAAAGGAACAAGTGCTTAGGAGAAGGGTTATCAAACTATTCAGAGTTTGATGGAAGAACCACAATGTGGGAAAATTTACTCGAGAGTTAGAAAGTGCAATGTTAAGAGAGTATCCCTATTCATTTTCTATCTGATTCCGGGACGGAATCCTTTTAAGGAGGGGAGACTCTAATAACCCCAAATTTTGGAATTTTTGAAACCCTTATGAATAGTGATTTTGCAGATTATGCTGAATGAGAAAAATTTTCATGCCACACTATGTAGGGGTTCTTCTATTGTTATTCTGAGAACTTATTAGTACTTTATATGGGATATAAGTGTATGTAAAGATCGTCAGAATCCAAATCCGAACACTTTGATTTTTCCTGAAAATCCACCAGATACCGAAAGAATTGAGTATAAGGTAACGTGATAAAAAGGATTTAAATTCAAGGATTATAAGAGAGGATCATAAAAGGGATATAATGTATTGAGAAAGGTTAAGGGAACCTAAGTAATAAGATCCCGGGTATGATCCCTCAAACGAGAAACGAGAACGAAAGTTAAGCGAACCGTATAACAGTTTAGCGGTCATTAGGCAAACAATTAGGAAGTTAATCAAGGAGGTTAGGGATGATGAGGTCATCCAACCAATAAGAAGAGGGCAAGTAAGGGATGATGACATCACAAAGTGACATAAGCATGACATAAGGGAAGGAATTGTTAGATGATTTAAAACCACACAAAGTTCAAGGTTAAAAAGGTAATTAACCAAAACAAATCAAAAGAAAATCAACCAACCAAAACAAAACAAAGCAAACACAAAATCATTTCATTTCTCCCACATTTGCTCTCGGCTTTTCTCCATTTCAAGAAGAAAAATTTTCAAAATTCAAGTTCCAAGCTTCCTTAATTGGTAAGTTAATTATCTAGTACTCCTTATGCATAGATATAGCTATCCTATGAGTTTAAGCCTCCAAATAATTCACAATATTCTCCAAGAAATCAATGAAGAAGATAATGAATAGTGATTTCAAGGTTTTTAACTTAATTTTTCTTGTTTTTCCTTTAAGATCCAAGCATCCCTAAGACATCTCAAGGCTTCTCAAGGCTTCCTAGCTACTCACAACACTTCAAGGAAGGTATATCATCTCCAAACCCTAGCTTTACTTTGTATATTAGGATGATTTTGGTTGTTATGGTAAAAGAGTAGCTTAATGCTTGTAGGTTTAGAGTTTGGGTTGGAGTTGTAGTGAATTGAATGTTGAAACTTGTTGATTAGTAAAGGACTTAAGTATAGTTTTAAATTCATGATTGAGAATAACATAAATTGGAGAACTTGAGGTTTAGGGGGCTGTTGTAGTGTGATATGGATGGACTTTGATTGTATGAATGGATTGGGGTTGATTGGTGATTGTTTTGGAATGGTATAAATTTGGGAAATCGCGTAAACATAGCCGTCGTAATGTCCAATTTACTTTAGACTGCTTTTGTTCATAACATTAGGACCCGAGAACTCCCTGATAGGTTTTGACCATTGCCATGTTTAGATATTTCATGTTACGAGCTTCGTTTTGATATGTGGTTCGTTTGATTCCGATGTACGGTTTAGGAGAAACGGCCGTTTTAAGTAACGACGTTTCGCGAACGAACCATTACCCCTCGCCTTACTTTGAAACATATTTTTAAGACCAAAAAGGGCTAATTGGAGTATGAAACATTTATGTAAAGTGTGTTAGGCAGTTGGTAAGAGACTCGCGAAAGAATCGTCTTAAAACTCGTAATGGTTAATTTATTAAAAATGGTGGAGCCGAGGGTACTCGAGCGACTTAAGAGAATCATTAAGCGCAAAGCGAGCGTTAGAGTCTAAATTGGTTAAAGTATAGATTTACAAGTGACTTTGGTTTAATTCCAACTTATATGTTGTTTATAGGTTACCAGACTCGTCCTAAGCCATTTATAACCTCCAGTCGCTCAGGCAAGTTTTCTACCCGTATAAACTGTTGTTGTGATGTATATGTGTATATGCATGATCTTGTGATAAATGCATATTTATTATTAGCAAATTCTTGCGATATATTGGAGCATGTGATATGGTATATATGCATGCCTGTTTCGTATTCTTGATTTATATATCTGTTGGTTCAAATGCTTATTAGTTGCATAATACCTATGCTAGAGATAAACAGTAGTTACGTATACCCTTAGTATAGGGGACCCAAAGGTGGACATATTTCTAAACTGGGAGTCGATGTTCCCGAGTATATTATATATATATATATTTATATATATATGGATGTAGTTTTCAAAACTATTGATCGAATAAGATTTATTCGATAACTTTATTTTATTTAATGAATATTATTTGAATATTCATTCGAGGACTTATAACTCTGTTTATTCTATTTAATGATTATTAATTGGATATTCATTTGAGGATGTATGACTCCGTTTATTTTATTTAATGAATATTATTTATAATATTCATTCGAGGTATTATGACTCCGCTTATATTTAATAATATTCTTTATTTTATTAAAGAATAATGTTTCGATAACCAAACTTATTTTCGATTATTCAAATAAAGATAGTATTTTCATATAAGTATATCTTTGGTTATTTAATATCCATTTCAAGTATGAGTTTTAAAACTTCTACTTCGAATATTTTTATAAGGATTATCTTTATGAGAATATTATTTAAATAATAATATTCAGATATTTCTAATATATCGGGATTGATTTATTTTAATAAATCAGCAGTACTCCAAACATTCTTAAAAATGTTTTCGAGTCTTCAAAATGATTTTTAAAGTTAGAGTGGACCCCAAAACTCATTTTTATATTTAAGATCTTCCTTTCAAAGGGGATTTAAATACTCGCTCAAAACCTGGGGGATCCGGCTCTGTGGTGTATTTTACATTCGCAACGTGGTTACTGTTTTGAGAAAACAATTTGATTACTTGCCCAACGTTCGGGAAGTAAGTTCATCTAACTGAGTCGGCATAAGCGACAGGCCGGGGTACGGTCTATCAAAGTGTAAGTGGCTGGGTGGCAGTCCATCAACGCGTAAGAGGCCGGGTGGCGGTCCAGCACAAGGTCCTTATGTGGCCAGGGTGATGACCGGTGGGGGATTCATCCATCTACGAGTATAAAAGGTTATTTATTGGTATCTTTGCCTCATCAGCAAGATATTGGGTTTATGCCAAAATTCTTTTCCTTCCAAAAATTTATTGAATGTTACAAATCATGTTCATACTTTACATGACAGAGGTTTTCCGGAAATGTATAAAGAAGATGTATATGTGGATATATATATATACCGGGTCTTAATGAAGTATATCATAACTTCATTTCCTTCAATAATACTTCAAGAATTAATCTATTCAAATCTTGTCTTGTAGTCTCATCTATGTGATGAACTGTTGAAAGCTCATTATAACTTGAACGGTGGTAGGTCAAGTAGTATTTGGAGAAGATATAAGTATATTGGAGTATCTTGTAACTTCATCTTTTAAACTTATATCTAGTAAATGATTATCTTATGCATGTCAAAGATTTTCAGAAAAACGTTGAGACAAGGTTAGATATATGAGATCACCTTGCAACGATAGTTTTATACAGTTATAAACTGGAACTCTGTGTATATTATGCATGGAAGAGGACTTCCAAGATTTTGAAAAGTATATATGTATATATACTGAATATTTTGCGACTTCATCGCATTAAGATATCAAACTTGGTTCATTTCTTTTGACCAAGACTTTCATGAGTACTATGAGAAGGCCCATATATTGTTAATCATTATACATATTATTTTGGTGGGCTTGCTGCTCACCCTTGCTTTCTTCTTTCATCACACAACAACAGATAGAAAAGATGAACATGACCAAGCTCCCGATTCGCAAGCGGTTAGAAAACGTTCCGCAGTCTTCTGGAAGCATTGATGCCGCCGTAGCTGAGGTAGGAGCTACCAATAGGCTAGGTTTTCAACTACTGATGAACCAGACTTATGTATAATATGAATTGTAATAATGGCAAGAAATATGTAAATTTATTCAGAACCCTTTTAAGGTGTAACGGTTTATAATTGTGGAATATAAGAACTTGTGTTTTTTTTTTGAGTATTCATCTCTGAGACTATAACTTGTGGTGTGTGTGTTTATTGTGGGGTCACAGTACAGAGTAGTTAATTGTTTATTAAGATTGGGTGTTATTAAGGGAAATGGAACTCGTGACAACCCGGATCCCCGACCCCGGATTTGGGGGTGTTACATCATTTTTCTTCCACAGAAACCATATCATTGAAATCTCCAGTTATACACCAAGGCATTATCGAACTCATTGATAAACTCCTGATCATATCCCAAGACTCTCTTCTCCTTCTTCTTTCCGGAAAACCATAATACCTTGTGTATCTCCATTTACCCATGATTTCATGCGTACACTCAAAAACTATGAAATTACTACAACTACTCAAAATATTAACTCCTCCCTCAGTCCTCCACAGCAACGCGAGCCCCCCACCGTGACCCTGAGTATAACACCCTCCAAATCCGGGGTATAGATTTGGGGCATTATTAATAACAACTACAAACTAAACCTGCACAAGCGGAATATAAATATAATAATTACCCCGAACTAATACTACTCAAGATCTTTTAAGGATCAAGTTGAAAACAAGAACCACATACTACACTTTATTACAAACCCAAATAAATAAAACCTGTCTTAAGAACTCTCTTTGTTACAAAACTTTATTCTATCTACATTCTCACCACACAACTTTTATTCAAACTACACAAAATTTTTATTCAACGCAACAGTACTACTTATCCTGTTACACCTGATCTGGCAATTCAAAGTTCTCTTCGGGAATAGGAAGGAACACTCTTGGTATAAGAGGGTCCCGCTGCTTGACTCGCTTCTTGACTACGCGGGTCCTGATGGGTTTCATTCTCTACCTTAACTGTAAAACAATAGGAATAATAATAAAAGGGGATGAGCCAAAATTGCTCAACAAGCCTGCAATAATATATATAGTATAAAGAGAGAGAAATAAGTGAACCAATAAGCTGCTGGTTTGGACAACCATCTGAATCTGTATACGATAATAATTTGCCAAAACTTGCGAGTACCAAATGAACAAGACTGGAAACAAGAACCAATATATGCACTATAACCTGCTGATCAGTCAGGATACGGTGCAGATCTATACCCAACCAACATAAAGAGTACTCAGGCAACTATGGCTTATTAAATAATGGTCTGGGTAAAACCCAGCCCGTATTGTAATCATCCAGTCCAAGGTATAGCATCCGGAACAATCGGAATGCTTTTGATATATCCCGACACCAGGATATACCAGAGTATATGTAACAAGGGTAAAAGTATTGGAATATGAATAAGAGATTCAATAAATTGGGAGAAATCAAGAATCGAAATGAAATTGAAACAAGCAGTAATAAATGGGTAACAGTGTATATGAACAATGATTATCAAAGGTAACTGATATGATAAAAGGAAATATAATTCACTATTCTGAATTTAGAATATGGGAAAAACTTGCCTTGCGCGTACTTAGCCTGGTTTAACTCACCGCCTTCTGTCCCTAGCTTGCTCTGCCTTGCTAACACTGAACCAATCATAGAAAGATAGTTGTTTAGATAACTTACTATATACGTGTATCTCGAATTGATATCACGTAACCTTATCAGTCTACCCATGCGTTTCTATCTGACTCGCATATATACACATATAATGATATAGCACATAAGGTTCACATAATCACGTAAAGCACGTAGCACATAAAGCATATAATTAATTTTTTAGACTTATAATTATTTTTAGAATTGATACTAGACTCATATTTATAATAACTAACCCTATCAAATTTTATTACAATTTTTCGGGATTTATTCGACTCAATTATACCCCTATTAGAGCCTATGAACCATTAATTATCACAACGCCACTCTCTTCCGGAAGAAATTATAACTTACAATTATTTTTATTAGATTCGTTTCATTTTTCTGAGTCTAGGGGTCTTCGTTTCGCTCAAATCGGACTAACGGTTTAATTATTATGAATTAAACAAGATTTAATTAATTAATAATTAATTATAAATAATTAATTATAATTAAATAATCCCTAATTACACTTTAAAATAATTAATTAATAATTATTGCATTTTAAAATAATTCATCCCTAATTTTTAGGATTTATTATATTTATTATACCTATTTATAAATTATTAATACTTACTCGATCAGATCGATTATTTACAAATAATCGATCGATTTAATTAACTGATACTCTATTTATCGAATAACTATGAATTACTCGAATTATAAACCAACTCAACGATTAATCACTCGTATAAATACGAGCTACACACTATTCTCGAATACTACCGAACTAATATATTATTATTGAAACTTATACGATTCGTTAATCAATTAATTATCGGTATTTAATTATATAATACAAATAATTACCGCAATATTATTCGAATAACTATCGCTCGAATAATAACTCTAATTATCGAATCACTATAATATTAACTAATTATCAAATTGTTAATCATATTTATTAATTATTTTTAATCCTTATTTATTAATTAATTACCTAATTATTAATTAATTACCTAATTATTAATCAATTAGATAACTAATAAATAATTAGATAAATAATTAAATAATTAAATAAATAATTAAATTCGAATTTATAAATTAATAAAATAATTTAGAAATTAATAATACTATTTTTCAGAATTTAAAACTAATTTTTAATTAATTATTAGAATTTTTAAAACTGATTTTCTGATTTTAGAAAATATAATAAATAATTAATATATCAGAAACACAACACAGGTTTTCAGATTAGGTTTTTTAGGATCAAACCCGGGTCGAAACCGGGTTGCAAACTGGGTCGACCTCGGGTCAAGGATGAACAGCCGTCACCGTCCCAGAATCCGGCGACGGCGACCGTTTCCGGCGAGGCGAAAAACACGACCACAGCTGCGATTTCAATCCCGTTTTTTCACCATTTTTGTTCCACAGGAACCACACGACGTTCCCTTCTGTTCCTCCTTCCTCGTTCAGCGACACAGCAGCTGGAAAACTGAGAAACGCGGCGGCGGCGCCGCTTTCCGGCCACCCCGAAAACAGAACCCAACCGGCACAAAACCAGTGTCGTTCGACTCGCAACACAACGATCTAAACGTCTCCAACAACAAAATCAACAAACAACAACTAGAAATCCAAACCCGAAATAACAACTTTAAAATCGATTAATCAAACAGCAAAAACAGTCATATAATCATAAACTACGATCCATAAGCTTCAAAACGAGTACTCACACGTCCGATTTGGACTCCGGAATCACCTTCAAAATCAGCTTTGATTCTGCTGCATGTTCTTCACCAAACCCTAATTCCCTTTTCTTTTTCCTGAATTTTCTAATTATTTTCTGATTTTTAATTAAAATTAACTGAAAAATTAACAGTAAATCAGGTATTTATATTTATGAAAATAATACCCCTATATAAAATTAAGGGTCTAATTACACTCCTAATAAAAATATTTGGCCCCAATTTTTATAATTTTTGGGTATTAATATTGAATTTTTAAATATCCAATAAATACAAAATAAATGCTAAAAATTCCCAAAAATTGTGAATATTACAAAAATGCAAAGAAAAATGATATATGATAATTTCATGATCCTATAAAAATAAAAATGTGATTTTTGTGGGGTTTTTGGTACCGAAGGGGCCCGGAAAAGTCTTTTTTCGCGAAAAATGTAAATTTGTAAAACGTCTAGGGGTTCAGAATAGCGATATGGTATAGGGCATTTTTAACAAAATAGGGCCAATGATTTTGTTTGAAATACAGGCTTTTAAAACATATTTTTGAGCTGTAGGGGTTTTCATATAAAATATGTAACTGACGATAAAACACTCAATAAATATCCAAAACACGTTTGGATCAAAACAGCCAACACGTAACACATAGCAATTAGGGTTTAATGACTTAACACATTTAATCACATAATAATACACATAATTTATCTTTATTATGATATAATACAAGCATAATTTATCGGTCATTACACTGAGCATCAACTGCAAAGTACTTCGCAAATCCTAATTTTTACAGACCTTCTCAACCTTATTTCTTTTCACTAAAGTTTCACTTAAAAATAAGATACTGGGCCTAAACTGATTACTGATTTCATTTAGAATTCGAACTGTCTGTGGGTTGGCCAGCCCATGACAGTTCCAGGATAAAAGACTCATGGGCCTTGGCGGGCCTGGACTCCAGGACCCGCCATTAGCAAGTTTTTGGCCCAACTGCTTGTTGGTTTTCCATATACTCCCCCATATCAAGCCCATAATTTCCTCCCACCATACCAGCCTTTAACCGTTTCCTTTTAGCCTCAATAAGTACATTCTCTGTAACTATCTCCTTTTCTGTTGCACTCAAATCCCCTGTTTTCAGCCCCATAATTGCATGGTCTCCATCTCGTATTACCATGTCCCTATTTTCTCGCGATTTGATCTTGATTCCCTCTCCTTCATCCGTTGTTTGACGAATTACCCCATCCACCTCCATGAATCTCTCCTCCACCCTCATACCACCATGCATGACAGCTACCTCCTTTCCTATGCTTTTATCCTCCCACATACCATCACCATTTTTGTTTTTCAACCTCCAAGCTCCCGTATTATTTCTTGCATTTTTATTTGGCCCACGTAGCCAGCCCCCATAAACCTTTTCTATTAACTTCTCTGGGTTGGCATACACTACATTGCATTCTCTCTCTGCATGGCCTATAATCCCACACACAAAGCAAAATGTTCCCAATCGTTCATATTTAAAATTGAGCCAGCTTCAACTATCCCCTTCCCTTTTGATTTTTAATCGTCGTTTCAACAATTTCTCCACATTTACAGAGACTCGAATTCGTACGTAGGGTTTCCATCCTCCTTCAAAGGTACCAGGATCAGATTTAATATATTCCCCAATTGATGATCCAACACTTTTAAGCACCGTTTCAGATAAGAAACCTCTAGGTATATCATATATTTGTATCCACATTTTTGTTTGCTTCAGTGGGACTATAATTGGATCTTCCCCTTCCTTGACTTGATGATACACCAACATCGCTTGTTCAAACGACCAAGGTCCTCCATCTAACACTTTCTGCAGATCAAGTTTATGAAAGAAGACAAAGGAATATCTAAGCCCACCCAATTCGTATACCTCCATTCCTTCCTTTCCTTTGGTCTCCATAAAACCGCCATGACATTTTGCATCGCATGATAGTTGATGTGTTTCTCCGTTAGAAATTTGCCCACTAACATATATGTATGTTTCTGGGCTACTACTTCATTAGTCGGTACAATAATGCCTCCCTCTTCCTCATCAGCAATCACCAGATTCGCATAAATCTCCTCCAAAGTATTTTCAGATCGCGCCATTCAGGTTTAAAATAAATAAGAAAGAAAAACGTTGTTTTATCAATTAAAGTAAATGGTAAAGAAGTATAAAAATGATATGAAGTAAACAAAAAACTGTCACAAAGACAGAGAGAAAAAACTGTCAATCATGACAGACTGTTCTCTTTGCACACACCATAAATTTAACTGAGTTGTGATTTGGGATCAACTTCATTTTCTTAGAATTACATGTTCTTGACATGAAAATTATAACTATCCACACAAGTTCTTACAGGGTCCTGGTAAACAATTTCAGCTCCCATTTCTGTTTATTTGTTATCGTTGTTGGGTTTATGTTTTAGTCCCTCCCTTGGTCCCTTTATCGAGAAGCGAATCATGAAAATATCAAACCAAAACATAATGCAATGTTTAGATTGGAATATTGCACCACCACTGAAAAAAATAATGTAAATAAGTGTTGTTTTATGAATTTTATAACAACACGAAATAAGAGGTTACTTGAATAATTAATCGATTGTCAATGTTTTTAGGGATTAGGGTTTATGAAAAATAAAAAGGGACTGGACTTGGGAGTTATCTCGATTTATCTTGTTGTATTGGACCTTTTTGCCAAATGCACGCGTATTAATTTATATTGGATCAATCCTATGCGGTTCCGTAAATTTGGATTTATCGCTTAAAGACTTTAGGGATAAGTTTTGTTAATTTGGTTATTACCGATTTTATCTGATTTTATATTGGCGTTGTGATATCTTTCTGATTTTAAGGATATCGTTGAGATATATTTTCCGTTACTGATTGGTTGTTATTGATTCTTTTCTCATTTTGGAGAGAGGATAACATGAGGCCTGGACAATTAATTATTAAAAGAATTAATAATTAATAATTATGGGATTATTAGAAAGCTTTTTGCTATGCCAAAACGTGGCATAAGAACTACCCCCAGTTCTTCAGTTGAGCTTGTTGTAGTGGAGAACTAAGCATTCTTCGATCGCTGAAATAACTTAAAACCAGAACTTAGTACATAACATGGAGGACCTCTGTACTCAAAATAATTATGCAATTCACGTGTGAGACTATGTAAGATCCGAAAAGATATATATTTCCCGTGTTTGTGGTTGTGCGAGCACAAATTTATAAACCCATTGCGAACATCATTGTTAAGTTGGACCTTGGCGTATACATTCCTTAAGATAAATATAGCAGTAGATTGTAAAATGGTATTGTTAAGTTGAGCTATTAGTATTATCTGAATGTAACAAGATCAACAAACATGCCTTCAACATAAGATAAGGTGGAACTACCAACCTTCAATCACTTTCCATACTTGAGATAAGGTGAGCTCACACCTTCAATCTTTTTATTTGCAATCTTTCTGCCCATCTTAGGCGCCAAATAATGCTAACTTTTATCCACGTGGGTGTCAAAATAAGCCGTTTATCCATCTGGGTGTCAACAATAAACTATAACATAATACGTACTGTACATCCTTCCAATTGGTCGCCTTAGCTACCCAAATTAACAATTCCAATTCACAAGTTTGAAAATATTTTTCGACATATATGTATCACCGCGACATTATATGCAAAATATTTTTAAACGCAATTGAAACATAATAAATATACCAATTTAAAATTGTCGCGATATTTATTTTTCCCAAAAATAATGCTATTTCTTAGACATTTTTATCAAAATTATGCATCTCGCATAGATAATTTATTTTTAAGAATGATGCAACTCGTACAATCAATTTAAAGATGAAAACAAATCTCCAATATAAATATCTCATACGATATTCTCCTAAAGAAATGCATCCTACATTTAGAATATATCATTGATTATAGGCTCAAGGCATGACTCCGTTTTAATTGTTGAAAGGTAGGAAACCAAGGCTAAATTTCTTCATGTCAACTACTATCAACATTATACTAAAAGAGAGTCTCTCATTAAATAGATGACATCATCAAATCTTACATGTCAAACTCATATTAATTTGATAATGTCATCTTTCACTAACATTTTCCCTTAATTAATTATACTTTGAATGTCTCTCTTTCATTTATAACCTCCACTTATACTCTCTCTTCCTCATTTCTCATTTATCCCTCCTCATTTTTATAGTCTCCACTAATTCTCTTTTCCACTAATTTAAATATTCATTAGTTTATTATAAATTTATATAATTAAAAAATATTATAATTTTTCATACTCTTTTAGGTGTTTATATTTATAATTTTATTCTATTTCTCAGCATCATAATATGATATAAATATAATATATATTGAAATTAAACTATTTGAAATTATATTTTTATAAAAAAATTATAATATAACCGGGAATGTGTCTGGGAACTAATCTAGTGTTTAAGAAATCAGTGTGAAAATTTTGGTTAACTTGAAGTGAAGACATATGAAACTATTTTCTGTGGATATTAACCTGGAAAATCTTATAGGGTATACAACGTCAGAGTAAACATTGTTATGGAATCGTACATATTATTTTTATTAAAAAAATTCAAGGAGTGCTAGATTAATTAAGGATATCATAATGCACTTCAATTTGAAAATGGAACTAAAGAAGAAAATGATGAATGCAAAGATAAAAAAAACTCAAGTCTAAGGAGAATGAGTTTTGAGTCAGTTAAGTAAAATATTACGCAATTGGATAACAACGGTTGATGTTCAGAATGAGTCTGTTAAAGTTAATGTTTAGACAACCGTTGACAGAGTAACTATGCAACTAGAGCTCTATTAACTGCTAGTCAGTTTGATTTTAAAGGTCCGCAAATTTATGAGTAGCTTCTCATATTCAAAGTACTTGTACAGATTAAACAAAGGTTTTGTTGGGGCTCCGTTTGATTTCTAGGCCAGTTCAACACAAGTTTTGCGAAACTAGCCCACCTGAACATAAACTTGCAAAAATAGGCCACTATGCCACTTGAAGTGGCGTAGTCTTTATTTGTTTTTTTCCTTTTTCTTTTTTTCCCTGTTGGCCGATTAATAACATTCAACAAGGTTTTTGGGAGCATTAGAAAGCATAATATAGCCTTATAATTTTAATTTTTTTACTTAATGTTGTAGTAAAGTACACTACTTTTATTTGATTTAAAAAAATCAGGGAAAAAAAATTAAAAAAGCTGTATTTATATGTACCCGAACATGGTACCTTGGAAAGAAATATGAACTAGTGTAACGAAGAGTGGTTTTTATTTTATTTTTGAAAATATAGTTATTTACTCCAAAATTTAAAATTTATAACTTTATATAGTAATATTTCTAGACTACTTTGACTAAAAAATTTAAATTAAAGAAAAAAAATAGATAAATGATTTTTGGCCACCCGAAAATGGTAAGAAAGTAACGAAAAAGTTAGAAATAATACAGTAAATTGGCAAAATATATTTTTCATAGAATGAGCATACTAAATTTGAAATTACAATTTTATAGAATGACGTAGTATAGATTACTATGCTCCATTTTTGTTTTCTGTTATAAAATGAATATAAAGTATCAAATCTAAAATAGTTAAGTGTTCATATTATGTAGAAATTTTTTGTTATCTCGAATACAACTTCAAACTTGAAACTACAACAACATCAAAGCAACAGTACTTGAAAATACAACTAGATTGAAAATAAGTGGGGACAATCCCATATTCGAATTTATTAAATTCGAGCGTCGTTGATGGTGGTTTCCACTTCCCGCACCTTCTCAGCCACTTGAGCACGAATCGCAACCAACTTCTCTTGATATTATGCCCATAATTCCATCTTCATGTCATAGTGTTTCCTGTCCATCTCCTTGTAAATATGGTGAACAGCTTTCAAAGCACGGCCTGTCAGAGGCTCATCGAGCCAAACAAAGTAAGCACACTTCCAGCTAGCACACCGCTCCCAACGCCTACCGGCATATTCACCGGTCCACATACTAGATATCTCGGGTTCCACGCCACAGAAACACATTTCTTGCCTCTCCATCACAATAATGGTTAAGATAAATATGGATGAGATTATAAACTTATATTAGAGATGACAATTGGAAATTGGTATTTATAGGCAAAAATTTAAGGCAACCTTATCCTTTTGGATTCACATCTTATCCCAACAGATTTTGTGGTCATCACTTTTGTTTGACATATTATCCCTTTGATTCAATTGTCAACATGTTAAAGCATAAGTCACATGCATTCTGATTGTATTAATTTGAATTGACTACTCACTGTGTATATTGAAGTTTGCAAGAAATTATTGTAATTGTGTAGTCACTTTAGCATGTGAATGAAGATTTAACAAGTAATTTGAAATTGCCCCGTTGTTGACAATATATAAGTGGAAATATGTAGCAGTGATTTCGTAGTGGTTACTTTTAGCAGTTGTAGTAAACGATAAGTCACATCCAAGTCAGAATCTTTTGCCATACTTTATCACAGATTTGTTTTGGTACATTATTTTGGATTTACTATTTCAAAAATGCAGAAGCAATTTGCTTTATGCTGCCATGAATAGTCAGCAAAGGTCACAGGCTTCCTTCTTCAATTAAATTGAAATGACTACTCAGTGTGTGTATTGTAATAGGTTGCGTGTCTGAATTATATGTAAGGTCGTCAATAGTCTGTTGCGTGTATGAATTATTTTTATCAGTGATTTGTAGGATGTTGTTTCCCGTGAACGGTCATTGAAAGTAGCTTCACAGTTGTGACAGAATTTGCAAGTTATTGTATAGTCATTGTAGCTCGTAAATGAAAATTGAACAAGCAATTTGAAATTGCCCCAATTTCACTCCAATTATTACCAAAATTAATATTTTTTGGGTTCTATGCGATGGCAAGTTTGCATTAATAAAAAAAGAAGTACAGAAATATAGTAAGGTACGAAATAGAAGAAGACATAATTCAAAGGGAATTATCAGGCATATAATCGTCGGAAAGGTAGTTCTGATTTTGTAATAGGTTGTGTTGCTGAGCTTCTGTAAGCTCTCTTCCAATAGCGCGTAGTGAATCTTGCGCAAGTTGAAACATATAGTGACGACTCCTACGCAACAACATTCGATTATTTTCCTTCCTTATACGTTCCATAGCGTTAATCACTTTTCTCTTAAATTGTGACCAAGTAGGTTTTTCCCCGGCTTCAGAATACATTGTAAGGGATTGACGAACCGGAACCTTTACACCCATAGCAATTAGGTCATCTCTCAGCTGGTCGGATTCTTCGCGTCGATAAGCCCATTCGCGACATACACCGGCGAAGTACTCCTTTGGATCACTAACCCTAAGACCAACATAATCATCATCTCTTTCTATTAGCAAGCAGTTGCGATTTATGTTATATGATATTGTAGTAATGTTATGAGCCGTTGTAGCATATGGATTAATATATTATATAGGAAACTTTATGGGGTGAATAATTGTAAGAGTAATAGTAATGAGAACCATGCGAAAATTTTGAAGATAAGATCAAGTAGATAACCTGCAAGAAAATGGTGGAAAATATAGTTGACATGAAATAAAGATATGCAATAAATGACCAACATTATTGTATGATTTGACATGTCATATTTTTGTCATGTTCAGCATTTATGTCATTATCGTCATAGCATGTGAACTTTTATAGATGACATAATGTTTACATGTAATACAATCGTGCCGAACAAATAATGTGCAAGTCAGCAATGTATGATTCCGAAAGTAATGGTTATTTGATAATTTAAAATATTGTCAAATAAAGTAATTATCAAGTTTTTTTATGTTATATATATAGTGTGTTCTCATCATTGGCACAATGTACTAATTGAAGAATAATGAGTTACACACCTGGTGATATTAACCGAGCAATTGGTAGGAAATGGTTTTGTGATGACGACTTTAGGTACTCAATGGATCCGAGTGAACGCTACGCAAGAAGTTCGTTAAGCACGATGCATATGGAGTGGGAATGGCGTGTTGGATGCCTCCAAAGTTGTATAGGGCAATGTGTTGAGGAAGGAGTAAGAATACCAAAACAACGCGCCATACACATGCAGCGAGACAACCCTCAGAAGTTGGAAATAGCGTTGTTCCATGCTAGAGAGGAAGAAAATCGAATGAGGATGCGCTTAAATCGTAAAGAGCTACAAACAAAAAGTAAGGAGTATGCTGAAGACGGCGACCTACATACTGCAATGATGTATCATCATTTTGCTGTAAGTCCTGATTATATTTCTGAATGTTCATTGTCCGACGATGAGTAAGAGAAATACAACCATAAGTTAATAAAATTTCCTTCAACAATGAGTTTAGTGTTTCAGGTTGTAAAGTTTGTGTTTAGTTTCATTATTCGCAAATAATGTGATCAGCGTAATGTTGTCAAAGGTAAATATTGTTATGTTGTCGTGGTCAAATTATGTATTACCTTCCGTGTATAGTTCGTTCAAACTGATTCGACTACTCAACCTTTTACTTTATTGTAAGAATGCACAATGACCTATAAATAGTGAAAGTAGTTTATTCAAATCAACGTGAAAATGATAACATGTTGATAATATGGGTCATTTTGCCCTATAAATACCTCATCCTTTCTAAGTTGAAACCATATGTGAAAAGTGTTTACATCATATTAAAAATAAAATGGATAAGGGCAAAAGGCAAGCAACACCTACAAATGTTAAGAGAGGTATGAGTTAGCTAAGTTTTGCTGAATATCTGAAAAACTATAACTCATCAACTACATTTCCCCCCTTTCTAGTAATACATTTTCTAAATTTTTAGAGTTCTACACTCGGGTCATGGACAAGGGTAAGGGACACGCAACTTCTGATATTGGTAATAACGGGGAAAGTATAAATGGACCGAATCTCAGGCAGCTACTGAAGCAAAACGAGCAGAACTCTGTCTTATAAAATAATTTGTTAGAAGAATGTGAGGTATACGGGCCGCACAAGGGTATGTCGTCCGTGACAATGAAGAGTTTGTTGTTTATGGGGAATTGCACTTGAAGTTTATGAGATCCTCCATCGAGTATGAAGAAAACATAAACAAGAGTTTCAACGCTGGACAGATTTCAAAGGAGGAACATGACTATGAGTTAAAACAAATGTGCAAACATTACCACTTCATGGAGGACGAGCTTGAGATGAGAAAAAGGGAGTATGAGGATGCAATCGCAAGCTGTAGGGCTAAAAGGATACGTGAAGAGGACCAGCAGTGGGATATAAAATATGCGAAATATATTGTCAAACTTGGGGATTTTTCTCAAGGCCACGATGATGCTGGTATGAATACAACCATCTGTCATAGCACAAAAGGCCCCGACCCCTGGCCATCGCATCATACACAAGCGAGTACGTACGCCTCAACCCATAGACATGGGGAGGGAGGTCATATGCATACATCCCCTCAGATATAAGAAGATGAGGATGTAGATGATGAGATTGCTAACAAAAATGAGGACACAGAGTTTGGTCAATACGTAGTTAATCTTGCGGATGACTAAAACATTTGAGAGTTTCTTTCATTTTCCCATTTTCAGTTGCAATATATTTTTCTCATTCTATGTTTACTTATTTGATGTTCCCTAGAATTATACTTTGTTACACATTTCAATGAAAAATGCACTCATTATCACATTTATTTGTCTACAATATTACATAAACTTTTGTACTAATTGTGATAATATTATTAAGCTACCCTTCAGGAAATCTGATAGAGTATTCAGATTTGCAAGTCTTCTTAAACTACCGTGTATTAATTGTAATAATACTTATACATCCATGAAAATGCCTTTCGGAAACACAATCGTTTGAATTACATATGTATGTCGCATCAACCAATTTGTAGGAAATTCATATATTTATATTTTTTCAATTATATTATAAATTATCCACTTCATCCAAATATTTTCCTTATGCTTTCGTAACATTTTCGGGTGGTTAAAAACAATTCAATTTTTTTTTCTTAATTTCAATTTTTTTTGTCAAAGTAGGGTACAAATATTACTATATAAAATTACAAATTTTAAATTTGGGAGTAAATAACTATATTTACTAAAATATAAAAATCACTCTTCCTTATAATAGTTCACATTTCCTTCTAAGGAAGCATGTTCGGGTACATATAAATATAGCTTCTTTAATTTTTTTCCCTAATTTTTTTTATCAAATAAAAGTTGTGTACTTTTACTACAACATTAAGCAAAAAAAAATTAAAATTATAAGACTATGTCATGCTTTCTAATGCTCCCAAAAACCTTGTTAGAATGTTATTAATCGACCAATCGACCATTAGGAAAAGCAGAAAAAGGAAAAATAAATAAAAAAGAGACTACGCCACTTCAAGTGGCATAGTTTGGTCCCATGCCACTTGAAGTGGCGTATTGGCCTATTTTTGCAAGTTTATGTTTAGCTAGGCTAATTTCAGAAAACTTATGTTCAACTGACCCAAAAATCAAACGGAGCCTTTTGTTGGTGGATGCACATGGGCACATGTAGAGCTGTAAATGAACAGAGTCGAGACGAGTTATGTCCGAGCCGATATGAGTTTAGTTTATTTTTAAAATGAGCCGAGTTGAGCCGAGTTGAGCCGAGTTTAATAACCGAGCGAAAAGTGATGTTCAAGTTCGGTTCGTTTATAAACGAGTCGAGCCCGAGCCGAATATGAGTTTATTCACGAACAATCAAGCTGAGCCGAACTCGAGCCGAGTCGAGTTTGTTCACTAATATTTTGAATATATTTTTTAATCGAATAATCTTAAATTATAATTTATAATTTCACAAATTGTATCGAGATCAACTACTAGTTTTAACTTAAAATTATATATTCACACTCACACTTTACACTTTACACTTATTTCTTAATCTACCTATATCGTTTTATTTTTAAAGACGATTTTTAAAAATATAACTAATTTTATTTTTTATTTTTGAGATATTTGTAATTTTATAAATCATACATTACTTTTTAAAATGACGATGTCAAATTTTATTATGTTTTATTATTTTACTTAAATTTGGTTTATGTAAATTACAAGTTATCTAACGATATTTATGAAATATATGAATAATAAGAGATGAATGTTGCATGATAACAATCTGATAATTACTTAAGAAAAACTAAGTGCTAAATTTAGAAAAATAAACAGAAACTCTAAAATAATTAAATTATTAATCAGTGATGGAAAAATTTACTATTAAAAATATTTAAGTGATAAGTAATAATTTATTATTTGTTATATACATAAACTTTATCCGAGCCGAGCCGAGTCGAGTAACCGAGTTCGAGACGAGTCTGAGCCAAACTCGAACTAAACGAGCCGAGTCTGAGCCGAACATATAAATAGATTCGGCTCGACTCATTTATTTATCCGAACTCATTTTCATGTTCAAGACCGGCTCATTTAAAAAACGAACTGGGCCGAGTTCACTTAAACAAGTCGATCTCGAGTTTTATTCACGAACAGCTCTATTCATTTGCAGCCCTAGTCACATATTAAACACTAAAATTTATAAAATTTGGAGTATTTTAATTGGTGCATTTGTTATAAATGCAGGGGGTCCACCATTTTTAAAAAGTGTTAATCAATTAAAATAAGATAAAATTATAAAAAATTGTGATAATGTGTGCACACCACAGATTAACCGTACAAATCATGAAAATGAAAAGTTATTCCATCAAGATCATCCACTTGAACTTATAATTGGAGATGCGTCTACAAGAGTAATCCCTTATTAATGAAGATTGATAATGATCATTTATTTGAGCTTATAGTCGGAGTTACATCTACAAGAGTCATTCCTTATCAAAGAAAATTGAGAACGATCATCTATTCAAGATTATAATTGGAGATGTATCTACAAAAGTCAAAACTAGAAGAGTAATCCAAAGAAATGCTTATATATCAATTTTCTATCTTAAGAACAACAAAAACAAGTTGGGGGTGCACTTTCAGATTCGGTGCCCGTTTGAAAAATTTTAAAATAAATAAATTATGACTTAAAATGAATAAGAGATTTATAAGTGATAAATAGGAATAAGTGTTTGGTTAAATGTCAGAATTTTTTTTACTTAACTGAGCTAAAATAATAAAATTTTAAATACAATTATCTTAATTCGTAAATTTCAATTAGAAAGACATTTAAAAACATAAATTTTAAAACAACAGTTAATAAAAATCAAAATAAGTTGAGAAAAAATACGTCGTTGCTAACATTCAACTTATCAGCTTATAAGTTGTAAATTCGACTCATAAGTTGGATCGACAAACACTCGTCGATAAATACTTACGGGCTTATAAGCAAATAAATTGCTTATTTTGTTTAGCCACGCGGACCCTCACAGGGTAGTAGTTATACAAGAAGAATAATTAAATCAGTTTGAAATGAACGATATATGGAAAGATGGTGCTCAAACCAAAAGACAGAACAATCGTTGACACAAATTGGGTATATAAAAACAAGATACATGAAAATGATACTGTGACAAAGAATAAACTAAATTAATTGTCAAAGGCTACTCTTGAGAAAATAAAGTTGATTCTCATTAAACTTTTGCTCCAGTTAGTCATCAGAAGTTTTCTAACGCAACTCATGCTAATTTCAAAGATAAATATATGAATAACAAAGGTGAAACATGTGTGGTCAAGAATATACTCTCTCCATACCATTTTAATTGTCACATTTGATTTTGATCCAGTCAAATTGACTAAACTTTGACCAAAATTTATTAATATTTTATAATTGAATAAAATATAAAAATTATATTACCGGAAAGTAGATTTAATCTACTTTAATATCTAATTTTAAAATTTTGAAATAACATAAAAGCAATATTTATTTTTTAATCAAAAATTGGTTAATTTGAGTTATATAAAAGAAAATGTGACAACTAAAATATAATGGATGAAAGATTTTTAATGTCCCGAGGAGAGAGTTTGATGTATAAATCGAGGATTTAAAAAAAAGACTACAAAGAAAAGAAATCAGCTCTAACGAACCTCACGGAAGACGATTTAATGATGTTCCAGAATTTCATAAATACTCACTTGGGGAAAATTAAGGTTTCCTCGAAGAATCCATCATCAAATAGTATCGAAAACGATACCATAAACAAAGATCTCAAGTTGTCCTCCATTGAGTTTAAGGGCAACTCCATGAGTGAACAGGGCTATATTGGTCTAAATTTGGACAGAGACAACTCTTTATTCTCTATTCCAACAGTTTATCTAAATTTTGACCTAAATTCATATATTAATATTTTATTCTTTCAATTATTAATATATTATTATTTTAATGTGTTATACTAATTTACATATTTATTAATTCAATTTGACGCTGAATGAATAAGATCATATTAATTTTAAACTTAATAAATTTATCAAATTAGAAAATCATTACACTTAAACAAAAAAAATGAAAAAAATGTGTTTAATATATTTTTGTTAAATAACTATTATATATATTGTGAAAATTAAAAAATTTAATAAAAAACTACTTAATATATGTATATATAATAATAATATTTAATCAACAAACTAACAAATATATAAAACATAAAGATAATATTTTATTATTAAAAAGATTTAGGCCAGTGAATAGTATCGGCCTAAATTTAGGCTAGTGAATTTAGGCCGGCACTATTCACTGGCCTAAATTGGAACGGGGCAATAGACCACTGTTGGGTAGATTTGGACCGAAATCGGTCCAAATTTCGATTTTGGTCCAAATCTACCCAACAATGGTCTATTGCCCCATTTCAATTTAGGCTAGTGAATAGTGCCAGCCTCAATTTAGGCCAGCACTATTTACTGGCCTAAATCTTTTTAAAGGCCGACACTATTCACCAGCCTAAATATTTTTAATAATAAAATATTAAGTTTTTATGTTTTATATTTTTTAATTTGTTGATTAAATGTTATTATATATATGTATTAAGTAGTTTTTAATTATATTTCTTAATTTTAGCTTATATATAATAGTTATTAAACAAAAATATATCAAACACCGTCAATTATTTTAATTCAAATTAATAATACATTAAAAATAAAAAAAGATTACACTTGATAAAAATAAATTACAAATACGACTTATACAAAAGCATAACATGAACTTAAACATTGATTTAATTAAATAAATTATTTCTTGATCCTCCAAGATAATCATAATATTGATTATAATTATGATCATTTTATGATCCTTGACCTTCATCTTCCGAGCCTCGACCTTGAAAAGTTGATCTTTGTCGTTGAGCCCTTTTTCCCATAATTCGGGTTTGTTCAGTACTAATAAATTCACGTAAGTTATGATCAAATATAGAGTTTAAATCCTTCAACAAATTTTTATTTTCCTCTTTGTATTCCGCGAGAGATAGTTTTCGTTCCGAATCTTGATTTTTTTAATTAATTCGACAAGAACATTATTTTGTTCGATAATTTTAGAAATGTCTTCAGCATGTTTTTGTTTTTCTTTTGCTTTTTTTTACTCCCATTGGACGAACGCTCGATGTAGCACCAATTTCCTCGTCGGTTGAATTAATATCAAATGCAGATAAATTTGGACGAATATCATCGATTGAACTTGGACATTGAACATACGGTGTTGTGTTTAGGGTGGAGAATTTTTCACAATCTTTAAGAATATGCCATACATGATCGAATTTGAACCCTTTTTGATATTTTGGGTCGTCTTTCAAAAATAATTTAGCTTTCTTCATATGCAAAATCCAAGTTACTTAGATGAGAAATAAAATATAAGTAATATAGATGAGTACTAAAATTCAAATTTTAATAGTTTACTTACGATATCTTCGTTTGAAGCACCACTTGGATGTTGGTTTTCAACTTGACATACACAACCTTTCAATTTGGATATTGCAGCATTGATGGCCTGCATACGCTTGCGTAGTGATTCTTTGGTTCGATTAAGATGTTGAAATCTTGGATGTGAGTGAAAAGCAGTTGCAACTCGAGACCAAAACTGATCTCCAGATTGGTTGATTCCTATAATAGGATTTTGAGAAATGTCAAACCAAATTTGGCTTAAGTGTATATCTTGCTCAACAGTGTATGATACACTACGATTTTTTGAACTCATTTTTTTATAATTATATGAAAATAGATAAGAGGATGGTGAAATGAGTTGTGTAACAAAACAATTTATAGAAAAAAAGGTAAGTCATCCAACGATAATGAAATCCATCTAATGGTGAATATGAGATAAAGTAAAATTTTCTAATCTTATATGCAGAAGATAAGATTTAGTGTCCCAATACTTTTGTCACTTGTGAAATATGATAAGATTTCATTAGCTTTTTGTATAAGATAAGATGCATTATCGAAAAATTTCTTGGACGATATCGAGAAATAAAAAATAAAGAAGCTCATATTTCTCTTCGAGATGCATTAATCGAGTATTTGTGGGAACAATATACTAATTCAGAATAGTTTAATATTTGTTAATTTTCTTTTAGTTAATTACATGTAATATTAATTTTTCTTCATTTTTTTGTTTAAGTTTAATATTTTTCTAATTTAATAAATTTATTAAGTTTGTAATTAAGATGATCTTATTCATTTGGCGTCCAATTGAATTAATATATATGTGAATTAATATCAATATATTAAAATAACAATATATAAATAGTTGAAAGAATAAAATATTGTTATATGAATTTGGACCAAAATTTAGACGGAACTGTTAGAAATAGAGTTGTCTCAGTCCAAATTTAGGCCAAAAAATATGACCACTCTTGGAGTTCCCCCAATAGGCACGAGGAATAGAACCTGATGTAATAGGCATGTAACAAAATTTAGAAAAGGTTTAGAGTAAAATAATAATAAAAAATAGTAATAACTAGCCCAATCCCTTTTCAGCTAAAATATCTATTTTTTATTTTTTCTCAACAAATCCACTTTCTTTTGAAAATAAAACACAGACAATTTATTCGATAATATAAATTTATATTTGCTAAATCCTATTAAATTATCCTTTTTAGTTAAAATAATAATATTTTTTTCATATTTTTCATATACATGGATTTTTTTTTATTATATTATATAATACACGAGCATAGCAGAGGTTCAAAGCTAGTATAAATATATAATGAAAGTCAATGACAAAAAAAATAATATAGTAACATTTATATTTTATTTTTCATTATAACTTATATATTTCTTGCAGTTTTTATGTCTACAAAGTATCAATTAATGAAATGCACTATATATTCATAAAATGAGACGGATGGATTATTTTTATTTTTTAATGAATTAAAATAATTATTTCATATGTTTTTTATGTATAAAAAATATGGTTATAGAAATTGGCCGATTTTTTAAATCGCAGATAAATTACTAAAAAATCGGTCAATTTTTTTTTATCAAATTTGACCAATAGCTAATAAATCGTCGATAAATGATTTGATTTTTAAAAATTGCCCCATAAATTATAAATCGGTAGGTCAACCAAATAGTTCCGGTTTCCAAAATTTATAATCATAATAAAAAGTTTAGATATTAGATCAAGCACGTAAAAATATGATATTTTCAAATTGGATGGATTAATAAATAAGTTGAGGTCATGATTATAAATATCATCTCCGACCCAACTCTAAAAATACACTTTTACATTGATATAAAACTCTTCTCCAACTGATTTTAAAAGTTACATTATTTTGATATTACACCAAAACTTACATCAAATTTAATGGAATTTTTGTATATTTTCATATTGACATTATACTTCTTTACTAAAAACAAGTGTGTTACATTTATATCTCTTCACTTTATTACTTTTAATTTTACTTTTACACTTTAACAATTAAATAATGTAAAAGAAATAAAAAAATAATATTTATAGTACATCGTAAAATTTGGTTTAAAATTTAATATTCACGCATTGGAGTTTAATTTTAAAAATAGTATAATTTTTACGTTATTTGATAAAAACTACATGTGTAATTTGATATTCCCTCCGTACCTAAAAACGTTTGCTACACTTTTGACAACGCAAACTTTTCATTATTAATATTTTTAATATAAAAACTTACTCATAGATAGGAATTCAACGTAAGTTAGCAGTCAATGAGTTACCAAGAAACTAAGTACTCAACCAAATTGTCATTTATCACACCGAAACATCATGTTTGAAAATACAGACGTCAGAAACTTTGATTGGGCACTGTATTCCTACGAGAAAAGAAAAAGATACTACTAGTGCCGATGATCAAGTGTGATATATTTCGGTAAACGTGTCTATCATCAAATCTTACTCCTTAACATAGATCAATAACATTTGAATCAAAAGTACAATGACTTTAGCCAAAACAATACATTATTCGCTTCTGTACGTCTTTCCTAATCTTCGAAATGATCCATGCAACCTAGTCCCATCCTTGTATTAACTGCACCATAACCAAGAGTCTCTCCCAACATGGTATGTGTGTTTTATAATTGAAGTCGTAATATTGAAAGTTCGGTAGTTGGTCGTTGGGTCTGTCCGTAAAAAATGAGCAAGAGGGTATGTGAGAATGATGAAAATGAATATGGAAAGTGGGAGAGTATCCCGGGGGAAATGTTGGTAATGGTGGTGGTGAAAATGCCGGTTGATGAAATGATGAGGGTGGTACCTCTTGTGTGCAAGGCTTGGTTGGGTGTGGTTTCGAGTCCTGACTGCTGGAAAAATATAAATCTGTTGCAGTGGAGTTTAGGGAAGCAGAGGTCTAAACAAGTTGATGTTGCTGTAAAGAAGCTGGTTGCTTATAGCAACTCTAGTTTTCAGATGCTTTCGGCTTCTCGAATCGGAAATGCTGGTTTTGCTTTCGCTGCTAACCAGTATGTTTTGTTTGGTTGTCTATATTTTTGCATGTAGTAAAAGCATATGTTTCTTTTTCAGTTCATACTTTTACATGGTTTGTTGATTTGATTCTGGCCTACTTCATACTAAAATGTTTGTCTCCACAGATATAAATTATAATCATACAAATATAAAAATACCCGAAAGCTATTTAGACTTAGTGGAGAAGCTAAAGTGCGGATATTATCATATCAATATAAAAAACCCGAAAGCTATTTAGGCTTACCGGAGAAACTAAGGTACTTGAAATGTGTAATGATCGGCAGACATGCCTGTAACGAGAGGCTGGGATGAAAACTTCAGTCTAGAACTGGCTTTTGTTTTTCTTTTTCGGAGTTTCCTATGTTTGCTGACTTGGGAAAATTCATCAGGGAAAAAATTTAACAAACAAAAGAAGAAGGATTAAATAAGCACAATTAAGACGCTGATTATGTTTTAGGAGCAGAAGAAGATAAATTATACACTTGTCTATATTTCTCTTTCCGATATATGTGAGGTGTTTTTTCGGGTTTTTTTAGAAGGTAACATCAGGAAATTTATCCTAAAAATTGTATCAGAAGCTCCTAGGACCGGCCCTGTTTAGATTGTAGAGGAATATGCTTGCAATTTGTCTGGCTTGTTGGCATATCTCAATCAATACAGAGAGAAGCTCTTGACTGAAACAGAGTAGTACAATGAACATTTGGAACCCAAGAACATATGTCATCTCGATGAAGCAATTACTGAAATTAACCACGCAAGTGTACTAATCCAATACCTCGGATTAGGGCTAATTTGAGTCGAAGTCAACAATAGTAGATTTAAGGGCGGCGAGGAAATTATACAATGGCTAGTTTCGTACAATAAAATGAGAGTATTAGAAGATAAGTCTCACTAGTCATATTTCTGCCCTTTGATGGTTTCTACCAACAGCTGCCTTCTAAAATGGTAAATACTCCTAATTAGCAGAATAGTTGCGATCATTTCACTAGTAATGCCCCATATCACATTAGGAACCGAAGTTAAGCGTGTCTAGGCAAAGGAACTTTTACTAATAGTAGCCCCGGAAAGTTTTGCTGTTGCACCACTTTACAAAAAACCAAAGTTCCAAACTTGCCCTAGGTGCAAGTTCCAAAGTGATACGGGCACCACGAAACCATTTAGAATGAGCAAGTGTGGGGATGTTTGGATTCATTATTAACTATCTGGGCAGACATCAGGTTAATTATGAACCAGACCCTCAACAGGTATATTCAGAATAGGGCCAAGTTATCCAAGTTCAGTGGATACAGAGAACAAGGTATTTAAGTTCAGTGGTTAAAATTATCAGACTGACTGGTGATTTCTAGATATAGCTGATATAATAAGTTCAGCTCATTTATTGGCCTTTAGCATAGAAGATACTCCCCTCCTCTTAATAATCTGTCAGATGACTTAAAGCCCAAATCTAGGCAGTAAAATTATGCAACTTAGATAGTCTTTTACTATTATTTTCCCTGTCTTTGCGTATGTTTAGTGTAATGTGTTGCAAAAATGACAAGGGAGCCACAAATCATGCTTTCGAGACATCGAATAAACATTATGAATTAACACAAGAAAATGCAAAAATTCCCATTTATGATTACAACATGAAAGTTCTCGACTCTTTTCTTAATTTGCATCATAATAACTTCTTTTTCTTAATATTGCCTCAAGTGCCAAATGTCTCAAGATCCTGACTATGCCTGGAAGTAACGTAACTGATCAGATGGTGATAAGGCACGCGGAGTCACTTGCCAACCTCACACTTTTGGATGTTAGCCATTGCTCGAACATCTCGAGCAAAGGGCTAGAAGCATTCGGAAAGCATTGCAAATCTTTGATTGGCTTGAAAAGAAACATGGCACCAGCGTCTCTGGGAATGTCGATTCAAGAGCAAGCTTCAATGATAGATGAATCCGAAGCAATGGTGATAGCAAATACCATGTCAAAGCTGGAACAGCTTGAAATTAATTATGGCAGGTTTACTAATCGTGGCATCAACTCTGTACTTAATAACTGCAAGGCACTTTCTCATCTTGACATCTGGGGATGCTGGAATGTGTGGCCTGACGAAGGTCTCGAAAAGAAATGTGAAGAATTAGCCTTCTTCCGGAGCCCCTGGGTTGACGATGACGATGATGACTTTGAAACCGAGGAATCGTCCAATAACTATGACTCGGAAAATTTGACAGACAATGCCAGCAGCTATGATAGCGAAGAGTCTTAATGAGATTTTAATTTAATTAAGGCGGTGGTATACATTTGCCAGATTTCTTGAGCATGCTCTGTGTTTATGACATGCACAAATCAAATTCTCAATGAAAGTTAACAAAAATTGAACGAGTATTCGAAATTTATTTTGTTTTTATGGATGGTCATATACTCTTACGACCCGAGCTCAAGTGAAGAGCAGGCGTATGAACAACTAGTTTTTATTCAATGTTTTCGAAATGCAGAACAATTAGTAAAGAGAGTAATTTTTTAAAATAAAAAAAGAATTGAAAAATGGAGAACGATAGAGATATTATGTTAATTGATGAATCATGCATTATATTTGAATCTGTAGGCCTGGATATGTATTATGTAAGATGGAACATGGAAGACTACACAACACTTTGTGTGCAGAGTTGTTGAGATTGTTTTCATTTCAAGTGGATCAGTAGTTTAACGAGTAATTTACGTTGTTGCCTCCCAATAGGCCCAAAAATATTTGGGCATTCAAATCATCCAATGGGCTGGGGTGAGTTAGGTAACTTGCTTTTCGGCCATTTGCATGTCTGTTTATTTGTTATCATCGTCAGGTTTATTTGTTTATGCTCGAAAGGAAATACTTCCATATAATATTTTTTTACTTTATATATTTTATAAAAATATAAGATTTATATTTTTATACAAAATTAATAAATTAAAATATATTATGTATAAGTTATTTCTTCTGAGCACATCAAAATGGGTAAAAAAACGTTAAAAGATTGTATAAAATGAGACGGCAGTATATTTTTATTTAAAAAATTAAAAGTTACTATTATTTTAATTATGGGGTTAAAGAAACGTCCGGACAATATTTTGCAATTGAAATTTTGAGTTTAGAAAGTCATATTTTCTTAGTTCCTGGATTGCAGCAGAAAAGAACATAAAGACTCCTGAATAGGGAAGAGTATTACTGGACACTGTACATGTATACGCACAGATTCACACGTCTACAGAAACCCAAGAGATTCCTCCAAACCCCTGCACTTTGGTCACCGTCAGGTCTGGAATCTACTCTTTTCCATTTACACCCACGGATTCACACGTCTAACTATTTGTAATTTATTGATATTTTTTGAAAAATTAATTAATTTATTTATCAAATTGATCAAATATTTTTCAAAATATTATTAACAATTTCAGAGCGACTTTCAAAAAATCGGCCAATCTGGTGTATGTACAAGAAAGGATGATGGCATGGTGCGCTATATACCTGACAATTTTGTTACACGACACGTAAATACGATATTAATAATTAGTATATGCTTTCGAAAATTTGGAACACGAACACGAAAATACAAACATATTTAGTGCTCGGTTTAATTTTTCAAAATATATACACGATTCGAAATAAAAAAACACAGAATAAATAAATAAATGTTAAAAATATGTAAATATTTATAATATAATTTATATATCTTATTCTCAAACAAAATAACAAATATAAATATTTTATTTTTATAATTTATGTATTCAGAATTTAGTTGTAAACTAAATTCTACACCAGCATGGGTGGGTGTTGGTGATCGGAATTGGGAACCCACAGCAGCTGGCAAATAGGAGAGAAGGGAAGAAAGAGGGGGGAAGGTAGGGCAGAGAAAAGTCAGGAAGCATGTGAACTAGTGACCCCTCCCTCCTCCTTTCTTCCTCAATCAATGGCAAACTTTAATTTTAGACCCTACCTTTTCCTTATTAACAACTCACAACAATGTCTCCCCCCCGTACAAACTTTGTCATTTTCTCCTACTTCAACTATTTTGTTAGGTCACTCTACATGTATATGTGATTCAATTCTTTACAACATGAATGGTTTTGTAGTTTAAATTATTATGTGCATAATGTTGAACTGAAACTATTGTTTTTGATCCGGGGACAATTTCGGGTTTCTGGTCTTATTCGTGTCCGTAAACCAGTTAATTTCGGGTCCATTTAAAATTACCTTAAAATTAAATGAAAACAAACCTTTAAGCAAAAATAAATATTCTTAATAACAGGTCATTTCGGGTTGTGCAAGTTGTGTTCGGTTCACAGTCGGTGTTTCTCTCAATAAATCGAGTTATGAACCGCGTCGGGTTTAGATTGGGTTTCAGATCATGTCTGATATTGCCTCAATATACGCATCGTTTAGAATAAGAGCATTCAGGGTCTTTATAAGCACAAATCATCATAAAGGAATCTTCACTTACGATGGCACCTTCGATCCGACTAAAAAATCAAGAACCGATCCCTAATGATCCTAAAGAAAATGAGGTATATCAGTTAGTTTTCTTATGGTCAAGGTTACAAGGGGAGGATAAAGAGCTGAATCAATGAATTCTTTTGTTTATATTTTGTTTCTTGTCACTTTCAAATTACATGCTGTCTGCTGAATTGCTGATGCAAATGTGCTGTACAATAATTATTTTCAAGTACTGCAGTTCCTGCCACAACAAACTAAAATAACAATTTACAAAATTTTAACAAAAAAAAACTAGAAGAAAGGGACACTTGAAAATCAGTCTATAGTTACTATTTTCTTTTGGCCAACCTACTACATATTCAATCAATGTCTGATTTTACTATGACTTGATCTTCTACATGATTGTAAGCCTATGGTCCAAATTTCAACTTCTAAACAAAATAGATCTAACTACTCTCCTCTATATTACAACAAAGAGAGGAGTGTGGGGTATATCCCCACTTTCTTTAGTTCTGCATTGTATGTCTTTTTTTGTGTTATAGTAAGTAGTATAATGGTACTAGTATTTGAGATTGATGGTGGTGGTGCTGGAGTCTTGTGGTTGTAAAGTTGGTGGTAGGGTTCTCTATAGATTTCCTGATTTGAGTTTTTGGTTTTATGTTTCTTCATTAATCTGCTTCCTGAAAAAAATTAGCATAAAAGCTAAAACCAAAAGTAATATCGATGAATGCAGATAATGACAATAACTAACAGAAGAAACACGACATTTACAATGACGCACCTGGGGTAAGTAAGCCGAAGAATGGGAGTCCTTGACTACATTTCGATGGCTCCATGATTCGAGAACCTGTTTAAAAGTAAGTAGCTGGTTAGAAACCATATTAATGCACAAGGATCATTTGGAAAAAAGAGGATGTTCTGGATTTAAGCTGGAGTTCATGTCTGATAATTTGTAATTGATTAGTATGCAGACTTAACTTTGAAGTGTACAAAATATGAGAACAAATGGAAAATTATGAACTATGGACTTGGACACAAATAATAATCCAGAAGAAATTTGTAACTCAATTATTTTGTTAACTAATAACTACTCAATTAAATATACAAGTTCTGATTGAAAGTAGCTATCTCATCAACTCAATCTGCATAACAAAAAGAAGTACCTGGGAGCTTGAAAATAGCATGAATTGAGTGAAGCCATGTCAAGGGTAGAGCTAGCAGGAAGTAAGGATGAGGTCATCAAATTATTTTTAGTAGAAGATGGTGAGGAAATGACTGTGCCATTCTTCTCCGTGGCTGGTTCACTTGTGTCAATGGTGAATGTTGTTATGTGTTCATCAGCAGCTTTCGGTGATGCAAATAGATTTTCAGGCAGACTCTGTTCCATGCTGTTCAACAAATACTATATTTTTATTATTCCGTCTAAACATAAAATAGTAAAAAGTGATTATATGCAACTTGGATTAAAAAGACTACAATCAATTAGCACCAATTATCACCGAAAATTATAAATTGGAATTTATACTAAGGGAGCCTTTTTACTCAGATATGCAACTGTAAACAGTTTGATACCTTTCGCCTAAATCACTGTTTTCATCATGATGGGGGCTTGTAATTGCATTGCTATTTTCATCGCTTGGTTGATCTTTATCTTGATCACTTCCTCCAACTGCATCCTGCTGAATATTGCCGACGGTAGCATTTTTGGGTCCATTTTCTATAGCAAATTAAGAATATATACATCAATATTTTCCTATCTCATTTTAAGTTCACTAAAAATACTGAAATAAGAGAGTACCTTCTGAGAACTCCGGACTGCTGCGATTTGAAGGCACAAAGATACTCTGCTGAAAATAATTGGGACTATGCGCCGCAGATGGAAATGGAATGGCGGCACTGGAAGAGAATGTTCTGTGATGTTTACTCTTTACATCAAGCAGCTGCAATTCCATTAACCTCCGATTTTGCAGTTCAATTGCGTGTTCCAGATCAGCTTGCTCCTCCAACTTCTTCCTCCATAGTGCATCTTGACTATTATACAACATCCTTGCCCCTAAAAATAAAATGTGGGAATTTCAGAATTGTTACTTGCATGTATGTACTTGATTAAACATTAACTTCAAAACTAAAGCACTTATACTTACCCAAGTGCATATCAAACGGGTCTCTTGAGTCTAAACCAGTTGGGCTTCCACATGATAAAAAATCACTCCTCTCTATTTGTTGAGGCTTCCTAAAAATCGTTAAAGAACATTACTATTTGTAATCATTTCCACTCATGACAACTGGAGAATTCTTGAAGGAACAAACCTGAATTTATCCGGAACTTTCCCCTTCTCCTTGTATGGCTTAACAAGCACACGAGCATCGCAGACAAAATGAGGATTTCCTTTAGCTAGAATGAGTTTCACAGTATCTGGATAAACAAAGGTGACAAATCCAAACATACGCTTCTGCTGGTATGGAATCCTCACATCTTGCACGGGACCATAAATACTAAACCAGATACCAACATTAGTATAATTTGTGAAAGATGTATAATAGATACATAAAATCACATTGCTTTGAAAAGTAGCTAAACCTGAAATAATTAGACACATCTTCTTCTCTAAATGTACTGTCAGCTGGAAATGTCAAGTATATCTGTCTTGATTCTGGACTCAGCATCGAAAACTCACTCCTCTCAAACCTAGGAGATCGGCTAAATTTGTTAACTTCATCCCCCATCATTAGAGCTGCAGCAGCCCTGAAATACCATTCACCAAACATTTAAACTACCAAGAAAACACAGATTATACATACAAGTGAGCTACAAACAACTAGGCAATTTGTGAAACAAATCAAATTCAGTAAACGCGAGAAAAATGATAAAAATGAATTTAAGAGACCAAACCTTGGGCTATAACAGAAACTAGTGCCTCCACTCATGAACTGAGAAACTGCAGCTAATCTTTGTTGTTGGGCTGATTTTGACCGGAGAAGCTCATGACACCGCTCCATTATCTCAATCTTATTCTGTGAGCCCGCCATATTTGAATTTCCATCAGAATCACATAGCCCACCACCATGAACAAATCTACAATTAGCCCCATTTTTACAATAGCCTTTAGCAAAGTAAAGACATGGTTTCCAGCCAAATCCTTCACTAGGGTCATCTGAATTCAAATAAGTATCACTCACAGAGCAACTCCTTTTATGATTTCCACCGCCCCAACTCGAATTAAACAACATAGCCTCAACATTACTATCCGGACTCGACGCTAAATCAGGTTGAGGGTAGTGAAAATCACACAAATTCGAGCCATCGTTGAGAAAAGGCATTGGAATTTCATCAATCAGATCACTACTTTCTCCATTTCCATAAAACGGAAGAGCCTTCGAGCTCATCATAGACGACAAACACGACACATTTCCTAAATTGCTCACTCCATGGGGACTTGGAAACGAATTTGAACTAAACACACCATTATGGCTTGGTATACTCAACGGAGATGGGAGATTAACACCACTAAAACCCCGAGAATTCGAAGAATTCTGTCGACTAAAAGGCAAAGGAGAACATGGTGTAGAAGGTGAGGATAATGGACTATTTTTACATGAAAACAAACCAAGATCATTCCTAGCTTTAACTATAACAGAATGAACTAAAGATTCAGGACCAAAAGCTAATCTGATCATTTCTTTTTCACCATGATCTTGAATCAACAGCAAACCTATAATTTTGGTAGCATTTTCAGGATCTAACTTCTGAATTCTTGAAAGAACAATCTTTGTTGCTTCATAAGAATCCATATCTTTGTTTTGATGGGTTGGTAGTAGATTTCAACACCAACCCTTCAAAAATCAAACACTACACTTGAAGTTGTTTTAGTAACTAAAAAGAGTGAACTCACTTCAACTACAACTAGAGAAAATCAGACCCACCTAACAGTTGTTTCCCATTATCACTCCATGGCCCTATCTTTCCTTTTTTCTGCACAAAAACCCAAAAAAGAAAGCTAAACTAAAGTTCTTGATAAAGTAGTATTCCATTAAAAAGAAGAGCAGAAAAAAATTAACATACACATACTTTTTTTAAGAGTTTGAACTCGTATTTTTTTTATCATTTAAATTTCAAATCCTCGATGTTCCATAAAAATAAATAAGTAAATTTTGAATTTTGGACATGACAATTAATATATGCATATTACACATACTTGTGCATGCACATATTTAAAAAATAAAATGTGAGATAATGATGTATTACCTGTTCCAATAGTAAACATGTACAGAATATCAAACTCTATAACAACAGTTTCAAGCAAGAAAAGAAATGAAGAAAGCAAGAAAGGTGATAATAATTCTACATTTATCAGTGTTAAATATCTTCTTCCATATTTGTTTTTTTACTATTATAGAAATAAAGAGTTGTAAACAAGATTAAAAAGTAGGTTACCCAATTGTGAAAAATGTCTTCACTTTTTCTGCTACCACTGCGGCTATATGATCAAAGCAAAAGCTATTTATGATACTTCACTTTCTCTTTTTACAAGGTGCATATTTTAAATTATTATATGATCATGCACAAGCACAGCAGCTCAAGCTTTGGTCTTTTACGAAATTATTATATGTTCCCGGCCTTGTTGACAAATTATATGTTCACGGAATTTTTTCGAATAGAACATATTATGAAATAAAAAAATTTAATGTCATTAAAAAGATTTGAGTTTGCCTCTAGTATTCATATCAATTTTCGATACTAAATTTATATGCTGAAATTTTGTACGCTGTCAGAATTCTTACATGCGGTATACTCTCACACATTAATAAACACGAGAAGATTGATATTTTCGAAACCGATTAGAAAAGACGTAAAAATAAGTAGATTTTCCTTTATTACAAATTTATTATAATTTTTATCGTTCTTACTTTTTAGTAAGTAGTATTACTACTCTAATATATGGCTCCAGTAATTATTTGTTAGATCGGATTACAGCACAGATAAAAAAAAATTGCAATTTGGGGCTCTATATCTAGTTATCTACATTATCTATAGAAGAGAGTTTGTGAATAGGATATAAATAATGACTACGTCCCTAGACTTTATCTGTCAGGTGAACTGTTTTAAATTTAATGACAACAAAGACCGGCTGAAGGGGGCAAGGGGGGAGTGAGTCTCTGGATCCATGTTACAAAATAATGCACGTTCTCTCTTTTGGACCAATATGACGAGTGACAATGATATTTATGTCACATTAAGAGCCATATAATTTAATATAATAAATATTAAAAATATGATTATAATATATTATGTAATATATAATGTACTATCTATAATATAATACAAAGTAGAAAATGTGAAAATAAAAAAATTATTAAAATTATTATTTCAAGGATATTATTATTATTATAAACACCAAAATAAAAATTTTATCACACTACCTAATTCTTATACATGACTAAGATTGAGAATTTCCGAAAATTCATTATCTTATTAATCACATAACCATATCATATTTATAATAACTAAATAAATATCGAAGAACATCTAATCAAACATACTAAGGCACATTACACAACATATATGGGGCAATAAAGTTTCACTTATGTAATCGAACAGATAATTAATGTTTCAAAATATAAGGAGCAACGAGTTGTTACTTACAAACACGTAAGCAAATAAGTACTACGGAGCAACGAAAAGTTACTTGCCTCACTTACGCAAATAGATATTTTACATGAGAACACATATTCTATCATTAGCAACCCATCAAACACGAAATATCTAAAATCTCGATCTTCTCTACGATTTTGATTCTGATCAGACCTGAATTTAGTCTTTTTGACTATCTAAACGACATTTTCTTGCAAAACTCAAAGCACCAAAGTTGTAGAAAATAAAAATATATTTTTGAGAAGTGTAGAATTAACGAATTCCGACTTACGATGATTTTTTTACGAATTTTACAAGACTGCTGATTTTTGTGCCTAAAAGCCCTACAAATTTTAATACAAAAAGCGAGGAAGACGGATATGATATATTTAATGCAATACAAAATCTTCTTTCTTAACCTATAAGTTATTCATATTAGAATCTAATCTAAATTTTAGGCCTATTAGTCTAATTAAAATCTTTAAATCCTAGTTCTTGTCTAATTTTAATACTTTTTTCTATTATTCTATTATTAATCTAATTCTAAAATTTATGGGATATTACATGGAAATATAAAATTATATTCTAACTTGCTAATAGTTAATATTTTATAATATTTATAAGAAAGCTACTAGCACAATGTTGGATTTGCTCCTAAGGATCCACCAGCATATTGTTGGAGCTCAAATTTAATCAACATCCCTAAAATTTAGATTAGGAATCCATATAGCTTACTTATTGGAGTTACTCTAACTCACAAGTGTGTAGTCTACTTACACTGTATATATTATTATTTTATTAGAGTTCATTCTTTATCAATTGAATTACTACATTACACTTAGACCGAACAATTCAGATAATAGGTTCGATTTCGGATCATCAATTCAACGTCAGATCAGATCCATTTTTGTATTATGATATATAAAGAGGTATTAAGGCCTAATGATGTGGCAAACACCACATTTGTTAAAATAAAATCAGATGCCAAAGAAGTTAATGATGGCATATTTTTAGTCAAAGTCAAAGTTAGTTAGAGTTGATCATATTGTATAAATATAGACTCATTGTATGATTTCCAAATTAATCAAGAAAACATTCTCTTATTTCTCTCTCACGCTCACATCTCTCTCAATATGGTATCCGAGCTGCCTGGAGGAGACGAATCAAACTTGTTTACGATGACGATAGTTTGATTTTGGCGATTTTAGCTTCATTCCTATATAAATCACATGATTCTTCTACAAATTCCGCGTTGTTTCGTTAATTCCATTGATTAGATAAAGTTTGAGATTGATTAGACTTGTTCTTACTTATACTTGTTTGACTGTTTGATTAGACTTCCTCTTAAGAATGATTCGACAATAAAAATGCACTATAAATTTGTAAAAAAAAAGGAGAGTGAGGTTCGTTTATACCACATGTTCAAAAGATTATAGGTATACGTACCTTGATATTTTGGGTTTTAAGATTGGTTTAGAGATTCCGTTTGATTTGATCAAGAAATCTTTGAACAACTTATATTCACGGTTTGTTATGAAAAAATGAATGAGATAGACAAAACACTCACTGAGTTGTTACACATGTTTAGAACTGCTGAAAACAACATGGTAACGGCATAAACTACATCCATACTGATAGCGTACACAGGGAATGCAAATGGGAAAGGAATGTGGATAGACAATGTAAAGATATGATCTTATTATATTCCAAACCACAATCCAATCCCAAAAGGGCTTTTGAAGCCTAACGGTGGTGTTGCTAAAGAAGATGATTGTCAGTTATATGAAAATAACCGGATGATTGGAAGTTAAACCGTCAAGCTTATTTGGAAGATCTAAAGAAGAAGACCAGCAAGGGTTAAGCTTCATGTATCGGATTAGAATTGAAGTAAAAGTTGTTGCTCTAATTGAAGAAACTCGGTACCCAATTTTGCCCATAAGGCGAAGTTGAGAACTTGGTAAATTATTATTAGGTGTTAGCAGATACATTATATCAATTTCTTATCAGGACAAGAAAGATTTTTTATTTCAAATTAAATAAACAATAATTGTTTAATCTATTTCAATGATAAGGCTTATAATATTGCATAATTAGTTAACAATTTATATGTTATAAGATCACTCAAAATAAACATTATCTCTAGCATTGTCATTTAAGCCATATTAATGAGAAACACATTTCTGAGTTAGATATAGATGGATACTTGGATAAGTTTGATTTTGAATCATACGAAAGTTGCGAATGGTGTCTCATCGGCAAAATGACTAAAGTTTCTTTTACCCGGTAAGGTGAAAGGGCCAACGAACGATTAAGACTGTTACATAGTAATGTATGTTGCCCAATGTGAATGATGGAAAGAGGTGGCTTATACTACTTCATAACATTTACTGATGACTTCAGTAGATATGGATACATGTATCTTATGAGGAACAAATATGATTCTTTTGAAATGTTCAAAGAAGATAAGGCCGAAGTTAGAAAAGAAAATATGGGAAAGTATAAAAGTTCTACGATCATATCGTAGAGGAGAATACTTGAACCTCAAGTTTTAATGGTATCTTTAAGGAGTGTGGTGTCGTATCACAGTTTACTCCACCTGGAACGCCTCAATGAAATAGAGTTTCTGAGAGGAAGCATCGTACTATATTGAAGATGGTGCGATCAATACTGAGTCTAGCAGGTCTTCCAATAAGTTTCCGTAGTTATGCTCTAGAAACAGCTGCATACACACTTAACCATATTTTGATTAAAGCTGTTCAAAAGACTTCATATGAGATATGAACTGAGAAATATCATAACATGTCATTTATGAAAATTTGGGACGTGAAGTATTTGTGAAACGTTTAGCCTCTGACAAGTTTGGACCAAAAACAAATAGATGTTACTTTGTGAGATTCCCAAGTGAGACTAAAGTGTATAGTTTTTATAATCCTTCCGAGTACAAAGTGTCCGTTGCTCGAACCGCTGTATTTCTTGAGGAATGACTATATTTTAAGAAAACCCACTGGGAGGACCATATATCTCGATGAAGATCGAGAATAACATGATAATATTGAACCAGATTTGGAACGGGACCAGGATGTACATCAAAATATTGAAAGCAATCATGCTCAGAAAATACATATTGTTCGTAGATATGGTAGGATTTGCCATAAGACTGCGAGATATTAAGGATGTCTCTTAACTCAGGATGGTGATGTGATGCTTATGGATATTAATGAGCCTCTCACCTACCAAGATGCTATGAACATTCCAGACTCCAAGAGATGGCTGGAGGTTATGAAATCCGAGATGGAATTCATGTAGAAAAATAAAGTATGGACTTCGGTTGATCCACTCGAAGGAGAAAAACCTATAGGGTGTAAGAGAGTTTTCAAGAAGAAAACCAACATGGATGGTAAATTACAGACCTATAAAGTACGACTAGTGGCAAAAGGTTTCAAACAAATTTATGGTATAGACTATGATGGGACTTTTTTACCAGTTATTACAGTCAAGTCCATCAGGATTTTTTAGCTGTTTTTCAAGCTTTGCTTGTGCTCTTTTGTCAGCCTTCAACTTTTTAGCTTCTTCCTTTAACCTCATGGTTTCTTCCCTCTTGACTTTTGAGAATTTGGGATGTCCTTTCATCACACAGATACTCTTTCCCTCTCTATAAATGACAGCCATATTCATTCTTTCCACTACATCATTGGTCTCTTTGTGCTTTATGATGCTACCACCCAAAACTTCGTCTTCATCAGGTTTTGGAAGAGGAAAATCCACTTCTTTTAGTTGACCAAAGTTTAGAGGGTTCATTGTAGAGTCCCTGTTGAATCTAGTGGATGGCTTGAGTACCATGGGTTTCAAATTCCTGAAATAAGTTTCTCCAACCTTATTCCTCCTTACTGGCTTATGCTCCATTATGATTTGCTCAACTTTTGTGCTATGTTTCACAGATAAGGATTTTATAGATGTAGAGCCAAACACCTGTTGCATCATTTCATCAATTTTTCTCCTTTTCTCTTTCACCTTCATCTCAGCTGCTGCTAGCTGGATTAGATCAATTCCATCAAGTTTTCCTTTGATTTGAAATATTGGAGAAGTAGTGATGGCAGGAACTAGCACTTTGGATATTTGAATGTTTGTAGATGGCTCCCCTCCCCCTTCCACTTTATTCTCCCCCTTTTTGTTATCATCAAGGAGATGAGTCAAGCCTTGTGCTTTAGCCAGTTGCATTAGAAGACTTGTTTGAGACTGTTGATTTTGAAGAATGGTGACCACAGAGTTTTTAATAACTTGAACTCTGTCCTCTAATTTGGCCAGCCTCTTTTTAGCATCTGATTCTCTTCTCAGTGTCAGTAACAAGTCCTGCATGGTACCATAGGGCATGACTGAATCCAGCTTCTCAGAATTGTAGGACTTCAAGTCAGCTATATCCTTCTTGAGTTCATCCACACTCAGATTCTGTCTTAATTGCTGTAGCTTCATGAGATGTAGAGAATCTAGGTGGGCTTGAAGAATAGCCTTGGTACCAGCATTGGAGGTGTTCTGAATGGCTTTTTGGATATACATGATTTATTTGACTAAGGATACATTGAATTGTCCTGGTGTAGACTCCTTTGTCAATGCCCATTCAGGTAAATCTGGAATAGAACTTGGGCCTTCATCTCCCCCTAAGTTCATGCTTCCATCAAATGAAATAGAGTCATCATCATTAGAATTTACTCCAAATTCTTCAGATGGCTCACCAGCTGTAGAAGGAATCAAGTTGACAGCAGCTTTATCCCTTTGTAGAGATTCTGAAGTATGTACTAGATTTAAAGTCTTTTCTGCCTCCTCATTGCCCTGAGTAGCCAACAATTGATAGGCTGATACAGGATGAGTAAAAGTGTCAGCATCCAAGGAAATGTTATCAATTACAGCTTTATAATGTTGCTGAAATTGTCTTTCCTTTTCAGCATCATCCACAATCATGGACTCATTAGCAATGGCTGGATCCACCCTTATACCTTCTATACCTGCTTTTCTCTCAATTTCTCTCTTTTCTTGCATCAGGGACTCCCCCTGGCTCACACTCCTCATACCCTCACCTTCACCTACTAAGGTGGCACTCCTCTCACTTTTTTTTGCCATGCTAGAAGAAATAGCATGCATATTTAGACTCTCAAGCTCTCCTTTTGCCTGGGAGCAACCCAGCCCCTCACTCAAATTTTCACTCCCTTCCCTCAATCCTAGAAGTGATTGTACAGTAATCATGTCTTCTACACTTGGAATTGAGTCAGTAATTTGTGTAGAGACTATCAACGGATAGGGAGTATCCGTTGAAGTAGAAACTGATGGTATCAACGGATAACTGCTGTTAAGCTTATCCGTCGAAGAACAACCACTTGTCAACGGATGAGGAATATCTGTTGAAGATGGAAAAGAAGTAGAAATTGAAAGTGACATAATTGTTGAATCAGTGTGGATTGATTTTAATTTAGGTGACACAGATTCTTCAATTAAGTCTGAAAGAATTGGCTGATGATCCAACAAATCATCTAAAAGATGATAATCACCAGTATTTGAGTGGGGCTCCTCCCTGAGTTGTAAATAGAGAGAATCAGGAATTGGTGTGAATATCATGTCCACATCCAGAGATGGTGATGGAGAATTTGGTGATTGAAGTGTGTCAATTTTGAGAGAATGGGGCTGTGACTCCACATTTGTTGGAGTCACATCAAGCTGAATTTGAGAAGGCATAGATACAGGTGGGTGTATCTGTGCAGTGTGTGCACCTTGTGTGGAAACTAAGGTTTTGACCCTCTTTCTTCTTGTAAAGGCTTTTACAGGCGAGTGTGTGGCTTCAGTGTCCCTCCCTCTTTTGTTCTGTGTCCCTGGTTGGGGACTATTTTCAATAGCTGCACCCTTCTGGGAGGATGCAACTAGGGATGAGTTTGAATCCTTTTCAACCACCACAGTCTTTTGAGAAACTGTGGCTTGGCTAGCTGGGGTACCACTCACCTCTCCTACCTTATCCTGGGGGGTTTCTTAATGTTCACCCCTCCCCTCACCACTCACACCCTGTTCACTCCCCTCAGGGTTCCAGCATTGCATAGCTTAGTTTACAGTTCCTGATGAAGTCCATCATCTTGTGATAATCTGAGTGGGCTTCATTCTTTTCCACCAAAGCTACGAAATTGTTTTTCTCATAGACAAATCCAGACTGGGACATTATCTTTACTACTGGTGCCATTGTAGTGGGTAGAGGTTGCAGAGAAAAGTTGAGAGTTTTGGGAGAGAAAGAGAGTAAAAGCTTTTGAAAAATTGCAAGAAAGCGTAAAGTGAAAATAAGAATTCAAAGGGCTTTTATACTTTCTCAAATTAAAACATAAGGAGAATGATTAAACAATATTTTTAAGTAAATTACAGCCGTTTGAGAATAAAGAAAACCGTATAAATTCTAAAAACTGCCTTTAATACAAATATATACAACTGTGTATATATATATGTATCAACAGTTAAGTAAAAGAATCAACGACTGTGACTTACTTAAAACAACTGATGCGACACTTCAACGGATGAGGTAAACAGTTATCCGTTGAAGATTAACACATTTTTATCCGTTGAATGATAAAATTACCAGAAATGTATTTGTCTTTCAACGGATAATGAACATCCGTTGATAGAATAATTTTGGCTTTCAACGGATAGGGAATATCCATTGATAGAATAAACTTTACTTAAAGCCAACTTTGTTCTTGCAACAAATTCATTTCAGGCTACGAAACAAATTATAATAAGGACATGAATTTATGAATAATTAAGCATACCTAGCTCACTTACTAATCTTGTGAATGTTGATTCATCAAGTGGCTTGATAAATATGTCTGCAATCTGCTTTTCACTTGGAACAAAATGAAGTTCCACTGTACCATTCATCACATATTCCCTTATGAAGTGGTACTTGATGTCAATGTACTTGGTTCTTGAGTGCTGTACTGGATTTTCAGTAATGGCAATGGCACTTGTGTTGACACAGAATATTGGAATTTTGTCAACATTTAGCCTATAGTCAAATAGTTGATTCCTCATCCACAGTATCTGTGCACAACAACTATCAGCAGCAATGTACTCAGCTTCAGCTGTTGATGTAGAAACATAATTTTACTTCTTGCTGAACCATGACACAAGCTTATTCCCTAGAAATTGGCAGGTGCCAGTTGTACTTTTCCTGTCTATTTTGCAACCTGCATAATCTGCATCTGAGTAGCCAATTAGATCAAAAGACTCTCTAGGGTACCAAATTTCTAGATTTGGAGTCCCTTTGAGATATCTAAAAATTCTTTTAATAGCTACTAAGTGAGATTCTTTAGGGTCAACTTGAAATCTAGCACAGAGACATGTAGAAAACATTATATTAGGTCTACTAGCAGTTAAATATAGAAGTGAGCCAACCATGCCTCTATAACTTGTAATGTCCACAGACTTTTCAGCCTTGTTTAATTCAAGCTTGGTGGCAGTGACCATGGGAGTTTTTGCAGATGAACAATCCATTAAGTCAAACTTCTTTAAAAGATCATAAATATATTTAGTTTGTCTAATGAAAATTCCACCACTAACTTGTTTAACTTGTAAACCAAGAAAATAAGTTAGCTCTCCTATCATGCTCATTCCATATTTACTTTGCATTAACTTAGCAAACTTTTTACAAAGCTTATCATCTGTAGAACCAAATATAATATCATCTACATAGATTTGAACAAGTATTATAGAGCCATTAACATTTTTAAAGAAAAGAGTTTTGTCAACAGTACCTCTTGTGAAGTAATTATCTAGGAGAAATTTTGACAAAGTCTCATACCAGGCTCTAGGTGCTTACTTTAGTCCATAGAGTGCTTTCAATAGATAATACACATAGTCTGGAAAGTTTGGATCTTCAAATCCTGGAGGTTGGCTTACATAAACTTCTTCCTCCAATTCTCCATTCAGAAATGCACTCTTGACATCCATTTGATAAACTATGAAATTGGCATGGGCTGCATAGGCTAGAAAGATTCTGATGGCTTCAAGTCTTGCAACTGGAGCAAATGTCTCATCATAATCTATTCCCTCTTGTTGAGAATAGCCCTTGGCAACCAATCTAGCTTTATTCCTTATGACAATGCCATTTTCATCCATGTTATTTCTGAATACCCATTTTGTGTCAATAGAGCTCTTGTTCTTTGGCTTGGGTACCAGCTTCCATACCTTGTTCCTCTCAAATTGGTTTAGCTCCTCTTGCATTGCTAAAATCCAATCTGGATCCAATAGAGCTTCTTCCACTCTCTTAGGTTCCTCCTGTGATAGAAAACTACTGTATAGATATTCATCTTGAGTAGCCCATCTAGTCTGCACCTTAGATGTTGCATCACCAATTATCAATTCAAAAGGATGATTCTTGGTCCATTTCCTTTGAGGTGGTAGATTAGCTCTATATGAGGTTGCCTCAGTATTGTCATTATGTGAGATAGAGTGTTGATTGGTTGAAACTCCCCCTGAGTTACTGATCCTTTGAAAAGAACTGGGAGTTCTATCAACTGATAAGGTAAATTGATTATCCATTGATAGACTAGGATCAACGGATGCTTCATTATGTACTTCAACGGATGATGCACTACTTCTATCAATGGATGCTGCATGACTTTCAACTGATGCAACATTTTGTGCATTATCCAAAGGCAGATTTTGAATCCTTTTCGAGGTGCCTTCTCCATCATTCTCATCTTCACTATCATCACAATATATCTCAATGTTGTCAAATTTGAGTCCTTCATGATGTCCCTCATCTGTTAGTCCATCAATCTTTTTATCATCAAACACAACATGCACAGATTCCATGACAATGTTGGTTCTTAGATTGTAGACCCTATATGATTTCCCAGCAGAATAACCAACAAATATCCCTTCATCAGCTTTTGCATCAAACTTCCCTTTGTGATCAGGTTGATTCCTTAGAATGTAGCATTTTAACCAAAGACATGAAGAAAGTTTAAGGTTGGTTTTCTTCTCTTGAACAATTGATAGGGAGTCATGCCTTTTGCCTGATTAATTAGAGAAATATTATGAGTGTAACATGCACAGTTAACAGCCTCAACCCAAAAATATGTTGGGAGTTTTGACTCTTCAAGCATTGTTCTTGCAGCTTCAATTAGTGATCTGTTCTTCCTTTCCACCACACCATTCTGTTATGGAGTCCTTGGAGCTGGGAACTCATGCATGATCCCATTTTCTTCACAGAACAACCTCATGGTAGAATTCCTGAACTCAGTTCCATTGTCACTCCTGATATTCCTTACTTTGAAATCTGGATGATTGTTGACTTGCTTGATGTGATTGATAATGATTTTACTAGCTTCATCCTTTGATCCAAGAAAGTAGGTCCATGAAAACTTTGAGAAATCATCTACAATCACTAGGCAATATCTTTTCCTTGAAATTGACAATACATTGACTGGTCCAAAAAGATCCATGTGTAGCAGTTGTAATGGTTCATCAATTGCTGATTCAAGCTTCTTACTGAATGATGCTCTCTTTTGCTTTCCTTTCTGACAAGCATCACACAGTCCATCCCTTGAGAATTCCACTAGAGGCATTCCTCTAACTAAGTCCTTTTTGACTAGATCATTCATTGTCTTGAAATTTAAATGGGACAGCTTCTTATGCCATAACCAACTTTCATCTGGACTTGCTTTGCTGAAAAGACAAGTAATTGATTCTGCATCTGTAGAGTTGAAGTCAGCCAAATACACATTCCCTTTTCTAACTCCATTTAGAATCACTTTGTTGTCCTTCTTACTTGTGACAACACAGGCTTCAGAATTGAAGGAAACAATATTCCCTCTGTCACATAGTTGACTGATGCTCAATAGATTGTGTTTGAGACCATCAACTAATGCAACTTCATGAATGATGACATTTTCTTTTGAAATCAAGCCATATCCCATAGTGAACCCTTTGCAGTCATCTCCAAAGGTTATGCTAGGGCCAACTCTCTCCTTGAACTCTGTAAGCAGGGTGAAATTTCCTGTCATGTGCCTTGAACAACCACTGTCCAAGTACCATAGATTCCTTCTTTTTCCCTGCACACAACAAAATCAAATCAAGTTGATTTTGGTACCCAAGTTTCCTTGGGTCCAGCCTTGTTAGTCTTTTTCCTAGACTTCATACTTCCTGCATCTTTTGACTTAGGTAACTTTGGGTCAACCTTGGTCTCAGATGTAGTTGGTTGAAGTGTAGGGTTAGTTACAGAATCATTTAGCACATTTGGTTGAATTTGATAAGGCATAGATTGTGCAAACATATTATTCCACATAGGCATGTTGTATGGCATTTGAGGCATACTGAATGCAGCAAAATAAGGATTATTAACATATGGCATGTTTGCAAAATGTGCATGAGGATTCTGTTGAGACATAACAGGCATAGCATGCAGAGGTGACATAGACATGTTAGGCATGGAAGGAGTTAAAGGCATGGGAGCATTCTTAACAGACTTGCAGTTAGCAGATAGATGATTAACACTTTTACAATGTACATAACTTTTTCTAGGAGCATACTTATCAGGTGTGTAATTGTTGTGTTTGTTAATCCCTACCTTCCCATTTCTATTAGATTTCCTTTTAGTTTCCTTTTTATCCTCAACCAACTTAAGCCTATTTTTCAACTGATCTAAAGTCATGTGTCCTATTCACCTTACTGGCATCTTTGGATGTGCTAGCTTCTTCTTTGACAAAGTTCTTGGAAGTTGAACCAAACTTCTTATTGATATTTTTCAAATTGTTCTTTTTAGAATCACTTGCCTGTTTTAATTGATGAGCCTTCAACGGATTCTCCTTTTCTTTCTTCAACGGATAACTTTCATCATCCGTTGATTCCACATCCGTTGACAATCCATCAATTAATTCTACTTCCTTTTTGTTTTTCTTCCAGGCATTCTCACAGAGTGATTCAATTCCCTGAACCTTGATAATCTGAGCACTAACATCCCTAGATATTTTCCAGGCCTTGATTACATCTTGCTCAAGTTCTAATTATTTAGAAAGAATTTCTACTTTCTTAACAGATTCTTCTAGTTCACTCTCAACAGATAAGCATTTGATTTTAATCTTTTCAAGCTCAATTACCTTACCCTCTAACACAACATTCCTATCACTTAAAAACAAATTATTCTCTTTAATTCTTGTGTTTTCTTTAGCTAGTGATTTAAGGGAAACACGCAAATGATATAATTCATTGGACATATCATTTATAGCTTCATTGCATTCAATTTTAGAAAGCTGAGAGAGGTCAGTAGTAATTACCTGGTTGCTTGATGAACTAGTTTCATTTTCATCAGAATTAGCCATCAGGGCTAGGTTAACATATTCCATATCATCATCTTCATTGGCTCCATCAGCTGCCCAGTCATTTTCCTGAGTCAGAAAAGCCCTTTCCTTTTGTTTAAGCAAATCAAAATATTTCTTTTTGTAATCCACTTGCTCAAATTTCTTCTTATCAGAAGTTGGCTTTCTGCACTCATTTGCAAAGTGCCCACTTATGCCACAGTTATAACATTTGAACTTAGATTTGTCCACCATGTTCTTGTTTGGCTTAGTGAATCTAGCATTTTTCTTGAATTTCATCTTTGCAAACCTCCTGGACAGAAAAGCCAGATGTTCATCAACATCATCAGAGTCATCTTGACTGGCATTGTCTTCAACCTCAGCTACTTGCTCCTTTCCCTTGCTTGATTCTGATTTGCTTGTGCCAATTTTGAGACTTGGCATTGTATTTTCTTCATTCCTGGCTTCAGTCTTCTCATTATCAGCTACAAGTGCAACTGATCCACCTTTTCTCTTTCCCTTTTCCAACAGCTCATCTTGCTCTATCTCAAGTTCATAGGTCTTCAAAATTCCATATAATCTTTCAAGTGTGAAGTTCTTATAATCTTGAGAATTCCTTACTGAAACAATCATAGGCTTCCATTCCTTTGGTAGAGACCTCAGAAATTTTAAGTTGGAATCCTTGACTTGGTACACTCTGCCATACAGCTTCAATCCATTCAACAGTTTCTGAAATCTATTGAAGGTATCATTCAGTGATTCTCCTTCTTCATAATGAAAGTATTCATACTGTTGAATGAGAAGCTGCATTTTGTTTTCTCTAACTTGTTCAGTACCTTCACAGATAAGTTGCACAGTATCCCAAATTTCCTTAGCAGTTTGGCTGTTAATGACATTATCAAACATATCTTGATCTAGGCCATTAAACAGAATGTTCATGGCTTTCTTGTCCTTGTGAACTTCTTCAATATCTTCATCAGTCCATTCTGCTTTTGGCTTGGGAATAGACTGTCCAACAGCAACTGTGGCAGTTGCAGCTGTGGCCACCTTGTGAGGGATGTGGGGACCATTTTCAATGTAGTTGATGTAGCTTTCATCTTGAAAGAGAAGATGTAGATGCATCTTCACTTTCCAGTGATGATAATTATCTCTTTTCAGGATTGGAATCTTTACACCAATATCCTTCTTACTCATGATGTTAGTAGAATAGATCTTTAAACTCTTTGTAAGTTAAGAGCTTGCTCTGATACCAATTGTTATTCCCAAGGAACTAACAATTAGATTTACAGAAGGGGGGTTGAATGTAAATCTCAAAACTTTTTCAAGTTTTGAGCAGTTTCAAAGGTTAAGTGTTCTGATGAACAGTTGTGTGTGAATTGCTTTGAGCAGGTGCAGACATATATATATTCAAGACACAAAAGTAAAGAACACAAAGGCTTCAAAAACTTTTCTGGTGGATTTGTTGTTCCACCAGAGATGTGTATTTCAGAAAATCTGTGATTCAAAGAATTGATCACAGCTGCGTCCTAGTACAAACTAGATGATTTTCTCTCTGGATTTTTCTAAACAGTTCTGGAAAAATTCACACTCTAATTACTAGCTGCAACTTGTTTTATATATCACCAAGTTTACAAGTGAAGACAAAAGTACAAATACAATTAAAAAGGTTCTTCACATGTTTCTTCTTCATTTCTCTATCCAATGCAATCTAGGATAATCTGTGAATCTTTGAATACTTTTTTGTTTGCACCAGAATGGAAATGCTGCATTTTCTTGATTCCTCCAAGAGGCTACCACATTCCAATTGTCTCTATCAACCCATGTGCCTCTGTCAGCTTATGAATTGTCACTGTCAACTGCTATTGAACTGAGCATCCGTTGATGCTTTATCAGTTGAAGTTTTATCCATTGATGCACTCATCCGTTGATGGATGTTATCCGTTGAAGCTTTAGAGACATCTGTTGAAGCTTTGTTTCTCATCCGTTGAAGGCCTTTAATCTATCAGTTGATACTACTTCATTTATACAAAATTACAAGGCATGAAATATTTACAATTAGCCCTCCTATTTGCATATCCACTAGTAGTCAACATGACTTATAATTTCCCACAACATCTAAGAATTATAACTTAAATACAGAAACTGAAATGTGCTACAATACTAAACTTATTTCTAAGTAAAGCTACTCCATCAACGGATAGCCAGAATGGCCTTATCCGTTGAGGCTACAAACACTAGATTTCTACTTAAGTGTTTTGTTTAACTTATCATCAAACTAATACACATATTCCTAACACATACCAAAACCCAAGATTTCCCTATTTCAAACTCGTGTAAGATTTCCTGGCCACTACATATCACAAGGAATCGTTACACCAATTGAAAGAGACCTAACTTTCACCACAAAATTTTCTGATAAAATCATAGATAAAACCCAACTCCAAAGTTTTTTAGGAAGTCTCAACTATGTCCTAGACTTCTATCCTAATATCAATATTATAGCCAAGCCCTTACATGACCGCCTTAAAGTTAACCCCGTACCTTGGTCATATGAACATACCGAAATTGTCCGACAAATCAAAGCTCAGGTTACAAAAATTCCTTGTCTACACTTTGCTGACCCAAATGCTTCTAAAGTAATTGAAGCAGATGCTTCTGAGTTAAGATACAATGGTATACTAAAACAAGTAGTCAATGGTAAAGAATAAATAGTCCAGTTTATATCTGCACATTGGAATGATTGTCAAAGAAATTATTCTACTATAAAAAAGGGAAATACTTTTAATTGTTTTATATTTTACAAAATTTTAGAGTGATTTATTAAATCAAAAATTTCTCCTTAGAGTCGATTGTAAATCTGCAAAAGAGGTTTTACAAAAAGATGTCCAAAATATTGCATCAAAACAAATTTTTACCAGATGGCAAGCATTATTAAGCATTTTTTATTTTGTTATTGAATATATTAAGGGAGATATGAACTGTGTCCCTGATTTTCTGACCCGTGAGTTTCTACAAAATAGATAGTCTCATGCCCCGAAAAGGCATAGGTGGGGGCAAAATCCCAGCTTTTCCCGGACAATTCCTGGTCACTCAACAAAGCAAAGCAAGTACTTCGTCAGGAAAACTGATCACATCCTAGATCAATAAGGTAATTATAGATGAAGAAGACAACAACTTATTTCTAGCCATTCAAACCATCAAAGCCTATGACCTCAACATCCAAAATCCCTCAACAGTCTCCCAAAGCTCTTCAGAAAACTCAATTAAAGTTGCCCAACAAAACACTTCTTCCGGCCAACCTAAAAATACTCCTTTTCAAACTACACAATTAATAAATTTTCAAAACCCAACCCTCTTAGTTCCTCAAATACCTATGTCAAAATTAGAAATTGATATCCCAAAAATGCAAAACCAGGAGGTAGTAGTCAGTCAATCAAACTTTTAAAAATCAAATTGCGAATACTATACCAAAAGAAACCATCAAAAAATCGTATCAGTCGAAAGAGGATTTAACAATGATGATGCCTCCCTAGTATTTTCAAATGTTATTCCCAAAGGATGGATGTTCAAACCTTTGGATCTATCCAAAATCAGAAGAATAGTCATTCCTGGTTATTTTATTTCAACACCAAAACCCAAGTCCAGGAACTCCCTGTTTAGTTTCTACAATGGTGGGATTTATTCGAAGCAATTGAAGAAATTCTTACTCCAAATGTATCTGAATGTCGAAAAATATTCAAAATATACTTCAAATCCACATAATACGGAAGATGTTTTCCTCCTCTTTTAATATTATGTTCAAAGTTCTTTCTTCCATGGGTCTGTTCTTGGGAGTTTAAAATTCATTTCACCCAACCACAGTCCAATATTGTACGGTTCTTTAAAGTCAAATGGTGGAGCAATTTCAAAGAAGACCAAAATATTTTCAAAGAGATCATTTACAAATGGTTATCAAGTCCAAATTTTATTACCAATAAAGAAGTTACCACTTTCTTTGCCCAAAAATCAAATGCCCAAGCATTATTATCCCAAGTAAAAACCAGAAGCCAGTACAAAGAATCCTTGCTTCGACTCGCAATTCAATTTATGATTCCGAGGAAGAAAGCAGTTCGATTCATTTAGGAGATGACAATGGAGATGACTGTCACGGGATATTTTTTCCTGTAGCTTCCACTAATTGATTAGAAGTTAAAAAAAAAGAAAAAGAAAAGATAAAAAAAAGATAAGATAAAAAAAAGATAAGATAAAAGTCCAAAATACCCCAATAAATATCATTCAAATTTACATCATTTCATATTATTTAGTTTTCCTTATTTTATTGTTGTAATCAGTTTGTATAGATACTTTTTTTCTCCAAATTATTAGGGGTAAAACGATAAAAAATACTTTAAAAAAAATTATACAACATTTAAATTTTGCATTTAGTTTTTATTGTATCTGCATATGTAACTCAAAAACCCATGAAGAAAGCAGAAGACACAAAAGAAGACACAAAAGAAGATTCTCACTGAAACTAACTCAACATTATTCTCCAAACAAAGCAACTTTTGGTGGAAGAAATCCTACTTAAAGTACAGTGAAAAAAGCAGCCTCCCACTCAGGAAAGCAACTCCTCCACTAAGAAAAAGAGGACCTTCCGCTCAAGTAAATCAGTCCACTCAGGAAAGTAGAACTCCACTACAAGAAAAATGATGCAGTTTCATGAATTTAGGTTCCTCATCCTCCTATAAATAAATAGAAAAAGATATTAATAGGAACACTTGAAATTAAAGAGCATATAATATACACATCTTGTACCAGTGATAGCAGTTCATATTTTCGAAGTTTTTCTCAAGTTTTCTCAAATTGTACACAAAGACTAGCATATTGCTTTCAGTTATATAATAAAAAATGTTTTCAAGTAATTTCAAATCATATTCTTGTTCATATAATGTTTTAATGTTTTATTTTAATTCTAAGTTCTTATATTACTCTCTCTACTGTTTGTATTACTATTTTTTGATCCTATAACATCCTTTTGGTATATATATACATGCATGTATGTATGTATATTTTTTGAATATATGATTTTCATTTGAGTAGTATAATCATATGATGACTATATAATATGTATATATACTGATATATACAAGATTTATGTTTGTTCTTATTATAAGAATCAAATTTGATACGATTCTGAATCGGATACGGCATATAAGCTGAAATCGTCCGTAAGGTGTTTGATATCGTTTAGGCCCTGTAATCTGCGATTTAATGTGATCAGATTTAATTTTGATTTTTCTGATATTTGATATATTTTATTTTTCTGATTAGATTATGATGGATATGATATGTTAAGATCAGATTATGTGTTTTACCATGGTCCTAAGTGTTAATTGAGCATAGTGGATGGTTATGGTTTAGGACCTTAGGTTAATGGTTTTAATTTTTTAAATACGACTTGCATGTCATTTGATCTTGTAATTATTAAATCTCGAATGTAACTCGAGTTCTTCTTATAAGTTCATTAGATTAGTTTTTATACTTTATTAATGTAATATACATGAAGACTTAAAGATCAAGAAAGGGCATTCCAATAGAGGCAATCAAAGAAAGCAATACAATAAGGCGACTCAAGAGAAGAAGACATGTAATAGTTAGCTTGCATTTTTTTACCACCTTAGATTGACCTAGATCTTCGTCATTAGCTTGATGAAGATCACGTAGGATGAAGCTATAACCAACCACGTTTACTTTATTGCACTTTACATATATATGCTCATATGATGAATGTATGTGTAGAGTAGTTTAATGACGCATGCATAATTAGATTAAGGATGTATGTATTAGATACGACACACATATTCTAAACAAGATAAAATATGTAACGAATCAAAATTTTAAAATAAACAAACGATTATGAGATTCTCGTGTTTATGAAACACGGAATAAAATACAAATCTTCTATATTTCTAACATGGGCGATTTTGTCAAAAGTGATTACATTGAACTTGTAAGGTTGTGGGTTTTAAGCGAGACCGTTGTGACTTCCTAACTACCTGAAAATCAAACTATTGACAAATATTGATTTGAAGTATTTTATTCAAGGAAAAATTGTGAATCCCTTATGATGGGATCATGATCGTTTGAAAATTAACAAAACCTTAAAGTGAATATTAAGTTGATCAGATGTCTTCCAATATTTTCAATGTATAAACCCCTAGATCCATAAGGAGTAGGTTCACCAAAGTGAAGTACTCCCATCTACCGTGGGAGATGTGTTGAAGTATATTAATACTTTTTGACTATTGGGTTTGACTTATCTAATTTACCACAATAGGATTGTGAACTCATAGGCATAGAGTTTGGCGAGATTTATTAGATAAATATAAAAAAATATTGTTCCACCAAGCTATCCAAGAGTTATATAGTTAGTATAATTGACAAATGTTGTCTACCTAAATATTCATGTTTTAGGAGAAAAGTCGAAGCTGACCTAACGCATGGTGAAATATGGATCTTGGCTCACTAGAAAGGAAATCTAAGATATTCTTTCCAAATTAATCGTCAGGGATATTGATTTGATAAAAATAATGAGAGATATATATTTTGAATATATTGAGTTATTACTTGAACATAATTTAATTATCATCTGTAGACTAATTCATTTTATGCACTTTAGTATTTTAGATATCAAATAACAAATAATACAAATAACTTCTCTTTGTAATAGCCCTTGAGAAGGACAAGATGACATAAAATAATTATCTCGATTAAAAATTGAGGATCGTCTTCAGGTTCAAAGATGTCACTCAAATCCCTCCCTTATTTCTTCTAGATGAGAATGAAATACATGATGAACAAAATGCTTATTAGAAGCAAATTGATTATGCAACTGATGTTTCACGTCTCATGCTTGCAATTATGAGTATGAGCTTTAGGAGCAACATGAGCATATTGATGCTTATGATGTAATTGAGCGCCTTCAAATGATGTTTGAAGGATAGGCTCATCAAGAAAGATTTGACAATAATAAGGGGAGAATGAGATTCGGTTGGACCAAATATTCTAAAGATGATAGGTATGTGTTCCTTGATATTTTGGGTTTCAAGATTGGTCTAAAGACTTATCTTGATTTGATCAAGCGATCTTTCAATAACTTATATTCTTATTTTGTTATGAACAAAATGAATGAGATAGATAAAACACCCATTGAGTTGTGAGGAATATTTAGAACTGCTGAAAACAACATGGTTAAAGCATGAACTACGTCCATATTGATGGTGTACACATGAAATAAAAATGGGAAATAAAAGTGTAAGAGCAAGGTTAAGGTTTGATTTTATTCAGTTCCAAACCAGAGTCCAATCCCAATGGGGCTTTTGAAGCCTATTAATGGTGTTGCTAAATAAGATGATTGTCACTTCTGTGAAAATAACCGGATAATTGGAAGTTAAACTGTCAAGCTTATTTGGAAGATCTAAAGAAGAAGGCCATCAATGGTTAATCTTCATGTATCGGGTAAGAATTGGAGCAAAAGTTGTTGCTCTAGTTGAAGTAACTGTTAGTGTTTGTGCCCTAGAGACAACACTATTATGTTTATATTATGAAACATTTGGATTATTAATTATGATTATATGGATTATTCTTTAGTAATTTATTATATCTTTATTTTCTGCGATAAGATGTTAGATTAATAAATGTCCTTGTAATATGATATGAAAATCTATATCTCTAAGTACGTGACTTAGAAATGAGATTATGAGAACAGTATTGATATTCCTAAAGGTCCCTAGTCAAGTATTATTGTTAAGGGACGATAATAAATACATTGAGACTAGTGTGTTTGTTGGCTGATGATCACATCTCATTGATCATAGGTATGGTGATACTAAAGTCAAAACACAGGCACATGTATTAAATACATGGTACTGGATTGACCCGTTGTGAGATACTACATGTTTAAAGTGTCATAAGTTAATCTCACAGTGATAATGATGTATTGGTCCTTTGACCTGAAATCATTATATTTCTATACGAGAATTAATATACTTTGATACTATTGAAAGTTATCCTTGACCGGGTAATAATAAAAGTAGACATTTGGTACATTATGAATCGTATGATAAATATGAATGATCTAGATGAGATTTAGCCCTCCTTTATTAAAGGAGTGATATTATTGGCCTATTGATTGAGTAAGACTATAAAATGCATGGTCGTGCTCAAATATCGATTTGTTTAATAGTTTACTCATTGATCAAGGAAAGAAGGATTAAACGTCAGAGGATGACACAATGCATGCCTCGAGTTTGATCTATAATATAAGGCTTCAGGGATTATATTACATTGTACATTATTCACGAAAGGTTTAATCGATCACCGATTTAATTATTATTACTTGGGTAGCAATAATGTATTACTAGATGCCACTCATTGTTTATAATTTAAATATGAGATATTTAAAATATTGCCGACGTAATAATAACCTATAGGGTCGCACAAAGAAAGCATGGAGGAATATTTAATTTAAATTTGGATTTGAATTAAAAAAGGGGAAATTTGAATTATTTATTATTAATTAAGTTGGACTTAATTAATGGGATAAATGAATTTCGAATTTGTATATTATTAAATCCAAAATTCAGTTGTTATTTAGTAATTGAGTTAAACTTAATTATTAAATAAATAGAATTTCAGATTTTAATAAACTCTAACTTGGATTAGGACTATTTTTGGCCTCTCTATATAAATATCCTTAAGGCAAAAATTAGGGTTACGTTTTTTATTGGATAAAAACATAAAACCCTAGCAGCTAAAGGTGAGAGAGAGAGGGAAAACAGGTCCGTTCTTGGTGCTAATACACGCCTCCTCCGTACCAGCTTTCGTGTGGATACCTCTACGGCGTAGATCGTCAAGAAGGGATACATGATGTTCGGTTAAAGCTAGGATCTCCTTTTGACAACCATAATCGTAAAGCTCTTTAAGGTAAAATATCTATTCTCCGTAATTATCCGTTCATTATACATAGATCCTGCGGTAGGGATTCAAAAATTTTTGTTTTTCCGTTGCATTTTTATGCTCGAATCCCTAACAATGGCATCAGAGCTATGTGTATAATGGGATAATTTGGTTACGTGTTTTACAGTTTTTCTATATATTAAGCATGAATCAGATCTGCCATGTTTGTATGTGATACGATTTATATGTGAGACTTAATATGCATGCTGTTATGTTGATTTATGATCGAATTGATTATGTAGAGCTTTCTGGATATTCACATGATGTTTATACATATAATGATATGAGCACGTAATATTTTGCCATGACTGATCAGTATGCGATTTGTATGTTATGCATGATGTCTGGTTTATAGATAATGATCTAATCTGTTGGATAGATGGTGTGTTGACATGATCTGTGAAATGAGGTATGTTCAATATATATTTGATACATGCTTCTGGAACTGCATATGATGCAGTAGAGGCAGAGACTGGTTCAGATATGATCTGTTGTTCCGAAATTGAGATTTCTGTACAAGACTGGTCTTCCGAAAAAAAAATCTTTTACAAGACTGGGGCAGCTCGACCCCAGCCGGGGTCTACCGCCCCCGGACCCCGCCCGGGGGCTGCCGCCTCTGAACCCCCGCCCGGGGCTGCCGCCCCGGACCCCGGTTGGGGCTGCAGCCCCGGACCCCCGCTTTATTTTATTTTTTCTCAAAGTTCTTTATTTGTTTACTTGAGCATGGTGCTGGTTATGGCCTTAAGACCTTTAGATTAAAGTTTATGGTTTTGGTTTTATAAATACGACTTGCATGTCGTTTTCATTATTCTTGTAACTATATTACCTCGAATGTAACTCGAGTTTTCTTATATAAGTACATTAGTATAGGTTATTTTTATGTAATGTACTTCAAGAAGGAATGATCCAAGATGAGAAGCAGCAATCGAGACAAGAAGAATGAAGACATGTAATTGTATTTATATTATTCACCATAGATTGACCTTGATCCTTTGATTAGCGTGAAAGGATCACATAGGATAAAGGCCATAACCAAGTACGTTTACATACCGCACTTTACATATTGATGTATGAATGTATGTATAGAATAGTTAATGATGCATGCTTTAATTAGATTAATCATGCATGAATGTATGTATTAGATACGTCACCCATGCCATGCCTAAACAAGATAAAATTTGTAACGACTCAAGATTTTAAAATTTACAAACGATTATGAGATTCTTGTGTTTATGAAACACGGAATGAAATAGGAATCTTCTTTATTTCCGACATGGGGGCGATTTTGTCAACAACGGGTTCATAGAACTTGTAAGGCTGTGGGTTTTAAGCGAGACCGATGTGACTCCTCTACAACTTGGAAATCAAACCATTGATGAGTATTGATTTGAAGTACTTTATTCAAGGAAAAACTGAGAATCTCTTTATGATGGGATCATGATCGTTATAATACTAACAAAACCATAATGTTTATATTAAGTTATTTACATGCCTTCCAATATGTCCAACGTGTTAACCCCTAGATCGATAAGGAGTGGGTTCGCCAGAGCGAAATACTCCCATCTATCGTGGGACGGCGTGTTGAAGTATATGATACTTTTTAGACCTTTGGTTTTTGACTTAACTAAGTTACCACAATAGGATTGTAAACTTAGAGGCATAGAGTTTAGTGAGATTTATTGGATATAAATAAGAATAAATGTTGTTCTACTAACTATCCAAGAGTTATATAGTTGATATAATTGACAAATGTTGTCTACCTTATTGAACCATGTTTTAGGAGTAAAGCCAAAGCTGAACTAAAACGTTGTGAAAATTTGGATCTTGGCTCACTAGAAAGAATATAGAAGATACTTTTTCCGAATTAATAGTTAGGGCTATTAATTTGATAAAAATTGTGGGAAATATATATTTTGAATATATATGAATAATCACTTGAACATAATTTAATAATCATATATAGACTAATTTATCTTATGCATTTTAAACATTATAGATATCAAATGGCAATCAATTCAAACAACTTCTCTGTGCGATCAGTCCTTGAGAAGGACAAGCTGACAGGAATAAACTTCCTTGACTGGTAGAGGAACTTGAGGATTGTCCTCAAACAAGAACGCAAGCTCTATGTCATAGATTTCCCTCGCCCTGCACCTCTCCCTGGAGGAGCATCCCGTGCTCAACATAATGTTTATCAGAAACATATCGATGATGACACAAATGTTCAATGTCTCATGTTAGCGACCATGAGTGCTGAACTTCAGAAACAACATGAGAATATGGATTCATATGATATGATTGAGCACCTTAAATGTATGTTTGAATGATAGGCTCGTCAGGAGATGTTTGATACTTTCAAATCATTGCATGCATGTAAGCAGGGAGAACGCGATCCGGTTGGACTGTATGTTTTAAGGATGATTGGGTATATTAAGTACCTTGCCAAGTTGGGTGCCCCGATTGCTGTGGAGCACCAGTTTGACCTAATTTTATAATCTTTAAACAACAGCTATTCTCAATTTATGATGAATTACAATATGAATGAGATAGATAAGAACCCCACCGAATTGTTGGCTATATTGAAAACTGCTGAGACAAATGTTCAGAAGGCATCACCTGCTCCCATGTTAATGGTGAATAAGGGGAAGGCCAAAGGAAAAGGTAAATGGAAAGGCAAGAGGAAGATGGGATCTAAATCGAATGCCAATTCGAAACCTGATCCAACCAAGGCTTTGAAGCCTAAATGTGGTGTTCCAAAGGTTGGTGAGTGTTACTATTGCAAGAAACCAGGTAATTGGAAGAGGAATTATCATGCTTATTTGGAGGATCTGAAGAAGAAGAAGGCTGTTGTTACTGCTTCTGATTCAGGTATTTATGTTATAGAAGTCAATTTGTCTACTTCTACATCTTGGGTATTAGATACTGGATGTGGTTCTCACATTTGTATAAATATGCAGGAACTGCAGGGAAGTTAGACATTGGCGAAGGGAGAAGTCGACCTACGAGTTGGAAATGGAGCAAAGGTTGCTGCTTTAGCTGTAGGGACTTATCGTTTATCATTGCCCATTGGGCTTGTTTTAGAACTAGATAACTATTTTTACGTGCCTGTGATTTGCATAAACATTATTTCGGCTTCTTATTTGGACAAGAAAGGTTTTTCGTTTTTGATTCAGAACAATAGTTGTTCCTTTTCATTCAATAATATTACCTACGGGGTTGCACATTTATTTAATTGTTTATATGTTCTTGATATAGAAACTCCTGTCTATTACATAAATAATGATAATAAACGTATTAAGATGAAAGATTCAAATCAAACATACCTTTGGCATTGTCGTTTAGGTTACATAAATGAGAAAGACATTTCCAAATTACATAAAGATGGTTACTTGGATAAGTTTGATTTTGAATCATACGAAGAATGCAAATATTGTCTCATTGGAAAATGGCTAAAGCTCCTTTTACCAGACAAGGTGAAAGGGCCACCGAATAATTATGACTTAAACATAGTGATGTATGTGGTCCAATGCGTACGATGGTAAGAGGTGGCTTTTACTACTTTATTACTTTTACTGATGATTTCAGTAGATATGGATATGTGTATCTTTTGAAGAACAAATCCGATTTTCTTGAAAAGTTCAAAGAATACAAGACTGAAGTGGAAAAGCAAACAGGGGAAAGTATAAAAGTTCTACGATCAGATCATGGAGGAGAATACTTAAGCCTCGAGTTTAAAGGTTTCTTGAAGGAGTGTGGTATCGTATCACAAATTACTCCTCCTGGAACGCCTCAATGGAATGGAGTTTCTGAGAGGAGAAATCGTACCTTGTTGGACATGGTGCGATCGATGATGAGTCTAGCAGATCTTCCAATAACTTTCTGGGGTTATGCTCTGGAAACAGCTGCATATACACTAAACCGAGTTCCAACTAAATCGGTTCAAAAGACTCCATATGAGATATGGACTGAGAAACATCACATCATGTCTTTTATGAAAGTATGGGGATGTGAAGCGTTTGTGAAACTCTTGGTGTCTGACAAGCTGGGACCAAAATCAGATCAATGTTATTTTGTGGGATATCCTGAAGAAACTAAAGGGCATAGTTTCTATAATCCTACCGAGAATAAAGTGTTTGTTGCTCGAACCGCTGTATTTCTTGAAAGAGAGTTACTTTCAAGGAAAATTAGTTGGAGGACTATAGATCTCGATGAAGATCGAGTTGTACAAAATAATATTGAACCAGAGTTGAAAAATGGGCAGGAAGTACATCTAGATGTTCTTGCTTCGGAAACACAGGTTGTTCGTAGATCTAGTAGGGCTCGTCATGAGCCAGAGAGATATTATGGATTTCTCTTGACTCAAGATGATGATGTAATGCTCATAGATAATGATGAGCCTCTTCCCTACCAAGATGCTATTAACAGTCCAGACTCTGAGAGATGGCTAGAGGCCATGAAATCTGAAATGGAATCCATGTATCAAAACAAAGTATGGACTTTAGTTGATCCACCTAAAGGGGTAAAACCTATAGGGTGCAAGTGGGTTTTCAAGAAGAAAACTGACATGGATGATAAAGTACAGACCTATAAAGCGCGACTGGTAGCAAAAGGTTTCAAACAAATTCATGGTATAGACTATGATGAGACCTTTTCACCAGTTGCTATGGTCAAGTCCAACAGGATTTTTCTAGCAATAGCTACTTACTACGACTATGAGATTTGGCAAATGAATGTCAAAACCGCTTTCTTAAATGGGAGCCTCGAAGAGGATGTATATATGATACAACCTGAGGGTTTTTTCAATCCTAAGTTTGCTAAGATGGTCTGTAAGTTGCTTCGATCTATTTATGGATTGAAGCAAGCCTCAAGGAGATGGAATCGTCGTTTTGATGAAATAGTCAAAGAATTTGGCTTTATTCAAAATGAAGATGAACCATGTGTTTACAAGAAGGTTAGTGGAAGTCATGTGGCATTCCTAGTACTATATGTAGATGACATATTACTAATAGGGAATGACATACCTTCTCTACAGGCTGTTAAGACTTGGTTGGGAAATAGTTTCTTGATGAAGGACTTAGGCGATGCTACCTATATATTAGGGATCAAGATCTATAGAGATAGATCAAGGAAATTAATCGCCCTAAGTCAGAGTACATACATTGACAAAGTATTGCATCGTTTCGGGATGCAAGAGGCAAAAAGAGGATATGTCCCAATGTCTCATGGGATATTGATCTCAAAAGACAACTACCCTAAATCATTAGATGATAAGGGCCGTATGTGCAAAGTTCCATATGCTTCGGCAATTGGATCTATAATGTATGCGATGATATGTACTCGTCCTGATGTTTCGTATGTATTGAGCATGACGAGCAGATACCAGTCTAATCCTGGTGAGGGTCACTGGACAGCTGTCAAGAATATTCTTAAGTACTTGAAAAGGACTAAAGATTCATTCATGGTGTATGGAGGAGATGGGAAGATGGTTGTAAAGGGTTACACTGATGCCAGCTTTTAGAAAGACAGAGACGATTCAATATCTCAGTCAGGTTTTGTGTTTTGCCTTAATGGAGGTGTTGTAAGCTGGAAGAGTTCAAAGCAAGAGACAGTAGCTGATTCTACAATGGAAGCTGAGTATATTGCTGCTAGTGAAGCAGCCAAGGAGGCTATTTGGATACGAAAATTCATAACGGGACTTGGTGTGGTTCCATCGACCACAGATCCAGTTGATTTTTACTGTGATAATAATGGAGCAATCGCGCAGGCTAAAGAACCAAGGTCCCATTCCCGGGCAAAGCATATACTTAGGAGATATCACCTCCATCGAGAGATTAATGAAAGAGGAGATATACATATATGTAAAGTGCATACTGATGATAATATTGCAGACCCACTGACTAAGGCTTCGTCGCAGCAAAAGCACGAATGTCATACTAGTTCCATGGGTATTAGACACATGGGTGATTGGCTCTAGTGCAAGTGGGAGATTGTTAGTGTTTGTGCCTTAGAGACAACACTATTATGTTTATATTATGAAACATTTGGATTATTAATTATGATTATATGGATTATTCTTTAGTAATTTATTATATCTTCATTTTCTGTGATAAGATGTTAGATTAATAAATGTCCTTGCAATATAATATGAAAATTTATATCTCTAAGTACGTGACTTAGAAATGAGATTATGATAATAGTATTAAATACATGGTACTGGATTGACCCGTTGTAAGATACTATATGTTTAAAGTGTCATAAGTTAATCTCACAGTGATAATGATGTATTGGTCCTTTGACCTGAAATCATTATATTTCTATACGAGAATTATAATACTTTGATACTATTGAAAGTTATCCTTGACCGGGTAATAATAAAAGTAGACATTGGGTACATTATGAATCGTATGAGAAATATGAATGATCTAGATGGGATTTAGCCCTCCTTTATTAAAGGAGTGATATTATTGGCCTCTTGATTGAGTAAGACTATAAAATGCATGGCCGTGCTCAAATACTGATTTGTTTAATAGTTTACTCATTGATCAAGGAAAGAAGGATTAAACGTCAGATGATGACACAATGCATGCCTCGAGTTTGATCTATAATATAAGGCTAAAGGGATTATATTACATTGTACATTATTCACAAAAGGTTTAATCGATCACCGATTTAATTATTATTTCTTGGGTAACAATGATGTATTACTAGATGCCACTCATTGTTTTTAATTAAAATATGAGATATTTAAATTATTGCCGACGTAATAATAACCTATAGGGTCGTACAAAGAAAGCATGGAGGAATATTTAATTCAAATTTTGATTTGAATTAAAAAGGGGAAATTTGAATTATTTATTATTAATTAAGTTGGACTTAATTAATGGGATAAATGAATTTCAAATTTGTATATTATTAAATCCAAACTCCAGTTGTTATTTAGTAATTGAGTTAAACTTAATTATTAAATAAATAAAATTTCAGATTTTAATAAACTCTAACTTGGATTAGGGTTAGGGCTGTTTTTGGCCTCTCTATATAAACATCCTTAAGGATAAAATTAGGGTTACGCTTTTTATTAGATTAAAACATAAAACCCTAGCAGCTAAAGGTGAGAGAGAGGGGAAAACAGGTCCGTTCTTGGTGCTAGTACACCCCTCCTCCGTATCAGCTTTCGTGTGGATACCTCTACGACGTAGATCGTCAAGGCGGGATACTTGGTGTTCGGTTAAAGATAGGATCTCCTTTTGACAACCATAATTGTAAACCTCTTTAAGGTAAAATATCTATTCTCCGTAATTATCCGTTCATTATACATAGATCCTGCGGTAGGGATTGAAAAATTTTTGTTTTTCCGTTACGTTTTTATTCTCGAATCCCTAACAGTAACTCGGTACCTAATTTTTCCCATAAGGTGAAGTTGGGAACTTGGTAAATTGTTAATATGTGCTCGCCTTTAGCGGAGACATTATATCAATTTCTTGTCAAGACAAGAAAAGTTTTTCATTTTAATTAAAAAACAACAATTATTTATTCTATTTCAATAATAAGACTTAGAATGTTGCACAATAAGTTAACAATTTATATATTCTAAAATGACTCAAATCAAACAATACCTCTAGCATTATCATTTAAGCCATATTAATGAGAAACATATTATAGATAGATGGATACTTTGATAAGTTTGATTTTAAATCATGCAAAAGATGTGAAGCTTGTCTCATTGACAAAATGACTAAAGCTTCTTTTACATGATAAGGTGAAAGGGCTATTGTACGATTAGGACTTATACATAGTGATGTAAATGGTCCAATATGGATGATGGCAATGGGTGGTTTTACTGCGTCATAACATTTACTGATGACTTCAGTAGATATGGTTATGTATACCTTATGAAAAATAAATGTGATTCTTTTGAAATGTTCAAAGAATATAATGCCGAAGTATAAAAGAAAATATGGGAAAGTATTAAAGTTATGTGATCAGATCATGGTCGAGAATATACTTAAAATCATGGTCGAGAATATACTTAAGCCTCAAATTCAAGAGTTTCTTGAACGAGTGTGATATTGTAACACAACTTACTCCTTTTGGAACACCTTAATGGAATAGAGATTCTGAGAGAAGAAGTGTACCTTATTGGACATGATGCGATAGATGATGAGACTAGCGGATTTTCCAATAAGTTCTGGGGTTATGCTCTAGAAACAACCGCATATACACTTAATTAAGTTCCTACTAAAGCGGTTCAAAAGACTTAATATTTGATATGTATTGAGAAATATCATAGCATGTCATTTATGAAAATTTAGGGACATAAAACGTTTATAAAATGTTTAGCCTCTGACAAGTTTGAACCAAAATCAGATATATGCTATTTTTTCGGATACCCAAGTGAGACTAAAGGGTATAGTTTTTGTAATCTTTCGGAGAACAAAGTGTTTATTTCTCGGACCGCTGTCTTTCTTGAGTGAGAAATACTTTCAAAGAAAATCATTGGGAGGATATATATCTCGATGAAGATCGAGAACCATATGATAACATTGAACCAGAGTTGGAACGAGATCAGGATGTACATTAATCTTGTTCAGGAAAAACATGTTGTTTGTAGATCTCGTATGATTCACCATGAGCTTGATAAATATTATAGATTTCTCTTGAATCATGATGGTGATGTGATGCTTATGGATAATGATGAGTCTCTCACCTACTAAGATACTCTGAATAGTCCAGACTCTGAGAAATGGCTGGAGGCCATGAAATTGGAGATAGAATCCATATATCAAAATAAAGTATTAACTTTAGTTGATCCACCCAAAGGGGTAAAACCTATAGGGTGCAAGTGGGTTTTCAAGAAGAAAATCAACATGGATGGTAAAGTACAGACCTATAAGGCGCGACTAGTGATAAAAGGTTTCAAATAAATTCATGGTATGGACTATGATTAGACTTTTTTACCAGTTGCCATGGTCAAACCCAACATGATTTTTCTAGAAATAATTGCTTACTTTGACTATGAGATTTGGTAAATTAATGTCAAAACCACTTTCTGTTAAGTGGCATTTATATCCACTTAGAACACTTCGTAAAGGCTCGAATTGGTGTTTTGTACTCAAGTTATTTGTGTTTTTGTAGTGTTTTGCATTTCAAGGCATAATCAAAAGGAGGAATAGATTTTACATTGTTTTTATACTAGAAGGGTGTTAGGATAGAGTCTCGGTTGATTGCGCAAAAGAAACCAGCACGAGAAGTCAAGAAAATGAGAAATATCCAGATTTTCCAGAAGGCCAGGGCGGTCGCGCTACACTTGAGAGTGGCCGCGCTGGTTTGGCAGAAGTACAGGTCGGCTGCGCGGGATCATAGAGCGGCCGCGCTAGGTCAAATTTTTTAAATCCTGATTTAAATAGAAGACTAATTTGCTGGACTCCTGATTGGATGGGTTGGTATTTAAAGACTCCAAAAAGACATTTTTGATAACAGGGAGCAAGGAGATAACAGCGAGAAGACCTAATAGCAACGAAGGAGAAGAAGATCTAGTTTTTACTTGTGATTCTTTGCTTTAGTTGTAATCTTGGATGCTTGTTTTCTTGATTGATTGAACCTAAAACTCTTGTTAACGTACTTTGATATATTTATTCAGTTTATAAAGACCTAGTTTTATATACTATGCTTTCATCGGAACCCACAGTGATGATGAGTTCGGTTATGAACTAATTGTTATCGTGGGGTTTTAACAAATTTACTTATGGATTTCAATAGTTAATTTGTTTCGATACCGAAGTGTGTAGTGATTGTATGATATCCTAGTATTGGTTGTGCTTATTCGTCTTATGAGCGTCGCGAACTTATAAGATAGTGTGTTAATCTCTATTGAAGCGACAGTGAATATAGAGGTTTAGAACTTGCCATGCTAGCATAGGTTCATGTATTTGTTATGCATGATTTGTAGGTAATTTTAACCATCTTACTTGCCCTATGTAATCACGATAGATAACTTGTGCATTAAACCTCTATGTTGTCGAATTCTATAGACATATAGGGTCTCAACATAATTGGTGTCTATTCAGCTTCTATCTCTTTTGCGGATGTCTAGTAGTAGGGTATTCGTACAACGAAAGTTGGCGTTTACTAGTTTCATGTTATCTGATTAGTCGTCATCACCATTGCATGCTAAGGTTAAGTACAATGACTTTGAATGAAGTAGTAATGAAGTTAGAATCCCATGTTTGTCTCATATAGTTATTTCAACCTTTTAATCTCTTAGTTATTTGCATGTTAGTTTAATCTTAGTTATAAAACATCTCAACTTGTTACTTGTCTTAGCATTGAACGATAATTATACATTTATGCATATGTGCACATTCTGAATTTAACCTAAACCAGTCTCTGTGGGAATGAACTAGAAAGTATTCTATATTACTTGCGAACGCGTATACTTAATTTTAGCGCGTGTTTTCGTCCTAACAAGGTTTTGGCGCCGTTGCCAGGGAACGATCACGCGTCACCCGCGTGACAGGCCGGAATACTTACTACTATACTACAACGACAATCATCCTAACTTCAGCTGGAGCAACAATCAGAATGCGGTGCAACATCCTTATCAGCAGTATGCGGAAAAATAATTTAACCCTCCTGGTTTTCAACAACCGCAATATGCACCAAGACATCAACTCCAACTTCAACAACTACCTCATGGAGGTACAAGTCAATCTAATAAAAATCCATGTTATTAGATCATTAAGAGAATAACATAAATTCTAGACATAAACAAGTGATTAAACCTCGACAAACAAACAAGTCATGATCATGTTCTAGCACTCAAGCAACCTATAGGACTTATTGAAACTTTTTTTAGCATGCAAATCAATTCATTAGGACTTAACATTCCTCTATACGACATCACTATACTCAAATCAACATCACAAATCAATCGGAAAAATAACCTAAGGGATCATGATCTAATGCCAATGCAACTATATGCAACATACTAACATAATAACAAATACACAAACACAAACAAAAACAAATAACTACATGACAAATATGCAAACTATATGAACTAAACTATCATAAATATGCATCTATATGGACTCACACACAAATATTCCTTAACTACCACCCCCAAACTTAAAAATTTCACTGTCCCCAGTGAAGGTAATAGCAAGGAATTAAGGCATACCTACTGGGAATCAGTATGATCATCACCCTCCACGGGTGGAGTGTCAGGAGATGGGTACACAGAATCCTCTCCAAAAACTGGCCACTGGATGTCAACCTCCGTAGCTTGAAAAGCTGTACCCAAAGCCTGAGTAAGATCCTGCGCAAACTTGCTCTGGATGTCATATATCGCATCCATTCGCCTCGTCAAACGCCTATACTGCATCAAGCCTAAACCAGCACTATCATCTACCTCCTGCTGCTGCTGCTGCGAAGAATCAGAATCACCCATCTGATGTCTCCATGCTGCTCTACGGGCCTGAGAAGAATGACCAGCATATGTCTGATCGGCTGGCTAGCCACCCGATAAATGATCATAGGTGTACCCAAGTCCTTTCTCGTTAGCCTTCCCACCAAACCACTCCTGCATACTCAAGATCGTAGAACTGTCAATGGGGGCACTCGGTAATAGCAGCTGCTCGTATGCGGGCCAATGAACATCCACCGCCACACAAAGCTTGGTCACAATCGAAGCATAAGGAATAGACCCTGTCGTGCACCCACACAAAAACCGTAAAATACCCTGATAAATAACATATCCAAGATCCACATAATCTCCCTGCAAAATCCCCCATAACAACTTTGCATGATCCACAGTCACATCATGTACATGAGAAGACAACATGATATTTGTAAAAATAAAAGCATTCCAAGCACGAGCGAACCTGTTCATGCATGAGGCAGGGAAAGTGAGATACTCGTTTGATCCCCTCTTGAACTTTCAATGTGTATTCGGGACACACAGCATAGCCACAATCAAATCCAAATCAAAATCATCCCTTATCTTGTTAACCCACTCCTCCTGAGTTGGCAGTCTCTCGGGTTGGTTGATAACCCTACGAATAGCCTTCGGGCTGTAGTCCATCGTCAACCCATGCACCACTTAATACCCATTCTTTTCAGCTTTTGCGTTCCCATAGACCTCGCGAACGACACTCATAGGCACAACAGCAGGTGTCTCATAAAACGACACCCAACCCATCTCCAAAATCATCTCGAGAAGCTTACCATCCTTACCCGAAGGTAGAATACCCCTCTCCTTCGCTATCTGCTTAGTGAACAGCCTCGTCTACTTCGCTTCAGCCTCCAGAGTAACAGACCTAGGCTTCGTACCCCCAACACTCGAAGAATCAGTAGTGGCGGGGTTAGTGCTGCTGCTAACTTGAGTACGGGCTCTCTTTGGTGCCATTGAAATTAATAAAGTGAGAAAAGAGAGATGTGTAGAGAGAATTAGGGTTTGAGAGAATAAAAGTGATGGAGATGGATATATGTAAGTGTATGTATATATAGAGAGTAAGAATTGGAAGTGGGATATGATTGTGGGGTTAGTGGGGATAATGGAATGTTTAGAATTGATTAGGAGAAGGAATTAGGGTAGTGGGAGGAGTTAAAATCGGTTGGAGTTTTGTTTTTATTTTGAATTTTCGGGTTTTCTATTTTTTTCGGGTCCAGAGCCTCAGCGCGGCCGCCCCGCCAGGCAGTGCGGGCGCGCCGTATTTCTATTCTTTCAGCGCGGCCCCCTTGTTTCCCAGAGCGGGCGCGCCGTGCTTCTGGAAAAAATCCATGCTTTTCTGTTTTCTGATTTTTTTGTGTTTTCTTCTGATTTTTCTTTTTCTAACTTCTAATACTGTACAACAAACATGGGTTGCCTCCCAAGAAGCGCTTAATTTGCGTCGCTAGCTTGACGTAGAATTCTGAGATCAAGTTGACAATGAAACGGCACTAACCACCTCACAGTTTGCCGTATTTCCATAGTAATGCTTCAAACGTTGTCCATTCGCCTTGAATGCTTGGCTTGGATCATTCTCAAAAATCTCCACCGCTCCATGTGAAAACACAATTTTGATAACAAACGGCTCTGACCATCTCGACTTCAATATTCCAGGAAAAAGACGGAGACGAGAGTTGGACAAAAGGACTTGTTGCCCCAACATAAATGATTTGAGCACTAGACCCCTATCGTGCCACCTCTTGACTTTATCCTTATACATTTTGTTATTCTCATACGCTTGCAGTCGAAACTCGTCGAGTTCATTCAATTGAAGCATCCTTTTCTTACCAGCTACTTCCATATCAAGGTTCAATTTCTTCAAAGCCCAATATGCTTTGTGCTCTAGCTCCACAGGAAAATGACATCCTTTACCATAAACCAATTGAAATGGGGACATGCCTAGCGGAGTCTTGAATGCTGTTCGATACGCCCAAACAGTTTTATCCAGCTTTAAAGACTAATCCTTTCTCGATGGACATACAACTTTCTACAAAATTCGCTTGATCTCTCTGTTAGATACCTCAGCTTGACCATTAGTCTGAGGATGGTAGGCTGTAATAATGCGATGATTCAGATTATATCTTTGCATCATAGAAGTGAACTTACGATTGCAGAAATGCGATCCCTATTCACTGATTATGACTCTTGAAGTTCCGAATCTTGTGAATATCTACTTGTGAAAAAAATTAAACACTACCTTCGCATCATTTGTCGGCAAAGCTTTAACTTCCACCCATTTTGACATATAATCGACTGCCAACAAGATATACTGATTATTGAAAGATGAGACAAATGGCCCCATAGTCAATTCCACAAACATCAAAGACCTCAACCTCGAAAAGCACATTAAGAGGCATCTCATTCTTCTTTGACATATTACTGACACGCTGACAGCGATCACACTTCAAAATAAAATGATTCACATCCTTAAACAATGTAGGGCAGAAGAATCCTGCTTGAAGGATACAAGCTGCTGTCTTTTCTCCACCATAGTGGCCTCCATAAATAGTTGAATGACAGTCTCGCAAGATACCTTCTATCTCGCTGTACAGAATATATCTCCTGATGATTTGGTCAGCTCCTTGCCGAAACAAAAATGGCTCATCCCACATGTACCACTTCAACTCGTCAAGAAACTTCTTCCTTTAAGCAGAAGTCAAGTCTAGAGGCATAATATTGCTCATTAGATAGTTTAAAATATCCCGAACCATGGTTCTTCTTCTTGCACCCCAAACAACTGCTCATCGGGAAAAGTCTCATTTATCAATGTCTTATCATGTGAAGCTGTACTTGGATCTTCTAAATGAGAGAGTTGATCTGCAACTTGATTCTCGGTACCTTTTCTATCCTGGATCTCCAACTCAAACTCTTGTAGTAGAAGAACCCATCAAATCAATCTAGGCTTCGAGTCCTTCTTCGAGACGAGATAGCGAATCGCAGCGTGATCAGTAAAAAATGTCACCTTCATCCTAAGAAAATTAGATTGAAATTTCTCAAAACCGTAGAAAATGGCCAATAACTCTTTCTCAGTAGTAGTGTAGTTCAATTGAGCACCATTGAGGGTTTACTAGCATAGTAGACCATATGAAACAACTCATTCCAATCAGGTGCAATTATGACAAGTGTTAGATATATTTGAGATGTCGTGTTTAATATATTTCATGTTTAGTGTTCAGATCTTAACGAACAGAAAATATCAGTACTTACTGGAATCAGTACTTACTGGAAGTCAGAACTTAAGGATATCAAAACTTAGATTATCAGAAGATAAATATCAGAAGATGGATATCAGAACTTGAGTACGAGAGGACTAACAGTTAAGGAAGGAAGCTGATTTACAGGAAAGAAGATCAAGACTAATACAAAGAGAAGATATGCATGGAAAGAGTTAGAGGACTTAAAGAATTGTATAAGATATCTGATTGATATATTTTAGGAGTCAGAACTATATTCCATATCAATTAGAAGTTATCTTGTAACTGTGTACTATATAAACACAGACATAGGTTTACACTATAAGTGTTATCATTATCGAGAAGATCATACGTTGTAACCTAGCAGCTCTCGTGATATTTGTTCATCACTGAGAGAGAATAGTTCCATTGTAACAGAGTTTATTATATCGAATATATATGTTTACTGTTACTTGTGTTCGAAATCGATTTGATTGTATTCTACACTATATTCAACCCCCTTCTACAGTATTGTGTGACCTAACAAGTGGTATCAAAGCTTATCTGTTAACACACATACAGTAAAGATCCAAACAATCATGTCTGAAAAAGCAGAAAATCCAACCAAGCCCACCAAAATTGAAGAAACTAAAAACACTCAAATCCACAGTCGATATGAGACTATTAAGGTTCCCATACTGAGACCTTCTGAGTATCCCATATGGAAAGTGAAGATGGCTATGTTTCTGGAAGCTACTGATCCAGAATACATTGACAAAATTAATGAAGGACCGCATAAGCCAACCAAGCTCTCTATTGTAGTTGCAGATCAGCCAGCAAAGACCATACTAAAGGAGAAAAGTGAGTATACAACTGAAGATATCTCATCCATTGCCAAGGATGCAAAGGTAAGGCATTTGTTGCATAGTGCCATTGATAATATCATGTCAAACAGGGTAATTCATTGCAAGACTGCAAAGGAGATATGGGATGTTTTGGAGATAAGATGCCAGGAAACTGATGCAATCAAGAAGAACAGGAGGACTATACTCACTCAAGAGTATGAGCACTTTGATTCAAAAGGTGATGAGTCATTAACTGACTTATATGACAGGTTTGTCAAACTCTTGAATGATCCGTCACTGGTGGACAAGGAATATAATCTTGAAGATTCAAATCTAAAATTCCTTTTAGCTCTTCCTGAAAGTTGGGATTTGAAGTCTACTACTATAAGAGACAACTATGCTCTTGAAGAAACTACTCTTGATGAAATCTATGGTATGCTTAAGACTCATGAACTTGAGTTGGATCAAAGGAGCAAGAGATATGGGAGGAAATCAAGGACAGTTGCTCTTAAGGCTGAAGAGCAATTCCCCAAAGTGGTTATCTCAAAGAAAGGCAAATGAAAGGCTCTCATCACAAAGTCTCATTCAGAATCATCAAGATCTGATGATGATGATTCAGAAACTAAAAGTTTATCTGAAGTAGATGTTAATGAAGAGATGATGAAATTGTGTGCTCTTATGGTTAAGGGTATCACAAAGATTGCCTATCGAAAATTTAGAAGGGGAAAGAAATTTTCCAGGAAAGGTGTAAGTTCTAATAAGAAAGGTTTCAGAAAATCAGAAGGCAAAGGTGCAAAGTCTGACAGAGGAGATAACTCAAATGTCAAATACTATAACTGTGGTGAAAGAGGCCATAAATCTCCTTACTGCAAGAAAGGAAAAAATGACAAAGGCAAGGCACTTGTCACAAAGAAGAAAAGCTGGACAGACACTTCAGATTCTGAAGATGAGAAGAACTATGCCTTGATGGTAAATGCTGATAGCAATTTTGATGCTGCTGAGTTAAAGGTACCTCAAACAACTTATGCTTTTCATACTGATAATATTACTGAGTTGAGATCATATCTTAAAACCATGTTTATTAGTAACAGAGATCAAACTATAACATGTGAAAGATTAACTTCTAAAAATCTTGCTTATAAGAAAAGGAATGATTATTTAGAAAAAGAGTTAGTTATGTTCCATCAAACTCAGAAAGAGAGAGATGATGCTTTTTATGTTAAAGATGAATTGCTAAAATTGAATAAATCTCTGAAAACTGAGTTAGAAAAAGAAAAAAGAGATTATCAGGACTTGGACTAACTCTGACAGGACAACTCAGAATTTATTGAGTAGTGGAAACTGGAAAGAGGGCTTACGTTATGGAGATGATAAAAGTGAAAAAGGAACTGAACAAATTGAGCCAATTGTTGTTAAACAAACTGTTAAGCCAAAGGTAAATCCTGTTAAGTTTGTAGCCAAAACTGTAGAGTCTAATTCTGGAAAGATGAAAGAGTCTGTGACAGAAGTTAAGGAGAAGTCAACTTCTGACAAATTAGAACAGGATAAACCAGCTAAAGTCAACATAGGCTTAATGACTAAGAAGCAGCTTAAGCATAAGCTGAAAGAAATAAGGAATGTCAACAAGGTTAAGGCAGCTAGGAAAAATAGGAATGAAAAGGAAGGTGTGAATAAAAGCAAAAATTTTATGCCTGTTCCTAATGCTCCTAGAAAGAAATATTATAACTGTGGAAACTCTAACCATCTTGCTTCTTTTTACAGGAAGAATAAGAATATAAACTCTTTACCTCCTAAGTCAGGAGTTAAGAGTCAGTCTGTTAGGTTTTGTGGCGCCCCAAAATCTGGGGTCAGGAATCTCGGAGGCCATGCCATCTAAACTACTACAAACCATATACCTCACGCTACAATATATAAATACTCACACTTTACGACCCCACACTTATCACACACACACACTTACAGGTTATTGTCTTGTAAACGAACCATTCATAGATAGAGTAATTCAACCATAAAGTGATAATTATTACAACCTAAAAGTAATTAAATCTTACCGGGGAGTAACCTTTAAGTAAGGCTAGTCCGTCGGTCAAATATATGTTTCTTGTTTATTACCTTACATAAGTCATACTTATAAATTAGCCGAACTAAAAATAATTGAAAACCAATCTAGCTTATTCGGACTACCTGTGGTACAACACCAAACAATCTACGGAACAGCTGGCCATTTCCTACCCATTTTCTGGCTGTGGTTCTCATGGTAGGCATCTTGATTCACTGTTGTATTGTGTCAATTTAAGAAAATAAGTGTGAGTTATAATGCCCAACATAATAATGTACAGTATGAAAATGACTGTATGATAACTTACGTAAAATATCTTATATAATAATTATGTTTTATTCGAAATTAGTTTTCCTTGGTGATATACACCTTCTTATGAAAACAATTGTTTAGGGAATTTTATTATCCTGCGAATACCTTAATAGTAAACCCACCACCTAGGCTTGGGTTACGGTATTGCATCACAATTCCAATTGGAAGAATTAGGACACTCGTTGGAGCCACCGCATATGATGATCAGTCGTAATACGATAATAGTAACCTTTTCTACTAGTAGAAGGACGACACCTTCGTATACAGGTTATCACTCTTGCCGCATTCGGGCTACGTGTCCCATTTTTGGGTATACACATACTTCACAAGTTCCTGAGTACACATAGTACCTTCGCATGCGGTACCTTTGGTAGTCCATCTAGCACACATAGTACCAGAGTCTACCCCTCCCTTGTCCTTTTAAAAAGAATTCTATCATATCTCGAGAACGCGAACCACATCGAAGTTCCCCAAGCATTTTGCTTGTTGATAGAAATAGTTTATTTTACTAAGATATAAATATAAATATATATATATATATATACGTACTTCCAAAATTTTCGGAGGAAGGACTAAGGATGTGAGTTGACCGTTGTCAACAGATAATTAAATAAGGGGAAAAGTCTCTCTTTGAAACTATATTCAAAATATTAAATAAGTCGGGATAATATTCTCCGACGATCTAAAATTATTCAAATGATTTTCCGAAAATCAGAAAGTATTTTACATCAGGTTTTATGATTTTTCAAATCATAAATAAATCCTTTAATAAATAATAATTAAATATCAATCGATCAATAATTAAAACTCGAATGAGTTTATTTTAAAAGAATATTTGAAATAATATTCCTAAACTAATTTATGTCTACATAATGTAATAATCTTTAATGTTTAAGCGGGTTTGAAATAGGTAATCGTTGGAGTATACTTCTTCCATAATAAATTAATAGGTATATAATATTAATTATTCGAACAGTAAAATATAGTTGAGGGAATACAATTTTTGGAAATCGTTTTAATAGAAGTTCGAGGTTTTTAATATTTGTAAGTGGACGTTAAGTCCTTTTAAAACGTACTACTATGGACTTGTAATCGTCCTAAAATATTACCGGAATGATTCCTGGGTTTTTATCTTGAAATCCCGACCGAATCTTGGTCTTATTATAATATGTTACGCTTATAGCGGAATTAAACATTTCACGATATATATTTATCGTACAACATCGCTATATCATGCAAAAATTCAATAACTACGTATCATGGCAAACATGGTACTTATGCAATGATAATAAAACAATCCTTTCATAACACAACAGTAAATGGAGTTGGGTTCGTAAACTTGCCTGAGTATCTCGAGGTGGAGGATGCTCTAGGTTCCGCTCGAAAATCTATAATCATAAACACAATTCATTTTGTTAGGTCCCGTTCTAAATTACAGCGACTCACACTCATGCGCTACTTATTATGCACCCACTCAACTTAGATTACCCTTATTATTCCTTTAAGTCCTTATTCACATCATGGTCGCTTCATTTTTCTAAGTATCTTAGGTTCATTTTCAATTTCGCCGTCGGCTCCGCTTATGGATTATAGGGTTTCTAATCGCGCGGTCTCGGCTTCGATATTTTAATAAAACGGAAAATTCATTATTTTCACTTGAAATTTTTATGGAAGTTTGGAAACTAAAAATAATACTCTCTGTAAAAATTTCATGATTTATGAATATTCTTAAGTCGATCCTTTATATTTTCAAAGTTTGTAATTCGTAGCAGTTTTTGTTGCGTAAATCTCTTTTAGTAAAACGGTCATAACTTTTGATCCATAAATCGGAATCAAGCGATTCAAGCGCGTAAACGATCCTTATAATATTGTATATCATCATCGAGGGTTGTTTTTCAAGTAACTATAGTTTACATCTTCTGGACTTTCTGCAGAAACTTAAAGTTACATTTTGTTCGTTTTAACGAGATTACGTTTACGATCGGAGTTTCGTTTACGTCTTAAATCTTTATACTACCACCAACAATCAACATATCATCATCAACATACTAAATCCTCTCAAGAACATGATGTTCTTGAGGCAACAATAATCAACCTTAAATCTACTTAACTAAATATCAAGATCTCAACAATATCATCACTAAAACTAGGTTTACAACTATATACTAAAAGGATCTTGAAATTGAATCTTAAATATAGTTGGGTCAAAGATTTTTACCTTTCTTGAAATCTTGAGATGTGTTCTTGATGATGGTGAAGTCTTGGGAGTGCTTGGTATGGTTTTTGGAACCTAAAACCACCATTAAAATCAAGAAACCAAAGAAGAGTTACTATTCATACTATTCATTCTCAACTTTCTTGATTTTATTACACCCATCAAACCTTGATAAAAAGAGATCTAAAAATTATCTTAACTTAGTTTGGTTGTTAGGAAGATTGAAAATTAATGGGAGGATTTAACCATGGCTAGAACTTGAGGTTTTGATTTTGAATTCCTTGGTTTTTGGAAAATAACCGAATGGCTTGATGAAGAAGCGGGAGAGAGTTTTTATGCTTGCTCCTAGGTTGCTTCTTGGAAATTATGTTGGTGATATCTTATATTGATTTGATATTATCCTAGTATAGAATCCTAGGTTTATTCTTGTTTCCAAATCCATGGAAAAATCTAAGTAGCTTCCTTGTTTACAAGCTAAGCTATTTGTTTTAGCTTCCTTAGTACACTATTTGATTAGCCTTGGTTGATCATCCTACATCTAGCTCACTATTTTGAAAGAGATATGTCATAAGTCCAATCATGTATGAGGATTTAGGAATAACTTTTATGTAATCTGTTTTGATTTCATTGATATTAATAAAAGGCTTGTTTTGTTTTTTATTGCGGGCTCTATCTATTTAAATGTTTAAATAAGATATACCACAGTTTAGAGTAAAGCTTTTTATGGATTGTGATGAGATCATAATAATGAGACCTAAAAGATGATAACTCTAAACTTAAATAGTTCTTGGTTGTAGGATTACTAAATGGTAATTAATAATCCGCAAAGATCGGTACATACTATGCTTGCTTCATTATGAAGGATGTCTGTTCCCATAGACATTTGTGTGGTGACACTATAGCTAGTATGTAGGTGCTTATTATAGAATAAGTTCACTGAACATCTCACACAGCTGAACAACTGATGGAGTTCACTCACGTGTCAGCAGTTGTTCAAATAGTGATAGTTGTACAAGTATCCTTATATTTGAGGTTATCATAGTCATCTTGTGTACACTGAACTATGCTTTGGTTTAGTTCTTAGTCTCAAGGGACAATTATAAGGGCTCTACTGGGTATAGGAATGTGTACACGAAGATAGTGTATGATCAATAAAGGATCTACCCCTTCCAGTGTAGGAAGAGAATGTTCAATGCTGATCCACTTATGTTAGTTCAGGAATATCTGGCCAGAGTGAATGAAATTAGAAAGGAGTTTCTAATTTACATTAAATAGAACTAAGCATAGTGAATGGGAAAGCAAGTGATTAAATAAGATAGGCTTGACATAAGTTCCATGCCTTGTATTTAATCGTGACATTGCAGGGTAGAAGGAATTAATTGTACGGTAAATACTCACTGAATAGGTTCTTGGTATTCTAAGCAGTGAATTCGTATTATCCGGATAGTCGCGATATGCTGAGAAGTATCCCTCACGATGTAGAATAAATATGATTAATTAATTAATCATATTTAATGAATTAGAGAATTTATATAAATAATGATAAAATAGTTTTATTATTATTTATTTCTACTACCGGCTTAATATTGAACCTACAGGGTCACACCATAAAAAAATGATTTAATGGTGGAGGAATTAATTAATAATGACTGATAATTATTTATTTATGAAATAAATAATGAATTGGCAAATTTAATAATTGATTAAATGAGATTTAATTGATTATAAATTAATTAAGAAAAGGTTCTTAATATTATTAATTAAGAATTTAATTTTTGGAAATTAAATCAAGTGAGAGAATTATTTCTAAAGAGTTTAGAAAAAGGATTAATAATTAAAAGGTGTTTTAATTATTAGTGAGAATAATAAAGGGTTAATAATAATAATATTTTATGGGAAGTTTCAGCTGAAAGGTTTTCCTATAAATATACTATTATAAACCCTATTTTTGCCTAAACCAAAAAGATTTACAAAACCCTAATTCTCTCCATCTCCTTCATTACATCGTTTTCTTGGTGGATACCGGTGGAGTGCTTCACACTTGAGGAGCAGCTGCTAAGGATCTCCGTTCATCGTTCTTGGATCGCTATTAAAGACCTCCATCTTTCCATTAACGTAAAGCTTCTTAAGGTAAATATACTGAACTACGAATTAAATATTATTTTTTTCGCATGGATCCTGCGGAGGGTTTCGGTTTTTTTAAGATTAAATTTACGCTTTCGCTGCGTTTATGTGCTAAAAACCCTTCAATGGCATCAGAGCTACTTGCGAAAAGTTTTTAATTCGTTTATGTGTTTAACTGTTTTTGATATATGAGCATGTACGTGATTCGCCATGATTTGATGTTGATATAATATGCTTATATATGTATGGTTTTGAATATATGATATTCATGTGAATTGTATAATCATAAGATGATTATGTAATCTGTATATATACTGATATATACATGATTTATGTTTGTTCTAATTATGAGAATCATATTAGATACGGATTCTGAATTGGCTGCTGCAGATTTGCTGAAATCTGGGTCTGGTGTCCGATTTACGCAAACGAATACCCTATTCCATAGGTAAACGAGCCTCTGAACAAAACCGATAGCTAAAGCTATCAACGACTCATCTGTAAGGCATTTGACGTCGTTTACTGCCCGTAAACAGTGATTCTTGTTTTTCTAATTTGATTTTGATTTTTTTGATTTTTGTCATAATTTCTTTTTATGATTAGATCATGGATAATATGATATGTTAGGATCAGATTATGTGTTTTAACATGCTTTTATGTGTTGTATGAGCATGGTAGATGGATATGGCCTTTCGACCTTAGTGTAATGGTTTTGGTTTTGGTTTTAAATACGACTTGCATGTCGTCAATCTTTGTAATCTTAAATCTCAACTATAACTCGAGTTATTCTTGTAAGTTCATTAGATTAGTTTTACTTTCAATTATTTAATATAATTGAAGACTCAAGAAGGCTATCCAATGGAGGTGATACAAAGAAGAAGACGAGGCATACAAGAAGTCTAAACAAAGAAGAAGACTTATGTAATAAGTAGTTGTATTTATTTCCATCACCATATTAGATTGACCTTGATCTTTATCATGAGCTTGATAAAGATCACATAGGATGGGGCCATAACCAAACACATTTACTTTATTGCACTTTACATTTACTTGTTTATTTAATTTTATATATGAGATATATGCCTATGTTTACCATGCGATGATAGATTTAGGTGAACTTAAATCAATATAAGGCGTGCTCTAGAAAATCTAGAATAAGAATCGTTTCTTGCCTTAACAATAAATATTATGAATACGATCATGAGATTCTTGTGTTTATGAAACACGTAATTGAATATGAATTTTCAATATTGAGAGAAAGGATGATTCTGTCAACAACAGATTTCTATCTGTAAGAAAGGGTTATTAAGTGACGCCTCTTGACAATGCTCCACCCGATCTGGGAATCATCTGATTATCGATTATTGATTTGAAATATTTAATTTAAAAGGAAGAATCTCTTTATAATATGATTTTGATTGTAACGTAATATAATCCCTCTAAAATTAAATAATATCAAGTAGTAATTGGCCAATGACACAACGGGCTTGTGTTGGTCATAGCCTTCCAACATGGTAGAAAATGGTTCTTATTTTTAAATCATTGTCGTTTCATGCTACAGCCGAGGGCTTTGATTTCGAAATAAGAAAAACTTGTCTATTACATAGAGATGTGTACATTGAATTAGAATCTAAAGGTCGGTACATGCTATAGCCGTGGGCCGTTGGAGACTGATTCAATTGTACGAAATGTTAGGTTAGATTTGACTTAGAATATTGAGTTTGTCGTGCCACAGCCGTGACTCAATTATTCAAGAGGCTAAACTTATATTAGGGAATAACATAAGATGTAATTGACAAGAGTTGTCTACCTATTGAACATCACATGACGTTTCATGCCACAGCCGAGGTTGTGTGATGGAATGTAGGATCCCTATTCCCACTAGCATTATGAATGCTTAATTTTCACTTAGGGGGTTGAAAAAATTAGATAAACTAGTGGGAGACACTTATGAATAAAGACCCGATTCATATAGTGTTTTGAAATGAAATTGAATATTTGCTAAGTGTTGTTATGTGTTTATCATTTACAGATTTACTATATTCGTCATGTCTTCTGCATTATCACTCCGGAGCATACTAGATGCTCACAAGTTGACTGGTCCTAATTTAGCTGTTTGTTTTCACTGTAACAAGTTGGGGCACTGAAAGAGGAACTGCAAGGTTTACCTCCTTACAGAATTGAAGAAGAAGAAGGGTAGTAAGACTACCGCTTCTGATTCAGGCATGTTCATGATCGAAGTTAATATGTCACTAGGTCAAATTTCTACTTGGGTATTAGATACCGCCTGTGGTTCTCATATTTGCAATTCATTGCAAGGACTAAAGGGAAGTAGGACTCTTGAAAAAGATGAGGTGATTCTACGTATGGGCAATGGAGCAAGGGTTGCGGCCATATCTGTAGGATCATTTAGTTTACATATGCCTACGGGCAAGACTATTATTTTGAATAATTGTTATTACGTTCCCTCTTTGTGAGGAATATTGTTTCTATTCCTATGTTGGATGTGGATGGTTTTTCATTTATTATTAAGAATAATGAATGTTCTATCCTTAGATATAATGTTTCTTTTTGGACTTGGCATTTTAAATAATGGTCTGTATGTATGTGACGTAGAGCATGATTTACTTCAGATTGAACAAACTAATAAAAGAAAACGAGATGATGAAAATCTGACCTATTTATGGCACTATAGGCTAGGTCATATTAGTGAAAATAGACTGCGAACATTGCATAAGGAAGGGTTACTTGACCCCTTTGATTTTGAATCATATCCTACATGTGAGTCTTGTCTATTGGGTAAAATGACCAAATCTCCATTTAGTGGACATGGAGAGAGGGCTGCAGATTTGCTAGGATTGGTGCACACAGATGTATTTGGACCAATGTCTACGCAAGCCATGGGTGGATTTTCGTACTTCATTACTTTCATAGATGATAGATCTAGATTCGGATATGTGTATTTGATGAAATACAAGTCTGAAGCCTTTGAAAAGTTCAAAGAATATAAACATGAAGTGGAGAAACAAACCAAACACAGTATTATAACTCTTCGATCAGATCGAGGTGGTGAATACTTGAATGGAGAGTTTCTAAATTATCTCAAAGAAAATGGTATAGTCTCCCAGTGGACTCCTCCATATACTCCACAGTTAAATAGGGTATCTGAAAGGAGAAATCGAACTTTGTTAGACATGGTTCGGTCCACGATGAGCTATGCGAATCTTCCAGTATTCCTATAGGGTTATGCATTGGAAACCTCAGCATATTTACCGAATAAGGTGCCTTCCAAATCTGTTCCTCAAATACCATATGAGATATGGAAAGAAAGGAAACCGAGTCTTAAACACGTTAAGATTTGGGGATGTCCAACTTATGTCAAGAAAGTTGACCCAGATAAGCTGGAATCTCGATCCGTAAAATGTAATTTTGTGGGATATCCTAAAGAGACTTTGGGGTATTACTTTTACACCGATCATCGGGTGTTTGTCTCCAGACATGCTACCTTCTTGGAAAAGGAGTTTATCCTTGAAGGAAATAGTGGGAGAAAAATTAAACTTGATGAAGTTTAAGAAGCACAAAATACTATGGATCAAGTGGAAACACCTGTTCAGACTGAACAACCTTCTGTGGAACAGCCCGTTCGTAGGATAGTGAGAGTGTCTCGCCAACCTGAGAGGTATTATGGCCTTGTCATTGAGAATGACAATGAGTTGTCCATCATTGATGATGACAACCCTGTGACCTATAATGAGGCTATGAGTAGTGTTGACTTAGAGAAATGGCATAGTGCCATGAAATCTGAAATGGAATCTATGTATACCAACCAAGTATGGACTCTGGTTGAGGCGCCTGAAGGTGTTAAGCCTATTGGGTGCAAGTGGGTATACAAAAGAAAGATTGGAGCAGATGGCCAGGTGGAGACCTATAAGGCCAGGCTCGTGGCAAAAGGATTCAAACAAAGGCAAGGGATTGACTTTGATGAAACTTTTTCGCCTATAGCCCTGTTAAAATCAATTCAGATTTTTCTTGCGATTGCTTCTTACTACGACTATGAGATCTGGCAAATGGACGTGAAAATGGCCTTCCTCAATGGGGAACTTGAGGAGGAAGTGTATATGACACAGCCAGAGGGTTTTCTTTCCAAGGGAAATGAACACCTAGTGTGTAAGCTGCTGCGAACCATATATGGTTTAAGGCAAGCTTCTCGTAGATGGAACATCCGTTTTGATGAGACAATCAAAGAGTTTGGTTTTATCAAAAATATAGATGAACCATGTGTCTACAAGAAGGTTAGTGGGAGCGCGGTAACATTTCTTGTATTGTATGTGGATGACATAGTTCTTATAGGAAATGATATATCGATGCTACAATCAGTCAAAGTATGGCTATCAAAGAACTTCACCATGAAGGACTTGGGAGAAGCATCCTACATTCTCGGTATGAAGATCTATAGAGATAGATCTAGAAGAATGATAGGTCTTACCCAGGGTACATATATCCAGAAAGTGCTTAAAAGGTTTGGCATGGAAAACTCCAAAAGAGGTCTCATACCGATGAGCCATGGAGTGTCCCTTTCCGAAAAAATGTCTCCTAAGACACCTGAGAAAAGAGAGCGTATGAGTAAGATTCCTTATGCTTCAACAATAGGATCTATCATGTACGCGATGTTGTGTACAAGGCCTGATGTTGCTTATTCAATTAGTGTGACGAGCAGATATCAGTCCAATCCAGGTGAAGACCACTGGAAAGCAGTGAAAAACATCCTTAAGTACTTGTGAAGGACTCAGGACATTTTTTTTATTTTTGGTGGTGAATCTGAGTTGAAAATAGAGGGTTATACTGACTCTAGTTTTCAATCAGAAAGTGATAGCAAATCCATGTAAGGGTACGTGTTAACTCTGAATGGTGGTGCAATTCAGATTATTGAAAGAGGAGATGTCAATGTCGAGAGAGTTGACACACATAACAACGTAGCAGACCCACTCACAAAGCCACTTTCTTAGAGTCACTTTGATCGTCATAAAGACAAGATGGGTATTAGATACCAGAGTGATTGGCTTTAGTACAAGTGGGAGATTGAAAGAGATATGTCCTAAGTCCAATCATATATGAGGATTTAGGAATAACTTTAATGTAATCTGTTTTGATTTCATTGATATTAATAAAAGGCTTGTTTTATTTTTTATTACGGGCTCTATCTATTTAAATGTTTAAATAAGATATACCACAGTTTATAGTAAAGCTTTTTATGGATCGTGATGAGATCATAATAATGAGACCTAACAGATGATAACTCTAAACTTAAATAGTTCCTGGTCGTAGGATTACTAACTGGTAATTAATAATCCGCAAAGGTCGGTACATACTATGCTTGCTTCATTATGAAGGATGTCTGTTTTCATAGAAATTTGTGTGGTGACACTATAGCTAGTATGTAGGTGCTTATTATAGAATAAGTTCACTGAACATGACTCACACAGCTGAACAACTGATGGAGTTCACTCACGTGTCAGCAGTTGTTCACATAGTGATAGTTGTACAAGTATCCTTAGACTTGAGGTCATCATAGTCATCTTCTGTACACTGAACTATGCTTTGGTTTAGTTCTTAGTCTTAAGGGACAATTATAAGGGCTCTACTGGGTATAGCAATTTGTACATAAAGATAGTGTATGATCAAGAAAGGATCTACCCCTTCCAGTGTAGGAAGAGAATGTTCAGTGCTGATCCACTTATGTTAGTTCAGGAATCTCTGGCCAGAGTGAATGAAATTAGTAAGGAGTTTCTAATTTACATTAAATAGAACTAAGCATAGTGAATGGGAAATCAAGTGATTAAATAAGATAGGCTTGACACAAGTTCCATGCCTTGTATTTAATCGTGACATTGCAGGGTAGAAGGAATTAATTGTACGATAACTACTCACTGAATAGGTTCTTGGTATTCTAAGCAGTGAATTCGTATTATCCGGATAGTCGCGATATGCTGAGAAGTATCCCTCACGATGTAGAATAAATATAATTAATTAATTAATCATATTTAATGAATTAGAGAATTTATATAAATAATGATAAAATAGTTTTATTATTATTTATTTCTACTACCGGCTTAATATTGAACCTACAGGGTCACACCATAGAGGAGAATGATTTAATGGTGGAGGAATTAATTAATAATGGCTGATAATTATTTATTTATGAAATAAATAATTAATTGGCAAATTTAATAATTGATTAAATGAGATTTAATTGATTATAAATTAATTTTGAAAAGGTTCTTAATATTATTAATTAAGAATTTAATTTTTAGAAATTAAATCAAGTGAGAGAATTATTTCTAAAGACTTTAGAAAAAGGCTTAATAATTAAAAGGTGTTTTAATTATTAGTGAGAATAATAAACGGTTAATAATAATATTTTATGGCAAAATTTTCAGCTGAAAATTTTGCCTATAAATATACTATTATAAACCCTATTTTTGCCTAAACCAAAAAGATTTACAAAACCCTAATTCTCTCCATCTCCTCCTCCTTCATTACATCGTTTTCTTGGTGGATACCGGTGGAGTGCTTCACACTTGAGGAGCAGCTGCTAAGGATCTCCGTTCATCGTTCTTGGATCGCTATTAAAGACCTCCATCTTTCCATTAACGCAAAGCTTCTTAAGGTAAACATACTGAACTACGAATTAAATATTATTTTTTTTCGCATGGATCCTGCGGAGGGTTTCATTTTTTTTAATATTAAATTTACGTTTTCACTGCGTTTATGTGCTAAAAACCCTTCAATTGATAAAGTAACCATGTTTACTTTCTTACCATGGTTAAATAGTGCGTTACGTTTATTTAATCGTTTACGCGTTCGCTCGGTCGCTTAAACGTTTTCGTAATACTTCCTCGTAAATGGTTCATGATGTAATTTCTTTCACATTTATTCCTTATATTTTGAATTATCATACTTGGATATAAATCCGTAGGGTTTTAATCTTGTAATTATATTGGGATTCGCGTAATCCTCGATGAGTCGTAAATATGGTCGTTTTTCAAAGTTCGTTTTCTTCGAAAACTAATAGCATTTATATACACTCATTTGGTACGTATAACCGTAATATCAACTCCAAAACTCATTTTCTCATGTACTACATAGTGTGGGCTCAAAAATTTTTCCCGCCCGTCAGGGTTACTATTCATTAAACGTTTTATAAGGTCTCAAAAATTCGAGTTATTACAGTCTTCCCCTCCAACAAGGATTCCATCCCGGAATCAATTGGAAAATAAGTGGGGGTACCTATTCCTCATTGCGTCTTCAAGTTCCCAAGTTGACTCCTCGATATTTTGATTCCTCCACAAGATTCTAACCCGCTTCACAGTCTTGTTCCTCAGCACTTGTTCTTTTTGGTCCATTATCCTTACTGGCTGCTCGATGTAGGTCAGGTCTGGTTGTAAATCTACCTGCTCGTATTCTATTACATGTCGTGCATCTGCATGGTACTTCCTTAACATGGACACGTGGAACACGTTGTGCACTTGTTGCAGATTAGGAGGCAAGGCGAGCTCGTAAGCTAGAGGTCCTATTCTTCTCAAAATTTCAAAGGGTCCTATGAATCTTGGACTCAGCTTCCCTTTCTTCCCAAATCTCATCAATCCATTCCATGGAGATACCTTCAATAGCACAAAATCTCCTACTTCATATTCCCTATCCTTCCTGGTCTGGTCGGCGTACTTCTTTTGTATGTCCTGAGCTGCTACCAGTCTTTTCCTGATGAGTCTCACCATTTCCCTGGTCTGTTGGACTAACTCTGGTCCTAATATCTTGTGTTCTCCAACTTCATCCCAATATAGGGGAGAACGACATCTCCGTCCATAAAGAGCTTCATACGGAGGCATTCCTATGCTAGCGTGATAGCTATTGTTGTAGGCAAATTCGATTAAGGGTAAGTGGTCATCCCAATTTCCTTTGAAATCAATGGCACATACTCGTAGCATATCTTCTAGGGTCTGAATAGTCCTTTCGCTTTGTCCATCAGTCTGGGGGTGGTAAGCGGTACTTATGTTTAGTCTGGTGCCTACACAATCCTGGAAGCTTCTCCAAAATCGGGAATTAAACTTATGGTCTCTATCTGACACTATGGCTACAGGAACGCCGTGTCTCACTACAATTTCCTTCAAGTAAATATCCACCAACTTGTCTACGGTGTACCTTTCGTTGATTGGTAGGAAGTGTGCGGACTTGGTCAATCTATCTATGATAACCCATAAGGCGTCGTGATTAGTCTTTGTACTTGGTAGGCCTGTCACAAAATCCATGTATATATGCTCCCATTTCCATTCCGGAATTTCCAGGGGCCGTAATAGTCCACTAGGTCGCTGATGTTCCGCCTTCACTCTCTGGCATGTCAAGCACTTGCTGACCCACTCTGCTACTTCTCTCTTCATGTTAGGCCACCAATAATATTCCTTAAGGTCATGGTACATTTTCGTACTTCCTGGGTGGATTGAATATCTGGAGCTGTGCCCTTCGTGCAGCAGCTCATCCTTTAACTCTTGCACATTTGGAATCCAAATTTGGGACGCATACCTCATGATCCCTTTCTCGTCCTTCTCGCATCTCACTTCTTCACCGGTCAATGTTTCTCTTTCTTCACCCATTTTCTTTTCCTGACACACTCGTATCTTTTCAGTCAGTTCCGACACTAGCTTAATTTCAAATAATCCTTCCGTTCCTTTTCCGGTCATTCCCACGTCAATTTCCATCTTCTCAAATTCTTTAATTAGCTCCTCTGATGTCATTATCATCTTGAGTCTTTCCTTCCTACTAAGGGCGTCAGCCACCACATTGGCTTTACCCGGGTGATACAAAATTTCACAGTCATAGTCCTTAATCAACTCTAACCATCTCCTCTGTCTCATATTCAGTTCTTTCTGAGTAAAAATATATTTGAGGCTCTTACGGTCTGTGTAAATCTCGCATTTTTCACCGTACAGGTAGTGTCTCCAAATTTTCAGGGCAAACACTATGGCTGCTAATTCTAGATCATGCGTCGGGTATCTGCTCTCATACTCCTTCAATTGCCGAGAGGCATACGCTATAACTTTGCCATGCTGCATAAGTACACATCCTAATCCTTTAAGCGATGCGTCACTGTATATCACAAACTCTCCCTTTCCATCGAGAAGAGCGAGCACTGGTGCTGATACCAATCTCCTTTTCAGTTCCTGAAAGCTTTCCTCACATTTCTCTGTGCATACAAACTTTTCTGTTTTTCGGGTAAGTCTAGTCTGTGGACCGACTATCTTAGCAAAGTCTTGCACAAATCTTTGGTAATATCCTGCTAAACCCACAAAACTCCTAACCTCCGTTGGGGTAGTTGGTCTTTCCCAGTTAGACACTGCCTCTATCTTGGCGGGGTCAACTAAAACTCCTTTGCTACTCATCACATGTCCTAAGAACTGAACTTCCCTTAACAAAAATTCGCATTTCGAGAACTTGGCATATAATTTCTCTTTGCTCAAGATTCCTAAGACTATCCTCAAATATTCTGCATGTTCTTGCTCTGTCTCTGAGTAGATTAGAATATCATCTATAAAAACTATCACACATATATCTAGATACTTTTTGAACACTCTGTTCATCAAATCCATAAAGGCTGCGGGTGCATTGGTTAGCCCAAACGACATGACTAAGAACTCATAGTGCCCATACCTAGTGTGAAAAGCAGTCTTCGGTATATCCTCAGGTTTGATTTTTAATTGGTGATATCCTGTTCTCAAATCTATTTTGGAAAAATGTACAGCTCCCTTGAGTTGGTCGAATAGGTCATCAATCCTGGGGAGTGGGTACCTATTCTTAATAGTCAGCTTATTTAATTCTCGATAGTCTATGCATAATCTCATACTGCCATCCTTTTTCTTTATGAACAGTACTGGTGCTCCCCATGGCGACACACTGGGTCTTATCATTCCATTATCTAATAACTCTTGCAGTTGAGAAGCTAGTTCCTTCATCTCAATTGGGGCTAGCCTATATGGGGCCTTGGATACTGGTGCCGTTCCTGGTGCTAATTCTATAGCGAACTCTATTTCCCTGTCAGGTGGTGTTAGATATATTTGATAATGTCATGGCTAATATGATTTATGTTTAGTTTTCAGATCTTACTTAACATGACAAATCAGTACTTAACTGGAAATCAGTACATATACTGGAAGTCAGGACTTAAGGATATCGGTACTTATATTATCAGGAGATAATCATCAGAAGATAGATATCAGAACTTAAGTGCTGAAGGACGTTCAGATAAGGACAGTAGCTGATTGAAGGAAAGAAGATCGAGATAAACATAAGAAGAGATATGCATGAAGAAGGAATTCTATGAAGAATAGAATACTTGGAAGAAAAGATATCTGATTGATATATTTTAGGAAGCAGAATTATATTCCATATCAATTAGTGATTATCTTGTAAATGTGTAGTATATAAACACAGACATAGGGTTTACACTATAAGTGTTATCATATTCGAGAAGATTATTCATTGTAACCCTAACAGCTCTCGTGATATTTGTTCATCACTGAGAGGTAACAGTTCCATACTGTAATAGAGTTTATTGTTTCAATAAAGTTTGTTTTCTGTTACTTAAGATATTAAAGTTCGATTTGATTGTATTTTACACTGTATTCACCCCCTCTACAGTGTGTGTGACCTAACAAGTGCTATCAGAGCTTATCTATTAACACACATACAGTTAAAGATCCAAACACAATCATGTCTGACACAGAAACTCCAACTAAGCCTACCAAAACTGAAGAACCACCAAAGACACAAATTCAGAGTCGGTATGAGACCATCAGAGTTCCCATACTAAGACCATCTGAATATGCCATATGGAAGGTGAGGATGACCATGTTCCTGGAAGCAACAGATCCAGAATATCTTGATAGAATCAAGGAAGGGCCTCACAAACCAACCAAGCTCGCTGTTGCAGTTGCAGGTGAAGCAACAAAGACCGTACCAAAGGAGAAGAGTGATTATACTGCTGAAGATATAGCATCAATTGCTAAGGATGCTAAGGTACGACACTTACTACATAGTGCCATTGATAATGTAATGTCAAACAGGGTAATCAACTGCAAGACTGCAAAGGAGATATGGGATGCTCTGGAAACAAGGTGTCAGGGAACCGACACAATTAAGAAGAACAGGAAGACAATACTCACTCAAGAGTATGAACACTTTGACTCAAAGGCTAATGAGTCATTGACTGATTTATATGATCGATTTGTCAAACTTTTGAATAATTTGTCATTGGTTGATAAAGAGTATGATCTTGAAGATTCAAACCTTAAATTCCTGTTAGCTCTTCCTTAATGCTGGGATTTGAAGGCAACAACAATAAGAGACAACTACAATCTTGATGAAACAACTCTTGATGAAATTTATGGAATGCTTAAGACTCATGAACTTGAGATGGAACAAAGAAGCAAGAGAAAATGAGGAAAGTCAAGGACAGTTGCTCTTAAGGCTGAAGAAGAATCCCCCAAGGCAGCTACCTCAAGGAAAGACAAGGGTAAAGCTCTTTTCACAAAGTCTGATACTGAGTCATCAAGTTCTGAAAGTGATGATGACTCAGATTCTGAAAGCTTTCCTGAGACTGATGCTGATGAGGAGATGATGAAGCTGTGTGCTCTTATGGTGAAAGGGATCACAAAGATTGCATACAGGAAGTTCAGGAAGGGAAAGAAGTTTTCCAGGAAAGGCATAAGTTCTGATAAGAAGAATTTCAGAAGATCTGAAGGCAGAGGAGGAAAGTCTGATAGAGGAGATTATACCAATGTCAAATGCTATAACTGTGGTGAGAAAGGCCACATATCTCCTGATTGCAAGAAGGTAAAGGGTGACAAAGGCAAGGCTCTTGTCACAAAGCAGAAAAGCTGGACAGACACCTCAGACTCTGAAAGTGAGGAGAACTATGCGTTGATGGCAAATGCTGATAAAGAAAGTGCTGAGAGCAGTTCTGAAGCTGCTGAAACAAAGGTACCTCAGACTACTTATGCTTTTCATACTGATGATATTAATGAGTTGAGAAGATATCTTAAAACCATGTTTGTTAGTTATAGAGATCAAACTTTAACATGTGAAAGATTAACTTCTGAAAATCTTACTTTTAAGAAAAGAAATGATTTCTTAGAAAAAGAGTTAGTTATGTTCCATCAAACTCAGAAGGATAGAGATGATGCTTTTTATGTTAGGGATGAAGTGCTAAAAATGAATGAATCTCTAAAAACTGAGTTAGAAAAGGAAAGAGAGATAATCAGGACTTGGACTAACTCTGGCAGAACAACTCAAAATTTGCTAAGTAGTGAAAATTGGAAAGAGGGCTTAGGTTATGGAGAGGATAAGAATGATAAAGGAACTGTAGAAATTAAGCCTGTTGTTAAGCAAAAGCCAAAGTTAAAACCTGTTAAGTTTGTAACTGTAAAGTCTGATAATGATAAATCAGAAGTTAGAGAGGAATTAACTTCTGACAAACTAAAACAGGAAAAGACAGCTGAAGTAAATATAGGCTTAATGACTAAGAAGCAACTTAAGCATAAGCTGAAAGATGTTAAGAATGCAAACAAGGTAAAATCATCTAGGAAAAATAGGAATGGAAAGGAAGGTGTGAATAAAAGCAATGATTATAAGCCTGTTCCTGATGCTCCTAGGAAAACTTGTCATAACTGTGGAAGTTCTAACCATCTGGCTTCTTTTTACAGGAAGAATAAGAACATAAACTCCTTACCTGCAAAGTCAGGAGTTAAGAGTCAGTCTGTTAGATATAAACCACAAAATCCTTGTTTTCATTGTGTTAGTTTATGGCATTTCATTTATACTTGTAAGGAATATCATAGTTTGTACTATGATTATTATCAAATAAAACCTTCTTTGAAGAAAGTTTTCATTGTTCCTTCTAGTGTAAATTCTGATACAAAGTCTGATAGTGTAAATTTTGATAAGAAAAATGTTAACATAAACTCTGATGCTAAATCCGTTGCAAATGTTAACAAACTTGATAAGGCCAAAGGATCCAAGCAAGTCTGGGTCCTTAAAACTAATCATTAGTGGTCTTTGTGATTGCAGGGCAACAGAAAAAATATTCTAGTTCTGGACAGTGGATGTTCAGGACATATGACTGGAAATAAGGCCCTGCTATCAGACTTTGTGGAAAAAGCTGGCCCAAGTATTTCTTATGGAGATGGCAACATTGGAAAAACATTGGGATATGGCAATATCAATCCAGGGAATGTCATCATTAAAGATGTAGCTCTGGTCTCAGGACTTAAACATAATCTGCTGAGTATAAGTCAAATTTGTGACAGAGGTTATCATGTTGATTTCTTTGTAGAACACTGTGAAGTTGTGAGTAAATCCAAAGGCAAAGTTGTTCTGAAAGGATACAGGCGTGGTAACATTTATGAAGCTAAGCTTTCAACAAGTACTGATGGTTCTGCAATCTGTCTGATGAGTAGAGCATCAATTGAAGAAAGCTGGAATTGGCACAAGAAACTCTCTCATTTAAATTTCAACAATATAAATGAACTAGTCAAGAAAGATCTTGTGAGAGGACTGCCAAAGTCAGTATTTGCTCCTGATGGCCTTTGTGATTCTTGTCAGAAGGCCAAACAAAGAAAATCTTCATTTAAGAGCAAGACTGAATCATCAATTCTTGAGCCTTATCATCTATTACATGTTGATCTATTTGGTCCAGTGAATGTCATGTCTATTGCAAAGAAGAAATATGCGTTGGTCATAGTGGATGAGTTCACCAGATACACATGGGTGTATTTCTTGCACATAAAAAGTGAAACATCATCTATCTTGATTGATCATGTCAAACATCTGGATAAATTGGTTAAAGATTCTGTGAAAACCATAAGGAGTGATAATGGCACTGAGTTCAAGAATTTGATAATGGAAGAGTTCTGCAAAAACCATGGAATTAAGCAGGAATTTTATGCTCATGGAACTCCACAGCAAAATGGAGTTGTTGAAAGGAAGAATAGAACTCTCATTGAAGCTGCACGTACAATGTTTGAAGAAGCAAAGCTTCCAACCTATTTCTGGGCTGAAGCTGTGCAGACTGCTTGTTTTACTCAAAATGCAACACTCATTAACAAGCAAGGAAAAACACCATATGTGATGGTGAAGAAAAAGAAGCCAAATCTGAAGTACTTTCATGTATTTGGATGCAAGTGTTTTGTTCTCAAGACTCATCCTGAACAGCTATCCAAGTTTGATCTAAAAGCTGATGAAGGAATATTTGTTGGATATCCACTTTCCACAAAAGCCTTCAGAGTCTATAATTTGAGAACAAAAGTGGTCATGGAATCTATCAATGTCTCTTTTGATGACAAGAAGATTACTGGTCTTGAAGATTTTATTGACCATGATCAGCTGAGATTTGAAAATGAAGACTCAAATTCTGATACTGAAAATCCTGACAGTCTAAGTCCTGATACTGTAAACTCTGATGGATTAAACTCTGATGTTATTGAAACTGTGGTGACTACGCCAAAGGAAGATACACCTATGCAGGGGGAGCATACTCAAGATCTTACCACATCTCAAGAAACATCAGAACATACATCTGGCTCTTCAAGTTCTGATTCATCAAGTTCTGATAAGCCAAGTTCTGATAGTGCTGAAAATCTAAATTCTGAAGAATCCAACTCAGAGAGCATAGTTTTAGGGGGAGCATCAGAAAATGAAAATGAAGACAACATGGATCATGGGGGAACATCCAGTTCTAAAGAAAACCTTCCATCTGCAAGGAAGTGGACTAAATCACATACACCTGATTTGATAATTGGAAATCCTGATGCAGGTGTCAGAACTAGAATGGGTACTTCAAACGAATGTCTTTACAATTTTTTTCTCTCTCAGACTAAGCCAAAGAAAGTGGAAGAAGCTCTTCAAGATGCTGATTGGGTGCAAGTAATACAGGAAGAGTTAAATGAATTTGAAAGAAACAAAGTCTGGATCCTAGTGCCAAGACCAAATAATAGATCTGTTGTTGGTACAAAGTGGGTATTCAGAAACAAAACTGACAGTGATGGCATAATTACAAGGAATATAGCAAGGCTGGTTGCAAAAGGATATTCTCAACAGGAGGGAATTGATTATGATGAAACATTTGCACCAGTTGCTAGATTAGAAGCCATAAAAATATTTTTGGCTTATGCTGCTCACAAGAAGTTTACTGTCTTTCAAATGGATGTGAAAAGTGCTTTTCTCAATGGAGAATTGGAAGAGGAAGTATATGTTGAACAACCTCCAGGCTTTGTAGATTCCAAACATCCAGATTACGTCTACAGGCTTGATAAAGCACTTTATGGACTTAAGCAAGCTCCCAGAGCATGGTATGAGACTTTAGCTCAGTTTCTTCTGGAAAGTGGATTCAACAGAGGGACTATAGACAAAACACTGTTCTACCTCAACCATGGAAAGGACTTACTTCTGGTCCAGATTTATGTTGATGATATCATTTTTGGGTCTACAAATGACAGACTTTGTAAGAAGTTTGCCAAACTGATGCAGTCAAGGTATCATATTAGTATGATGGGGGAACTTAGCTATTTTCTGGGCCTTCAAGTCAAGCAGAATGAAGAAGGCACTTTTATTTGTCAAACTAAGTATACCAGAAACTTGCTGAAGAAACTTAGAATGCAAGATTGTTCAAGTGCATCCACTCCCATGGCCACTGCAACAAAACTGGATAAGGATACTGGTAAATCAGTAGATATTACGGATTACAGAGGTATGATTGGCTCTCTACTCTATCTAACTGCTAGTAAACCTGATATCATGTATGCTACCTGTCTTTGTGCAAGATTTCAAGCAGATCCAAGAGAACCTCACTTAACAGCTGTGAAAAGAATTTTCAATTATCTTAAAGGAACAGCTGATCTGGGATTGTGGTATCCTAGAGAATCAGATTTTAAACTAATAGGTTACTCAGATGTTGATTTTGCAGGTTGCAAAATTGACAGGAGAAGCACAAGTGGAAGCTGCCAATTTCTTGGAGGCAGATTGGTTTCTTGGTTCAGCAAGAAACAAAAGTCAATTTCCACATCAACTGCAGAAGCAGAGTATATTGCTGCAGGAAGCTGTTGTGCACAGATTCTTTGGATGAAGAATCAGTTACTGGATTATGGGTTAACATATTTCAAAATCCCTATTTACTGTGATAATCAAAGTGCTATTGCTATGACAGGTAATCCAGTTCAACACTCTATGACAAAGCACATCAGCATCAGGTACCACTTCATCAGGGAACATGTAGATGAAGGTACAGTGGAGTTGCACTTTGTTCCAACAGATCAACAACTAGCAGATATCTTTACAAAACCATTGTGTGAAGCTACCTTTACAAGATTGGTAAATGAACTTGGAATGGTTTCAGGTTCTTTTTCTAAATCTGCTTAGTTTTGTTCTGTTGCATCAGACTATATGATCAGTATTAACAGAATTTAATCTCTTTATGTATTCTGTGCTTACTTGAAAAATGTGTTTGAGTACTGACTGTTGTCTGATATATGTTTCTAAACTCTGATAAGTGATATGTCTGTTTAAGTAACTATTCAATCCTATGAGGATAACTGTGCTAGATGCTGACCTAGTAGTCTTCAATAAACAAGGGATCCCATGTAAGAAGTAATTATTTCTGTGGAAATCTGTTGACACAAGCAAATTCTGATAATTGAGCTTAGTTGAGTTTACTTTGTCTATCTTATTACTAAGTCACAAACTAAAATAATGCTACTCATTTGTTAAGTTCTGATGCTAGTAAATCTGCTGAATGCACTAAGTACTGATAAACCTCACCTATCAAAAGAAAAAGCAAAAGAACCAAGGATTAAAAATCAGGTACTCCTTTGAGATCTAGAGTAAAAACGTGGAAGGGAAGACCCAAGTGCATTGCTGGTATTAAGTAATATGCATCAGAAAAGCAAATAAAATTTTTCTTGGTGACTTTTCACACTCTATGATTACTGGAGAAATACTCTGATAATAGCATAAATTCTGATAAGCAGTCGTAACTCACTTACACTGAGAAGCCACTGTAAAATGGAATTTAAAAAGATGCATAAAGTTAGCACAAAATAGATGAGGTGGACTCAAACATGATCTCATTCAACAGTAGGTTTCAGAATAATGACAGCTCTTTAGCAAAGTTTTAGTTATACCTTATTTCTAAGGTACACTGAAGTGAATCAGACTTTACTCTTTGTCTGATATTTAGCTTAATGCACACACTAACCACTCCATATGAATGATGAAAATCACTGTGGTGATCTATGTTGTTTTAGATGAACAGTCATTATGTCACATTGCACAAATTCTGAGGACAAGTTCTGATTGCATGTTCTGATAATTAAGTTCTGAAGAATATAAATCAGAATTTGTGTAAGGACTTACCAAGATAGGCATTCCTTTTTCGAGTTAAGAAATTATGTTCTGATGACTGTTAAGTTCTGATATAAGTCTAAGTTCTGATATTACAGTCTGATTCTTTACTTGACTTATTTGTGGATAAATTTGGAAACAGTCTCGGTTCAAACTAGAATATGTTGAAGTGGAAGATTAATAGTCACTATGGTTAGGGTTAGTGGTACTCGTACTTGAACAATCAACTTTTACTTGCTTCTTGTGCGCATTAAACCATGTTTTCTCTTTCCAATGAATGTTTTTCTTTTTCCAAGTCTGGGGAGACGAGGTAGAATTAATTCTACCTGTCAGCATTAAATTTCTTTACGTCTCCTGGCATTCTCTTGCCTATATAAGCAACCACTTCATATCAGCCTTCCCATCAAATCTTTTCTCACAAACTTACCTTCATACTTTTTCTATCAAAAACACCATGGTCAGATACAACATGTTTTTGAACTACGAAACCTTCAATATGGAGCTAAGCTGTGCCGATTGGCAGTAGGAATGGCACGTTACTGCCATTCCTGATGAGATCTGGGACTCTGTTCCCCAGGAGGTACTCACCCACCTCCTGTTCTTCTATATGGATTACCATCGCCATCTGGAGTGATTGGAGGAGGAAAGGCTGGAAGCTCTCCGCCAGCAAGAGCGAATCATTTGACTCGCCATTCTGTTTGTCGAGAGTAGGAAGAAGAAATGATTTATTTTCTTCTTCCTGTTTTTCTTCATCATCAGCCTTGCCCTGCTTCTTGAGCTAGGACTAAGGCTGTTGATGTTAGGTTTAGCAGCTTAGGGAAATCTTGTATAAGTTCTGATGTAATTTCAATTTCATGAATGTATTCTCTTGATATATTAATGAAATTTGTTTTTGTTTCAAGATTTTGTTCTGAGATATTTTAATGCATTGTTAAATCCTGTTACATATTCATATTCTGATGACCATATAAATACTGTGTTAATTTAAGTTCTGATTTTCCTTTATTAGTACTTACTCATCTGATTTATCTTGGTCATTTTCACTTGATTTATTTTCAGAATATTAATGTTGCAGTGAAAAATAATTTGAATAAGTGGGAACAGTTTCAATTTTGCATTAAAACTGATTCACCTTGATTAATGGAATATCTGGGTAAGTGAAACGGTTTTTCCTTGAAAAACTGCAAGTGGGTGGTAATTATTGCTTATTTACCGTGCCCATTACTTCTTGCTTTATCTATGTATGACAGTTGTCAAGGTATGCTCCACTACTTTTAAATGCATGTCTGCCAGGTGTCTCAACGGTTACTTTTTGTGTATAAGTAACAGAGAGAAAAGATTGTCAAATCTTTTATTTACTTTTCTCTTTTATCTCTCTCTCTCTTTACTTTTCTCCTTTCTCACCTACTGACAATTTTTCATATAGACATTTTCTCAAACACAATACAGGCAACCGCATTTCTCTCAAATTTTAATGGCACCCAAGGACATAATCTTCCATGGAGCAAAGTTAGTTCCTAATAACTTCTCTGTTATACTTAACACGTCAGAGGCACCCTCCGAACTTCATTTCATTCAGGATTTTCTCACTAGTTCTGATATTGGGTACGCTCTAACTGAGCCTGAATCAGTCTCTGGAGTTCAAGTACTGGAGTTCTGGAGGAGTGGAGTATATGATGATGGTGGTGCTCAAGGGTCCCCGAGTATTATCTTTTCATCAGAGGAAAATGAGTATGTTGTGACTTTGTCTACGGTTCGACAAGCACTGCAGCTACCTGAGAACTGTGTTTATTCTACTGTTGACGAACCAATTCTTCAGAACATGATGGCCAGTCTAGGATATGAGGGAACATTGGCAAAGCTTGGCAAGTTTAAGAGATCTTTCATAAGGAGGGAATGGAGTTTCTTCTTTGACTGCATTACCAAGGCTTTTGCCAACAAATGCTCAAATTTCGATGCAATTCCCATATTCAGCCAACAAATCGGGTATGCTCTTATAAATCAAACTGATTTTGATTATGCAAGTGCTGTCTTAGGTTTTATTGGGGATAGGATGACAGAAGATCGAAATACTGTATATTTTGCCAGATTTTTTCAGCTTATTCATAGGTTCTGTTGTAATCAGCCCCAAAGTTTTGGTGATTTAATTCCATCCTTCAGAATAGCTAAAAGAGCTTTCACTGATCTATTATCTACTGATAATAAGAAGGCTGTGTTAAGACCCCTCTTAATACCTTTATCTGTCAAACAAGCCTTAATCACTTATGACCCTGTTAAGTACACTGCACTTTATCCTGATGTTCAACCATCGGAACCTCATCCCTCAGCACCTACTGTGAAGCCTTCATCTTTCAAACCTAAGAGGACATCGACTGTTCCTCAAACACCTCAAAAGAGAAGGAAGATTGCCTTGAGAGATGAATCTAATACTGAGGAACAGGTTCCTTCTTCAGAACCTGTTGTTAAAGAAGCTGAACAAGTGACTTCTCAGAAGGATTCTGGAATTGGGGGATCTAGGCTTCTCAAGAGGCTTAGAAGAATGACAGTTCCTGAAACTCCCAAAGAATCCAAATCTTCAAAGAGATACAAGAAGCAGAGGGCAAAAAGACCTGTTTCAGATGATGAAGTAGCAGCAACTCAGGAAGGGGATCAGGAATCTCTGATCTCACAAGAAAAGGAATTTGCTAAAGTCACTTCTTCTTCATCCACTCCATCTCAGGAAGCTATTTCTGAAAAGGTCAACACACCATCTGTATCTCCTGTTGATCCAGGCACAAGTTCTGATATTGATGTTCAAAACTTGGTTGTGCCTGTAGTAACTCTCTTAGAAGCTCCAACATCAAATAATCCATCAACAACACCTGTTACTGATATCGTTCCAACTCCAGAGTTATCTACTATACCTTCTCTGCATCTAGATGCTGATGATCAGAATTTAGGTAAGCATCAGGATATGGCTATTGATCAGAACTTAGAACCAGATCCGCAATTAGAGGATGTTGAAGCCTCCATTGCTACTCACACTGTTGTTTTATTAGAAGATACTGATTCTTTAAGTTCTGATGCTGCAAATACTGGAGATACTGGTGATGCTGCTCCAACTGCAGATGCTGATGAAGCAGGTCCTTCAGGACATGCTCCTCAACAAACTATTCTTAAGTCTGAACTTGTTAAGAAGTTTGTTACCAGAGAAGCACCAGTGCCTTGGAGTGAAACTCCTGCGGGACAGGAGTGGACTAGGGAATGGAACTCAGTTTCCTGTGTTCCAACTGCAAAGCATCTTGCTGAGCACTTGACAAAAGCTGATGAAATGTTAAATTCTGATGATTTCAAAACACAGCTTAGAGTCACTGCATTGAGTAATAAACATCTACAAGGTCTTTATTCAACTAATCATGCAGAGCTATACAAGATTCAGGATGAATTTATCAAACAGGAACAAGTTCAAAAGATTGATAAGAAAAAGTTCTTCCAACCTACCTTTGACATGATTGCTTATATTGAGAAGACTCAAGATACTCAACAAGCTCAGATTGATGATATTCTGAAAAATCAAGCTTCTCAGCAATCACAACTTAATGAAATCCAAGCCTCAGTGGAATTGCTTGTCTCTCTTCTACTACCTACTGATGCCAAAAAGGGGGAGAAAGTAATTAAGTCCAAATGCAAGACTGACAAGACACTGAAAGGGAAGGATGATGAAAAGGATGATCAAGGAAACTCTGGAATGGGTAGAGGTCATAGTCAAGGTAGAGGTTTCACATCAAGAAAAGCTGAAATCACAATTCACAGGACAAGTTCTGATGCTGGAAAAGGAATTAGTTCTGCTACTGGTAAAAGGATAAGTTCTGATGAACTTTTAGATCTTGATGAAGAAATGTCAAGACAGTTATTTCTTCAGGAAAATCCAGGAATGGACTTGGAGAGTTTAATGGAAGAAGAAGCCAGACTTAAATCACAGAAAGTCACATCTAAATCTGAAGCTTCTGGTAAAAAGCCACTTCCAAAACTTAAAGGCATTGTGATAAAAGAAAGGACAAATGCTGAAGCAACATTGGCTAAATCACAACCACAGATAGATCCAAGATCCAAGGGTAAAGAAAAGGTTGGTGAACCTATCAAGGTTTATGTGCCTCCTGAGAATGAAGAAATCACTGATGAAAATGATGATCTTGCTCTGACATCAAGAAAAGTTCTTAAAACAACCTCTGACATGGCTCAAGTTGTTCAGAGTCAAGATACTGTAAGTTCTGATATTCAAAAGAAGCAAGTAACCTCTGACACAGCTCAAGTTAACTTGATATCAGAAGATAGAACAAAGACACTCCTACCAGGTTTCACTAAATCAAAACAGACTCAACCTTTGAAGACTGCTGCAAGTGGTTTTGAAGCAAGAGTAGTTACTGGAAAGGAAGCAAGGGATAAAACTAGATTGAGAAGTGCTGATGAAAGAAGAATACATAACACTACCAATGATCCAACTTCCTTGAGTGAACCAGGTTTTTGGAGCAACTCCTGAGAGATTGAATCAACTGGAATCTGTACAAATGGTTTACCATACCTACTTGAAAGAACACATCTTGTTGTACTTCATGACAGATGGTAGGGTTTATCATATAAGGCAAAATGCCATTCCATTGAAGTATTTTAAAGAATTGGAGCATGTACTATTCTTACTTCAAGTGGATGACAGATTGACAGGAACTGCTGCAAACTATTTGAAGGAACAGATTCAGAGACAGAAAAGGCTTTATTCTGTTAAGTCTGACAGCACATATGTTCCAAAGTACAGAGATCACAAGGGTGATATAGTTGAAATGAAGCCCAATTCTGCTCAAATTATAACTACCTTTCTAGGTTACAGGGCTGTGGAATTCAATCTTGAGTCTGATAAAGCATATTTGATCAGACTGGATCAGGATATAAGAAAAGCTAAGATTAATGATTTCAGGGCTGCGATCTTTCAAATTTGTGAAGATACTGCAGAGCTTAAAGATGCTAAAAGGAGAATGATTGATGAACTTAGATATGCTGAGAGATGTTTATTGAAGAACTATCTCAGAACAACTCCTGACATCAGAGAGATAAGAAGATGAAGCCAAGTCAAAGATCTACAACTGCTTAAATTCTGATATTTGTACAGACTGAAGTTGTTATCAGAAATTAAAAGATTGGTAAAGCTTTAAGGACTGTAAGTTGTAGTTATCTAGTCTAATTCTCATGCATTTGTACTTAATGTTTTTGACATCATCAAATATCTGTTAAACTTGTATATTTTGCTAATTTACAAGTTGGGGGAGATTGTTAGATATATTTGATAATGTCATGGCTAATATGATTTATGTTTAGTTTTCAGATTTTACTTAACAGGACAAATCAGTATTTAACTGGAAATCAGTACTTATACTGGAAGTCAGGACTTAAGGATATCAGTACTTATATTATCAGGAGATAATCATCAGAAGATAGATATCAGAACTTAAGTGCTGAAGGACGTTCGGATAAGGACAGTAGCTGATTAAAGGAAAGAAGATCGAGATAAACATAAGAAGAGATATGCATGAAGAAGGAATTCTATGAAGAATAGAATACTTGGAAGAAAAGATATCTGATTGATATATTTTAGGAAGCAGAATTATATTCCATATCAATTAAAGATTATCTTGTAACTGTGTAGTATATAAACACAGACATGAAAGGAATATGTCCTAAGTCCAATCATGTATAAGGATTTAGGAATAACTTTTATGTAATATGTTTTGATTTTATTGATATTAATAAAAGACTTGTTTTGTTTTTATTACGGGCTTTATCTATTTAAGTGTTTAAATAAGATATACCATAGTTTAGAGTAAAGCTTTTTATGGATTATGATGAGATCATAATAGTGAGACCTAAAAAGATGATAACTCTAAACTTAAATAGTTCCTGGTCATAGGATTACTAACTGGTAATTAATAATCCGCAAAGATCGGTACATACTATGCTTGCTTCATTATGAAGGATGTGTGTTCTCATAGACATTTGTGTGGTGACACTATAGCTAGTATGTAGGTGCTTATTATAGAATAAGTTCACTGAACATGACTCGCACAGCTGAACAACTGATGGAGTTCACTCACGTGTCAGCAGTTGTTCACCTAGTGATAGTTGTACAAGTATCCTTAGACTTGAGGTCATCATAGTCATCTTATGTACACTGAACTATGCTTTGGTTTAGTTCTTAGTCTCCAGGGACAATTATTAGGGCTCTTCTGGGTATAGGAATTTGTACACGAAGATAGTGTATGATCAATAAAGGATCTACCCCTTCCAGTGAAGGAAGCGAATGTTCAAGGCTGATCCACTTATGCTAGTTCAGGAATCTCTGGCCAGAGTAAATGAAATTAGAAAGGAGTTTCTAATTTGCATAGAACTACGCATAGTAAATGGTAAGCAAAGTGATTGAATTAGATAGGCTTGACACGAGATCCATGCCTTGTATTTAATCGGGACATTGTAGGGTAGAAGGAGTTTATTGTACAGTAACTATTCACTGACAGGTTCTTGGTATTCTAAGCAGTGAATTCATATTATCCGGATAGTCGCGATATGTTGAGAAGCATCACTCACGATGTAGAATAAATGTGATTAATTAATTAATCATATTTAATAAATTAGAGAATTTATATAAATAATGATAAAATAGTTTTATTATTATTTATTTCTACTACCGGCTTAATATTGAACCTACAGGGTCACACCATAAAAAGAGAATGATTTAATGGTGGAGGAATTAATTAATAATGGCTAAATAATAATTTATTTGTGAAATAAATAATTAATTGGCAAATTTAATAATTGATTAAATGAGATTTAATTGATTATAAATTAATTAAGAAAAGTTCTTAATATTATTAATTAAAGGATTTATTTTTGGAAATTAAATCAAGAGAGAGAATTATTTCTAAAGTGTTTAGAAAAAGGATTAATATTTAAAAGGTGTTTTACTTATTAATGAGAATAATAAATGGGATAATAATAATATTATTTATGGGAAAATTTCAGCTGAAAATTTTGCCTATAAATACACTATTATAGACCCTATTTTATTCGAACCCCACATCAAACCCGAAAACCCAAAAAGTTTGGAAAACCCAATTCTCTCCACCTCCTTCCTCCTCCTTAACATCGTTTTCTTGGTGGATACCGGTGGAGTGCTTCACACTTGAGGAGCAACTGCTAAGGATCTCTGATCGTTGTCTCCGAATTATTTTAAAAGGTTAGATTCGATCCCTCGAATTTTTATTCACGATTTATATGCTTTTATTTGGATTTTATATGTGTAAAAGTGTTTTGCCATGCATTCGCTGCGTTTAAAATCCAACAAGACATAGGGTTTACACTATAAGTGTTATCATATTCGAGAAGATTATTCATTATAACCCTAGCAGCTCTCGTGATATTTGTTTATCATTGAGAGGTAACAGTTCCATACTGTAACAGAGTTTATTGTTTCAATAAAGTTTGTTTTCTGTTACATAAGATATTAAAGTTCGATTTGATTGTATTTTACACTGTATTCACCCCCTCTACAGTGTGTGTGACCTAACAGGTGGGAACCCTGGTAAGTTCTCTGGAAACACATCCTTAAATTCGTTCACTATGGGTATGTCCTGTATATTAGGGACTCCGTTCTTGGTATCTACCAAATAAGCCAAATAGGCCTCGTTACCTTTCCTTAATAACCTTTTTGCCTGTAGCATGGTCAGAAATTTCTGGTTCTGTCGTTGACCTCTAAACACTACTTCTTTCCCATTTTGCACTCTTATCTTTACCCTTTTCTGTTCACAATCTATTTGAGCTCCATTACTGGATAACCAATCCATTCCTAAGATTACATCAAATTCTCCTAACGCAAATGGGATTAGGTCAACCTCGAAGACCTTCCCTTCTAATTTCAACTTGCACTTAGGGTGTACTTGATTCACAGGAATTATTTCTTTGTTTGCTATTTCCACTTGTAATACCTCGCGTAAGGGTATGGTGTTAAGTTTTAACTTTTTCGCAAAATCTTGAGATATAAATGACTTGGTTGCTCCAGAATCAAATAGGATATTTGCATGTTCGGAATTTAACAAAAGGGTACCTGCTATCACGTCAGTGTTTCGGACAACATCTTGAACGGTCATATTGAAGGTCCTAGCAGCTGGGGGTCGGTTGGATGCAGCTCTGCTCATCCCTGAGGCTGGGGGCTTCAATGTCGGGCAATCCTTTCTCATGTGTCCTACCTTCCCACATTGGAAACATGTCACATTGGGTCGGGTGCAGTTATTGGCAAGGTGTCCGATTTGGTCACACCTGTAACATTTCAAAGGGGCTCTCACCTGGGTACACACTCCATGGTGTCTTCTCCCACATGTCTGACATTCGGGTATTGGGGGCACGGGGTTGGTTATGGAATGTTGCCCTAGATTTTCCGCCGTCCTGGCCAACACTCTCACTCAGGGCCTTTCTGAACCCGGGGCCTCGTGCAGGTTGGGACACCGCTCCCCTGATGAACCTGCTTGGAAGGCTCCTGTTCCCAGTTCCTACTCCTCCTCCTCCGCTTTGGCTTCCTATCTTCCTCTTCCTATTTTCCTTTTCCTTCACACTTTACTCGCTGCTAGCTTCAACAATTGAGGCTTTCTGCACTAAGGTGGCATAGTTTGTCAGTTCTAACACCGCCACTCGGTTTTGGATCCACTATTTCAGACCAAGCTGAAACCTTCACGCTTTCTTTTCTTCGGTATTCACAAACTCAGGCACAAATTTTGACAACTCAGTAAACTTGGCCTCATATTCTGCCACAGTCATCTTATCCTTTTTCAACTCCAGAAATTTAATCTCCATATGGGTTTCCACAAACCTAGGGAAATACTTGTCTAAGAACATTCGGGTAAATCTATCCCATGGGATCACAACATTAGTCTCTAGGTTTCGTTTGGACTCCCACCAGTAGTTAGCTTCTCCTTTCAGCGTGTAAGAAGCGAAAATGGTCTTGTGTTGTTCCTCTACACCTAGTATCTCGAAGGACTTTTCTATCTCTTTGAGCCAGGCTCGTGCTTCAACGGGGTTGGCAGATCCTAGAAACTCTGGGGGTTTGAGAGATTTGAAGGCCCTAAAGGCAGTGGCTTGATAAGTGGCATTTTATACCACTTAGAACGTCTTAAAATGGCTTAAATTGGTGTCTTGAAATCAAGTATTTTATGTATTTGATGCGTTTTTCTAGTGTTTATGCATTTCAGGGTATTAGTTGCATTTCAGAGGAGGAATCATCAAGAATAAGCCTTGGCATGTGTTCACCATTGCGAGAGGAAAAGAACGGGCAGATTACGGCGAAGAAACGGAGCAAACCTGGAATTTTTCCAGTAGGGTCCTGCGCGCCCGCGCAGCAATGCTGAGCGGCAGCGCAGCAGCCTTGCGCGCCCGCGCAGAAATGCTGAGCGGCCGCGCAGGGTCGGGGAAAAAGCTGAATTATTTTAGACTTCTACTTCTGTTTGGCTTCCAACTTCTATGTAATCTGAGTTTTATGGGACTATTATATAAGTAGATTTGAGACGTTTTTATAGAGAATATGAAGGAGATTATGTTTTAGATTGTGTTTTGCACAAGAAGCGAAGGAGATAAGGAAGAAGACCGATTTAGCACACCGCAATGAAGAGGAAGCATATATTCTTGTGATTCTTGTTTCGTTGTAACGTTGGATGCTAGTTTTCTTGCTTTGACTTATTTACTCTTGTGACGTACTCTGTTTTAATATAATTAGTTTAGTTATTATTTTCTTGTGTCGTTTATCATGATTTCATATGAACCCATGATGGCGATAAGTTCTATTATGGGCTAATCGTGATCATGGGGTTGCAACGGATTTATTATGAAATTCTTTAGTTAATTGTTTAATACTTTAGTGTGTGATGATTGCATGATATCTAGTATTGGTTGTGCGTATTCATCTTATGTGCGTCGCGAACATATAAGATAGGGTGTTAATCTCTTGTGAAGCGACAGTGGATTTTGAGATTTAGAACTTGCCATGCTAGCATAGGTTCATGTACGTTGTGCATGATTAGTGGGTAACTCTAACAGTTTTATTTGCCTTATGTAATCAAAAGGAATAACTTGTGCTTAAATCGTTGTGTTGTCAATTTCTGTAGACATATAGGAACTCAACATAATTGATGACTATTCAACTTCTATCTTAATTGTGGATGCTTGGTAGAATGGTATTAGTACAATGAAAGTTGGCTTTTATCAGTTTCGTGTTATTCGATTAATATCATCACTGTCACATGCTAAAGGTAATAACAATGGCTATAGAAGGAAGTAATAATGAAGTTGTGATCTCATGAGTGTTTTATTATTGATAAATTGAAGTGTTAGTTAAGTGATTAATTAAGTAGTTAATTATAGTTAATATTTAATCAATAATTTTAAGTGTTATCTTAACATTGAGAAGTAATCATACATTGGTGAGTGAGTTTAATTAGACAATAACTTAGTCTGAGTCTCTGAGGGAACGAACTAGAAAGTATTCTATATTACTTGCGAACGCGTATACTTGCGTGAATATTAGTGCGTGATTTCGCCCTAACAAGTTTTTGGCGCCGCTGCCGGGGACTCGGCGTATTTGTTTAGTTTATGTACTTACCATCATTGGTCATTAGGACTCAGTGATTAGGACGTAGTAGTTAATTACTCTTTTCGGTTGTATTTCAGGTACTTTAGCAAGCGTTTATGCAAACTCGTTCTCGTGCTCGCAAGAGGACCTTAGATACAGCTGAGGAGAAAGACGAAGTTCTTGATACTCCGGAGAAGTTAGATTTTGAGGATTCGGATTCAGGAACTGAGCAGAAAGAACCAGTAAACATGGGAGATCGTATTGTTCAAGCTGATCTAGCTCTTATGGATTTTTCTCGGCCTAAAATTGATGACATTCAGTCAAGCATCCTTCATCCGGCTATTCAAGCTAACACCTTTGAAATCAAGCCGGGCACTATTCAGATGGTGCAGAATTCTGTTTCTTTTGGAGGAGCGGCAACTGAAGACCCCAACATGCACATAAGGAATTTTGTCGAGATCTGCAGCACTTTTAAGTATAATGGCGTGACTGATGACGCTATCAAGTTGAGGCTTTTCCCATTCTCACTGAGGGATAAGGCTAAAGACTGGTTACATTCTGAACCAGCTGGGTCCATCACTACGTGGCAAGATCTTGCGCAAAAGTTTCTGGTGAAGTTTTATCCAATGGCAAAGACTGCTGCTATGAGGAGTGCTCTTACTCAGTTTGCGCAGCAACCTACAGGATCTATGTGCGAGGCTTGGGAACGCTACAAGGAAATGTTGAGAAATGTCCACATCATGGAATGCCGGATTGGATGGTAATCACTGGTTTTTATAATGGTTTGGGGGCCCAATCTCAGCCCATGCTCGATGCAGCAGCTGGAGGCGCCTTATGGGCTAAAAGCTATACTGAGGCGTATAATCTTATCGAGACGATGGCTGCAAATGAGCATCAAAACCCAACTCAGAGGATGACGTCAGGCAAGGTAGCAGGCATTCTGGAAGTTGATGCAGCCACCGCTATTGCAGCCCAGCTCCAAGCGCTATCAATGAAGGTTGATTCTTTGGCTACGTATGGAGTTAATCAAATAGCTATGGTTTGTGAGCTTTGTGCAGGTTCTCATGCTACGGATCAGTGTTCTCTTGTCAACGAATCTGTTCAGTATGTGAATAATTATCAGCGACAACAGCAGCCTGTGCCAGCAACCTATCATCCTAACAACAGAAATCATCCAAATTTCAGCTGGGGGAATAATCAGAATGCTATTCAGCCACCATATCAGCAAGGAGTGAGTAAACTGTTTAACCCACCTGGATTCCAGCAACCACAGCAGTATGCTACAAGGCAATCATATCCTCAACAGGGAAGTGCAGCTGCACCTACTAGTGCTGATTTTGAGGAACTTAAGCTGTTGTGCAAGAGTCAGGCGGTTTCTATCAAGACCTTGGAAAATCAAATCGGTCAATTAGCCAATGCAGTGCTCAATCGTTAACCTGGCACTCTTCCCAGTGACACGAAAGTACCAGGCAGGAAGGAAGCTAAAGAGCAAGTCAAGGCTATTACCTTAAGGTCTGGAAAAGTAGCTGATGCTGAAAAGGCAAAAGAAGTCGAAGCTGAAGTTAGAGATGAAAAATCTAAGTAAAAGGAGAAAGTGGCGGAACCAAGGAAGACTACTGTTGAACACACTCTGCCTGAGGCTAATACAGGGGAGAAACAACTCTATCCTCCACCACCTTTTCCTAAGAGATTGCAGCAACAAAAGCTGGATAGACAGTTCGGGAAGTTTCTGGAGGTGTTCAAGAAACTTCACATCAATATACCTTTCGCTGAGGCTCTGGAACAAATGCCTAGTTATGCGAAGTTTATGAAGACTATTCTTTCAAGGAAGGTGAAACTGGATGACCTTGAAACCGTTGCTCTCACGGAAGAATGCAGCGCTGTTCTGCAGCAAAAGTTACCACCAAAACTGAAAAATCCAGGAAGCTTCACCATTCCTTGCACCATTGGCAATCTAACTTTTGACAAGTGCCTTTATGATTTGGGAGCAAGCATTAATCTGATGCCCTTGTCGATCTTTAAAAAGCTAGATCTGCCTGATCCAAAACCCACATACATGTCGCTACAATTGGCGGACCGTTCCATTACTTACCCAAGGGGCATAGTTGAGGATGTGCTCGTCAAGGTGGATAAGCTCTTCTTTCCTGCAGATTTTGTTATTCTGGATTTTGAGGAAGATAAGAAGATTCCCATAATCTTGGGGAGGCCTTTCTTGGCTACTGGCCGTACCTTGATAGATGTGCAAAAAGGGGAACTTACTATGCGGATCCAAGATCAGGATGTGACCTTCAACGTATTCAATGCAATGAAATTCCCTACAGAAGATGAGGAGTGTTTAAAAGTGGATGTGATTGATTCCGCAGTTACTTCGGAACTCGATCACATGCTAATGTCTGATGCATTGGAAAAGGCCTTAGTGGGGGATTTTGACAGCGATGATGAAGATAGCAACGAGCAATTACAATATCTGAACGCTTCTCCATGGAAGCGAAAGCTCGATATACCATTTGAATCTCTTGGTACTTCTGACCTTAAGAATGCTGAAGGGAAGCTCAAACCATCAATAGAGGAAGCACCTACCTTGGAGCTCAAACCATTACCTGAACACTTGAGATATGCTTTTTTAGGTGATTCATCTACGTTACCTGTTATTATTTCAGTTGACCTTTCAGGTAGTGAGGAAGACAAGCTCTTAAGGATTTTGAGAGAATTCAAATCGGCTATAGGATGGACCATAACAGACATCAAGGGGATAAGTCCTTCATATTGTATGCATAAAATTCTGTTAGAGGAAGGTAGTAAGCCAACTGTGGAACAGCAGCGAAGACTGAACCCGATCATGAAGGAGGTGGTGAAGAAAGAAATTCTGAAATGGCTAGATGCAGGCATCATTTATCCTATTTCTGACAGCTCGTGGGTGAGCCCCGTGCAATGTGTACCTAAGAAAGGAGGTATCACTATGGTCGCAAATGAAAAGAATGAGCTCATCCCTACTCGAACAGTTACAGGATGGAGAGTATGCATGGATTATAGAAAATTGAACAAAGCCACAAGGAAGGATCACTTCCCTCTCCCATTCATTGATCAAATGCTTGACAGATTGGCGGGACATGAGTATTTTTGTCTTCTGGATGGTTATTCCGGGTATAATCAGATTTGTATTGCACCAGAGGATCAGGAAAAGACTACCTTCACTTGTCCATTTGGCACATTTGCTTTTCGTAGAGTTTCGTTTGGGTTATGTGGCGCCCCGGCCACCTTTCAGAGATGTATGATGGCTATATTCTCTGACATGATTGGAAATAACGTCGAAGTGTTCATGGATGACTTCTCCGTCTTTGGACACTCATATGATGAATGTTTGAATAATCTGCGCGCCGTACTCAAAAGATGCGTGGAAACTAATTTGGTGCTTAATTGGGAGAAATGTCATTTTATGGTGCGTGAAGGCATTATCCTTGGGCATAAGGTCTCTAGCAAAGGTCTGGAGGTGGACAAGGCCAAGGAGGGAGTCATTGAAAATCTTCCCCCACCTAATTCGGTGAAAGGAATCCGTAGTTTTCTCGGTCATGCGGGTTTTTATCAGCGATTCATCAAGGACTTTTCAAAGATATCTAAGCCGTTGTGCAATTTACTTGAGAAAGATGTGCCTTTCAAATTTGATGATGAATGTTTGGCAGCATTCGAGACTCTCAAGGAGAGTTTGATCACGGCACCAGTTATTACAGCACCAGATTGGACAAAACCGTTTGAGATGATGTGTGATGCGAATGGCTATGCGGTAGGTGCAGTTCTGGGACAACGCAAGAAAAATCTCTTCCATGTGGTCTACTATGCGAGTAAGACTTTAAATGGGGCCCAATTGAACTACACCACTACTGAGAAGGAGCTTTTGGCTATAGTCTTTGGCTTTGAGAAATTTCGATCTTATCTGCTTGGTACGAAAGTAACAGTATTCACTGATCATGCAGCTATTCGCTATCTGGTTTCTAAGAAGGATTCGAAGCCGAGACTCATTCGTTGGGTGCTTTTACTTCAGGAATTTGAGTTAGAGATCAAAGATAGAAAAGGTACCGAGAATCAAGTAGCTGACCATCTCTCTAGGTTGGAGAATCCCGATTCTACTTCACAAGATAGGACGTTAATCAATGAATCTTTTCCGGATGAGCAGTTGTTTGCAATTCAGGAGGAAGAACCATGGTTTGCAGATATTGTAAACTATCTTGTCAGCAATATAATGCCGCTTAATTTGACATCCGCTCAAAAGAAGAAGTTTCTGCATGAGGTGAAGTGGTATATGTGGGATGAACCATATTTGTTTAGACAGGGAGCTGATCAGATCATCAGGAGATGTATCCCGTTCTGTGAGACGGAGGGGATATTACGAGACTGCCATTCCACGGTTTATGGTGGACACTATGGAGGTGAGAAGACGGCAGCTCGTATTCTGCAAGCTGGTTTTTTCTGGCCTACTTTATTCAAGGATGCTCATCAGTTTGTTTTAAGGTGTGATCGTTGCCAAAGAGTGGGAAATTTGTCAAGGAAGGATTGGTCTTTAAAGCTCGATGAAGCTGTTTGGGCTTACAGAACAGCATACAAAACTCCACTTGGGATGTCACCGTTTCAGTTGGTGTACGGTAAGGGATGTCATCTACCGGCGGAGCTTGAGCATAAGGCCTACTGGGCATTGAAGAAATTGAACCTGGATTTAGATGCAGCTGGTAAGAAAAGAATGTTTCAGCTTAATGAACTTGATGAATTTCGACTTCAAGCGTACGAGAATAACAAAATGTATAAGGAAAAGGTGAAGATGTGGCACGATAGGAAGCTACATCCTAAGTTATTTGTGCCAGGGCAACAAGTTCTGTTATTCAACTCTCGGCTCCGACTTTTTCCTGGGAAGTTGAAATCAAGGTGGTCTGGACCTTTTATTGTCAAAACTGTGTTTCCACATGGAGCGGTGGAAATTTTTGAGAATGATTCGGACCAAGCATTCAAGGTTAACGGTCAGCGGTTGAAGCACTACTATGGGGACATGGCAAACCGAGAGGTGGTTAGTGCCATTTTGTTGACTACTTGAGAAAGGTACGGAACGTCAAGCTAATGACGAAAAAGAAAGCGCTGCGTGGGAGGCAACCCATGAATTGTTGTTACAGGAACCCTTAGAAGTTAATAACCTATCCAAAAACACAAAAAAATCAGAAAACAGGGGCTGAATTTTTTTTTTCCAGAGACCCTCTGCGCGCCCGCGCAGCTATGCTGAGCGGCCGCGCAGCTTGCTGCGCGCCCGCGCAGAAATGCTGAGCGGCCGCGCAGGGGTCGAGTTCCAGAAATTTTTTTACAGTTCAGAAAAAAAAAAAACACAAAAACCCATCACAGCCCATAAACCCACGACTTCTTTTCCCATTACCCATGATTTTATCCCTCAACCCCACTCCTAATCTAATTTAACCTACTCCACACACTATATATACATACACCTATCCTACATATCTCCCACAAACTTCCTACACTTAAACCCTCTCATAAACATCAAAAATCAGTTCTTACACACTTTTATTCACAAATCAATGGCACCCAAGAGAGCACGCACTATTGATAGCAGTAGCACAGTTCCTACTGCTGATTCATCAAGGGGTACTGCTGCAAGGCCTCGGTTAACTGACAGAGCTGCGGAGGAGGAGTACACTAGGCTGTTGGGGAAGCCGATTCTGAAGGAGAGGGGGTTTTTACCATCAGGGAGGGATGGTGAGTTGTTGCCCATGATTGCAGAGAAGGGGTGGATAGCTTTTTGTGAGTCACCCGAAGCAGTACCGATGAGTGTTGTTCGCGAGTTCTACGCGAACGCGAAGGCTGAAAAGAATGGGTTTTCTGTAGTTCGTGGGCTGACGGTTGATTATCATCCTGCGGCGATTCGCCGTGTGATTGGACAACGAGAGAGGAAGCCCGAGGAGGAGAACTGGAATGAAAAGACTGCTGAGGATTTTGACTTGGATTTGATTTGTGCGACTCTCTGTCGACCGGGCACAGTTTGGAACCGCAGTCCAGCCAATAATGAGTATCGTCACTTTCCGGCGATCGCCATGAACAGGTATGCCCGTGCATGGAATGCATTTATATGTGCTAATATTTTGCCTTCTTCACATGCACACGAGGTCACAGTTGAGAGAGCACAGTTGTTGTGGGGAATTCTGAATGAGGAATACTATGTGGACCTTGGTGAGTTTATCTACCAGGGAATTCTAAAGTTTTTGAGGGGAGCAAAGCATATGAACATCCCTTATGCATCCACGGTTACGAAACTATGCCGAGCAGTAGGAGTGAACTGGCCGGCTCATGAGCAGTTGCAGTTGCCAGGAGCTCCGATAGATTCTAGCACTCTGAATGGGATGCAGGAGTGGACCGGTGGTGAGCCTGAGGAGCATGGGCTGGGTTATCGTCTTCCAGGAGGGCGTCCAGCACGAGGTGCTACTATGGCTAGGCCAGGGCGTGGTGAGGTTGGTTCTTCGAGAGCTCAGGAGGGTGCTGGGATAGGTGATGCCCAGTATAGGAGGCTTTCACGACGGATGGATGCCATGTATGAGACGCAGAGCAGGTTCATTCAGGAGCTCACCCTTGCGTTAGGGACTGCTTTTCGAGGCCTTGGAGCTGATATCCAGTGGCCAGTTTTTGGTGAGGACTCTGCATACCCGCCGCCTGATACTCCACCCACTGAGGGTGATGATGATGATGACTCCGAGTAGGTATACCCTGTGTTCCTTTCTACTACCTTCACTGGGGACAGTGAAGATTTTAAGTTTGGGGGTGGTAGTTAAGGAATATTTTGTGTGTGTCATATAGCTGCATATTGATGATAGTTAGTTCATATAGTTGCATAATTTTTGCCATATAGTTTTTTTTAGTTAGTTCATATAGTTGCATAATTTTTGCCATATAGTTTTTTTTATATAGCTTTATTTGTTTGTCATATCATATAGCTCATGCATATACCATGATCCCTTTTGCAATGATTTATCGACTGAATTGTGATATTGATGCGAGTGTAGTGATAGCATTAAAGTGTTATTAAGTTGTGTAGGTTGATATGCATGCTAGAAGCACTTGTATTTTCACTAAGTCTTAGAGAATGCTTAAGGGCTAGATTGTTGTTATGATCTGATTATTTTCGAGGATAATCTATTTATTATGCTTAGAATTTGATAATAGGTTCTTAGTGTTAAAGGCATGAAAAAGAAAAAAAATGGAGTAAAAATAGAATTTGTTGCTAGTTGTGGCTAGGCGTCAAATGGCTAGTAGCCGGCTCGCATGTTATGCGAGTAGTCTAGGGTTGAGCAAGATGGAGCGAAACGCACTTGCTCAGAAGAAAAAAAAAAAAAAATTTGCATAATTGATCAAGAGTGGGTTCTTTGGTATTCGAGTTATTAAGTTCTTAGGGGATTTTGTGCCTAGTGACCTAAGGCTTTTAGAGTCTGGGATCCGCTAACCTAACGCTCGTTACATGGATACCATTGTATAAGTCTTTTGTGGACCTCACTCATTGCACGGTCAATTAAGCATTTGAGTTGTAAATAAAAAGCACGATTTCGTAGTAAGCTCCAAAGTTCTTGTAGTGTTGTATATCACTTTGTGCCTAGAATTTTTATTCTTTGTATAATCGTAGGATTGCCTTGAGGATAGTCTAGTCATAGTAATTGGTCTAGTTCCGAAGCATATCTGTTAAGCATTTGCACACACCACGTTTCTGGCTGTATGTCCGTTTGCATGAGTTTATTGATCTTTAGTGTCTAACTGCATTCGTTGAGACGTGACAATTTGGTTGGTTAATTGTAGTAAGGGGGATCGTTGTATTTTCATATAGATTGCATTCATGCATATTTTTAGTTGTTTTGAGTCTGTGACGCTTGAGGACAAGCATCGATTTAAGTTTGGGGGTGTGATAAGTGGCATTTTATACCACTTAGAACGTCTTAAAATGGCTTAAATTGGTGTCTTGAAATCAAGTATTTTGTGTATTTGATGCGTTTTTCTAGTGTTTATGCATTTCAGGGTATTAGTTGCATTTCGGAGGAGGAATCATCAAGAATAAGCCTTGGCATGTGTTCACCATTGCGAGAGGAAAAGAACGGGCAGATTACGGCGAAGAAACGGAGCAAACCTGGAATTTTTCCAGTAGGGTCCTGCGCGCCCGCGCAGCAATGCTAAGCGGCCGCGCAGCAGCCTTGCGCGCCCGCGCAGAAATGCTGAGCGGCCGCGCAGGGTCGGGGAAAAAGCTGAATTATTTTAGACTTCTACTTCTGTTTGGCTTCCAACTTCTATGTAATCTGAGTTTTATGGGACTATTATATAAGTAGATTTGAGACGTTTTTATAGAGAATATGAAGGAGATTATGTTTTAGATTGTGTTTTGCGCAAGAAGCGAATGAGATAAGGAAGAAGACCGATTTAGCACACCGCAACGAAGAGGAAGCATATATTCTTGTGATTCTTGTTTCGTTGTAACGTTGGATGCTAGTTTTCTTGCTTTGACTTATTTACTCTTGTGACGTACTCTGTTTTAATATAATTAGTTTAGTTATTATTTTCTTGTGTCGTTTATCATGATTTCATATGAACCCATGATGGCGATAAGTTCTATTATGGGCTAATCGTGATCATGGGGTTACAACGGATTTATTATGAAATTCTTTAGTTAATTGTTTAATACTTTAGTGTGTGATGATTGCATGATATCTAGTATTGGTTGTGCGTATTCGTCTTATGTGCGTCGCGAACATATAAGATAGGGTGTTAATCTCTTGTGAAGCGACGGTGGATCTTGAGATTTAGAACTTGCCATGCTAGCATAGGTTCATGTACGTTGTGCATGATTAGTGGGTAACTCTAACAGTTTTATTTGCCTTATGTAATCAAAAGGAATAACTTGTGCTTAAATCGTTGTGTTGTCAATTTCTGTAGACATATAGGAACTCAACATAATTGATGACTATTCAACTTCTATCTTAATTGTGGATGCTTGGTAGAATGGTATTAGTACAATGAAAGTTGGCTTTTATCAGTTTCGTGTTATTCGATTAATATCATCACTGTCACATGCTAAAGGTAATAACAATGGCTATAGAAGGAAGTAATAATGAAGTTGTGATCTCATGAGTATTTTATTATTGATAAATTGAAGTGTTAGTTAAGTGGTTAATTAAGTAGTTAATTATAGTTAATATTTAATCAACAATTTTAAGTGTTATCTTAACATTGAGAAGTAATCATACATTGGTGAGTGAGTTTAATTAGACAATAACTTAGTCTGAGTCTCTGAGGGAACGAACTAGAAAGTATTATATATTACTTGCGAACGCGTATACTTGCGTGAATATTAGTGCATGATTTCGCCCTAACATGGCTGCAGTCTGTTGGGCAGCATATGGCTGTGGTGGAATAGGCTGTTGGTTCAGATTTGCTCTTAACAGTTCCATAAATTCATTCATGGGGTTTCCTCCCTGATGGGTATCCTCAGCCTCTTCTTCTACATAGTCTTCCTCGTCATATTCATTATAGTCTAGGTCCTCTTCACTTTTCTCATTTACTACAGGGTCAGGTTCATTCCGTTGTTGGTTAACGGAATCTGCGGGCTGTGCCCTGGTTCCTCTTCTACGGGGTGGCATTATTCTGATAATGAAAATTTGTCAATATAGTTGCAATATTTTATAATTGGATTAATTTATTCATATGTAAGCATGTCATCTATTATCTAGCATGTTTTTATAAAGTGCAATAATATAGACATCGATTTTTTAATAACTGCTAGATATATATTTCATAAGGTCTCCCACTTATATTTGGGGGATAAAACAACTGGCTGAGTTCATACATGCCTGATTATAATACATCATTACTTGTCCTGAATACTGAAATGCAATTACATAAGCCGTGTACCCTAAAGGGCTAGGAACGCTATCTACTACTAGCTATCCTATCAAAATTGGTGACAAGTCACCCACCCTTCTTCAAGGTCCATATCTAGTCACCAGTCCCTCAGTCACTGTCACTGCGTGTGAGGTCACGCACCCTCCTCATAACTCCTGCCAACATCAGCTCTGCATCAACTACCGAGATGTATCCTCCAATCTCCGTCATCCTCATCTGAACCCGGGTACGGAGCTCGATCCCATCAATCTCCCTACGGGCTATGGCTGGGGAAACAGCTCTGAAATCCCCTGGGTATCCTAGTCTGGTGGTTCTCTCAGCTGTCAGTGCCTGGCGTAACTCCACAATGCGAGCAGATACTGCAGTGATCTCAACGTTAAGGTGAGCTACCATCTAGTCGTGTACAACTACATATGTGGTTGCCGGGGGTGGTAGAGGTGAATCTGGGTCACTAGAGGATATGTCATAAGCCTCGTAGACCTGTGCATATATCCCATCCTCGTCATCATCATCAGCATAGGGCATAGGGCTCTGAATCCCTGGGTGTGGTTAGGAGAGCGAATAGTCGAGTGAGGGTACATCTCTACATCCCTCCTGCCTACGCCATCTCCCTAGGTCATCTCAACATCATCAGCTATGGGGATAGGAATGCAAGTCTCCTCCTCCGGGGTATCCTCAATAGGGTCATCATCTGAGTCATCAATAGGTGGGTCCTCTGGCTCGGGAGTAGGATAACGCTCAAGAACCATAACATGAACAACAGGGTCAACCTCCCCCATAGGCTCCACGGGTACCTGACATAATAGGCAAGGTGTTACTAACTCAGAGTCGGAATTCCCTTTAGGGTAAAACTGCCAAGACTACCCATGTAGCCTGACGATGAACTCGACTTGAGCTCTAATTGATTATTTCATTATTCCTATGTCTACGTATTTTATATCCTATCGTTTCCAAAATTTGATAACCTAAGGCTCTGATACCATTTCTGTGGCGCCCCAAAATCCCGGGTCAGGAATCTCGGAGGCCATGCCATCTAAACTACTACAAACCACATACCTCATGCTACAATATATAAATACTCATACTTTACGACCCTACACTTATCACACACACACACACACACTTACAGGTTATTGTCTTGGAAACGAACCATTCATAGCTAGAGTAATTCAACCATAAAGTGATAATTATTACAACCCAAAAGTAATTAAATCTTACCGGGGAGAACCTTTAAGTAAGGCTAGTCCGTCGGTCAAATATACGTTTCTTGTTTATTACCTTACATAAGTCATACTTCTAAATAAGCCGGACTAAAAATAACTGAAAACCAATCCAGCTTATTCGGACTACCTGTGGTACAACACCAAACAATCTACGGAACAGCTGGCCATTTCCTACCCGTTTCCTGGATGTGGTTCTCATGGTAGGCATCTTGATTCACTGTTGTGTTGTGTCCATTTAAGAAAATAAGTGTGAGCTATAATGCTCAGCATAATAATGTACAGTATGAAAATGACTGTATGATAACTTACGTAAAACATCTTATATAATAATTATGTTTTATTCGAAATTAGTTTTCCTTGGTGATACACACCTTCTTATGAAAATAATTCTTTAGGGGATTTTATTATCCTGCGAATACCTTAATAGTAAACCCATCACCTAGGCTTGGGTTACGGTATTGCATCACAATTCCAATTGGAAGAATTAGGACACTCGTTGGAGCCACCGCATACGATGATCCAACATAATACGATAATAGTAACCTTTTCTACTAGTAGAAGGACGACACCTTCGTATCCCGGTTATCACCCTCTCCGCATTCGGGCAACGTGTCCTATTTTTGGGTATACACATACTTCACAAGTTCCTGAGTACACAGAGTACCTTCGCCTGCGGTACCTTTGGTAGTCCATCTAGCACACATAGTACCAGAGTCTACCCTTCCCTTGTCCTTTTAAAAAAAATTCTATCATATCTCGAGATCTCGAACCACATCGAAGTTCCCCAAGCGTTTTGGTTGTTGATAGAAATAATTTATTTTACTAAGATATAAATGTATATATATACATACTTCCGAAATTTTCGGAGGAAGTACTAAGGATGTGAGTTGACCGTTGTCAACAGATAATTAAATAAGGGGAAAAGTCTCTCTTTGAAACTATATTCAAAATATTAAATAAGTCGGGATAATATTCTCCGACGATCTGAAATTATTCGAATAATTTTCCGAAAATCAGAAAGTATTTTACATCAGGTTTATGATTTTTCAAATCATAAATAAATCCTTTAATAAATAATAATAATTAAATATCAATCGATAAATAATTAAACCTCGAATGAGTTTACTTTAAAAGAATATTTGAAATAATATTCCTCAACTAATTAATGTCTACGTAATGTAATAATCTTTAATGTTTAAGCGGGTTTGAAATAAGTAATCGTTGGAGTATACTTCTCCCATAATAAATGAATAGGTATATAATATTAATTATTCGAACAGTAAAATATAGTTGAGGGAATACGATCTTTGGGAATCGTTTTAATAGAAGTTCGAGGTTTTTAATGTTTGTAAGTGGACGTTGAGTCCTTTTAAAATGTACTACTATGGACTTGTAATCGTCCTAAAATATTACTGGAATGATTCCCGGGTTTTTTCTTGAAATCCCGACCGACTCTCGGTCTTATTATAATACGTTACGCTTATAGCGGAATTAAACATTTCATGATATATACTTATCGTGCAACATCGCTATATCATGCAAAAATTCAATAACTACGTATCATGGCAAACATGGTACTTATGCAATGATAATAAAACAATCCTTTCACAACACAACAGTAAATGGAGTTGGGTTCGTAAACTTGCCTGGGTATCTCGAGGTGGAGGATGCTCTAGGCTCCGCTCGGAAATCTATAATCATAAACATAATTCATTTTGTTAGGTCCAGTTCTAATTTACGGCGACTCACACTCATGCGCTACTGATTATGCATCCTCTCAACTTATATTACCCTTATTATTCCTTTAAGTCCTTATTCACATCATGGTCGCTTCATTTTTCTAAGTATCTTAGGTTCATTTTCATTTTCGCCGTCGGCTCCGCTTATGGATTCTACGGTTTCTAATCGCGCGGTCTCGGCTCCGATATTTTTATAAAACTGAAAAATCATTATTTTCACTTGAAATTTTTATGGCAGTTAGGAAACTCAAAATAATACTCTCTGTAAAAATTTCATGATTTATGAACATTCTTAAGTCGATCCTTTATATTTTCAAAGTTCGTAATTCCTAGCAGTTTTTGTCGCGTAAATCACTTTTAGTAAAATAGTCATAACCTTTGATCTGTAAAGAACCTAAACGATCCTTATAACATTGTCTATCATCATCAAGGGTTATTTTTCAAGAAACTGCAGTTTACATCTTCGGGACTTTCTGCAGAAACTTAAAGTTACGTTTTGTTCGTTTTAACGAGATTACGTTTACGATCGGAGTTCGTTTACGCCTTAAATCTTTATACTACCACTAACAATCAACATATCATCATCAACATACTAACTCGTCTCAAGAACATCATCTTCTCGAGGAAACAACAATCAACCTTAAATCTACTTAACTAAATATCAAGATCTCAACAATATCACCACTAAAACTAGGTTTACAATTACATACTAAAAGGATCTTGAAATTGAATCTTAAATAAAGTTGGGTCAAAGATTTTTACCTTTATTGAAATCTTGGGATGTGTTCTTCATGATGGTGAAGTCTTGGGAGTTCTTGGTATGGTTTTTGGAACCTAAAACCACCATTGAAATCAAGAAACCAAAGAAGAGTTACTATTCATACTATTCATTCTCAACTTTCCTAATTTTATTACACCCATCAAACCTTGATAAAAAAAGATCAAAGAATTATCATACCTTAGTTTGGTTGTTAGGAAGCTTGATAATTAATGGGAGGATTTAACCTTGGATAGAACTTGAGGTTTTGATTTTGAATTCCTTGGTTTTTGGAAAATAGCCGAATGGCTTGATGAAGAAGTGAGAGAGAGTTTTTATGATTGCTCCTAGGTTGCTTCTTGGAAATTATGTTGGTGACATCTTATATTGATTTGATACTCTCCTAGTATAGAATCCTAGGTTTATTCTTGTTTCCAAATCCATGGACAAATCTAAGTAGCTTCCTAGTTTACAAGCTAAGCTACTTGTTTTAGCTTCCTTAGCACACTATTTGATTAGCCTTGGTTGATCATCCTACATCTAGCTCACTATTTGATAAAGTAACCATGGTTACTTTCTTAACATGGTTAGTTAGTGCGTTACGTTTATTTAATCATTTACGCGTTCGCTCGGTCGCTTAAATGTTTTCGTAATACTTCCTCGTAAATGGTTCATGATGTAATTCCTTTCGAATTTATTCCTTATGTTTTGAATTATCATACTTTAATATAAATCCGTAGGGTTTTAATCTTGTAATTATATTGGGATTCCCGTAATCCTCGATGAGTCGTAAATATGGTTGTTTTTCAAAGTTCGTTTTTTCGAAAACTAATAGCGTTTACATACACTCATTTGGTACGTATAACCGTAATATCAACTCCGAAACTCATTTTTTCATGTACTACATAGTGTGGGCTCAAAAATTTTTCCGCCCGTCAGGGTTACTATTCATTATACGTTTTACAAGGTCTCAAAAATTCGAGTTATTACAGGTTTAAGCCACAAAATCCTTGTTTTCATTATGGTAGTTTATGGCATTCCATTTATACTTGTAAGGAATATCATAGTTTGTACTATGATTATTATCAAATAAAACCTTCTTTGAAGAAAGTTACTTTAATTCCTTCTAGTGTAAAGTCTGATGCAAAATCTGATATAAGTTCTGATAAACAACATGCTAGCATAAACTCTGATATTAAATCCGCTGCAAATGCTGACAAACTTAAAAAGGCCAAAGGATCCAAGCAAGTCTGGGTCCTTAAAACTAACCATTAGTGGTCTTTGTGATTGCAGGGCAACAGGAGAAACATCCTAGTACTGGATAGTGGATGTTCAGGACATGACTGGAAATAAAGCCCTGCTCTCAGACTTTGTGGAGAAAGCTGGCCCATGAGTTTCTTATGGAGATGGCAACATGGGAAAACCTCTGGGATATGGCAGTATTAATCTTGGGAATGTCATCATTGAAACAGTAGCTCTTATCTCAGGACTTAAACATAATCTGCTAAGTGTGAGTCAAATATGTGACAGAGGTTATCATGTGGATTTCTTTGAAGAACACTGTGAAGTTTTAAGCAATTCTACAGGCAAAGTGGTTCCGAAAGGATATAGGCATGGTAACATTTATGAAGTCAGACTTTCAACAAGTACTGATGGTTCTGCAATCTGTCTGTTGAGTAGAGCATCAATTGAAGAAAGCTGGAATTGGCATAAAAGACTCTCTCATTTAAACTTGAACAACATAGATGAGCTTGTAAAGAAAGATCTTGTGAGAGGACTGCCAAAATCGGTATTTGCTCCTGATGGCCTTTGTGATTCATGTCAAAAGGCAAAACAAAGAAAATCTTCTTTCAAGAGTAAAACCGAGTCATCAATTCTTGAGTCTTATCACCTACTGCATGTTGATCTATTTGGTCCAGTCAATGTCATGTCTATTATAAAGAAGAAATATGCTATGGTTATAGTGAATGAGTTCACAAGGTACACTTGGGTGTACTTCTTGCACAAGAAGAATGAAACTGCATCTACTCTAACTGATCATGTCAGACAGCTGGATAAGTTGGTCAAAGATTCTATTAAAATTATAAGAAGTGATAATGGCACTGAGTTTAAGAATTCAATCATGGAAGAGTTCTGCAAAGAGCATGGAAGCAAACAAGAATTTTCGGCACCTGGAACTCCACAGCAAAATGGAGTTGTAGAAAGAAAGAACATGACTCTCATTGAAGCTGCACGAACTATGCTTGATGAAGCAAAACTACCAACCTACTTTTGGGCTAAAGCTGTGCAGACTGCTTGTTTTACACAGAATGCAACACTCATAAATAAGAAAGGAAAAACACCATATGAGATGGTGAAGAAAAAGAAGCCAAATCTGAAATACTTTCATGTATTTGGTTGCAAGTGTTTTGTTCTTAAGACTTATTCTGAGCAGCTGTCAAAATTTGATTTAAAAGCTGATGAAGGAATTTTTTTTGGATATCCACTTTCCACAAAAGCCTTCAGAGTCTATAATTTAAGAACAAGGGTTGTGATGGAATCAATCAATGTATCTTTTGATGATAAGAAGATTACTGGACTTGAAGATTTCAATGATCACGATCAACTGGGATTTGAAAATGAAGACTTAAATTCTGATTCTGTAAATTCTGATGACTTATACTCTAATCCTGTAAGTACTGATGTCATTGAATCTGTGGTAACAACTCCAAAGGAAAATGCACCTGTCCAGGGGGAGCAAGCTGAAGATCCTACCACATTTCAAGACTCTAAAGAAGCATCAGAACCTGACACTGGCTCTTCAAGTTCTGATTCATCTAGTTCTGATGAGCTAAATTCTGATAATTCTGGAGCTCTGATACTTCAAATCCTGAAGGATCTAAGTCAAATTCTGAAGTCTCAAAGAGCATAACTACAGGGGGAGCATCAGAAAATGCTGATGGAGACAGCATGGATCATGGGGGAGGATCCAGTTCTAGAAGTCAACTTCAATCTGTAAGGAAGTGGACCAAATCTCATACACCTGACTTAATTATTAGAGATCCGGAAGCAGGTGTCAGAACTAGAACTGCAACATCAAATGAATGTCTCTATCATTCTTTTCTATCTCATACTGAACCAAAGAAAGTGGAAGAAGCTCTTCAAGATGCTGATTGGGTGCAAACAATGCAGGAAGAGTTAAATGAATTTGAAAGAAATAAAGTCTGGACCCTTGTGCCAAGACCAAAGAACAGATCAGTTGTTGGCACAAAATGGGTGTTCAGAAACAAAACCGACAGTGATGGCATAATTATAAGGAATAAAGCAAGGCTGGTTGTTAAAGGCTACTCTCAACAAAAGGGTATTGATTATGATGAAACATTTGCACCAGTTGCTAGATTAGAAGCCATAAGGATCTTTTTGGGTTATGCTGCTCACAAAAAGTTTAAAGTCTTTCTAATGGATGTGAAAAGTGCTTTTCTTAATGGAGAATTAGAAGAAGAGGTCTATGTTGAACAACCTCCAGGCTTTGTAGATTTAAAATTTTCAAATCATGTCTACAGGCTTGACAAAATACTTTATGGCCTTAAGCAAGCTCCTAGAGCATGGGATGAGACTTTAGCTTAATTCCTTCTGGAAAGTGGATTTCATAGAGGTACAATTGATAAAACATTGTTCTACCTCAACCATGGAAAAGACTTACTTTTGGTACAAATATATGTTGATGATATCATATTTGGTTCTACAAATGCCAAACTCTGTGAGAGGTTTGCAAAGCTAATGCAGTCAAGATATCAAATGAGTATGATGGGAGAACTCAGCTATTTTCTGGGACTTCAAGTCATGCAAAATGAAGAAGGTACTTTTATCTGTCAATCCAAGTACACTAGAAATTTACTGAAGAAGTTTGGAATGCAAGATAGTTCAACAGCATCCACTCCCATGGCCACTGCAACCTAGTTAGATAAAGATACCCATTCATCTGTAGATATTACTAACTACAGAGGTATGATTGGCTCTTTACTCTATTTAACTGCAAGTAGACCTGATATCCTATATGCTACCTGTCTTTGTGCAAGATTTTAGGCTGATCCAAGAGAACCTCACTTAATAGTTGTGACAAGAATTTTCAAGTACCTTAAGAGTACAACTGATCTGGGATTGTGGTATCCTAGAGAATCAGATTTTAAGCTAGTTGGTTACTCAGATGCAGATTTTGCAGGATGCAAAATAGACAGGAAAAGCACTAGTGGAAGCTGCCAATTTCTTGGAGGCAGATTGGTTCTTGGTTTAGTAAGAAACATAAGTCAATTTCCATATCAACTGCAGAAGCAGAATATATTGCTGCAGGAAGCTGTTGTGCACAGATTCTTTGGATGAAGAATCAGTTACTGGATTATGGTTTTGAATTTTCTAAAATCCCATATATACTGTGATAATCAAAGTGCTATTGCTATGACAAGTAATCCAGTTCAACGCTCAATGACAAATAACATCTGCATTAGGTACGATTTCATAAGGGAACAAGTGATGGAAGGTACAGTGGAATTGCATTTTGTTCCAACAGATCAACAACTAGCAGATATCTTCATAAAACCACTATGTAAAGCTACTTTTACAAGACTGGTAAATGAACTTGGAATGGTTTCAGGTTCTTTCTCTAAATCTGCTTAGCTTTTGTTCTCATGCATCAGACTTTATGATCAGTGTTTACAGATTGTCTTATCTTTATGAAATCTATTCTTTAACTGAAATTCATTAAATACTGATTATTATCCAGATGTGGATCTTTAAACTCTGATAGTGTTTTGAATGTTCTGTGACTATTCAAGCCAATGAGGATAACTGTGCTAGATGCTGACCTAGTAGTCTTTAACATACTAGAAATTTCATGTTTGAATTAGTTATTTATGTGGAAACTCATTAACACAAGCAAATTCTGATTTTGAGCTTAGTCAAGTTTACTTTGTGTATCTTATTACTAAGTCACAAACTAGATTCTTGCTTCTTATATGTTAGATTCTGATGTCAGTAAATCTTAAGAATGAACTAAATGCTGACAAGCCTCACTTATCAAAAGAAAAAAAAGAAAAGAAAAGTCAGGTACTCCTTTGAGATCTAGAGTAAATATGTGGAAGGAAAGACCCAAGTGCATTGCTGGTATTAAGTAATATGCATTAGAAAAGCAAATAAATTTTCGTGGTGACTTTTCACATTCTCTGATTACTGGAGAAATACTATGACAACAACATAAATTCTGAAAAGCAGTCGTGACTCACTTACAATGAGAAGCCACTGTAAAAAGGAATTTCAAAAGGTGCATAAAATGAGCACAAATAGTTGAGGTGGACTCTTGCATAAATTTGTTCTATAGTAGACTTCATGATTGATGACAGGTTTTAAGCACTTTTCTTAGTTATGCCTTATTTCTAAGATGAACTGAAGTTTATCAGACTTTAATCTTTATCTGATATTTTGCTAAATACACACACTTTCACTCCATATGAATGATGAAAATTACTGTGGCGATTAAGTTGTTTTTGACAAATAGTTAAGTGTCATTTGCATAAATTCTGAGGATAAGTTCTGATGGAAGTTCTGATGATTAAACTCTGAAGAAAACAAGTCAGTATTTGTATGAAGAATCACAGAATATGATATTCACTTTTTGAGTACAGAAGCCATATTCTGATGATTTTTAAAATCTGATATAAGTTTAAGTTCTGATATTAAATCCTGATGGAATCCTTGATGCTTACGTGGCATTATTCTTTACTTGACTTATTTGTGGTAAAAATTGAAACAGTCATATTTAAATCAGAATATATTTGGGTAAGATAAAACAGTCATAATCATTACGTGTTTGTCCTGAAAAACTGCATGTGCACGGTAATTATTGCTTATTTTACGTGCCCATTAACTCCTGCTTTAATTTTTTTTTATTGACTGTTCACACGTTTCCAGGTGTAAAGTGTATCTCATGCTTCAAAATTATAACTGTTGAGTGGAGAGAGTATATATATGGGAGTTAAAAAGATTTTCTAATCTTTTACTTACTTTTCTATTCTTAATCTCTTTTATTCTCTCTCTCTCTCTCTAATATTCTCTGAAGCGTTTTCTTACAGGATTATCTTGTAATTTTTGCATGTAATCGATAGATTTCATAAAATGTACTCGTTTGATATATTATTGAAATTTCCTTTAATTGCAAGATTTAGTCTCTGTTTCTCAAATTATGTGACTGTGCAAGTTCTAATTGTAATTTGTTAATCTTTACTTCATCTATTTTGAACTATATCTTTTGATGAATGTTTTGATTACAATTATGGTCATTAATAAATTTTGATGTTTTGAGGAAATAATTGAAGCATGGGTTCATGCATCAGAAGCTGTGATAGTTGGAGCTGAGAATGTTACTTCTCAGAAAGAAACTGCAGCTCAAAGTTCTGATACTTTGAAAAGGAAATTTGTGAGTTCTGATGTTGCAGCAACAACTCCTTCATTGGCAAGGAGACTAAAGAAAATGAGGGCAGAAAGATACAAGGCCAAGCCTATATCTGAGGATTCAACTGAAGCTGAGGAAGGGGATCAGGAATCTCTGATCTCATCAGAACCTGTGGTAATTGAAGCTCTGCCATTCCCTTATCAACCTCAGGATACTGTGTCAACACCTCATGTCTCTCCTGTTAAAGCTACAGATGATGTTAAAGAACAAGATACTACTTCTGAAATAGATATTCATAATTTGAATATACCAAATATTCTTTATCTGGGAGCTCCATCTACAGAAGCTCAACAACTCATTTTCCAATTTTAAATGCTAAGATACCATCTACATCAACCACACCAGCTCTGGAGATAAATTATGATGTTCAGAATTTAAATGAAGCTGTTCCTGAATCTCTAGTTACTTCAAACACTGTTGTACTATCAGAACATAATGAGTCTTCCTCAAGTTCTGAAGAAAATGTTTCTGTTGAGACTCCAGTTCCTATTCTGGGAAAGGAAGAATTGGTGAAGAAATTTGTTGGAAAGGAAGCACCTATTCCTTGGGAGGATACTCACAGAGGTGTGGAGTGGACCAAGAAGTGGAATGACACTGATTTCATTCCAAGTTTTGACATTCTGACAGAGCATATTGCTAAAGCTGATGAGTTGCTCACAAATGCTGATTTAAAGACACAACTGAAGATCACTGCTCTTTCTACCAAATATCTTCAAGGTCTACATTCTTCTACTCATGGAAAGCTTGATACACTAAAGGAAAAAGCTGATAAGCTAGATCTATAGATCAAGCTTGACAAGAATAGGTATATCAGACCTACTCTTGAGAAAATTGAAGCAATTGAGAAGATTCAAGAGAAGCAATAGGCCCAAATTGATGTGGTCCTGGCTAACCAAGTTTCTCAGAAAGCTCAATTGGATGAAATCCAATCTTCAGTTGAACTTCTTCTTTCTCTCTTACTTCCTGATGATGCCAAAAAGGGGGAGAAGGTAGTTAAGTCCAAATGCTCACCTACTTAAATACTGAAGAAAAAGGATGATAAAGGTGATGACCATGGAAACTCTGATAAGAGTAGAGGTCAAGGAAAAGTTCAAGGAAAATATTCTACACAGAACAAGTCAAGTTCTGATGCTATGAATGCTAAAAGTCTGAAGTCAAGTTCTGATAAGCAAAGTCTGATGTCAAGTTCTGATATTCTGATTCAGTCAGAATCTAAAGACTCTCAGAAGTTTTTACAAACTCTGAAGCTGAAAGGGAAGCATACTACTGTTTATTACAAAAATCCTAAAATCCAGACACTTGATGAAGAGATAGCTAGAAGATTATTTCTGAAATAAAATCCAGAAATGGATTTGGAAACTCTCAAGGAGGAAGAAGCTAGATTTGTAGCTGAGAAGACAAATCTTAAGTCTAAAGCTTTTGATACAAAGAAATCTCCAAGGCCTAAGGAAAAAGGCATTGTGATCAGGGAAAAGTCAAATTCTGAGACTTCAAAGTCCAAAACTAGATCACAAACTGAGATTGAGAAAAGGTTAGTGAACCTTTAAAGATTGGGAAAGATAAGTTCTTCCATTCCAGTCTATCAAACTACAATGCAAGATGAAGATTTGATAGAAGATGAAACTGTTCAAGTTCTGAAGAGAAGAAAGATAGTTAAAGAATCTAAAACAACCTCTGACACTGCTCAAGTTATTCAGAATAATGAATAGCAAGTTACAGAAGAAACAACAAATTCTGATCAAGTTAATTTGGAAAAGATGACAATTGCTGATAAGAAGAAGCTGTTATGGAAGAAAACTACTCCAGTTGAACCAAAATCCAATCTTATGATGAATCAACTTGCAACATTTGGGTTGAGATCCAAGCAACCTAGAGATAAAGCTGGATTAGGTTCTGATGAAGAAAAGATACAAACAGGAGTAGAAGTTACTCTAAGAGATCCTTTCATGTTGACAGACAAACCATATGAAAAAATCAAACAAAAGCACCTTGACAAAGTGTTGTCTGCTCAAATCGTGATTGATGCTCATGATAAGGAAAATCTAAAGGAGAAATTGATTTTATTTCTCAATGACGGATTAACTTACAGACTAGCTGATACTGATGTGCTAAAGAAGTCTGTCAGAGAACTTCAACATATTCACTATCTTCTGGAAGTAAAATCTGATGTTACAAGAAGATGGTCAGAATATATTTTGAAGGCTATAAGAGATCTATTTAGAATCTCTGTACAAAGACTTCTCAGTATATACCAATGATTACTAAAGGTGATGGAAGAGAAATTCCTATGCTGAAGAATTCTGCTAAGGTGGAAGTTATTCTAAAAGGAAAATGCTTATGTTATAATGAAAACTCTTCACATCCTAGAGTTATCAGACTTGGTGATGGACTTGAAAGAACATCAATTCAAGCTCTCAGAACAGCCATTTATCAAATTGATGATAATAAAGATGAAGAAATGATGCAGGTTAAAGCACAGTTAGTTGAATTTCTGAGGAAAGCTGAAGACAAGCTGGTAAGAGATTTTGTTAAGAATCATCATGGATTTAGATTGATCCATTGATACTGGTAAAGCTACAAGGACTGTAAGTTGTAGTTAATAGTCTTATTAAACTCTCATTGCATTTGAACTTAAATGTTTTTGACATCATCAAATCTATTAACTTGTATATTTTGCATAATTTACAAGTTGAGGGAGATTGTTAGATATATTTGAGATGTCATGTTTAATATGTTTCATGTTTAGTTTCAGATCTTAACAAACAGGAAATATCAGTACTTACTAGAATCAGTACTTACTGGAAGTCAGAACTTAAGGATATCAGAACTTAGATTATTAAAAGATAAATATCAGAAGATGGATATCAGGACTTAAGTACGAGAGGACTAACAGTTAAGTAAGGAAGCTAATTTACAGGAAAGAAGATCAAGACTAATACAAAGAGAAGATATGCATGAAAAGAGTTAGAGGACTTAAAAAATTGTATAAGATATCTCATTGATATATTTTAGGAGACAAAATTATATTCCAGATCAATTAAAAGTTATCTTGTAACTGTGTACTATATAAACACAGGCATAGGTTTATACAATAAGTGTTATCATTATCGAGAAGATCATACGTTGTAACCTAGCAGCTCTCGTGATATTTGTTCATCACTGAGAGAGAACAGTTCCATTGTAACAGAGTTTATTATATCGAATATATCTGTTTACTGTTACTTGTGTTCGAAATCGATTTGATTATATTCTACACTGTATTCAACCCCCTTCTACAGTGTTGTGTGACCTAACAACAAGTGTCGTGATCAAGCTCTTCTTTAAGCTCTCAAAATCAACTAGACACTTATCATCAAACTTGAAAGGGACATCTTTCTCTAATATATTGCACAATGGTTTAGAGATTTTAGAAAAATCCTTGATGAACAATCGATAGATACCCCCATGACCAAGAAAACTGCGGATTCCCTTAACAAAAATTAGTGGAGGAAGGTTTTCAATGACCCCCACCTTGGATTTGTCCACCTCAAGACCTTTACTAGGGACCTTGTACCCAAGAATGATGCCCTGTTGCACCATAAAGTGATATTTCTCCCAGTTGAGAACCAGATTGGTCTCAACACACCTTTTAAGAACCGCGCCAAGATTTTGCAAGCACTCGTCGAAAGAATCTCCGAACACAGAAAAATCTTTCATGAACACCTCCATATTATGACCAATCATGTCAGAGAAAATGGCCATCATGCATCTCTGAAATATGGCTGATGCACCACATAACCCAAAAGAAACTCTTCTGAAGGAAAAAGTACTAAACGGACAAGTGAAGGTTGTCTTTTCTTGATCTTCTGGAGCAATGCAAATCTGATTATAGCCCAAATAACCATCCAGAAGACAATAGTACTCATGCCCAGCCAACCTGTCAAGCATCTGATCAATATAAGGAAGAGGGAAGTGATCCTTCCTCGTGGCTTTGTTCAGCTTCCTGTAATCCATGCAAACTCTCCACCCCGTGACTATACGAGTAGGAATGAGCTCATTCTTTTCATTAGCAACCACGGTGATGCCTCCTTTCTTCGGCACACGCTGAACTGGGCTCACCCAAGAACTGTTAGAAATAGGGTAGATGATCCATACATCAGGCCATTTGAGAATTTCCTTCTTCACGACCTATTTCATAATCATATTTAGCCTTCTCTGTTGCGCAACAGTCGGCTTGCTTCCTTCTTCTAGCAGAATTTTATGTATGCAATATGAAGGGTTGATTCCCTTAATATTTGTTATAGTCCATCCAATTACCGATTTGAGCTCTCTCAGAATTCTCAAGAGCTTTTCCTCGTCACTACCTGAAAGGTCAGATGCAATAATAACAGGTAAAGTAGATGCATCACCTAAAAACACATACCTTAAGTGTTCAGGCAAAGGTTTAAGCTCGAGTGTAGGAGCTTCCTCAATAGATGGCTTGAGACGCCCCTCCGCATTTTTGAGTTTTGACAATCCAAGAGATTCAAAAGGCATATCCATCCTTCGCTTCAAGGAGAAGCATTCAAATATTACAACTGCTCATCACCTTCATCATCTTCACTATCTGAATTCCCCATCAAGGCTTTCTCTAAGGCATCAGACCTTAACATTTGATCAAGCTCTGAAATAACCACAGAATCAACCAATTCCACTTTTAAGCACCCCTCATTATCAGTAGGGAATTTCATGGCATTGAAAACATTAAAGGTCACATCCTGATCCTGTACTTGCATAGTGATCTCACCTTCTACACATCAATTAAGGTTCGACCAGTAGCAAAGAATGGTCTTCCCAAGATTATGGGAATCTTTTTATCCTCCTCGAAATCAAGAATTACAAAGTCAGCAGGAAAGATGAGTTTGTCCACCTTGACCAAGACATCCTCTACAATGCCTCGTGGATATGTAATTGAACAATCGACCAACTGCAAGGACATATATGTAGGCTTTTGATCGGGTAAGTCCAACTTCCTGAAGACAGACAAAGGCATCAGATTGATGCTAGCTCCCAAATCATATAAACACTTGTCAAATAATAAGTTTCCGATGGTGCAAGGAATAGTGAAGCTTCCAGGATCTTTAAGCTTCGGAGGTAACTTCTGTTGCAGCACAGCACTGCATTCCTCCGTAAGAGCAACAGTCTCTAAGTCATCGATTTCACTTTCCGAGAGAGAATACCTTTCATAAACTTCACATAGCTAGGCATCTGTTCAGGAGCTTCAGCGAAAGGTATGTTGATATGAAGTTTCTTGAACACCTCCAGAAACTTAGCAAATTGCTTATCCAGCTTCCGCTTCTGCAGCCTCTTAGGAAAGGGAGGTGGAGGATAGACCTATTTCTCCCCTGTATTACCCTCAGGAGGAGTGTGTTCCACATTTTTCTTCCTTCCTTCCACTTCTGCTTCCTTCTGCACATCTTCTTCAGCTACAACTTCAGATTCTGGAACTTGAGATTTTTCGGGGCTTGCAACCTTCCCAAACCTCAATGTAATTGCCTTAACCTGCTCTTTTGCTTCCTTCTTTCCTGGAACTTCTGTGTCACTAGGGAGTGTACCAGGTTGTCGATTCAGCAAGGCATTAGCAATCTACCCAATTTGATTCTCCAAGGTCTTAATTGAAACTGCTTGGCTCTTCTACATGAGCCTCAACTCCTCCAATTCAAATTTTTCATTAGATTGACTTGTACCTCCATGGGGTAGTTGTTAAAGTTGGAGTTGATGTCTTTATGCGTATTGCGGTTGTTGAAAACTATGAGGGTTAAATTGCTTTGCTGCATACTGCTGATAAGGCTGTTGCACCGCATTCTGATTGTTGCTCCAGCTGAAGTTAGGATGATTGCGGTTTTTAGGATGATATGTGGCTAGAACTGGTTGCTGCGACCTCTAAAAGTTACTCACGAACTGAGATGATTCACTAGAAATAGCAGACTGTTCTGTCTCGTGGCCACCAGCACAAAGCTCACAGACACTTGTGATCTGATTAACTCCATAATTAGCCAAAGAATCCAGCTTCATCGTTATAGCCTTAAGCTGAGCAGCTATAGCAGTAGTTGTATCCACCTCCAGAATTTCTGCTATCTTGCCTTGAGGTAGTATCTGAGTTGGATTCTGGTATTCATTAGCAGCCATCAGTTCAATTAACTCATAATTTTCATCATAGCTCTTAGCCCATAAGGCTCCACCTGATGCTGCATCGAGCATGGGTCTAGACTGTGCTCCCAAGCCATTATAAAAGCAGTTGATAATCATCCAGTCAGACATCCCATGATGAGGACACTTCCTAAGCATCTCCTTATAATGCTACAAAGCTTCACATAAAGACTCTCCCGATTGCTGCGTAAATTTAGTAAGAGCGATTCTAATTGCAGCTGTCTTTGCCATAGGGAAACTTTCACTAAGTCTTATAGGTTGCTTGAGTGCTAGATCATGATCATGACTTATTTGTTTGTCAAGGTTTAATCACTTGTTTATGTCTAGAATTTATGTTATTCTCTTAATGATGAAATAATATGGATTTTTAAATTTGGAGAAAAATATTGGATTTCAATGTTAGTTGTGGCTATGTGTCAAATGGCTAGTAGCTAGCTCGTATTTATATGAGTAGCTAGGGTTGAGCGAGATTGAGCGAAACACATTCGTCCGGAAATTATGAATAAAAAATAGAAGAAAAAATGAAAAAAAAGAAAAAAAGAAAAAGAAAAAAAATATGTGTTATGCATAATTGATCACGAGTAGGCTCTTTAATACTCGAGTTATTAAGTTCTAGTTGACTTTGTGCCTAGTGACCTAAGGCTTTTATAGTCTGGGATCCGCTAACCTAACGCTCGCTACATGGGTATTATTGCATAAGTCTTTTGTGGACCTTGCTCATTGCACGATCAAATAAGCATATTGATGTTTGTTATGTGTTATCAATAAAAGCATGAATTCTTGTATAACTCTGATAAAATTGAAGTGTTGTCAGTCATTTTGAGTTTATTGTTTATTCTGTTTATAACCTTGTGATTGTCTTGGCAAGTGGTGAGTTATGATTATTGACCTTGTTGCAAGAGTATATCTGTTAAACAATTGCACACACGCACATTTTTGGTTTGTAAGTTAATTTGTGGGATTTGATTGAACTTTGTGCGAATTATTGCATTCTTTGAGATATTGCTCATTGGTTGGTTTAGTTATTCTGAGGGGATCATTGCATTCATGTAGTTGCATTCATGAATTTTTATTTTTTGTTCTTTGAGTCTGTTTATGCTTGAGGACAAACATCGATTCAAGTTTGGGGGTGTGTTAAGTGGCATTTATATCCACTTAGAATGCTTCGTAAAGGCTCGAATTGGTGTTTTGTACTCAAGTTATTTGTGATTTTGATGTGTTTTTGTAGTGTTTTGCATTTCAGGGCATAATCGAAAGGAGGAATAGATTTGACATTGTTTTTATGCTAGAAGGGTGTTAGGATGGAGCCTCGGTTGATTGCGCGAAAGAAACCAGCACGAGAAGTCAAGAAAATGAGAAAAATCCAGATTTTCCAGAAAGACAGGGCGGCCGCGCTACACTTGGGAGCGGTCGTGCTGGTTTGGCAGAAGTACAGGGCAGCCGCGCGGGATCACTGAGCGGTTGCGCTAGGTTGAAATTTTTGAATCCTTATTTGAATAAAAGACTGATTTACTGGACTCCTAATTCAATGGGCTTGTATTTAAAGACTCCAAAATGACATTTTTGATAATGGAGAGCAAGGAGATGGCAACGAGAAGACCTAATAGCACAATACAACGAAGGAGAAAAAGATCTTGTTTTTACTTGTGATTCTTTGCTTAATTTGTAATCTTGGATGCTTGTTTTCTTGATTGTTTGAACCTAATTCTCTTGTTAACGTACTTTGATATATTTATTCAGTTTATAAGATAATGTGTTAATCTCTATTGAAGCGATAGTGAATATAGAGGTTTAGAACTTGTCATGATAGTATAGGTTCATGTATGTGTTATGCATGATTTATAGGTAATTTTAAGCATCTTACTTGTCCTATGTAATCACGATAGATAACTTACATATTAAACCTCTATGTTGTCGAATTCTATAGACATATAGGGTCTCAGCATAATTGGTGTCTATTCAGCTTCTATCTCTTTTGTGAATGTCTGGTAGTAGGGTATTCGTACAACGAAAGTTGGCGTTTACTAGTTTCGTGTTATTAGATTAGTTGTCATCACCATTGCATGCTAAGGTTAAGAACAATGACTTTGAATGAAGTAGTAATGAAGTTGGTATCCCATGTTTAGCTCATATAGTTAATTCAACCTATTAATCTCTTAGTTATTTGCATGTTAGTTTAATCTTAGTTATAAAACATCTCAACTTGTTACTTGTCTTAGCATTGAACGATAATCATACATTGATGCATATGTGCACATTCTGAATTTAACCTAAACCAGTCTCTGTGGGAACGAACTAGAAAGTATTCTATATTACTTGCGAACGCGTATACTTGCGTGTAATTTTAGCGCGTGTTTTCGTCCTGACACTTTCCTATATGGGATCCTTGACGAGGATGAATATATGATACAACCTGAGGGTTTTGTCGATCCAAAGTTTGCTAAGATGGTTTGTAAGTTACTTCTATCTATTTATAGATTGAAGCAAGCATCAAGGATATGGAATATTCATTTTGATGAAATAGTCAAAGAGTTTATATTTATTCAAAATGAAGATGAACTATGTGTTTATAATAAGGTTAGTGGGAGCCATGTGACATTCCTACTATTATATGTAGATGATATATAGTAAGTAGAGAGTGACATACCTTCTCTACAAGTTGTTAAGACTTGTATGAGAAATAGTTTCTCGATGAAAGACTTAGGCGATGCTACCTATATATCAAAGATCAAGATCTATAGAGATATATTAGAAGATTAAGTGACCTATTAAAAGTACATACATTGATAAAGTATTACATTATTTTAGGATGCAGAAGGAAAAGAAAGGATATGTTTCAATGTCTCATGAGATAATGATCTCGAAGGATAATTGTGTTAGTGTTTGTGCCCTACAGATAACACTATGATGTATTAGTTAAAGACATTCAGATTATTAATGTTTATGTTCTATCGATTATTCTCTTTATAATTTATTAATTCTTAATTTACTGCGATATAAATGTTAGATTAATAAATGTCCTTGGGATATGATATGCAATTCTATATCTTTAAGTACGTGACTTAGAAATGTGATTATGAGAATAATATCAATATTCCTAAAGGTCCCTAGTCGAGTATCATTAATAAGGGACAATAATAATGCATTAAGACCAATGTGTTTGTTAGCTGATGATCACATCTCATTGATCATAGGTATAGTGATACTAAAGTCAAAAACACAGACAGATGTATATGTGCATGGTGTTGGACAGACCCGATGTGAGATTCTACATGTCTGTTGTGTCATAAGTAATTCTCACAATGATAATGATGTAATGGTCCTTAGACCTGAAGTCATTATATTTCTATACGATAATTAATATACATTGATTCCATTAAAAGTTATCCTTGACCGAGTAATGATAAAAGTAGACATTAGGTATATTATGAATCGTATGAGAAATATGAATGATCTAGATGAGATTTAACCCTCCTATTTTAGGAGTGATATTATTGGCCTCTAGTGTGAGCTAGACTATGAAATGTGTGGCCACGCTCAAATGTTGATTTGATATGATAGTCTACTCATTGATCAAGGAAACTTGGATTAAACTATGATGAGGATGACACATTACATGCCTCTTGTTTAATCTATAATATTTGGCTAAAGGGATTATATTATATTGTACATTAATCATGAAAGGTTTAATCGATCACCGATTCAATTATTATTACTTGGGTAGCAATGATGTATTACTAGATGCCGCATATTGTTTACGATTTTAAATTAGATTTAAAATTCGTTGCCAATGTAATAATAACCTATAGGGTCACATACAAAGAATGCTTGAAGGATAATTTAATTTAAATTGAATTTAAATTTAATTAAAGTAATTTGAATTATTTATAATATTAATTAAGTTTGACTTAATTAATTAGATAAATAATGATATTCAAATTTATTAATATTAATTATGAAATTTATTTGTTAAATAATTAAGTAAGACTTAGTTATAATACAAATAGGAATTTCGAATTAATAATAACTCCTAATTAGTTAAGAGTTATAATTCGTTTTTCTACTCTCTATATAATATCTCTTGTGTGGCTGATTTTTTCGTGTGCAAGACTTTTACTAAAACCCTAGCCACCAAGAGAGAAGATGGAGAGAGCAAGAAGAAACGATTTTGTGCTAGTACATATCCAATCCTTGAGTTCAAGCATTCGTGTGGATACCGATAGAGCGTAGATCGCGAGAGCGGGATGCGTGGTGATTGAACAAGCTTTGGATCTCCATTAGTCAACCAATTGGTAAAGCTTCTTAAGGTAAACAATCTGATCTACGAATTAAATATATATTTTTCACATGGATCCCGCGGAGGGTTTCGAAAATTCTGATTTTTCACGTTTTTAATTACTATTTCCGTTGCATTTATGTGTTCGAAACCCTTCAATGGCATAAGAGCTACTTGCGAAAAGTGTTTAATTCATTTATATTTTTACTGATTTTATGATGATAACATGTATACAATATTCCATAACTGTTATGTATGCGATTTTGTATATTTTACATGTTATGTTTATATATGCGTATGTATGTATATGTTTTGAATATATGATATTCATGAGAGTTGTATAATCATATGATGATTATATAATCTGTATATATACTGATATATATATATATATATGTTTTGTATTTGTTCTTATTATAAGAATCGTATTTGATACGATTCTGAATCGGATGCAGCGGATTTGCTGAAATCTGGGTTTGGTGTCCGATTTTGGCGAACGAATATGCTATTTCATATGTAATCGAGCGTCTGAACGAAACAGATAGCTAAAGCTATCATCAACTGATCTGTAAGGCGTTTGACGTCGTTTAGGCCCTGTAATCTGCAATTTAATGTTATCAGATTTAATTTCAAATTTTCTGATTTTTGCCATATTTGATTTTTATGATTAGATCATGATGGGTATGATATGTTAAGATTATATTATGTGTTTTAACATGTTTTTATGTGTTAATTGAGCATGGTGGATGGTTATGGCTTATGACCTTAGGTTAATGGTTTTGGTTTTTTAAATACGGCTTGCATGTCGTTTAATCTTGTAATTTTTAAATCTCGAATGTAACTCGAGTTCTTCTCGTAAGTTCATTAGATTAGTTTTTGTATTTCATTCTTGTAATGTACATGAAGACATGAAGATTTGAAGATCAAGGGTAATCCCACATGGAGGCCATCCAAGGAAGCAATACAAGAAAAATACATGTCATAGTTAGATTGTATTTATTTTTCACCTTAGATTGACCTAGATCTTTGTCATTAGCTTGATGAAGATCACATAGGATAAAGCCATAAACAATCACGTTTATTTATTGCACTTTACATATATATGCGCATATGATGAATGTATGTGTAGAGTAGTTTATAAAGATGCATGCTTAATTAGATTAAGGATATATGTATTAGATACGAAACTCATGCCATGCTTGCTAAACAAGATAAAATCTGTAACGACTCAAGATTTTAAAATGAACAAACGATTATGAGATTCTCGTGTTTATGAAATAAGAAATAAAATACAAATTTTCTTTATTTCTGACATGGGGCAGTTTTGTCAAAAGCGAGTTCTTTGAACTTGTAAGGTTGTGGGTTTTAAGCGAGACCGTACTCAAACTATTGACGAATATTGATTTGAAGTATTTTATTCAAGAAAAAATTGGGAATCTCTTTATGATAGGATCATGATCGTTTTAAAATTAACAAAACCCTAAAGTTAATATTAAGTTGATCGGATGCCTTCTATTAAGTCTAATGCGTTAACCCTAGATCGATAAGGAGTGGGTTTGCCAAAGCGAAGTACTCCCATATATTATGGGAGATGTGTTGAAGTATATTAATACTTTTGACTATTGGGTTTGACTTAACTAAGTTACCACAATAGGATTGTGAACTTAGAGGCATAGAGTTTGGCGAGATTTATTAGATAAATATGAACAAATATTGTTCCACCAAGCTATCCAAGAGTTGTATAGTTGATATAATTTACAAATATTGTCTACCTAAATAATCATGTTTTAGGAGAAAAGCCAAAGCTGACCTAAGGCATGGTGAAATATGGATCTTGGCTCACTAGAAAGGATATAGAAGATATTCTTTCCGAATTAATAGTTGGGGCTATTGATTTGATAAAAATAATGGGAGATATATATTGTGTATATATATGAATAATCACTTGAACATAATTTAATGATCATCTGTAGACTAAGTCATTTTATGCACTTTAATATTGTAGATATCAAATGACAAATAACACAAATAACTTCTCTATATAATAGTCCTTGAGAAGGACAAGTTGACATGAAATAATTTCCTCAATTGACATGGGAACTTGAGGATTGTCCTTAGGTTCAAGGATGTCACTCAAACCCCTCCCTTATTTCTTCTAGCTGAGATTGAAACATGTGTTGAACAAAATGCTTACCAGAAGCAAATTGATTATTGAACTAATGTTTCATGTCTCATGCTTGTAATTATGAGTGCTGAGCTTTAGAAGCAACAAGAGCATAATGATGCTTTTGATATGATTGAGCACCTTCAAAGGATATTTGAAGGATAGGCTCGTTAAAAAGATTTGACAATAATAAGGCACCATACTTTTGCGTTAATAGGAGAATGATATCCGGTTGGACCACATGTTCTAAAGATGACATGTATATGTACCTTGATATTTTGGGTTTCAAGAATAGTCTAGAGACTCAGCTTGATTTGATCAAACAATCTTTGAACAACTTATATTCTTAGTTTGTTAAGAACAAAAGGAATGAGATAAACAGAACACTCACTGAGTTGTTAAGCATGTTTAGAACTGCTGAAAATAACACGGTAAAGGCATGAATTACGTCTAGATTGATGATGCACACATGGAATGCAAATGGAAAGGAAAGTGGACATGCAAGGTGAAGATTTGATCTTATTTAGTGCCAAACCAAAGTCCAATCCCAAAGGGCTTTTGAAGCCTGATAGTGGTGTTGCTAACGGAGATGATTGTCATTTCTGTGAAAATAACTGGATGATTAGAAGTTAAATTGTCGAGCTTGTTTGGAAGATCTAAAGAATAAGACTAGCAATGCTCAAACTTCAGGTATCGGGTTAGAATTGGAGCAAAAGTTGTTGCTCTAGTTGAAGGAACTCGATACCTAATTTTGCCCATATAGGCGAGATTGAGAACTTGATAACTTGTTATTACGTGCCTAACTTTAGGGGATACATTAAATCAATTTCTTGTCAGGACAAGAAAGGTTTTCATTTTAATTAAATAAACAATAGTTGTTTATTCTATTTTAATGATAAGGCTTATAATGTTGCACAATTAGTTAACAATTTATATGTTCTAAGATGACTCAAATCAAACATTACCTCTAGCATTGTCATTAAGCCATATTAATGAGAAACACATTTCTGAGTTACATATAGATGGATACTTGGATAAGTTTGATTTTGAATCATACGGAAGATGCGAACTTTGTCTCATTGATAAAATGACTAAAGCTTCTTTTACCTGATCAGGTGAAAGGGCCACCAAATGATTATGACTTATACATAATGATGTATATGGTCGAATACGTATGATGGCTATGGGTGGCTTATACTACATCATAACATTTACTGATGATTTCAGTAGATATGGATATGTGGTTCTTATGAAGAATAAAATCCGATTCTTTTGAAATGTTCAAAGAATATAAGGCTGAAGTAAAAAAGCAAACAGAGGAAACTATAAAAGTTCTACGATCAGATCATGGAGGAGAATACTTAAGCCTCAATTTCAAGAGTTTCTTGAAGGAGTGTGATAGTGTAACATAACTTACTCCTTCTAGAACACCTCAATGGAATAGAGATTCTGAGAGGAGAAATTGTACCTTGTTGGATATAGTGCGATCGATGATGAATCAAGCGGATCTTCCATTCAGTTTCTAGGGTTATGCTCTAGAAACGGCTGGATATACACTTAACCAAGTTCCGATTAAAGCGGTTCAAAATACTCCGTATGAGATATAGAGTGATAAATGTTATAGCATGTCATTTATGAAAATTTGGGGACGTGAAATGTTTGTAAAATGTTTAACCTCTGACAAGCTTGGACCAAAATTAGATAGATGCTATTTTGTGGGATACCCAAGTGAGACTAGGGTATAGTTTTTATAATCCTTCCGAGAACAAAGTGTTTATTGCTCGGGCCGCTGTATTTCTTGAGGGAGAACTACTTTATAAGAAAATCAGTGGGAGGACAATACATCATCGAGAACCACATGATAAAATTGAACCTGAGTTGGAATAAGTTTAGGATGTACATCAAAATGTTGAAAGTAATCATGTCCAAGAAACACAGGTTATTCATAGATCTAGTAGGATTCACCATGAGCCCGGGAGAAATTATGAATTTTTTTTGACTCAAGATGGTGATGTGATGCTTGCGGATAATGATAAGCCTCTCACCTACCAAGATGCTATGAACAGTTCAGACTCCGAGAGATGGCTTGAGGCCATGAAATCCGAGATGGAATCCATGTATCAAAATAAAGTATTGACTTTAGTTGATCAACTCAAAGGGGTAAAACCTATAGGTTGCAAATGGGTTTTCAAGAAGAAAACTGACATGGATGGTAAAGTACAGACCTATAAGACGCGACTAGTGGCAAAAGTTTCAAACTAATTTATGGTATAGACTATGATGAGAATTTTTCATCGGTTACTATGGTCAAGTCTATCAGGATTTTTTTAGCAATAATTGCTTACTTTGACTATGAGATTTGGCAAATGGATGTCAAAACTGCTTTCTTATATGGGAGCCTTGAAGAGGATGTATATATGATACAACCTGAGGGTTTTGTCGATCTAAAGTTTGCTAAGATAGTTTGTTGCTTCTATCTATTTATAGATTGAAACAAGCCTCAAGGAGAATGAATATTCATTTTGATGAAACGGTCAAAGAGTTTGGCTTTATTTAAAATGAAGATGAACCATGTGTTTACAAGAAGGTTAGTGGGAGCTATGTGATATTCCTAGTATTATATGTAGATGACATATAACAAATAAGGAACGACATACCTTCTCTACAGTCTGTTAAGACTTGGTTAAGAAATAGTTTCTCCGTGAAAGACTTAGGCGATGCTACCTATATATTAGGGATTAAGATCTATAGAGATAGATTGAAGAGATTAATCGATCTAGTCGGAGTACATATATTGATAAAATATTACATCATTTTAGGATGCAGGAGACAAAGAAAGGAAATGTTTCGATGTCTCATGGGATAGTGATCTCAAAAGATAATTATGTGTCTATGTCTGGTTTGTGTTTTGTCTAAATATAAATGATGTTACCTGGAATAGTTCATAGCAAGAACATTGATGATTCTATAAAGGAAGCCGAATATATTGATATTTTTGAAATAGCCAAGGAGACTATTTACGCATGTCCTTAGGCGATATCACCTTATTAATGAGATTAATGGTCAAGGAGATATAAATGTAAAGTGCATATTAATGATAGTGTTGCAGACCCACTGACTAAGGCTTTGTCGCAGTAGAAGCACGATGGTCATACTAGTTCCATGAGTATTAGATACATGGGTGATTGGCTCTGGTGCAAGTGGGAGATTGTTAGTGTTTGTGCCCTAGAGACAACACTATGATGTTTTAGTTAAAGACATTTGGATTATTAATGTTTATGTTCTTTCGATTATTCCCTTTATAATTTATTAATTCTTAATTTACTGCGATATAAATGTTAGATTAATAAATGTCCTTGGAATATGATATGCAATTCTATATATCTAAGTGCGTGACTTAGAAATGAGATTATGAGAATAATATCAATATTCCTAAAGGTCCCTAGTCGAGTATTATTATTAAGGGACAATAATAATACATTAAGACCAGTGTGTTTGTTGACTGATGATCACATCTCATTGATCATAGGTTTAGTGATACTAAAGTCAAAAACACAGGCAGATGTATATGTGCATGCTGTTGGACAGACCCGATGTGAGATTCTACATGTCTGTTGTGTCATAAGTAATTCTCACAGTGATAATGATGTAATGGTCCTTAGACCTGAAGTCATTATATTTCTATACGAGAATTAATATACGTTGATTCCATTAAAAGTTATCCTTGACCGGGTAATGATAAAAGTGGACATTGGGTATATTACGAATCGTATGAGAAATATGAATGATCTAGATGAGATTTAACCCTCCTATTTTAGGAGTGATATTATTGGCCTCTTGTGTGAGCTAGACTATGAAATACGTGGCCACGCTCAAATGTTGATTTGATATGATAGTCTACTCATTGATCAAGGAAACTTGGATTAATCTATGATGAGGATGACACATTATATGCCTCTAGTTTAATCTATAATATTTGGTTAAAGGGATTATATTACATTATACATTATTCACGAAAGGTTTAATCGATCACCGATTCAATTATTATTACTTGGGTAGCAATGATGTATTACTAGATGCCGCTCATTGTTTATGATTTTAAATTAGATTTAAAATTCGTTGCCAATGTAATAATAACCTATAGGGTCACACACAAAGAATGCTTGAAGGATTATTTAATTTAAATTGGATTTAAATTAAATTAAAGTAATTTGAATTATTTATAATATTAATTAAGTTTGACTTAATTAATTAGATAAATAATGATATTCAAATTTACTAATAATAATTATGAAATTTATTTGTTAAAAAATTAAGTGAGACTTAATTAATACAAATAGGAATTTCGAATTAATAATAACTCCTAATTAGTTAAGAGTTATAATTCGTTTATCTACTCTCTATATAATATCTCTTATGTGGCTATTTTTTCGTGTGCAAGACTTTTACTAAAACCCTAGTCACCAAGAGAGAAGATGGAGAGAGCAAGAAGAAATGAGTTTGTTCTAGTACACATCCAAACCTTGAGTTTAAGCATTCGTGTGGATACCGATAGAGCGTAGATCGCGAGAGCGGGATGCATGGTGATTGAACAAGCTTTGGATCTCCATTAGTCAACCAATTGATAAAGCTTTTTAAGGTAAACAATATGATCTATGAATTAAATATATATTTTTCGCATGGATCCTGCGGCGGGTTTCAAAAATTCTGATTTTTCACATTTTTAATTGCTGTTTCCGTTGCATTTATGTGCTCGAAACCCTTCAAATTGCCCCGTAAATCATTAGATGATAAAGGTCATTTGAGAAAGTTCCATATACTTCAGCAATTGGATCTATAATATGTGTAATAAAATGTACTTGTCCTGTTGTTTCGTATGGTTTGAGCATGAGGAGCAGATACCGGTTTAATTCAGGTGAGGGTCACTGGATAGTTGTCACGAATATTCTTAAGTACTTAAAGAGGACTAAAGATTTATATTTGGTGTATGGAGAAGATAGGGAGCTGGTTGTAAAGGGTTACACTAATGCTAATTTCTGAACCTAATTTTTTGACAGAAATGGATGATTATATGTCTATGTCTGTTTTGTGTTTTGTCTAAATATAAGTGATGTTAGATGGAATAGTTCATAACAAGAATATTGATAATTCTAAAATTAAAGCCAAACAAATTGATGCTTTCAAAATAGCCAAGAAGACTGTTTGGGCATGTGCCTAGGCGATATCACCTTATTAATAAGATTAATGATCAAGGAGATATATATGTAAAGTACGGAATAATGATAATGTTGTAGACCCACTCACTAAGGCTTTGCCGCAGTAGAAACACGATGGTCATACTAGTTCCATGCGTATTAGATACATGCGTGATTTGCTCTATTGCAAATGGGACATTATTAGTATTTTTGCCCTAAAGACAATACTATAATGTTTTAGTTTAAGACATTTGGATTATTAAAGTTTAGGTTCTATCGATTATTCCCTTTACAGTTTATTATGTCTTAATTTACTGCGATATAAATGTTAGACTAACAAATATCCTTGGAATATGATATGAATTCTATATCTCTAAGTATGTGACATAGAAATGAGATTATGAGAATATTATCAATATTCTAAAAGGTCCATAATGGAGTATTATTATTAAAGGATAAGAATAATGCATTAAGAATGGTGTGTTGGTTGACTGATGATCACATCTCACTGATCACAAGTATAGTGATACTAAAGTAAAATACACATGCAGATGTAAATGTACATGGTGCTAGACAGACCCAGTGCGTGATTCTACATGTCTGTTGTGTTATAAGTAATTTTTACTATGATAATGATGTAATGATCCTTAGACTTGGAATCATTATATTTCTATATGAGTAATTTTTCCACTTGTTAATATTTTCTTGATTTGGACTTTTGCATAATTAATAGAAGATGCAACATCTACCAAAGCAGGCCTTTCATCACACTCAGCTATGCGCAACACCTGAAAAAGCGGCTTTGATGCACTAACACAATCATCAATATTACCTCTAAAGATAGAAGAGAGAACAATGTCACAAACCCTCCTTCCGTTTTATGTTTTTGCCAACTTGGACCCGGTCCAATCCAAGCCACAAAACAAGTACCGCAATGGCTCTTGGTTCTTTGGCAGGCATTATAATGTAAGAAAGGAAGTAGCAAACTGTAACACCCCCAGATCCGGGGTCGGGGATCCGGGTCGTCACGAGTTCCATTTCCCTTAATAATACTTAACCTTAACAATCAACCAACTACTGCGTACTGTGACCCCACAATATACACACACACACCACAAGTTATAGTCTCAGAGATGAAAACCAAAAATAACACAAGTCATTTATTCCACAATTATAAACCATTTCACCTCAAAAGGGTTTCGGAATAATTTACATATTCCTTGCCATTATTACAATTCATAATATACATAAGTCTGGTTCATCAATAGTTGAAGCCTAGCCTATTGGTAGATCCTACCTCAGCTACGGCCACATCAATGCTTCCAGAAAACTGCGGAACATTTCCTAACCGCTTGCAAATTGGAAGCTTGGTCCTGTTCATCTTTTCTATCTGATGTTGTGTGATGAGAGAAGAAAGCAAGGGTGAGCAACAAGCCCACCGAAATAATATGCATAATAATTAACAATATATGAGCATTCTCATAGTACTCATGAAAGTCTTGGTCAAGAAGAAATGAACCAAGTTTGACCTCTTAATGCGACGAAGTCGCAAAATATTCAGTATATATACTTTTCAAAATCTTTGAAATCCTCTGCCATGTATAATATACACAGAGTTCCAGTTTATAACTGTATAAAAATATCGTTGCAAGGTGATCTCATATATCTAACCTTGTCTCAACGTTTTCCTCAAAATCTTTTTCATGCATAAGATAATCATTTACTAGATATAAGTTGAAAGGATGAAGTTACAAGATACTCCAATATACTTATATCCTTTCTGAATACTACTTGAACTACCACCGTTCAAGGTATAAATAGTTCATCACATATATGGAGCTACAAGGCATAACTTGTATAGAATCAATCTTTGAAATATCATTCAAAAGAAATGAAGTTACGAGATACTTCATTTGATGGAAACATCATTTTGAAAACTCGACCCTGCCAACACTCAACAATCGCCCAGCCGTAGCCTTTCTATCGAAGTGCTCTGGGTAGTGTTGCAGAAATATCCAACTGGATGATGAACTCATTATGGGAGTTTACCGCGCCAGGAAGACCACTTACGATGATCAGTCGTAGTAGTGCAACCCCACCATTTTCTACATGTAGAGGAGAACATATCGGATTTACTTGTTAACCGAACACTGGACTCCTAAGGAATGGACCGTCTTAGCGGAACTTCCAGGCCATTTGGGCCAATATAATTAGGCTGGGCCGGCGCCACTCGACCACTTACGCCACTCCTGGTTCAGATGAAATCCATGACTCTGAAACGTAAAGCTTGTCCCCCCTTTCCCCAAGTAGAAACTTGTTGATAAGGCTCCACCAAGAAGTCATATCTAGATGGAAAGGAAAACTCACGGATATTTCCCAGGCGATGCCTGTTAATGGATTAACTTGTTCCAAGAATTTTACTTCCCGAGTGTTGGGTAAGTAATCAAAAACTCTTTTATCAAAATAGCAACCTTGTTGCGAATATTAAACACACCACAGAGCTGGATCTCTCAGGTTTTGAGCGAGTATTTAAATCCCCTTCGAAAGGAGGATCTTAAATATAAAAAAGAGTTTTGGGATCCGCCCTAATCTTTTAAAAATCATTTTGAAGACTCGAAAACATTTTTAAGAATGTTTGGAGTAATGCTGATTTAAAGAAATAAATCAGTCCCGATATATTAGAAAATATCTGAATATTATTATTTAAATAATATTCCCATAAGGATAATCCTTATAAAAATAATCGAAGTAGAAGTTTTAAAACTCATATTTGAAATGAATAATAAATAACCAAAGATATACTTATATGAAAGTACGATTTTTATTTGAATAATCAAAAGTGAGTTTGATTATCGACACATTATTCTTTATTAAAATAAAGAATTATAATTAGTAAATAATCGGAGTCATAAATCCTCGAATGAATATTCGAATAATAATATTCATTAAATAAAATAAACGGAGTCATAAGCCCTTGAATGAATATTCAAAATAATATTCATTAATAAAAATAAAGTTATCGAATAAACCTTATTCGATTCATAGTTTTGAAAACTATATCTCTATATATATATATATATATTATACTCGGGAACATCGACTCCCGGTTTTAGAAAATGTTCACCTTTGGGTCCCCTATACTAAGGGTATACGCAATTACTGCTTATCTCTAGCATAGATATTATGCAACTAATAAGCATTTGAATCAACAGATATATATCAAGATTACGAAACAAACATGCATATATACCATATCACATACTCCAATATATCGCAAAATTTGCTAATAACAATCATGCACTTATCACAAGATAATGCATATACATATATTTACATCACAATAACAGTATAACGGGTAGAAAACTTGCCTGAGCGACTGGGGGTGATAAATGGCTTGGGACGAGTCTGGTAACCTATAAATAACATATAAATTGGAATTAAACCAAAGTCGCTTATGAATCTATACTTTAACCAATTAGACCCTAACGTTCGCTTTTGTGCTTAACGATTCACTTAAGTCGCTCGAGTACCCTCGACTCCACCATTTTTAATAAATTAACCATTAAGGGTTTTAAGGCGATTCTTTCGCGAATACCCTATCAACTGCCTAATCCACTTAACATAATTGTTTCATACCCCAATTAGTCATTTAAAGTCCTTAACCAAGGTTTCAAAGTAAGGCGAGGGGTAAGGGTTCGGTCGCGAAACGCCGTTACTTAAAACGGTCGTTTCTCCTAAACCGTACATCGGATTCAAGCGAACCACATATCAAAACGAAGCTCGTAACATGAAATATCTAATCATGTCAATGGTCAAAACCTAAAAGTGAGTTCTTGGGTCCTGATGTTATGAACAAAAACAGTCTAGGATAATCGGACATTACGACGGCTATGTTTACGCGATTACCAAATTTGTACAACTCCAAATTAATCCACAATCAACCCACAATCAAAATTACAACCCAAAATCCCTCCAAAACTCACCACATCAGTCCATTACTTCATGTTTTAACCAACTCATTCAATCACAACAAAAGCTACTAACCATATTAAGGTTCATTAACTAATAACCAAGATTCAACCATCAAAATCTCTACAAACTCAACCAAACTTTAAACAAACAAGCATCATGCTTCACATATACTATATCAATCATAACCATTCCTAAATACTCAAAACTAAAGCTAGGGTTTGGAGTTTATACCTTCTTGAAGCTTCTTAACACAACACAAGAGAGCTTTGAATGCCTAAAGAACCTTGATCCTTGCTTGTATAACCTTAAACTTTCATAAAAATTCAAGAAAACTAAAGTTATTTTTTGAAAGTTACTATTCACCATATTCTTCCTTGAATTATTGGAAGAGATTGTGAAGGAATTTGGAGCTTAAACTCCTAGGATAGCCATAACTAATCATAAGGAACCTTGGATAATTACCTTGCAATTTAACAATGGTTGGAGCTTGGATTTTGAAATTTTCCTCTTTGAAAAAGAAGAAAAGCCGAGAGCTTCTCTTGAATAATGAGAGTCAACTTTGTTTTTTTTTTGATTTGTTTGGCTTGGTTGATCCACTTTTGTTTTAATTTATTACCTTTTAACCATGGTGAATTTTGTGTGGTTTATAATCAACCAACCTTCCTTCCTTTTTGGTCATGCTTAGGTCATCATTCTTATGTCATCTTCCCATGCTTGTCCTCTTCTTATTGGTTTTATGACATCATCCTCACTAATCTCTATGATTAGCTCCTAATTACTTGGCTAATGACCGCTGATCTGTTATACGGTTCGCTTAACTTTCGTTTTCGTTTATCGTTTGAGGGATCATACCCGGGATCTTATTACTTGGGTTCCCTTAACCTTTCTCAATACATTATATTCCTTTTATGATCCTTTCTTATAATCCTTGAATTTAAATCCTTTTTATCCTGTTCCCTTATACTCAATTCTTTCGGTATCTGGTGAATTTCGGGAAAAATCAAAGTGTTCGAATTTGGATTCTGACGATCTTTACATACACTTATATCCCATATAAAGTACTAATAAGATCTCAGAATAACAATAGAAGAACTCCTATATAGTGGGGCATGGAAAGTTTTCTTATTCAGCATAATCAGCAAAACACTATTCATAAGGGTTTCGAAGATTCCAAAAATTGGGGTTATTACAGTCTCCCCTCCTTAAAAGGATTCTATCCCGGAATCAGATAGAAAATGAGTAGGGATACTTTCTTAGCATTGCACTTTCTAACTCTTACGTAATTTTCCCATATTGTGGTTCTAACATCAAACTCTGACTAGTTTGATAACTCTTCTCTTAAGCATTTGTCCATTTTTTATCTATAACCCTTCCTGGTTGCTCCATGTAGGTTACGTCTGGTTGCATGTCTATGCGCTCATATGCCCCTATTTGTCTGGCATCCGAATTACACTTCCTTAACATTGATACGTGAAACACGTTATGAACTTGCTACATGTTCGGGGGTAGGGCTAGCTCATATGCTAACTTCCCAATACGTCTTAATACCTCAAAGGGTCCAACAATTCATGGGTTTAGCTTTCTTTTCTTTCCGAGCCTCATCCATCCTTTCCAAGGGAATACCTATAACAGCACTAGATCCCCTACTTCCTATTCCTTGTCCTTTTGTGTCGAATCAACATACTTCTTATGTCCATCTCGGGCTACTACCAGCCGTCCTCTGATTAGATCTATTATATCCTTGGTCCTTTGGACAACTGCTGGTCCGAGCATCTTGCACTCTGCAATCTTCATCCTAACATAAGGGAGATCGACATTGTCTTCCCTCAAGGATCTCATAAGGCGATACCTCGATACTGACATACGATCGATTATCGTGAGAAAACTTAATCTGTGTTAAGTGATCATTCCAAATTCTTTCAAGTCTATTGCACAGAATTTCATCATAGCTTCTAGCACTATAGCTTTGGCTTCTCAATACCCATTCTTTTCCAGTTCGTAATCGTTACTATCTTCCGTACATGATACTATTCTAGATATACCTTTACTCGCTAGAGTTTTATAAACTCTTAATAATCGTGTTAACCTTAGTATCACGGACGCGTTAGAATCGGAATACCACCTTACTTGGTACCACATCATCTCTAGCTGCCTCCATCTTCGAAAGCTTGATCCATCATATAGAAGTAAAGGAATTTGTTGAGAGATCACTATGATCATGAACACTTGTTCTATTGCATAGTTAGTACAGAAGGTGGCCAGCCTTTAGTACTTGACAAGCAATTAAATAACATGTGGTATCCTACTAGGCTTCTATCACACAGATAGATAGTCATTCGGCAATACCTCCCCTTCTGGAAGGGTTGTTCTTCTCAGCTTATATGAAATGAAAAGAAGAGAAAAGAATGAACTGAAGAGAATTGTATATATGAAAAAAAATATACTGCCACAAAATATCTAGCTTGGAACCTACCTCTGAACTATAGAGGTTTGTCATAGGAGAACAAAACATATGTGTATATATATCAACATCAAGTATTATCGCATCGCATTTCGCATGCTTAAATATTTTTTCTATTCCGTCCATCATTCTATGGACCCATGCTCTTCCTCGAGCTTATACTCAATCACCTTTGAAACTCCCTCGACATCGAAAATCGAATCTGGAATCTCATTTTATACATCATCATTACTAGAATTCTATGCTTGCACCGCAACCTTCCTCGTATAGTAATACGACTCTCTATTGATAATAAGGAATAAGTATTCAATAGGTAGATAATCTACTTAATTAGTCTATCAATGATAACTTATACACCACCAAGACCCGATTAATGGTACTCAATCTCAACATCTATTCCAATACAACTCTCACGGTTGTAATGGACTCATTACTCGCAGAATTATTGCTGCATTACTGTGGTCCATCGCTGACCTACTGTAGTTATTCATTTTCTATGAAATCTTAATAGCTAACCATACGGATTCCATACATGTCGTATCAAATTCTTATAAGGAGGTAACATGATCACCGTTCATGATTCATGAAGAACACTCCTGAACTTGACGTACATATGACATGAAGCAGATAAAATTGCAGAAGAGTTTCAATCAAAACAACGATAGCAGGTTAATACCATTCTTAATCATATGCCTTCAATAGAAGACTTAACTCAAAGGTTTGTTTAGTCCTTTTTGAAACATGGTCCTGGCTTTTTCTCAAGATAGGACCTTATAAGATAGATAGCCCGCTCATGGCGATTATACGAATTAAACCTTTACCAAACTACTATTACGGTTGGGTATTGCACTATCATCAGAAGGAATGTCAATCTTCCAAACCATAATACAACCTTTACGGCTTCAACCATTATCATTGTATTCCTCTGGCACGAGCGCCTATAATTGCTCTCTTACACTTAAAGTGTCGGCCACCTCTTTGGCCTTTCCTGATAGTAAAATTTCCTTACAATCAATGTCGTTTGAACGATCTCCAACTAAATTTTCTACCTCATTTCCAATCACTGCTTGTGTGAAGATGTTTTCCTTAAAATCTGATGAGTAAAAAAATACCGCCATTTTTTTTCCATAAGTTATTGCCTCAGTCTTTAGAGGTTAATCATTGTCACGGCTGACTCTCGATCATACTTAGGACGTCTCTTATCTTGGGTCCTTCTTGTTTTCACCATTCTTGACCTTCGTTGGGTTCAATCTATACTTTCTCATGGTTTAGCATGTGCCCCACTTGGCATTATTATTATTACTTCATATTTCCTTTATCAAAATTTCTATTCTTGAGAATTTTGAATATTACCTTTCTCCTTGTAAAACCTCTAAGGTTATCCTTGAATCGTTCCTCCTGTACTCCCTAGATACATGGCATATCAAAATACCATTTACTAATACTAGAACCATTGTCTATGTACTTTTAAAAATTTTCTCTACTGATCCTTAAAGGTTGTTGCTAACTTGATCCTTTCCAATTTATACTGTCAAAACTTATGCTGTCCCTATTAAGGGTGGAATACCAACCTTTATGCATTCCCCTAGGATTCATCTCAAGTTATCGAAGTTATATCCTTAATTCCAATTTTAAAAAGGTACTTACATCCTTCCATGGATAAATCAAGTCATATATCCTTGATAGATTATCTTATCCAATCATTCCCACCCAGATAGTCTATACCAATTTCACAATAGCATCCTTATTCAAACTGAGGTCAACACATATGGCCTTCAAAAGATAACAATGGTTACCCGCTTCTCTTTCCTAATTTGGTAATGATAACATGGATGTTCTTGAAGATATTGGTCATGTTCAACGTGAACATCTTCTTAATAAATCCTCATTTTCTTTTGTTGTTTATCTCAACAGTCATCTCAATGTTGGGATGTCTTTCATACCTGGCGTCTTCCTCTCTGGGTATCATGCCACCGGTATTACACTTCACATTCTTGAAGGTCACCTCCTTCATCCAATTTTCCTAATTTCCTACTTTCTTGTCTCCTCAGTCTATCCGCGTCTCATTATTTATCCTTAGAACTATCTCAAGGTTTCCTCGAATTCTCCCAACTTAAAGGGGGTACAATATGTACATCTCTTATGCCTTTAACCATCAACTTTAACTCATAGTGAATCATCCTTATCCTGACGATCACATACTTTTCTATTTCTATTACTATGATTCTTTAGGGTTTCCTCATACCCAACTCCCTTATCATTCCTCAAACTCTATTGCCTTTATATTCCTTTCCACTTCAGTTTCTTTTTATTTTCCTTTCTCTTACAATCATTTCATGAACCCACTAATTATTTACTTCAAACATCACGTCGTTCTGGGATTCTTGTCCTCCGAACGAATCTTTACAACCTTTACAATCTTAGATTCATAATTCATCATATTCGTCCGCCTTTGTTCTGGCTCTAAAGTTTTTACACTACCTCCATAACCTTGGGAAGTACTTTCTCGAAAACAATTGTCTGAACTTTAATCAGTTTATTATAACCTCTGGCTCCGTGCCTTTCTTGGCCTTTCACCAACGGGTGGTCTCTCTCTTAGGAAGGTAAGTGACAAAAATAGTCTTTTGCGCTTCATCAATCATTTAGAATATAAAATCATTCCTCTATTTCCTTTAGCCAGGATCTTGCCTCAACTAGGTCAGCTTGTTCCTTGGAACTCTGAGAGCTTAGTGACTTAAAGGTCCTGAAAGAATTTCCCACCGCATTGTTTCCTCAAGGTGGTGTTTGGGAATAAAAGTATTAGTTTTGTTTAGGCAAGTCCATGAATTGCCTCATAGGAGTGCCGTCTTGGTGCTCCCTTCCTTGCTCGAGTTCTGTTTTCTCAGTCTAAATATTTCTTCCTGCTCCCCATAATCGGGGTCATCTTATATTTTAAAATCCTCATTTTCCACTTTATTACGTTCTGGGTTCCTTATATCTTAATTGCGACCTCCCTGATTATCACATTCAGGGTTTGCCCCAAATCTTATTCTTCGTGGGGGCATAATGCTTGGAAAAATTCTGAGAATCTCTTTATATTTGTCTTACTTACTTTGCTTAATTCTTTCCCTCGTTCAGTCCTTGCATGATTGCAAATTATGAATTCTCAAGTTCTATAAACTTCATGACAAATTTTAAGTGTTAATAGTGCAATTAACAATATGAACTTATCACAAACAAACCGATCTGAACTGGAATTAATGAATATATACATAACCATTTGTTCGAGGGTACAACAACTGAACACATTAAAGAAAATTACATCATTTGATCTGATCGCTTCTATCCCAAAAGTACTACCATAGATAATCATCTAGTCATTAAAACTAATCATTCATAACTTAGGCTAATCCTCCAAAAGCGGTTCTACATGAAACCCTTGTCTGATCGCTCTGGCTCTGCACACAACCATGGATCAAGAAATGCGGGCACGCACGACATCCCTAACTTGCTCCATCACAGAGGTGATGAGGTCTAAGATAGTTGCAAGTAGAGCTGGATCAACCTGACCCTCAAGATGGCCTCTAGCTGTAATTCAGGTGGTAGCCTCAATCCTTTCCATGCTATAAGCTAGTCCTGCCGGAAGTACCCCGCCCTCAATTCTTGGTGCAGTAAGTCGGTCCAACAGATCACTTCTAACATTACTGGCCTCAGACAGGCCACCCAAAGTCATATGATAATTGGCGATAAGAGAAGCCTGAGTGGTAGCATCTAGCAGTCTATGGGGTGCAGGTGGTGCAGACCCAGGCGATCCAAATGAGTAACCAAGCACGGTATCAGGTGACAATAGTGCAGGAGATAAATGTGGCATTTCCTCAGTAGGTGCTGGGCTCTGTACAGGGGAGGGAACATGAATAGGTGGAACCTCATGGACGTCTACAGGAACCTCTAGAAGAGGGTCTAATACTGGTATAATTGGTTTCGTGGAAGGCCCCACTCCTTCTGCCCTCATTAACCTTTGTGCCCTTGGTAACTCTTCATCCTCTAGTGCACCCCTCGCGGCCATTCTTGCTCTGGTAGTCGCCCTGACCACGGTCATCAATTCCTCAGCGGTCCTCTCTTCATACCCGTCAGGATCCTCCACGAGATCCTCCTCAGCAACTATCCCTTCTGGGATAACATCCTCAACCGCAACATTCTCAATATGAATCTCATCCGGTCCCTCATTAGGGTACTCTATCAGATTCACAATTTGATCTCCAACATGTAATAAAATATCCTCATGCTGATGCTCCTGAACCTCAGGGTTCGGTGCCCCGCTGCCCTATACGAGAACGAACTATGTTACTATCACGATATTTATAAGGGTTCCCGTAAGGGTTTTAACTGTCAGTGCTACTTTAAGTAGTCCGACTATGAACTTGGCAAGAGTTCTTATTATCTTTGTGAGTTTATTATTATATCGTCGCATCATCTATGAGGTTTATAAAGCTTGGCTCTGATACCATTTCTGTAACACCCCCAGATCCGGGGTCGGGGATCTGGGTCGTCACGAGTACCATTTCCCTTAATAATACTTAACCTTAACAATCAACCAACTACTGCGTACTGTGACCCCACAATATACACACACACACCACAAGTTATAGTCTCAGAGATGAAAACCAAAAATAACACAAGTCATTTATTCCACAATTATAAACCATTTCACCTCAAAAGGGTTTCTGAATAATTTACATATTCTTTGCCATTATTACAATTCATAATATACATAAGTCTGGTTCATCAATAGTTGAAGCCTAGCCTATTAGTAGATCCTACCTCAGCTACGGCGGCATCAATGCTTCCAGAAAACTGCGGAACGTTTCCTAACCGCTTGCGAATTGGAAGCTTGGTCCTGTTCATCTTTTCTATCTGATGTTGTGTGATGAGAGAAGAAAGCAAGGGTGAGTAACAAGCCCACCGAAATAATATGCATAATAATTAACAATATATGAGCATTCTCATAGTACTCATGAAAGTCTTGGTCAAGAAGAAATGAACCAAGCTTGACCTCTTAATGCGACGAAGTCGCAAAATATTCAGTATATATACTTATATATATATCTAACCTTGTCTCAACGTTTTTCTGAAAATATTTGTCATGCATAAGATAATCATTTACTAGATATAAGTTGAAAGGATGAAGTTATAAGATACTCCAATATACTTATATCCTTTCCGAATACTACTTGAACTACCACCGTTCAAGGTATAAATAGTTAATCACATATATGGAGCTACAAGGTATAACTTGTATAGAATCAATCTTTGAAATATCATTCAAAAGAAATGAAGTTACGAGATACTTCATTTGATGGAAACATCATTTTGAAAACTCGACCCTGCCAACACTCAACAATCACCTAGCCGTAGCCTTTCTATCGAAGTGCTCTGGGTAGTGTTGCAAAAATATCCAACTGGATGATGAACTCATTACGGGAGTTTACCGCACCAGGAAGACCACTTACGATGATCAGTCGTAGTAGTGCAACCCCACCATTTTCTACATATAGAGGAGAACCTGTTGGATTTACTTGTCAACCGAACACTAGACTCCTAAGGAATGGACCGTCTTAGCGGAACTTCCAGGCCATTTGGGCCAATATAATTAGGCTGGGCCGGCGCCACTCGACCACTTGCGCCACTCCTAGTTCAGATGAAATCCATGACTCTGAAACGTAAAGCTCGTCCCCCCTTTCCCCAAGTAGAAACTTGTTGATACGGCTCCACCAAGAAGTCGTATCTAGATGGAAAGAAAAACTCACTGATATTTCCCAGGCGATGCCTGTTAATGGATTAACTTGTTCCAAGAATTTTACTTCCCGAGTGTTGGGTAAGTAATCAAAAACTCTTTTATCAAAATAGTAACCTTGTTACGAATATAAAACACACCACAGAGCCGGATCCCTCAGGTTTTGAGCGAGTATTTAAATCCCCTTCGAAAGGAGGATCTTAAATATAAATGATTTTTGGGATCCGCCCTAATCTTTTAAAAATCATTTTGAAGACTCGAAAACATTTTTAAGAATGTTTGGAGTAATGCTGATTTAAAGAAATAAATCAGTCCCGATATATTAGAAAATATCTGAATATTATTATTTAAATAATATTCCCATAAGGATAATCCTTATAAAAATAATCGAAGTAGAAGTTTTAAAACTCATACTTGAAATGAATAATAAATAACCAAAGATATACTTATACGAAAGTACGATCTTTATTTGAATAATCAAAAGTGAGTTTGATTATCGACACATTATTCTTTAATAAAATAAAGAATAATAATTAGTAAATAATCGGAGTCATAAGTCCTCGAATGAATATTCAAATAATAATATTCATTAAATAAAATAAACGGAGTCATAAGCCCTTGAATGAATATTCAAAATAATATTCATTAATAAAAATAAAGTTATCGAATAAACCTTATTCGATTCATAGTTTTGAAAACTATATATATATATATATATAAATAAATAAATAAATATATATATATATATATATATTATACTCGGGAACATCGACTCCCGGTTTTAGAAAATGTTCACCTTTGGGTCCCATATACTAAGGGTATACGCAATTACTGCTTTTCTCTAGCATAGGTATTATGCAACTAATAAGCATTTGAATCAACAGATATATATCAAGATTACAAAACAGACATGCATATATACCATATCACATGCTCCAATATATCGCAAAATTTGCTAATAACAATCATGCACTTATCACAAGATAATGCATATACATATATTTACATCACAAAACCAGTATAACGGGTAGAAAACTTGCCTGAGCGACTGGGGGTGATAAATGGCTTGGGAAGAGTCTGGTAACCTATAAACAACATATAAGTTGGAATTAAACCAAAGTCGCTTATGAATCTATACTTTAACCAATTAGACCCTAACGTTCGCTTTTGTGCTTAACGATTCACTTAAGTCGCTCGAGTACCCTCAGCTCCACTATTTTTAATAAATTAACCATTAAAGGTTTTAAGGAGATTCTTTCGCAAGTACCCTACCAACTGCCTAATCCACTTAACATAATTGTTTCATACCCCAATTAGTCATTTAAAGTCCTTAACCAAGGTTTCAAAGTAAGGCGAGGGGTAAGGGTTCGGTCGCGAAACGCCGTTACTTAAAATGGTCGTTTCTCCTAAACCGTACATCGGATTCAAGCGAACCACATATCAAAACGAAGCTTGTAACATGAACTATCTAATCATGGAAATAGTCAAAACCTAACAGTGAATTCTCGGGTCCTGATGTTATGAACAAATACAGTCTAGGATAATCAGACATTACGACGGCTATGTTTACGCGATTACCAAATTTATACAACTCCAAATCAATCCACAATCAACCCACAATCAACATTAAAACCCAAAATCCCTCCAAACCTCACCACATCCGTCCATTATTTCATGTTTTAACCAACTCATTCAATCACAACAAAAGCTACTAACCATATTAAGGTTCATTAACTAATAACCAAGATTCAACCATCAAAATCTCTACAAACTCAACCAAACTTTAAACAAACAAGCATCATGCTTCACATATACTATATCAATCATAACCATTCCTAAATACTCAAAACTAAAGCTAGGGTTTGGAGTTTATACCTTCTTGAAGCTTCTTAACACAACACAAGAGCTTTGAATGCCTAAAGAACCTTGATCCTTGCTTGTATAACCTTAAACTTTCATAAAAATTCAAGAAAACTAAAGTTATTCTTTGAAAGTTACTATTCACCATCTTCTTCCTCTAATTATTGGAAGAGATTGTGAAGGAATTTAGAGCTTAAACTCCTAGGATAGCCATAACTAATCATAAGGAACCTTGGATAATTACCTTGCAATTTAACAATGGTTGGATCTTGGATTTTGAAATTTTCCTCTTTGAAAAAGAAGAAAAGCCGAGAGCTTCTCTTGAATAATGAGAGTAAACTTTGTTTTTGGGTTTTTTGATTTGTTTGGCTTGGTTGATCCACTTTTGTTTTGATTTATTACCTTTTAACCATGGTAAATTTTGTGTGGTTTATAATCAACCAACCTTCCTTCCTTTTTGGTCATGCTTAGGTCATCATTCTTATGTCATCTTCCCATGCTTGTCCTCTTCTTATTGGTTTGATGACATCATCCTCACTAACCTCTTTGATTAGCTCCTAATTACTTGGCTAATGACCGCTGATCTGTTATACGGTTCGCTTAACTTTTATTTTCGTTTATCGTTTGAGGGATCATACCCGGGATCTTATTACTTGGGTTCCCTTAACCTTTATCAATACATTATATTCCTTTTATGATCCTTTCTTATAATCCTTGAATTTAAATCCTTTTTCTCCTGTTCCCTTATACTCAATTCTTTCGGTATTTGGTGGATTTTCGGGAAAAATCAAAGTGTTCGAATTTGGATGACGATCTTTACATACACTTATATCCCATATAAAGTACTAATAAGATCTCAGAATAACAATAGAAGAACCCCTATATAGTGGGGCATGGAAAGTTTTCTTATTCAGCATAATCAGCAAAATACTATTCATAAGGGTTTCGTAGATTCCAAAAATTGGGGTTATTACACAATACTTGTAGCTCCAGTCCTCACTAAGTCCCCTCCATTAGTCTTCTCCCTCATAGCATCAAGGATACGTGTAACACCTCTAAATCCAGGGTCGGGGATCCGGGTTGTCACGAGTTCCATTTCCCTTAATAACACCCAATCTTAATAAACAATCAAATACTCTGTACTGTGACCCCACAATAAACACACACACCACAAGTTATAGTCTCAGAGATGAATATCCAAAAATAACACGAGTTATTTTATTCCAAAATTATATGCCATTACACCTTAAAAGGGTTTCTGAATAGATTTACATTTCTTTGCCATTATTACAATTGATAAAGATACATAAGTCCGGCACATCAAAAGTTGAAAGCCTAGCCTATTGGTAGTTCCTACCTCAGCTACAGCGACATCAATGCCTATAGGAAACTGCGGAACATTTCCTATCCGCTCGCGAATTGGGAGCTTGGTCCTGTTCATATTTTCTATCTGTTGTTGTGTGATGAAAGAAGAAAGCAAGGGTGAGCAACAAGCCCACCAAAATAATATGTATAATGATTTACAATATATGAGCATTCTCATAGTACTAATGAAAGTCTTGGTCAAGAAGAAATGAACCAAGTTTGATATCTTACCGCGACCAAGTCGCAAAATATTCAGTATATATGTACATATATACTTTTCACAATCTTTGAAATCCTCTGACATGTATAATATACACAGAGTTCCCGTTTATAACTGTATAAAATATCGTTGCAAGGTGATCTCATATATCTAACCTTGTCTCAACGTTTTTCCGAAAATCTTTGACATGCACAAGATAATCATTTACTAGATATAAGTTTAAAAGATGAAGTTACAAGATACTCCAATATACTTATATCCGAATACTACTTGAACTACCACCGTTCAAGTTATAATCAATTTCAAAAGTTCATCACCCAGATGAGACTACAAGATAAGACTTGAATAGATTCAATCCTTGAAATATCATTATAAATAATGAAGTTACGAGATACTTCATTAAGTCCCGATATATATATACACCTATATATATATACATTTCATACACTCCTTGAAAACCTCTGTTATGAAAATTATAAACAGAGTTGCAATATCCAATGAATTTTGGAAAGGAGAAAACCTTGGCATAAACCTGATATCTTGCTGATCAGGAAAAGATACCAAGAAGTAACCTTTTATACTAGTAGATGGATGAATCCCCCACTGGTCATCAGCCTGGCCACATAAGGACCTTGTGCTGGACTGCCACCCGGCCTCTTACGCGTTGATGGACTGCCACCCAGACACTTACACTTTGATAGACCGTACCCCGGCCTGTCGCTTATGCCGACTCAATTAGATGGACTTACTTCCCGAACGTTGGGCAAGTAATCAAATTATTTTCTCAAAACAACAACCACGTTGCGAATGTAAAATACACCACAGAGCCGGATCCCCCAGGTTTTGAGCGAGTATTTAAATCCCCTTGTTATTCCCAGTGGACTAACAATGAGATTTACAGAAGGGGGGGTTGAATGTAAATCTCAAAACTTTTTCAAGTTTTGAGCAATTTGTAAGACTAAGTGTTTGAGTGATCAGATGTGTGTAAATTGCTTGGAGCTGATGCAGACAGATATATATTTAAACACAAATGTAATGAACACAAAGAGCTTAAAAACTTTTCTGGTGGATTTGTTGTTCCACCAGAGATGTGTTATATCAGAAAATCTGTGATTCAAAATTAAATCACAGCTGCTTCCTAGTACAAACTAGATGATTTTCTCTCTTGATATTTCTAAACAGCTCAGGGAAAATTCACATCTAATTACTAGCTACTACCTGGTTTATATAACACCAAGTTTACAAGTGAAGACAAAGATAAAGTACAATAAGACAATAGTTCTCCACTTGTTTCTGTTCCATTTTTATCCAGTATAATATGGAATTATCTGTTGACTTTCCATTATGAACCAGACTAAAAACGGCTGCTTTTTCTGCTGTTCCTGAAATAGGCTACCACATCTCTGTCAATCCATGTGCCTCTGCCAGCTTTGTTAACTGTCACTATCAACTGCTATAAGACTGAGCATCCGTTGAAGCTTTCATCCGTTGATGGCTTTATCCATTGATGCTCTAGCAGTGCATCCGTTGAAGCTTTCATCTGTTGATGGCTTTATCCGTTGATGCTCTAGCAGTTGAAGCTTTATCCGTTGAAGCACTTATCCGTTGATGGATATTATCCGTTGAAGCATTAGAGGCATCCGTTGAAGCTTAGTTTCTCATCCGTTGAAGGTCTTCAATATCCGTTGACACTTCTTCACTTATACAAAATTACAAGGCATGAAATATTTACAATTAGCCCTCCTATTTGTACATCCATTAGTAGTCAACATGACTGATTATCTCCTAATAACATCTAAGAATTACAGCTTGAAATCAGAGAGTGAGATGTGCTACAATACCAAACTTATTGCTAAGTAATGCTACTCCCTCAACGGATAGCCAAGATGGTCTTATCCGTTGAGGCTACAAACACTAGATTTCTACTTAAGTGTTTTGCTGAACTTATCATCAAACTAATACACATATTCCTAACAATCTCCCCCTATTTATGTCTACTAGAACTGTAGGCATAAATTTGGGTTTAGCTTGATGATAACAAAACACTTAACAAATATATAAACTGTAACTAAGCAGAAATTCAAAAGTGCTGCAAAAGTGTATATGCTGAGATGAAATTGAAGAAATACATTGTTTCCAAGGGTGCTCCTTTAGCTTGAGCAAATTACTTTCTTTTCCTTTGATCCCTGGTTTTCTTTCCTAGCCTCCTGTCATTTTCCTCAATTTGAAGTTAAAGTTGTCTGTAGAATTCAGCTTCATCTTCTTCATTGATATCTAACTTAGATTGCATATCCTTGAGAGTTTCATTACTGGCAATCTTTAGTTGATCTTCAATTCTGAAAAATCTTCTGACTCCTTTGTTGTCTCTGAACTCCATCAACCAATGAGGTGATTTGTGAATTGTAATACCTCTCTCTTGAATGAGTAAAGTTCTAGGCAAAGCATTGGGCTCCTTCCAAGTTTTCCTTATGTTGGCAATCTTGTTGAGAATCTCAGTCCTGGCAGTTCTAGTAAAGCCAGAATCCTTATGTATGGCTGAGTAGACTCTAATCAAGGTAGTGTAGCCTTCATTCAGAATTCTGTGAAGAGGCCATGTTCTTTCCCCAGCTCCTTTGTATTTGAACACCAGTCTTTCTGGTAGCTATCTGTAGGCAGCTATTCCCCTTACATCCTCCAGCTCATCCAGATAGAGTTCAATGTCTGAAAATTCTTTTATGTCACAGATGTGAACATAATCATCTTTAGAGTTTTGAGGTTTGGACTTAGGCTTCTGTGTGAATTTGATTGAGGCTTTAGAGGGTGTTGATTTGATTCTTCTTTTCTGCTTCTTTGATGGTGGAGAAGAGGTTAGGAAGGTGGGCAATTTGATGGTGTCCCAATCAATTGGTTCCTCCTTGGGAATGATTGTTTCACCATGAATGTTCATGAAGGGGTCAGGTACAATGGGTTCAGGAATAAAGGGTAGTGGTTTGGATATTGATTGGGTTTCTTCAGTCTTATCTACCTTCTTTCTCTTTGCATTGACCTTCTTTCTTTTCCCTTTCTGCCATACTTCCTTACTTCTTTCCTCCATCTCAGTACCAACCATGTCCCCTAAGCTTCATCTTCACCTTTGTCTTCAATTTCTTTCTGATCTTCAGCCTGACTTGACTCTAGCTGTTTTTCAAGCTTTGCTTGTGCTCTTTTGTCAGCCTTTAGCTGTTTGGCGTCTTCCTTCAACCTTTTGGTTTCTTCCTTCTTGGCTATTGAGAATTTGGGATGTTCTTGCATCACACATATGCTCTTTCCCTCTCTGAAAATAATAGCCATGTTTCTCCTTACAGCCTCATCCATGGTCTCTTTGAGATATGCAATACTTCTTCCTAAAAGCTTGTCCTCATCTGCTTTTGGAAGAGGAAAATCCACCTCTTTTAGAGGATTCTTTGTAGAGTCCTTATTGGATCTGTTGTTGGGCTTGAGAACCATTGGTTGCAGATCTTTAGAAGAAGTTTCTCCATCCTTATGCCTCCCTACTGGCTTGAGTTCCATAATAATTGATTCCACTTTTGTGCTATGCTTCACAGATTGTGAGTGAGAAGTTTTAGAACCAAATATTAGTTGCATCTTTTCATCAATCTTCTTCCTTTGCTCTTTGACTTGCAATTCAGCTGCTGCTATCTGGATTAGATCAATGCCATCTAGCTTTCCTTTGACTTGAATTGGTGGAGAAGTTGTGATGACAGGAACTAGCACTTGAGAAATCTGAACTGTTGTATATGGCTCTCCTTCCCCTTCCCCTTTATTCTCCCCCTTTTTGTTATCATCAAGGGTAGGGGTCAAGCCTTGTGCTTGTGCCAGCTGCATGAGGAGATTTGTTTGAGTTTGTTGATTCTGAAGAATGGTGACCATAGAGTCTTCAATTATTTGAACCCTATCTTCCAATCTGGCCAACCTCTTATCAGCATCAGAGGCCTTCCTTAGTCTCCCCAACAAATCTTGCATAGTACCATAGGGTATAACTGAATCCAATTTCTCAGCATTGTAGGATTTCAGATCAGCAATGTCCAGCTTGAGCTCATCCACACTTAGATTGTGCTGGTAATGCTGCAACTGCAAGAGATGCAGAGATTCCAGATGAGCTTGAAGAATTGCCTTGGTGCCAGCATCCTGAGTCTCCTGAATGGCTTGCTGAATTGTCATGACTTGTTTGACCAAAGTGACACCAAACTCTCCTGGTGTTGATGGTTTGGCCCATGCCCATGCAGGAAGATTAGGAACAGAACTTGGGCCTGCTACTCCCCCTAAGTTTATGCTCTCATTCAAAGAATTAGAGTCATCATCATTAGAATTTACTCCAAATTCTTCAGATGGCTCACCAGCTTGAGAAGGCAGCCTGTTGACAGCAGCTTTGTCTCTTAGAAGAGATTCTGAAGTGTGTACAATGTGTAGTGTCTGTTCTGCCTCCACATTGCCCTGTGCAGCCAATAATTGATAGGCTGAAACAGGGTGAGTAAAAGTGTCAGCATCCAAGGAAATGTTATCAATGACAGCTTTGTAGTGTTGCTGAAATTGTCTTCCCTTATCTGCATCATCCACTTTCATTAACTCACTAGCAATGGCTGGATCCACCCTTATAGCTTCTGTACCTGCCTTTCTCTCAATTTCTCTCTTTTCTTGCATCAGGGGCTCCCCCTGGCTCACACACACCCTCACACCCTCACCTTCACCTTCTAAGGTGGCACTCCTCTCACTTACTTTTGCCATGCTGGAAGAAATAACATGCATTTGGTGACTCTCAACCTCTCCTTTTGCCTGGGAGCAACCCAGCCTCTCACTCAAAAAATCACTCCCTTCCCTCAAGCCTAAAAGTGATTGTACAGTTGCCATGTCCTCTACAGTTGGAGTTGTTTCTGTTAAGTGTGTAGAGGCCATCAACGGATAGGGAGTATCCGTTGAAGTAGAAACTGATGGTATCAACGGATAACTGCTGTTAAGCTTATCCGTTGAAGAATAACCACTTGTCAATGGATGAGAGATATCCGTTGAAGAAGGAAATGATATAGAGATAGAAAGTGATATAATTGTTGAATCTGTGTGGATTGATTTTAAGTGAGGTGACACAGATTCTGTAACTACATCTGAAAGAATTGGCTGATGATCCAACAAATCATCTAAAAGATGATGATCACCAGGTTTTGAGTGGGGCTCCTCCCTGAGTTTTAATGAGGGAGAATCAGGAATTGATGTGAATATCATATCCACATCCAGAGAGGGTGTAGGAGAGTTTGAGGAATGGTGTGTGTCTATATTGAGAGAATGGGGCTGTGATTCCACATTTGCTGGAATCACATCAAGCTGAATTTGAGAAGGCACAGATACTGGTTGGTGTATCTGTGTTGTGTGTGCCCCTTGTGTGGAGACTAGGGTTTTGGCCTTCTTCTTCCTTAAAAAGGCTTGAATTGGTGAATGTGTAGCTTCAGTGTCCCTCCCTCTTTTATTCTGTGTCCCTGGATGGGGACTATTTTCAATAGTTACATCCTTTTGGGAGGATGCAACTAGGGATGTGCTGGACTCCTTTTGAACCACTACAGTCTTTTGAGAGACTGTGGCTTGGCTGGAATGGGTACCACTCACCTCTCCCACCTTATCCTGGGGGGCTTTTTGATGTTCACCCCTCCCCTCACCACTCACACCCTGTTCACTCCCTTCAGGGTTTATGGTAGTTGTTACAACTGTTGTTTTTTGAGAAACAACAGAGGTAGATTTCTTTGACTTGACTTTGGAGATTTTAGATTTGGTGGCTTTGGTAGGAGCCTGTTTGGACAATGACACAGGTTCCATAGCCACACTAGAAGGCAAAGAAACATTGGGGTTGGAAATAGTAGGAGTTATAGAAACATTTACCTCACTTACCTGTGGTGCATTCATGATTGGCAAGTATACCAATGGCACCTGGCTGTTGAGGTTCATTCTCAAAAGGTCTGCAAGGACCCTTTTTCTCTTGTGCCCAGCATTTGAGTTTATTATTCTCATTGGATATAACCAAACCTTTAGGAACATGGTTAGCCAATAACATAAAGAATCTAGCAAAGTAGATGTTATGTGGTCTATTAGCTTTGTTACCTAATCTGGAACCTAATTCTAGCATAACACAGTTGCTAAAATTAAAGTACCTATCAGAAACTAGCATATAGAGCATATTAATAAGAGATGAAGTGATAGCATCAAAATTGCTAATCTTCCCAGAGAAAACCTTAATAAATGCATCTCCAAGAAAACTCCATTCTTTCCTAAGGCCTTTCCTTCTAATACTACCTAAACTAGTAGAATCAAAAGCATAGCCTATGGAATCTAGCATAGCAGAGACATCTTTATCAGTGTGTGGTGTCATGGCATTATTCTCAGGCAACTTAAAGCAAGATTGTAAATCATCACAATTAATGCAATAGTCCTTACCTTTGAGAGAGAAGGCAATGGTCATATCTGTGGAGTTGAACTCTGCAGTTGTCCAAATCTCCTCAATCACTTCACAGTAGATGGTTGGGGCTTCCAGCATTGCATAGCTCAGTTTGCAGTTCTTGATGAAGTCCATCATCTTGTGATAATCAGAATGGGCTTCCTTCTTTTCAACCAAGACTATGAAATTATTCTTTTCATAAACAAATCCTGTTTGAGACATAATTTTGACTACTGGTGCCATTTTTGTGAGTAGAGGTTGCAGAGAAGAACTTGAGAATTGAGAGAAAAAGAGAATGATAATTGCAAGAAAGCGTAAAGTGAAAATAAGAATTCAATTGGGCTTTTATACTATCTTGAATTAAAACACAAATTAAAACAATTAAATGATACTTTTAAGTAAGTGAAAGCCGTTCAGGAATAAAAGAAACTGTAGAAATTCTGAAAACTACCGTAAATACAAATACATACAACACTGTATATCTGTATCAACGGTTGAGTAAAAGAATCAACGGCTGTGACTCACTAACGTGACACATCAACGGATAAGGTAAATAGTTATCCGTTGATGAACAACACTATTTTATCCGTTGAAGGATAAAATTACCAGAAATGTATTTATCTTTAACGGATAATGAATATCCGTTGATAGAACAATTTTGGCTTTCAACGGATAGGGAATATCCGTTGATAGGATAAGTCTTGATTAAAGCCAACTTTGTTCTTGCAGCAAATTCATTTCAGGCTACAAGACAGATGGCATAGATGACATAGATTATGAATAGTTAAGCATACCTAACTCACTCACTAATCTTGTGAATGTTGATTCATCAAGTGGCTTGGTAAATATGTCTGCAATCTGCTTTTCACTTGGAACAAAATGAAGTTCCACTGTACCTTTCATCACATGTTCCCTAATGAAGTGGTACTTGATATCAATGTGCTTGGTTCTTGAGTGCTGCACTGGATTTTCAGTAATGGCAATGGCACTTGTGTTGTCACAAAATATTGGAATTTTGTCAACAGTTATACCATAGTCAAATAACTGATTCCTCATCCACAGTATTTGTGCACAGCAACTACCAGCTGCAATGTATTCAGCTTCAGCTGTTGATGTGGAAACATAATTCTGCTTCTTGCTGAACCATGATACAAGCTTGTTTCCTAGAAATTGACAGGTGCCTGTTGTGCTTTTCCTGTCTAATTTGCAACCTGCATAATCTGCATCTGAGTAGCCAATTAGATCAAAACCAGACTCTCTAGGGTACCAAATTCCTAGATTTGGAGTCCCTTTGAGATATCTGAAAATTCTTTTAATAGCCACTAAGTGAGATTCTTTAGGGTCAGCTTGAAATCTAGCACAGAGACATGTAGAAAACATAATATCAGGTCTACTGGCAGTTAAATATAAAAGTGAGCCAACCATGCCTCTATAACTTGTAATATCCACAGACTTTTCAGCCTTGTTTAATTCAAGCTTGGTGGCAGTGGCCATGGGAGTTTTTGCAGGTGAACAATCCATTAAGTCAAACTTCTTTAAAAGATCATAAATATATTTAGTTTGACTAATGAAAATTCCACCACTAACTTACTTAACTTGTAAACCAAGAAAGTAAGTTAGCTCTCCCATCATGCTCATTTCATATTTACTTTGCATTAATTTAGCAAACTTTTTACAAAGGTTATCATCTGTAGATCCAAATATAATATCATCTACATAAATTTGTACAAGTATCTTAGAGCCATTAACATTTCTAAAGAAGAGAGTTTTGTCAACAGTACCTCTTGTGAAGTGATTATCTAGAAGGAACTTTGATAAAGTCTCATACCAGGCTCTAGGTGCTTGCTTTAGTCCATAGAGTGCTTTCAACAGATAATACACATGGTCTGGAAAATTTGGATCTTCAAAACCTGGAGGTTGGCTTACATAAACTTCTTCCTCCAATTCCCCATTTAGAAATGCACTCTTGACATCTATCTGATAGACTTTGAAATTGGCATTAGCTGCATAGGCTAGAAAGATTCTGATGGCTTCAAGTCTTGCAACTGGAGCAAATGTTTCATCAAAATCTATTCCCTCTTGTTGAGAATAGCCTTTGGCAACCAATCTGGCTTTATTCCTTATGACAATGCCATTTTCATCTATCTTGTTTCTGAATACCCATTTTGTGTCAATAGAACTCTTGTTCTTTGGCTTGGGTACCAGCTTCCACACTTTGTTCCTCTCAAATTGGTTTAGCTCCTCTTGCATAGCTAAAATCCAATTTGGATCCAAAAGAGCTTCTTCCACTCGCTTAGGTTCCTCCTGTGATAGAAAGCTACTATATTCATCTTGAGTAGCCCTTCTAGTTTGTACTTTAGATGTAGCATCACCAATGATCAGTTCAAAAGGGTGATTCTTGGTCCATTTCCTTTGAGGTGGTAGATTAGCCCTTGATGAGGTTGCCTCAGTATTGTCATGATGTGAGATAGAATGTTGATTTGTTGAAACTCCCCCTGAGTTGCTGATCCTTTGAAAGGAATTGGGAGTTCTATCAACTAATGAGGTGAAGTGATTATCCGTTGACAGACTGTGATCAACGGATGCTTTGTTATGAACTTCAACGGATGATGCACTTTGTCTTTCAACGGATGCTGCATTGCTTCTTTCAATGGAAGCTGAATTTTGACATTCAACGGATGCAGCATTCTGTGCATTATCCAAAGGCAGACTCTGGTTTCTTCTTGAGATGCCTTCTTCATCAATCTCATCTTCACTATCATCACAATATATCTCAATATTGTCAAATTTGAGTCCTTCATGATGTCCCTCATCTGTTAGTCCATCAATCTTTTTATCATCAAACACAACATGTACAGATTCCATGACAATGTTGGTTCTTGATCGTAGACCCTATATGATTTTCCAGCAGAATAACCAACAAATATTCCTTCATCAGCCTTTGCATCAAACTTTCATTTGTGATCAGATTGATTCCTTAAGATGTAACATTTGCGACCAAAGACATGTAGAAAGTTTAAAGTTGGTTTTCTTCTCTTGAAAAATTGATAGGGAGTCATGCATTTTGCTTGATTGATTAGAGAAATGTTCTGAGTGTAAATGCACAGTTAACAGCCTCAGCCCAAAAATAAGTTGGGAGCTTTGACTCCTCAAGCATTGTCCTTGCATCTTCAATTAGTGATCTGTTCTTCCTTTCCACCACACCATTTTGTTGTGGAGTTCTTGGAGCTGAGAACTCATGCATGATCCCATTTACTCCACAGAACATCTTCATGGTTGAATTCTTGAACTCAGTTCCATTGTCACTCCTAATATTCCTTACTTTGAAATCAGGATGATTGTTGACTTGCTTGATATGATTGATGATGATTTCACTAGCTTCATCCTTTGATCCAAGAAAATAAACCCATGAAAACTTTGAGAAATCATCTACAATCACTAGGCAGTATCTTTTCCTTGAAATTGACAATACATTGACTGGTCCAAAAAGATCCATGTGTAGAAGTTGCAGTGGTTCATCAATTGCAGATTCAAGCTTCTTACTGAGTGATACTTTCTTTTGCTTTCCTTTCCGACAAGCATCACACAGTCCATCCCTTGTGAATTCCACTAGAGGCATTCCTCTAACTAAGTCCTTTTTGACTAGATCATTCATTGTCTTGAAATTCAAATGGGACAGCTTCTTGTGCCATAGCCAACTTTCAACTGGACTTGCTTTGCTGAGAAGACAAGTAATGGATTCTGCATCTGTAGAGTTGAAATCAGCTAAGTACACATTTCCTTTTCTAACTCCAGTTAGAACCACTTTATTGTCCTTTTTACTTGTGACAATACAGGCTTCAGAATTGAAGGACACAGTATTCCCTCTGTCACATAGTTGACTGATGCTCAATAAATTGTGTTTGAGACCATCAACCAATGCAACTTCATCAATGATGACATTTTCTTTTGAAATCAAGCCATATCCCATAGTGAATCCTTTGCTGTCATCTCCAAAGGTTATGCTAGGGCCAGCTCTCTCCTTAAATTCTGTGAGCAGGGTGAAATCTTCTGTCATGTGTCTTGAACAACCACTGTCCAAGTACCATAGATTCCTTCTTTGTCCCTGCACACCACAAAATCAATCAAGTTGATTTTGGTACCCAAGTTTCCTTGGGTCCAGCCTTGTTAGTCTTTTTCCTAGACTTCATTCCTCCTGCATCTTTTGACTTAGGTAACTTTGGGTCAACCTTGGTCTCAGATGTGGTTGGATGAAGTGTAGGGTTAGTCACAGACTCATTTAACACATTTGATTGAATTTGATAAGGCATAGGTTGTGCAAACATGTTATTCCATATAGGCATATTGTATGGCATTTGAGGCATACTAAATGCAGTAAAGTAAGGATTGTTAATGTATGGCATGTTTGCAAAATGTGCATGGGGATTCTGGTGAGACATAACAGGCATAGCATGCAGAGGTGACATAGACATGTTAGGCATGGAGGGATTTGAAGGTATGGGAGCATTTTTAACAGATTTGCAATTAACAGATAGGTGATTAACACTTTTATAATGTACACAGCTTTTTCTAGGAGCATACCTATCAGGTGAGTAATTATTATGTTTATTAATCCCTACCTTCCCATTTCTTTTAGATTTTCTTTTAGTTTCCTTCTTATCCTCAACCAACTTAAGCCTATCTTTTAACTGATCTAAAGTCATGTGTCCTATATTCACCTTACTGACATCTCTGGATGTGCTAGCTCCTTCTTTGACAAAGTTCTTGAGAGTTGAATCATTCTTTTTATTTTTAAAAGAACTTGCCTGTTTTAATTGATGAGCCTTCAACGGATGCTCCTTTTCTTCCTTCAACGGATAACTTTCATCATCCGTTGATTCCACATCCGTTGACAATCCATCAATTAATTCTAACTTCTTTTTGTTTTTCTTCCAGGCATCCTCACAGAATGATTCAATTCCCTGAACCTTGGCAATTTGAACACTAACATCCCTAGATGTTTTCCAGGCCTTGATTACCTCTTGCTCACTTTCTAACTGTTTAGAAAGAATTTCTACTTTCTTAACAGCTTCTTCTAGTTCACTCTCGACAGTCAAGCATTTAAGTTTAATCTTTTCAAGCTCAATTACCTGACTCTCTAACACAGCATTCCTATCACTTAAAAACACATTATTTTCTTTGATCCTAGTGTTTTCTTTAGCTAGTGATTTAAGAGAAACACGCAAATGATATAATTCATTGGACATATCATTTATGGCTTCATTGCATTCATGTTTAGAAAGCTGAGAGAGATCAGTAGTAATTACCTGGTTGCTTGATGAACTAGTTTCAATTTCATCAGAATTATCCATCAGGGCTAGGTTGACATATTCCATATCATCATCTTCATTTACCCCATCTGCTGCCCAATCATCTTGAGTGAGAAAAGCTCTTTCCTTTTGTTTGAGCAAATCAAAATACTTCATTTTGTAATCAACTTGCTCAAATTTCTTTTTCTCAGAATTTGGCTTCCTACACTCACTTGCAAAGTGTCCACTAATGCCACAGTTGTAACATTTGAACTTTGATTTGTCCACCATGTTTTTGTTTGGCTTAGTGAACTTTGTGTTTTTCCTGAACTTCATCTTTGCAAACCTCTTAGACAGAAAGGCCAGATGTTCATCAATATCATCAGATTCATCCTGACTGGAATTGTCTTCATCCTCAGCAACTTGCTCTTTACCCTTGCTTGATTCTGATTTACATGTGCCAATTTTGAGACTTGACATTGTCTTTCCCTCATTTCTGGCTTCAACTTTTTCACTGTCAGCTACAAGTGCAACTGATCCTCCTTTTCTCTTTCCCTTTTCCAACAGCTCATCTTGCTCCATCTCAAGTTTATAAGTCTTCAAAATTCCATATAATCTTTCAAGTGTGAAGTCCTTATAATCTTGAGAATTTCTTAGAGAAACAGTCATAGGCTTCCATTCCTTTGGTAGAGACCTTAGAAATTTTAGATTGGAGTCCTTGACTTAGTACATTCTCCCATACAGCTTTAATCCATTCAATAGTTTCTGAAATCTGTTGAATGTATCATTCAATGATTCTCCTTCTTCAAAGTGGAAATATTCATATTGTTGAATGAGAAGCTGCATTTTGTTTTCTCTAACTTGCTCCGTGCCTTCACAGATAAGCTGCACAGTATCCCAAATTTCCTTAGCAGTTTGGCTATTGATGACATTGTCAAACATATCTTGATCCAGGCCATTAAACAAAATGTTCATGGCTTTCTTGTCCTTGTGGACCTCTTCAATATCTTCAACAGTCCATTCTGCTTTTGGCTTGGGAATAGACTGTCCAACAGCAACTGTAGCAGTAGCAGCTGTGGCCACCTTGTGTGGGATGTGAGGACCATTCTCAATGCAGTTGATGTAGCTTTCATCTTGAGAGAGAAGATATAAATGCATCTTCACCTTCCAGTGATGATAGTTATCTCTTTCCAGGATTGGAATCTTTATACCAATATCCTTCTTACTCATGATGTTAGCAGAATAGATCTTTAAACTCTCTGTATGTTAAGAGCTTGCTCTGATACCAATTGTTATTCCCAGTGGACTAACAATGAGATTTACAGAAGGGGGGGTTGAATGTAAATCTCAAAACTTTTTCAAGTTTTGAGCAATTTGTAAGACTAAGTGTTTGAGTGATCAGATGTGTGTAAATTGCTTGGAGCTGATGCAGACAGATATATATTTAAACACAAATGTAATGAACACAAAGAGCTTAAAAACTTTTCTGGTGGATTTGTTGTTCCACCAGAGATGTGTTATTTCAGAAAATCTGTGATTCAAAATTAAATCACAGCTGCTTCCTAGTACAAACTAGATGATTTTCTCTCTTGATATTTCTAAACAGCTCAGGAAAAATTCACATCTAATTACTAGCTACTACCTGGTTTATATAACACCAAGTTTACAAGTGAAGACAAAGATAAAGTACAATAAGACAATAGTTCTCCACTTGTTTCTGTTCCATTTTTATCCAGTGTAATATGGAATTATCTGTTGACTTTCCATTATGAACCAGACTAAAAACGGCTGCTTTTTCTGCTGTTCCTGAAATAGGCTACCACATCTCTGTCAATCCATGTGCCTCTGTCAGCTTTGTTAACTGTCACTATCAACTGCTATGAGACTGAGCATCCGTTGAAGCTTTCATCCGTTGATGGCTTTATCCGTTGATGCTCTAGCAGTGCATCCGTTGAAGCTTTCATCCGTTGATGGCTTTATCCATTGATGCTCTAGCAGTTGAAGCTTTATCCGTTGAAGCACTTATCCGTTGATGGATATTATCCGTTGAAGCATTAGAGGCATCCGTTGAAGCTTAGTTTCTCATCCGTTGAAGGTCTTCAATATCCGTTGACACTTCTTCACTTATACAAAATTACAAGGCATAAAATATTTACAATTAGCCCTCCTATTTGTACATCCATTAGTAGTCAACATGACTGATTATCTCCTAACAACATCTAAGAATTACAGCTTGAAATCAGAGAGTGAGATGTGCTACAATACCAAACTTATTGCTAAGTAAGGCTACTCCTTCAACGGATAGCCAAGATGGTCTTATCCGTTGAGGCTACAAACACTAGATTTCTACTTAAGTGTTTTGCTGAACTTATCATCAAACTAATACACATATTCCTAACACCCCTTCAAAAGGAGGATCTTAAATATAAAAGAATGAGTTTTGGGATCCGCCCTAACTTTTAGAAATCATTTTGAAGGCTCGAAAACATTTTTAAGAATGTTTGGAGTACTGCTGATTTATTAAAATAAATCAGTCCCGATATATTAGAAATATCTGAATATTATTATTTAAATAATATTCTCATAAAGATAATCCTTATAAAAATAATCGAAGTAGAAGTTTTAAAACTCATACTTGAAATGGATATTAAATAACCAAAGATATACTTATATGAAAGTACTAACTTTATTTGAATAATCGAAAATAAGTTTGATTATCGAAACATTATTCTTTAATAAAATAAAGGATATTATTAAATAATAAGCGGATTCATATGTCCACGAATGAATATTCAAAACAATATTCATTAAATAAAATAAACGGAGTCATAAGCCGTCGAATGAATATTCAACTAATAATATTCATTAAATAAAATAAACAGAGTCATAAGTCCTCGAATGAATATTCATTATTTAAAATAAAGTTATCGAATAAACCTTATTCGATTAATAGTTTTGAAAACTATATCTATATATATATATAAATATATATATAATATACTCGGGAACATTGTTTAGAAAATATTCACCTTTGGGTCCCCTATACTAAGGGTATACGCAACTACTGCTTATCTCTAGCATATGTATTATGCAACTTATAAGCTTTTGAATCAACAATTAGATATCAAGATTACAAAACAGGTATGCATATAAATATCATATCACATGCTCCAATATATCACAAGACTTTGCTAATAATAATCATGCACTTATCACAAGATAATGTCTATACATATATACATCACAACAACAGTATAACGGGTAGAAAACTTGCCTGAGTGCTCCCGGATAGACTTAAGCTTAGAGTGGGTCCGATAACCTATGAACAACAACATAAGTTGGAATTAAACCCCGGTCGCTTGAGAAACTAGACTTTAACCATTTAGAGTCCTAACGTTCGCTTTCGCGCTTAACGATTCACTTAGGTCGCTCGAGTACCCTCGGCTCCACCATTTTTAATAAATTAACCATTAAGAGTTTTAAGGAAATTCTTTCGCGAGTGCCTTACCAACTGCCTAATACACTTTACATAATTGTTTCATAACCCAATTAGTCATTTAAAGTCCTTAACCAAGGTTTCAAAGTAAGGCAAGGGGTAATGGTTCGTTCGCGAAACGCCGTTACTTAAAACGGTCGTTTCTCCTAAATCGTACATCGGATTCAAACGAACCACATATCAAAACAAAGCTCGTAACATGAACTATGTAATCATGGCAATGGTAAAAACCTAACAGGGAGTTCTCGGGTCCTAATTTTAAGAGCAAAAACAGTCTAAAGTAAATCAGACATTATGACGGCTATGTTTACGCGATTTCCCAAATTTTTACCATTCCAAATCATATCAATCCAACTACCAATCTAAAACAACTCAAGATACACATCAATGCTACTGATTTCAGTCATAATAAGCTCAAGGATCTCAATCCAATCATATATTATAACATCTCCAAATTCAACTAAACTACTTAACAATTAAGCTCGAATCATGCTTATCATTCAAATTACTACTCATCCATCCAAACCATCTCCAAACTTCAACATTCAAACTTATTACTAAAGGGTGTGAAGATTTATACCTTTATTGGAGGGTGGAAAGTTACTAGGAAGCCTTATGGAGCCTCATACAAGCTTGATCTTTCCAAAGAAATCAAGAACACAAAGTTAGGCTTTAAAGTTTCTAAAAGTTCGATTGAAATAACTGTAAAAATGAGGGTCTACCATGCTTATTTGGACGAGACTTGTGAACAAGAGTTGTAGGTCATCTCAATACCTTTCCAACGAGCTATAGAACACAACATTTGAGTGAGTATTGAAGGAGATATGGCAGTTTGAAGTTGCTGTATTTATTTTGGCCGAGAGCTTGATGAAGAAAAGGGAAGAGCTTTTGTGTTTTTTGTGATTTGTTTTGATTTGCCTTGGTTGGTTGACTTTTGTTTTGTTTTAATCATTTTTTTTACCATGAAAAAAAATTGTGTGGTTATAAATCAACCACACTTCTTTCCCTTATGTCATGCTTTGGTCATCATGTGATGTCACCCTCCACACTTGTCCTCTTCTTGTTGGTTTGATGACATCATCATCCCTAACCTCCTTGATTAACTCTTAATTGCTTGCCTAATGACCGCTGATCTGTTATACGGTTCACTTAACTTTCCTTTTCGTTTATCGTTTGAGGGATCATACCCGGGATCTTATTACTTGGGTTCCCTTAACCTTTCTCAATATATTATATTCCTTTTATGATCCTCTCTTACAATCCTTGAATTTAAATTCTTTTTATCCTGTTACCTTATATTCAATTCTTTCGATATCTGGTGGATTTTCGAGAAAAATCAAAGTGTTCGAATTTGGATTCTGACAATCTTTACATACACTTATATCCATATAAAGTACTAATAAGATCTCAGAATAACAATAGAAGAACCCCTACATAGTGTGGCATGAAAAGTTTTCTTATTCAGCAAAATCACTATTCATAAGGGTTTCAAAAATTCCAAAATTTGAGGTTATTACAATACGCCCGCGCCTAAAGATAAATGTAGTGCATCTTCTTGCTTGATTAATTTCCTTCTTAAAGTTTGGGATTTTTCCAACGTCCTCTAACATCAAATCAAGGCAATGAGCGGCACATGGAGTCCAAAATAGTGTAAGCATCCTAATCTCCAAATTCTGACCAACTAGCTTGTAGTTTGCCCCATTTTCAGTCACCACTTGAATAACATTTTTCTCACCAGTTTCCTTGATCTTGCTTTCAAGTAAGTTCTCCAATATTTGTGCATAATGTGATTCGCTTGAAGCATTCACTGAACCCAAAAATAAAGTACCTTGAGGACTATTAGGAATGAAGTTTATAAGACTACTTCCTCATCAATCCGTCCATCCATCCGACATAAGAGTGCAACCATACATCTTCCAAGCCTTCTCGTGCTTCTTCTTCAATTTTTCTGTTTCTTCTTTTGATTTTTTAGGTAGATGCATCCTCAAATTGTGATATTTTGAAGGCTTTAAACCGGGACCATATTGGCCTATGGATTCGATCATCACCTCATAACTTCTAGAGTTTATAGCATTAAAAGGAATCCCACATTCGTAGAAAAAGTTTGCAATATGCATATGGACTTCTTCCTTCTCTTCTGGAGTCCTTAGGAGATTTTCCAAAGTTGTTTGCTTTGCTCCTGGTGTGTGTCGATCTTCAATAACCTGTTTCAGATTCCCCATGAGCGTGGAAACAACAGATTTTGAGCTAGCTGCCGGCTTTTTGAAAGAAAATGACTGAGCTGCAGCCTTGTCTTTTTTCCCAGCAACTGATTTTGAACTTGGGAGAGTTCGAGGCTGGTGTTGAAGGTATTTCTTGAACATCATCATCGTTGTCATCTTCCTCAACCTGCTGCACATTTCTTTTTATTCCTCCTCTTTTTATTTTGCACAAACTCATGCATTTCGTTGGAAATTTCTTTGGTTGTTTTGGAACGCTTGACAATATCCGGATATCCTCCAATCAAGTGATGTTTAAACCGATTCATTCCTCCATGATTTTGATTCCCGCAAAGAATATAGTTGATAATATCTTTATTAATGTCTGGAAGGGGATAATATGCATTCTTCCATCCCAGATCGTTTAGCTTTTCTTTATATATCTTTAGCCAACTCTCTCCTTTTATTTTCATTTTCAATTTCAGTGTCCATCTTTTTCTTCAGAAAATAAATCAGAAGCAACAAAGAATTAGTAAAGCAATTCGAAGTGTAGTGTAGTAGAGCAGCAGAGAAGCAACAGTGTAGCATAGCAGACTACTAGTGTGTGTAGAACAGTAGAAGCGCAGTGGTTCAGAAGATCAGAAGCAGCAAACATTGTTTGTAAAATTTTGATAATTTGAAATACAAAACAACTGTGTAAAATTATTCGAAGCTGCTCTGTAACTGTAAATTTATTCATGAGTTTTGTTTTATCAAAATTATTCAAAACTATGTTTGAATTTTAATAACTTGTACTACAAAAACAATAAAAAGATTTGAAGTTGTAAAAGCTTGAAGTTGTAAAAGCTACAAAAAAGAGTTTTTTTTTAAGATTTGGAGGTAAAAATTTAAAATAAAGAAATAAATTGAAGTTGTAAAAATAATTTTCTTTGGAAATGAATAATCCATAAATAAGTAAGAGTAATATTTTATGTTATATACATAACGAGAGGAAGAGCACTAATAAGATAAAAATTATTCTTTTAAAAATAAAAAAAAAATTGAAATAAAAAGTAAAAATAACGTATGTATGTACACTGATTGTATGTATATATATTCAATGTCGGGAACAAACAACAAAAAAGAACAAAAAAGTAAGAGATGAAAAAGGAGATTGGAGAAAAAGAAGAGAGATTAGATGAAGAAGAAAAAGAGATAAAGAACTTACCAGAGAATAACCGCCATAGAAAAGATCGGAGCCGCCGTCGTGGGATAAGATTGGAGATAAAGTCGTCGATGTTATGAGGAGACTTTAGGCTTCAATTAAAAAATCACATACGTTTTATTAAAAATGCCTAATTTTACAATTCGGGTCAGGTAATTAGTCGAATTTCTGGTCAGGTACCGGGTCGGACCCTGGTAAAACCCATGGACGACAAATTGAACAAGTCATGGCCCGAATTCCTTTCGTAGGTCGACTTGTCGACTAGTCACCGACTAGTTGTCGACTTGACAATCCTGCTCCCAAATTATTTACACCCTAAAATCTAAAGAATTTAATTTTTAAACCATGTTTTACAAAATTATGAGTACATTCATTTCCCTCACTAAATGTGCGAAGGTACTCTCTTTTAATCCCTTACTCTGTGTTCCTAAATATAAAAAAACGTAAAAAGAATTTACTTATTTTCCTTTTTGTCACGATTATTTCAAAAATGAAAAGAAAATTTTAAAAACAAAAATAAAAATAACTTCTTCGCAAGTTTTTAGATATTTTTTTCCTCAAAGGTTCACAAACAAGTTGAAGAAATTAATTATATTTATTTCTTTTATTTTCTCCCAAAAAAATTATGGAACAAGTGAACCTCTCCAAAATAACTATCAAAAGGCAAAGGGGGCATTTGATTTTCACCCCTGAATTTTTGATTAATCACTCTCATCACAAGTAAACAATCTGATTTAACAAAATGTTAGCTCTAAGTCCCAGTTATCTGGCCAACTTAACTCCAATATAGAGAGTTTTTGCTTCAGTAGCCCTCAACTGAGAGTGTATTCTTTCTTTCAATCACAACCGGTTCCAATAGTTTTACCCGACACACTTGTTTTACTATTAACAATTGCGTCACAATTAATTTAATTGTTATATTGCTCTATAAGATCATGTTCAGACTATTAGGTCTTCCTGGTTTTAAAGTGACTTGTTACGTAACATGATATTAGAGCATCTCCAATAGGTTTTTAACTTAAAATTTGAGGATTAGAATGATTTTTTTGCTCCAAGAGACTCTTATTTGCTTTTAAATTCACTAAGCATCTTCTCTCTCCTCACTTTTAAAAGCTTCTTTCCCACTCTTAAACAATATTATATTATATATTTAGGAAAATAATATGTTTCTCTCTCCATTATTTTTTGTCCTTTATGAATTCAACTTCCATTTAATATTAAAATATTAATTAAGAGTTCATATAAAGAGTATTGTTGAAGAATAACACACGTTAACTCAATAGGAACCAATATTATTATATTATATTTAGAGTAGAGATGAAGAGTCTTTTGGAGATGCTCCAAGGGTAACATCTAAAACTCTCAGCTAAAACATGATTAGCTAAAATTTTATTGAACCTGTAAGCATTTTTGCTCCAATGGCATTAGCTATAATCATTAGCTATATTCATAATATTATTCTTTTTATTAATTTTAAATATATAAATAAAAAAAGTTTAATTATTTCTTTTTTAAAAAATGAGTTTAATTAATTATATTTTATATTAGTGGAAATAAAATAATATTATTAATAAAAAGATATTTATTATAATATTATAACATTTTTATATTTATATCAATATTTTAGAGTAAACATTATAAAATAAAAATGAGTAATTATTATGAACATTACTGACAAATAAAATAAAATATATGACTAAAACATATATTAATATATTAGAATTTTTATAAATTTAGTTAACAATAAAATAACTTTATCACACTTAATATTACATAACACTTTTTTATAAATAAAAATACAAGCAATACATCTGTACATCTATACATATAGCCTAAATTTTATTATTTATATTTTTCTATAACATGTTTAAGGTTTAAATATATAATATTATAATATGAAAATGATGTATATCTGTATAACTATAATTAGGGAGTGGTCTCAGGTTGGAGTCCTCCCAACCCCATTTGTTTAATTTAATATTTGTTATCGTGTGTTGTAGCTAAAAATATGGTAGGGCTGGATTTCAAGTCGGTAATTGCACAAATTCTGTCTATAAAAACTGCCTGCAACTTCATATATAACTGCTAACTAATGTCTTATTTATTTTGGTGAATTGGTAATGGTAAACAACGCAATTTACAAATGTACTAGCACTCCAAAGAATATATACTGTTGACGGAGGAATCTGGTAACAACAAAGATTGAGGTTTCTCGCCGGAATTAAGATCTATGACGGTGGATTTTTGCCGGAAAATTAAGCGGTGTGTGGTGGTTTATGGTTGTTTTAGGCTGAGATTGATCAGAGTAAGTGGTGGCTCTCTTATCAGCTCTCAACTTCTTACCCTCTCAATGTGCCTACGTACCCTTTCTATAGGGATCAAGCCTGACGTAGTTCTTGTGGAACAAGAAATCTAATGGGCTTAGACTTCTTATTCCTAGGCCCGGTAGAAGCCCATCCAAAGTCCGTCTTCCGCTAGCTTTAGGAATGTCCAACTATGAGGCCCAACCGCGAAGGCCCAAGGCTCGTCCATAATCGCAGGACTTCACGAATAGTGCATCTCCCTGCGCAAGGATAACACCCCGCTACAGCTATCTCCTTTGATTTACGGACGCAGGTATAGCCACGATTCACCCCAAGTGTCGGACGCATCCCTGTCCCCTGAATAAGGATAACCCACCAGATAACAGGACAGGTGATCCCAAGCTTTTGGGTGCAAAGTGCAGGATGACTCCAAAGTTCTCCAACGAGGACACTCGTTGAATACAAGAACAGAGTTCCCAAAGCACACACCAATATTAACCCCGCATCCCCAACGAGGATAGCCGTTGAATACAGGAGGAGGCCTTCAATCATCAGGCATACCCCTGGAGGCCTTCAAGCTTTTCGTGGACATCCCCCTCATTGACCGTCTCAAGGAGGGAATTCTTCAAAGAGTACCTACAACAAACGTTAGTAAAATAATCTCCACTGCTCCTCTCCATGCAAGCTTTGTCCTAAAGTCACCATTGAGAATACACATACCAAGAATAGGACACGTCCTAAGACATTGGGCGCGTCCTTACCTTTATGAAACCTGTATTGTCTCCTCAGAAACCGTCACACACAACATTTCACTACTCAAGGGGCGTCCTAAGCAAGACAGGCGGGTCCTCCAGCTTCTATTGCCACAGGACCACATTTGCCAAATATTTTCACCATGGTTAACGCGTCTACTTAGCTTGGGTACGTCCTTCCCTAATTATGCACTTTCAAGCTTCGATATCACCAGACCATAAAACATCTACTCACATGTAGACGCGTCCTTCGTGACTAAACGCGTCCTTACCTTTTACAATATAATACCGGTCTTGACCGTACTTAATCCGCATTTGACCCGAGTCAATCCAATGCCAAATTTTGGGTATAACAACTACCCCCCAAATTCCATTTGCAGTTAAAAACAAAATTGGAATTTTTGTTCAAAAAAAAACCAAGCAACGAAATTTGGCTTGCGAACACAAGACGCGTTATTGATAGAGGACGCGCCTTGCCATTTACTCTATAGCTGTTGTGCTACAGCTGTCGCACACGCCAGCACACATTCTCCTCTATAAATACCCTAATCACATCTCATTATTACCACTCTCCTTTGTTCTCTCTCAAGAAACCGCCATCGCCGCCACATAAGCTTTCGGTCAAAATTTCCGACGATTCAACCGCCCATTACTCGATTTCTAAAGCTTAATCGAATCCCCATCATATAAGGTACGTAAATCATCTTTTACTTCTTTATTTGGTTGAGTAATCCAACCATAATAAGCAAAAGACTGTTCATATGCCTTACCTGTTCTTCATTTTCCTTTGTATGTATAGGTGTATTTATCTGTAAAACCACTATATTTAGCCTCCCTGATTCTCCAGTTACATGTTTCTAGGTTTTAGAGAATTTCCTCCAAATCGATTATGGTCAATTAGAATTCCACTGCATTACAACCATATCGGACACGTCTTCCCGTCAGGGCGCGTCTTATATTCCCTTATTTAAGACATGTTTAAGCTGTTCCAAACAAAAGTCATTTAGGGCCAGTACCTTATTAGGGCGCGTCATTATAATACATCCCCTGCGATATATTCTCACTACACTATAAAATGCCTACTGTAACACCAAAAAAATGTTGCATTAGGGGGTAAATATGTTGCTCTTGCCCCACTTTTAAGTTAAGGTAACATTTTCTTAAAGATAGGTTTTTCCATGTTGCCTTAGGGGTCTAAGGTAACATCTTTGGTGCCTAAGGCAACATCGTATTTTAACTTGTTTATATGTTGCCTTAGCTTGCTAATGCAACAGATAAAGAGGTCAATTGTAACTTATTTTTATGTTACCTTACAGTTTTATTTTTTTAAAAAAATGGGCCCCACAGTGGGACCTACTAGTTGACATGGCAAGTGTGGGGCCCACAGTGCTGAGTTGTGTTGATAACATGGCAAGTGGGCCCATAGAACATAATGTAACACTTTGAGCAACTGTTGTAACATTATAACTAGCCTAATAAAATATTTTAAACATAATATGGTAACAGTTTAGGAGGCTATTGTAACACTTTAGCACAAACAAATTGAAATGCTTATTCTGTAAACTGAAAATCCCAATTATACCATTTCATAACTGCAAAATAAGCATCCAACCCAAACATTAAACATCCAAATATACAACCAAATTAAAAGTCAAAACTAACTATAAACTAGTTCACATTTTTTACTGAACAACAACCCAAGATTATAAATTTTAAAAAGTACTACTAGAAACTAATGCTTAAATTTGCTTCACTTTCTCCTCGACTCCACCATCCGGGCGTTTCTCTTTTTATACACGTGAAACTTTCTCTTGTAAGTCTTCTTTGTTCCCTGAAATATTAACTAAGTTATTTGAAAGAAAAAAATCGAAACAGCAAACATAGTTAATAACTTAGTTAATAACCAGCAAACATGAACAATGCTACCACCAGCTACCATATCAAACATATAGATTCCTCTCTAGTCTGTACTACAGATCAAGTACAGGACTCTTACTCCTATTTAGTCCAGTAAGATGGTACAAATGGTTGTTTTCCTGACATGAATTAAAAAAACTATATATTCATCGTAACACATCCTCCATGAAAGCATAATGGTTAAATACAGAGACAAAGATTTGTGCTAGCCTTGGAAAAATGTAGAGACAAAGATAAGGTTTATCGTGATGCAAATGCCACACGGACTAACTGACTGAGCAATGAAAATTATACTTCATATTTCCCTCCTTCAGATTGCTATAAAAATAATCAAGTTGTCTATGTTTATACTGTGTGAAACAAATAAGCTTAAATGGTTTATTTAAAAATCAAATTTATGCTTTAATTAAAGTATATACTTGAATCAAACAGCCTTCGATATACTAAAACTAAGTGAACTAGTTACATGAATCCTGATCTATATTTTGATCTTGATATTGTTAGTAGGTCCAGACGGCAGGAAGCATGCCTACTACATTACCAATTGGTTCCATGAACTGATTAATCTTTTACTTGTAATTATTTTCATGTTCAACATTAGCAAGTGTATCCCAGTTCCCCGCGGTTTAGCACTGGCATAGTAGCATGACACTTGTTTATGCTAAGGTTTACTAATCAGGAAAGTGCAGAGTCTTAAACATATATGAACATCCATAATGGAAACTAGTAATCATTGTCAGAAAATAGAGTCCTCTACAGCCTACATTAGTATTATTAACTGCTTTTTATAGGGTAATTGACAAATTTTAGGTTAATAATTCACAGGACACATCAGATGCATCAACCACAACATTGCAGCACAGCAGCATCCAGACACCGTTAAAAACTAAGAGAAAGGGATAATAAGCATATATATCAGCAACTGGACATCACATAACTACTGCTAAACGGAACACTAAGCTTAAAGCTCAAAGATGGACCACAAATATCAACAGATTTAAGAAATATAGCAATAAAGGCCAACACAGACGATAGTATTTATAATTTATTTATTTGTAATTCCAACATTTTAAAACAATCACAGACTCTCCTGTCATATAATCATGCTCTGAAATTGCAAAGGAAAAATTAAATATGAAAATAGAAAATAGAAAATTAAGACTTTTAGATGCTAACCTCTTTTACAGCCTCCTTAATCTGTCTCAAAGAATCGATCGAGAACGCCAACATAAACTGTTCTACCCTTTCTAAGAACTCGAATTCCACAATCCTTCACTACTTTTCCTTTCGTTACCATACATCCAGTAATACGACCACTGCCACTGCTGAATACAGCTCGTACTTCTACTGAACCGATTGGTACTTGATCCTGTAAAGGTTCAAGAATTAGCTAAGAATGAATGAGTGTAAAAATTGAAGTCCTCAACATATAGTAGCAACCGGAAAGCATGTGCAGTTTTTTTAATACCCTATACGCTATATACAAGATGTGATAATGAGCAACAAATACATCTCAATAAGATAATGTGTGTGAGCACCAAGGCAGTCCTCATCTTATTTTTATTTAACCAGTAATGTCTACAATTATTTCACCTCTGATTAAAAAAAATGATAATCAATGCAAATAATAATCAGCAAAGAATCTGCAGAACACATTTTAATAGTATTGTAATGGTAGTACTAATACGGGTAGTAGTGTCTTATGCTTTCTAGATATTAGTTACAGGAGACAGAGTCTATAAATAGTGCTGTGCATCTTGTATCTTAGATTATAAATGTGATACATGGAAAGGAAATCAGTTTCCACCAATCTTCTTCCTCTCTTTATAAATAACCATGTGGGCATAAGAAACATATGAAATAACTATCAGATGAAATGTGGGGATATCCGAATGAGGCTTGCAAAACCCCAAATCTTCCGCATACAAAACTGCAACCCCTAGTGATGAGCATGCAGCTGCAAGCGATAAAGTAGCAGTCACCTGCAATATATAAATACAAAAGATTATTTATTTTAAATACTTGCTGAAAAGCTTGAAACCACATTGTGCCACTAAGATGTACTTAAGACGGAGTAGGCAAGAGTTGAGAGCATCATGCTGCCTGAGTGCAAACTGCTGCCTGAGTGCCTGGTAGCAGAGTTTCTACAGACCTAGCAGTTTATCTCAATGAACTCAATTTGTTAATCTACATATTGCATTCTTTTGTTTTGTTTGTGTCTGCTAGCAAATTAACTGAGTCTAAACAGATTTTTGACTTGGAATTACAACTGCAATGACATGGATTACAATAAGAACGTAAAAGGCGTGTCTTATAAATATGTTACCAATCAAAATATAATTCTTCACTGTTAGCCTGAACACCAGACTAGTTAATCGTGTATACATGATTTTTCTGTAAACTTAATAACTTCAATGTTTCTGGAATTTGTGATGAACAAGAAAAAAGTAATATTGTGGATATGCTTTGTCTTCACTAATTTTCACTACTTACAAATATAATCCCTAATCGAAAACATAAATGGAAGAGTGTTAAAACATAAATTTAGTGTTACCCATCAAATTATACACATTCACATCTAACATATACACAAAACCAAATTATACAAAAGAACCAACAGAGAAGAGGTACCTTAAACTAATGAAGCCCTAATTCAACCAAATCAAGGAATCAATAATCCAAACCAAGGAAGCACGAAGCCCTGAATTGAACTAATGAACCATAATTAGTTAAAGTCGAGAGAAATTTATGTGAAGAACCAAATCAATTGAACTAAATAAAAGAACCCATTAAGTCCAAGAAATTAATCGATTAAACAATCGATTGAACTATTAAACAAAAGACTCAAACCGAATCATTTGCCAAGTATCAAACCCAAATTTGAAGGGGGAAAGAGAGAGAGAGAGGGAGAGAGAGGGAAGGGGGAGAGAGAGAGAGAGAGAGAGAGAGAGAGAGAGAGACGATACCTACGAGTGGGGAGGGAAAGCGAGATTGACAAAAAGTAAGAAAGGGTATTACCCTCAAATCCATTGAACAAGCTTCAAAATCAATTAAACTGCATAAAAGACCCTGATTTGAAGAAGCCCCAATTCAAAAAAGCCTCAACCAAAGCTTTAAACTGTGACCTCAGATCAATTGAGAATCCCTCAAATTTGAAGAAACCGAAGGAGCCCTAATTATACAAGAGAGAGGGGGAAGAAATAGATTTTAGTTTCTCATGTTAAAGTGAGTTTTAATACCTTATTTTTTTTCAATTTTTTGGACAGGCGGTCATTTTTACCGCTCTAACATTTCATGGTTCTATGTGCCACTCATGTACAATATATACTTTATTTTAAATTTATTGAAGTATTATTATTTATATTTTTTGAAAACATGTCCTTTTTAAATCTAATGAAAAATGCCTTCAAAATTAAATATAACAATTCATTTATTTGGTAGACTCTGAATTCTTATAAAAATATCAACATATTCAAAATATTTTTATCAATGTAAATAGTTTTAAAAAGTCAAATAATTATTTAAAATTTAATTTTATTTAAAGATATAGTAAACTAAATTTTAATGAGTCTCAGGCAACATAACGCATGTATTTTTGAACAGGGAACACTTTCAGTCTAGAGCAACACCATATTTATGTCTAAGGTAACATAAAAATACAATGTTGTAGTAGGCCAAAATTAGTGTAGCTAATGCAACATAATTTAGCAACATCCATGATTAAGATGTTGCAATAGGCATTTTATGGTGTAGTGTCTCAGGACGCGTCCTTGTATGTTTCCAGTATCTTCCCTTCTTTTTCTCTTTCCTCTCTTTTTTTTTTGTGGACGCGTCCTCAATTTTTTCTTCCTTCTTTTGCAGCTGGAGGACACGTCTTCTTCGTCACCTTTCCATCCATTAAAAGTTCTCAACAAACGCCTTGGGATTTACTCCCCATACTTGATCTCTTTCAAAACCGATTTCCCTGAATTTCAGAGGACGAGCTCCTTCCTTAAAGCAGAAAGACAAGTCTTCGAGTCTCTCAAATCAAAGACTTCTATAATGTCTGATTCCGGTTCCGATTCCATGGATCACGTCCCCATAAGCTCTAGAATGAAAAAGAAAGGACTCAAACGAAAAAGAACTCCAACTCTCCATGCTAGGGCCGCCATCGAAGATTGGACGGATGATGAAATTGTACCCACAACCAGCCAATAGCCCCTACGCATGATTATACGCGCCTCCTTCTCAGGACGGGTCAGCTTCTCAAGACGCGTCAGCCTCTCAAGACGCGTCCCCCCTTAGCGTAAGTGAATTTGAAAAGAGGGTTCCAGACCCCGAGGCTTATCCTATATCCCCTCAGAAATCTGATCCTCCCCTAGAACATTGGAAACCCTCGGATGTTGAAGTGGACTGTGACTGGACAAAGATTGATGCTCTAACTGAGGCAGAGAAAAATTCTAGGAGGAAAAAAGAAGGCAAGCTAGCTTGTGTAGCCCTTGACTCCACTGTAACTGATTGGGAAATTCAATGGCATATGAAATATTACGACATGGAGGGCATCTGGGCCCGCCCTCTTCGTACAATGAGGCCACACATTTTTAACATTGGGAATCAAAGGATCCCCAGGATGGTGCTCACACCAAAACTGATTTTTTTAGGCGTGGGTGCGCCCTTACATCCGTATATCAAGAAAATTTTAAAGTGGTACGATGTGGCCCCAGTCCAACTATCCCCAAACCCATACAATCTAGCTTGGGCTCTGTACATTATGTACCATAACCTAGGATTGGGCGCGCCCTCAATGAAAGAGCTCAGCTATTTTTTCAGCATTAGGAAGTCCATTCCAGGGTACCACTTCCTGGTTGTCAACAAATGGTTGAACAATAAGGGATTTAATGAAGGCAAGATCAGTCATGAACGAGACTGGAAGGAGCCATTTTTCTACATCTATGATGTAAAAAGGACGCGCGTTCGTTTCAACTTAGAACCAAGTAGGCACAATGTCTAGGACGCGTCCTTTCCCTCAGGGTGCGTCTTTCATTTTGTAGCCTTTCTCTCTTTTCTTTTGGTAACCTTCAACTTTCTTCTCCAGATAAAAGAACTCAGAGAGAACTATCAGGAAGGAAGAGAAAGAGAGCAGAGAAGGTATTGCAATATGCTGAGAAGCATATTAACCTCAAGGAAATGATCACTGAGGAGAACTTGAAGAAAATAGGAGCTTTATCCCCATGAGTGGGTTCTCTTTGCAAATTTCGAGATTTTCATACTGGGAAGCCCATTCTCACTGCTTCTGAGAAATCCAAAGGGCTCCATGCCACAGAAATTATTCAGCCAGACATAATAAAAAGGTGGACTTAGAGCAGGGTAAGGAATTATTAGGTATAGGACGCGCCATGACTCTATGATGTGCCATTTATATGCCTATCTTTTCCCTTTAACTTAACCTGATTTATAGACGTCCCCTTACATCTGCGCTTTTATTTTGGGCGCGCCTTATTTTCAGGGCGCGTCTCCTCATAAAAACTCTAAGACTGATATTAGCATGTTACTTATATCTTTCCCATACATCCAATATGCTCTTAGATAGGACGCGTCATATCTTTAAGACGCGTAATATCTACACACACATATATATATATGCATTCTTCATATCTTTGCATTCATTTTGCTTGACATTTCTTCATGCATTTACATTTCTTTAAATGCATGCATTTTCAATCTTTAAATTATAATCTGGGCGCGTCCTATTATCTGGACGCGTCTACTTTATTTGACTAACATTTTTTCATGTTTATATCCCAGACATGGCTTCTCTCCCAAAAGGTTTCGCTATTGGATCTTCCAAGAAGCTAAGGGTAAAGAAGCAAACTCCGGTAAAGCCTGATCCGAAGGTGAAAAATCCTACTCCTGCCGTGACTCCTCCACTTTCCCCCAAGATCATGGCTACCACAACACCTGACATCCCTGTTAATGAGGACGCGTCCTCGAAGTGTCAAAAAAAATTGTTCCTGATGACCAATCCTTTGTCCTCAGATATCTGGGCACGTCTTCAGCCGGTGCTTTTACTGAGGATGAAGTTAGGGGTTGGACTTTCAGAACCGAGCAGCAGACAGAGGAGGCAATGGTGAGGGCTGCAGCTGAGCTTCATCTGCACGCCAGGCAAAGTGCTAACATGTTTGCAAGACTCAGGGCACGTCTTGCTGCCACCGACACTGCAAAGAGCCAAGCTGAAGACAAGATAAAATCTCTGGAAAAGTACATTAATCTGCTTGCCCAAGAAAATGATGCCGAGATCAAGCTCCTGCAGGAGGACAAGGCGCGTCTCGATGGGGAGAAAGGCATACTGGACGGTAATATCATTTCTATGGAGAAAGCAATGGATAGTGTTATCACTCTGAATTCCACCATGCAGCTGGAGCTTGACACTCTAAACGATGACAGACTGCATGGATGGAGAGAGGAGAAAAAGATAGTTTATTAAAATGGCTTCGCAGCTGGATTCGAGGAATGGTGCTCTGGGTTTATTGCAAATGACCCAGAGTATTCTTTTTCGAAGTTCGATGTAGACACCCAGATATGGGTAAATGACTTCAGAATCAGGGCTGCGGATTCCATTAAGAGCAAAATGATTTTTCTTGGTTTGGAAGTAGAGGGCGCGTCTCCTGCTCCTTCTCCACTTCACACTCAACCTCCTCCTGCAGGCGACCAAGACAAGCCTCAGGACTGCCTCCTGCTTAGGACGCGTCCTATATTTATTCATGAAGTTATTACCTGAACTACTTTAAGGGTGCGGGCCCCAGGAAGCCTTGTAAATTGTAATGATTACTTTTGAACTTCATTTATTTGCCCATTTTCATGATATTTCTCTTTAATTTACCTCTATGCATATCTTCTACTTTATCACTTTACCTTGACCTATATATGGGCGCGTCCTCTGTATTTGGACGCGCCGTTTCTTTTTTGTTTCTGCATTGTCTTATCTGAAGGCACAAGTGCGTTTGGGGCGCGTCCTAAGCAAGGACGCGTCTTTCCTTTTATTTATGTTTTTAAGGAAACACAAAACTGTCAGAGCATCAACCAAGATAACTCGGGCGCATCCTTGGAAATAGTACACGTCTCAGTTCCATTTTTACTTGAGTCTTGTTGTTCTTTCTAACATCTGTATAGAACTATCAATAAGGGCGCGCCCTATGGCTTGGACGCGTCATATCACCAAGTAAACTAACAAGCAAATAACTTTTCGAAAATTTTAAGGTTTTCATTAATAATGCGCTCTGGTGTCAGAAGTGCACCAGTCCCACAGCTACTATGCTCTGTGATTTTATTCGAAAAAATGATCCTTCAACTAGTTCTAAGGTAAGTAGTACATGCACTACCCCCCTAGGCTAGGAGGAATTTATTTAATTCTAGTATATAATATGGGCATAGCTCTAAATATATAATAAAAGAGGTACGTAAGGGGCCAAAGCCGCGCCTTACTGATAATACTTTCGGAGATGTTCCGCGTTCCACGCTCGCGGAACCAGCTTCCCTTCCACATCCTCAAGGTGATAAGTCCCTTTCCACAAAATTGCTTTTATCTTATACGGTCCTTCCCAATTAGCTCCAAACACTCCGTGCTGGGGATTCTTCGTGTTTGGCATCACCTTCCTGAGCACCAAATCCCCTACCTTTAGTAGCTGTCCTTTTACCTTGTTATAATACCTTGCTACACGTTGCTGATACGCCGCAAGCCTCAGCTGAGAATTCTCCCTTGTTTCTTCCAAAAGATCCAAATGAAGCCTTTGATTAACCTCTGCATCCTCCTCCGTGTAATCATCACTGCGAAGCGACCCCGAACCAACTTCCACGGGGACCATGGCTTCATAGCCGTAAGTCAGCATAAATGGAGTTTCTCCCGTAGTAGATCGTGGAGTAGTGTTGTAGGACCACATCACTTTTAGGAGTTCTTCAGGCCAATTCCCTTTGTGCTCTTCCAGTTTGGTCTTAAGGGTGTGCTTTATTATTTTATTCACAGCTTCTGTCTGCCCATTGCTTTGAGGATGATAGACCGCTGCAAACTCCTTCTTAATTTTCAAATCCTCACATAATTATCGCAACTCCTTGCTGTCAAATTGCTTTCGTTGTCAGATACAAGCTTGTAAGGGATTCCAAACCTGCACATGATGGAGTTGAAAACAAAATCTCTGATTTTCTTTGCGGTGATAGTAGCCAATGGCATAGCCTCTGCCCACTTAGAAAAATAATCAACCGCGACTACCGCATACTTGACATCCCCTTTAGCCTTGGGGAGTTCGCCAATAAGATCTATCTTCAACATAGCAAATGGCCACGGGCTTACCATAGATGTCAAGAGCGTCGCTGGCATAGATGAGTAGTTTGCAAAGCATTGACAGCGATCGCATGCTCTGACGAAATTCGCCGCATCCTCTTTCATCGTAGGCCAATAATATCCTTGGCGCAAAAATTTCATTGCCAATGAGTTACCCCCCGAGTGATTACCACAAATTTCTTCATGCACCTCCCTTAAGATGTAATTTCCTTCTTCGTCATCAACACATCTGAGCAGCGGTCGACTAAAGCCTCTCTTATACAAAACTTCATCGTACACCACATACCTCGCAGCCTGGTAACGGAGTTGACGAGCCTTGAACTTATCCTCGTGGAGGGTTCCTTTGTGAATATAAGCGAGAATGGGTGTCATCCATGTTTCCTTGGGCGCCTCCTCTACTTGCATCATTTCTACCTCCGGGATACTAGGAATCTCCTCGATCTCTAGGGGTATAGTTCCCAGTAGCACAGCTTCCTGCTGCGACCCCATTTTTGACAGGGCATCCGCGTTGATGTTCTTCTCCCATGGTACACATTCCAGCCTGACTTCTCTGAACTTTTCAATCAGGTGTTGCGTGCATCTCAAGTACAATTCTGTCCGCAGTCCTCGAGCTTGAAACCCCCCATTCACCTGATTTACCACTAGCTCCGAGTCACTCATCGCAATTAGGTTCCGCACTCCCATTTCTAGAGTGATCTTTAGGCCATTAATCAATACTTCATACTCCGCATCATTATTTGTTGCATAAAATTTGAAGTGAATTACGCTCATTAGGTGATGGCCTTCTGGAGACACGAGTACTATACCTGCACCTGCTCCCCCATTGTTTACTGCCCCATCCACATGCAAGATCCACCAAGTATGTGAAAATTCTTCTAAAGATTCTTCATTACGAGGGGGCTGCAACACCATCAAAGCCTTATCATCAACCGCATAATCGAATTCCAACAAAAAATCGGCTAAGGTTTGTCCTTTAATTATTGTACGGGGCATGTATTCCAAGTCAAACTGTCCCACTTCCACGGCCCATTTCAACATCCTCCCTGAGGATTCTGGATTGCGAAGGACTTGCCGTAGTGGATATGCCGTACAGACTTCGATTCTATGGGCCTGGAAGTACGGCCGTAATTTCCTTGACGCAAGGATCAAGGCATAAACCGGTTTCCCCATGCTTGTGTAGCGAGTCTCAGCGTCGTGTAATCGCTTGCTCACATAATACACTGGTGACTGTTGCCCATCTTCCTCCTTTACCAGAACAGCGCTGATTGAATATTCCGACACCGCGAGGTACAGAATTAGAGATTCTCCATCTAACGGTTTTAACAACATGGGAGGGTTTCCCAGTTGTTCCTTAATCCTTCTGAAAGCCTCTTCGCATTCTGGTGTCCATACGCAGTCTTTCCCTGCCAACTTAATCGCCTTAAAGAATTCCTTGCATATGTCAGAAGATTTGGAAATAAATCGATTTAACACGGCAATCCTCCCAGTTAAACTTTGCACCTGTTTCACATTGGCGAGCGATTTCATATCCAACAATGCCTTAATCTTTGCGGGATTGGCCTCGATTCCCCGATGGTTGATGATGAACCCGAGAAACTTACCCGACTCCACACCGAATACACACTTTTTTGGGTTCAACTTCATGCAAAACCTCCTTAAAATGTTAAACATTTCCATCAAGTGTTCGATATGGTCATTCGCTCCCTTAATTTTTACCAACATATCATCCACATACACCTCCATGGTTCTCCCAATCTGGTTTTTGAACAATATATTCAACAACCGCTGATAGGTTGCGCCAGCGTTAATCAATTCAAACGGCATTCCTATGTAGCAGTATAGCCCCCTATCGGTGATGAAGGATGTATGCTCTTGATCGTGACCATACATGGGGATCTGATTGTAACCAGAATATGCATCCATGAAACTTAGCAAGACATTCCCTGCCGTCGCGTCAACCAACTGATCAATTTATGGGAGCGAGAAACTATCCTTTGGACATGCCTTGTTGAGATCTGTGAAATCCACACACGTCCTCCACTTCCCATTCGGCTTTTTTACGAGCACTGGATTTGCAAGCCATTCAGGGTAGTAAGATTCTTTGATTAGTCCCACCTTCAACAATCTGTCTACTTCTTCTTTTAATGTTATCGCCCTTTCCCCGCTCACTGGGCGACGTTTTTGGCGTATGCCCGTACAATTCAGGAAGATATTCAACCGGTGAGATATTACTCCTGGGTCGATTCCCACCATGTCTGAATGACTCCATGCGAAGACATCAAGATTTGCAATCAAGAAGCGGGTAAGACTTTCCCTCATTGCATCACCTAACTGAGATCCCACTTTCAAACCTTGCTCTGTCGACCGGAACAGATATTGTGTCTTCGGTCGGCCCCATCTTCTCAGCGGGCATAGGGATCCTGGGATCCAAATCAAAATCAAAGTCACGGGGGTCCTTCACGCCCATTTTTTTATCTAAGGGTGCCTCCCCATGAGTGGGTGCATCTACCTCAGGACAAGACATGGTTTTGTGCAACGCAGGTGTGGAGGGCGCATCCTCATTTTGAGGAGCATCAACCTCAATTCCATTTTTGCTCTTCAAAGGCGCGTCCTCTTTTTGAGGGGCATCCACCTTGAAGTTATTTTCGAGATTTTGCAGAATCTCACTTCTTCCGTCCAACTTTTCTCCGTTAACCTCCTTCTGTATGATCTCTTCTATATGGTTCACCACAACTTCTTCCACACTACGGATCCTCGAAACATTACCCAACATCAAAACAGGGGTCCCGGTGGTATGGGTTTCTTTCTCCTCTGGGCCTTCTACGAAATAGTGGGCATGAACCTCGCCACTTGGTTTTGTATGAATATCCTCCACACCCTCAAATGGAAGACCTTTTCCCTCGTATCTTCTCCTGCGGAATTCCTTAACAGCCTTGTGATAGCAGTCACGTGACTCGTATTGCGACCCTCTCAGACTGCCTACTCCGTTAGGTGTTGAGAACTTTATCATCAAGTGATGTATCGAGGTTATCACCCTAAACGCCCATAACCAAGGTCTGCCCACCAACACGTTGTGTGCAGAATCCTGATCCGATACTTTGAAATCTATCATTTGAGTGACAGACAAAGCTCCTTCCCCAAGTATGACGGGAAGCCTAACCGAACCCATAACTCTCACTGCTTCTCTAGTAAAGCCATAGACGTGTGCATCTTCAAAATACATGTCGCTGTCCGGGAAACCCAATTTTTTGTACGTGCTGTAATACAGGATGTTCGCAGAGCTCCCGTTGTCCAAGAAGACCCAATGCACATTCATTGCCCCGATAAGCATAGTTATTACCAGTGCATCGTTATGGGGATGATGTACCCATCTTGACTCTCTCTCCCTGAACGTAATATCAGCTGACTCCCCTTTGAATATTTTTGGAGGTCTATCTTCCAAACTATGAATGTTGGTGAGCGGCGGGTGTCGTGCTTCTCTTGCATTTCTTTCCAATGCCCGATTACTATCACCGACAAAGGGGTGTCCTCCAAAAATTGCCCTGATACCACCTGCTCTTTGGAACTTAACCTCCGCTGTCTTTTCGGCGTCTTCTTCTCGCGGGGGTTGCCTTTCATCTTTCCCCTTGTCATCATTCCCCCTGTGTCGTTTCACCTTGTCAATCCATTCTCCCAGGTATCCCGCCTTGATCAACTCTTCAATTTCATCTTTCAGGTGACGACATTCATGGGTGTCGTGGCCGGTAGATTCATGGTAATCACAATACTTCTTCTTATCTCTACTCTGCCATGAAGTCAGACGGTCTGGTTTTTTGAAGATTCCTCTTTCCTTATTCACCTCGAAGATATGATCAATGGACGCCGCTAATGGAGTGTAGTTGCTCACTCTCCTTTCATAATTCGATGGCGGGCTCCATTCTCTCCGCGTGTTCACGGTGTTCACCCTATTAGGGCTTCTGGCATTCCGCCGATAATCCGGGCTCACGGACCTATCTCTTCTTTTGGCTCGCCCCTTGGAGTTGTGGGTGTTATCGTTCTTTTTTATTTCTGCAAGCGACTACTCAATCGCTTTGAATGATTCCGCCTACGCGAGTACATCAGCCAACGACACTGGGTCATCCCTTGCAGGTGCTTCCAGAAATCTGTTCCCATACGCAGACAAATTATAAGAAGTATTTTCAGTGTTTCATCAGTCGCGCCCCTTACCAGAGTAGACTCTGCATTGAACCTTTTAAAGTATGAGGTCAAGCTCTCCCCCTCTTTCTGTTTCACGTTGGCCAGCGTGGTAACTGGCGGCGTATACTTCACTGCAGCTTGAAATTGAGTTAAAAACAAGGTCTTCATCTGTTCCCAGGATGTGATCACATTTGGGCCAAGTTTCTGGAACCACTGTTGAGCGCCTTCTCTAAAGGTGGCCTCCAGGAGACGGCATCGAGCCAAATCAGGTGCTTGATATACATCCATCTCAATGTTGAAACGCCCCAGAAATTGCATAGGGTCAGAGTTCCCATGAAAATACAAGTCATTGGTTGTGTTCCTGTATCCTGCCGGAAATTGTGCTTCCCTCACAATAACAGCGAAAAGAGAAGGAGCTTGCGCAGTCGCCGTTACTCTTCCTCCTTCAAGATGGTTGAGCAACCTCTTAAGATCGTTCACATTAAACGTCTCTACTCCAGGAATGGTTTGAACATTAGGCTGTTGGGGTTGCTCCGCGACTTGTTGCGGTTCCCCTTGATTACCCTCGGGTGCAGTGGTGGATCTCGCCGCCCCTCGCCCTGAGGCTGGGGGTGTGGTATGTTACCATCTTGATTTTGAACATTGTCCCGCACACGGGGTTCCTCCGGGGTGCGTCGCGGTACTTCCTCATTATTCTACAACCTTTCTTGAATTCGCACGCCGTCCCGGTCATAAGGACGCGCCCTGGAACCATTGGCCGTAGCACTGTGGGAAGCTACCGGAATAACGACAGGAGCTTCTTCAGTGGAAAGCGCACCATCTCTCCTACCATTATAGGGTGCCCTTCCATGTTGGTATCTCATCCTTCCTCGCCCATTCCTTTGATAGCCTCGGTAATAATTCTCGAACCTTCCTCGTGGAGGGGCACGCTCGTGTTCGCGGTGCCGCACCCTATCATCCCTTTGGTATGTAGGGGGCACACGCGCTGTGTCACGAGGCCTCGCTTCTCCTGCGTTTCCTTCCTTTTGTCATTCTACCAGCAACATTCTCAGATCATCATCCTCTAACCTTATGCCGAGCTTTCTTTTTAAGGTGGAAAAGTCTCTTCCTTCCTCATCTTGATTCTGAGTGTTTTCCGCACGACGACGCTCGTCCATCGTACGGCCAGACCTATGGGGGTGTGGCACAACCTGATTGACAAGACGAGGCCTTTCTCTGCCGTTCGTGTCCTCATCAACAAGCTCCACAATAGGTTCCACATCATCAGAATATTCCAAGCGCCGTGGAGTGATTCGCGAATTTTCTCCGCTGGCTTGAGCATCCCCTTCAACTACGGGCGCCTTCCCCACGACATGATCGCGACGAGGAAAACGACGACCCCTCCTCGTCCTGCGACGCTCCACCGTACTCAACCTTGAATGAAAATTGTTAATAGTATCCCCCATGCAATACAGTTGTTCCAAGATATCAGCGTTGCTGACGAGCGTAGCCTCCCTCGCCTTCTCCTTCAGATCTGCTGTCACTTCCATCATAAGAACTTCCATCATGATTGTAAGACATCTTTTCCTCCCAAGATTACGATCTTAATCAGCACCCCTCCTTCTAGCGCTAATTTGTTGACGGAGAAATCTGGTAACAACAAAGATTGAGGTTTCTCGCCGGAATTAAGATCTATGACGGTGGTTCTTTGCCGGAAAATTAAGCGGTGTCTGGTGGTTTGTGGTTGTTTTAGGCTGAGATTGATCAGATTAAGTGGTGGCTCTCTTATCAGCTCTCAACTTCTTACCCTCTCAATGTGCCTACGTACACTTTATATAGGGATCAAGCCTGACGTAGTTCTTGTGGAACAAGAAATCTAATGGGCTTAGACTTCTTATTCCTAGGCCCGGTAGAAGCCCATCCAAAGTCCGTCTTCCGCTAGCTTTAGGAATGTCCAACTATGAGGCCCAACCGCGAAGGCCCAAGGCTCGTCCATAATCGCAGGACTTCACGGATAGTGCATCTCCCTGCGCAAGGATAACACCCCGCTACAGCTATCTCCCTTGATTTACGGACGCAGGTATAGCCACGGTTCAGCCCAAGTGCCGGACGCATCCATGTCCCCCGAATGAGGATAACCCACCAGATAACAGGACAGGTGATCCCAAGTTTTTGGGTGCAAAGTACAGGATGACTCCAAAGTTCTCCAACGAGGACACCCGTTGAATACAAGAACAGAGTTCCCAAAGCACACACCAATGTTAACCCCGCATCCCCAACGAGGACACCCGTAATACATGAGGAGGCCTTCAATCATCAGGCATACCCCTGGAGGCCTTCAAGCTTTTCGCGGACATCCCCCTCCTTGACCGTCTCAAGGAGCGAATTCTTCAAAGAGTACCTGCAACAAATATGTTAGTAAAATAATCTCCACTGCTCCTCTCCATACAAGTTTTGTCCTGAAGTCACCATTGAGAATACACAGACCGAGAATAGGACGCGTCCTAAGACACTGGGCGCGTCCTTACCTTTATGAAACCTGTATTGTCTCCTCAGAAACCGTCACGCACAACATTTCAGCTTCTATTACCACAGGACCACATTTGCCAAATACTTTCACCATGGTTGACGCGTCTACACAGCTTGGGCGCGTCCTTCCCTAATTATGCACTTTCAAGCTTCGCTATCAGCAGACCATAAAACATCTACTCACATGTAGGCGCGTCCTCCGTGACTGAATGCGTCCTTACCTTTTACAATACAATACCGGTCTTGACCGTACTTAATCCGCATTTGACCCGAGTCAATCCAATGCCAAATTTTGGGTATAACATATACTACAACGCAATTTACAAATGTACTAGCACTCCGACGTATGTACCAAAACAATGCAATCTGATCTTCCTGCAGCTAAAACAACTCTATTGTATAATGTAGAATCTCGCAGGAGCTTCAACAGTAAACCTATTATTGGTTCTACTTGGTTTTGTATAAGTTCTTTAAAAGTACCATTATATCCATTGTAACTGAGTTCGCGTACTAATTTTGCAGAGGTTATGCTGTACTTTCACTTCCAGTTTTTACGAAGAAACTTAAGATTTGGCAAGACTACTTACAAAGAAAGAGTTGAATGATGAAGATTGCAAATGGAGTTTGAATAGGAAATTGTTCAAATCGAGTAAATAAACTGGCGGCAAGTTCATACGTATGTAAATCTTATCAACTACGCAGCTTGCATATACATGAAATTATGCATACATGTTAACAAGCAGTCTACAGGCAGATATCGCACGTATGTAACAAGTCAGTGCAACTATCTGAAACACTACACATTTTAAAGAGTGCCGACTTGCTCTTAGATTTATTATTAATATATTTTAATCGGAATTTCGCATTAATTCATCCCATAATTTCTCCTATAAATAGTCAAGAGTGGTATCTTCTTTACACAAACAAATTAAGCAGAAGAAAAAAAATGAAGACTGTCACTTGTCTCTTGCTTCATGTCTTTTGTTTTGGCCTTCTGCCATTCTGTATCTTGGCATCTCAATCCCAAACTCACCATCAAGATATCCTTCAATGTCTTGTTTCAAACTCTCCATCCTTGTCAGAAGTTACGTACTCCCCAACCAACGCTTCTTACACTCCCATCCTAGAGTATTCCTTAGTTAACCAGCGATTCGCGAAACCCGAAACTCCAAAACCTCTTTTGATTGTAACACCAAAGGAAGAGTCTCAAATCCAAACTGTCATACATTGTTCTAAGAAACATGACATTCAAATGAGGATTCGTGGTGGAGGTAACGATTACGAGGGTCTATCCTACGTATCACACGTTCCGTTTGTCTTGCTAGATATGATTAATCTTCGGTCCATTGATGTTGATACTGTAGCTGCTACTGCCATGGTTCAATCTGGCGCAACAGCGGGTGAGCTTTACTATGCAATTTCTCAGAAAAGCAAGACACTATCTTTTACGGGTCCAACTTTCAGTAGTGTTGGTCTAGCTGGCTTCGTAGGTCATGGAGGGTACGGTGCATTGAGAAGAAAGTATGGCCTTGCAGCTGATAACATCATTGATGCCCGCATTATGGATGTTAATGGAAGAATTCTTGATCGAAAATCAATGGGCGAAGATCTATTCTGGGCCATTCGAGGAGGCGGCCCTGCTAGTTTCGGAGTCATTCTTTCCTGGAAGATAAAACTTGTTTCTGTTCCCGAGACTGTAACAATTTTTACCATAAAGAGGACACTGGAACAGAACGCTACTGATATTGTATACAAGTGGCAAACTGTTGCCCCCAATCTTCCAAATGATGCCGAGGTCCGGATCAAAGCATATCCCACAAAGAAAGGCTCAAATACTCGATCCCCGGAAACAGTATTGATGAGTGAATCAAGTACTGGACCGAGGAGTGATACAACAGTAGTTGTCGAATTTGTGGGATCATACCTAGGGAAAGCGGATACACTAGTTTCTCTAATGCAAGAAAGATTTCCCGAGTTAAATATGAAAAAAGAAGATTGCTCTGAAGTTAGTTACATCCAATCTGTGCTTGCTAACTCGATCTATTCACCTGATCAACCCCTCGAAGTTCTCCTCCAAAGATCGACATTTAAAATTCCCACAAAGGTGAAATCTGCTCATGTTAGAGAACCAATTTCTAAGGAGGGATTGCATGGAATCTGGGAAATGCTTCTCAAAATAGAAAACGCAACAAACGTTGTCTTTACATCATTTGGCGGAAAACTTGATGATTATTCAGAATCATCAATTCCATACCCACATAGACCTGGTGTATTGTACATGGTGTAAATGCGAGTTCTTACATCTGGGGACACTGCAAAAGCCTTTGCTTGGGTCAGAAGTTTATACAGCTACTTGAATCCCTATGTAGTATCTCCAAGAACTGCGTACGCAGGTTATAGCGATCTTGACTTGGGAGTAAACAATCAAAACGGTGTCACAAATTACAGTCAAGCAAGCAAATGGGGTAAAATGTACTTCAAGAATAATTTCGACAGATTGGTGCATATCAAGTCCAAGGTTGATCCGACTAACTTCTTCAGGCACGAGCAAAGTATCCCTCCTCTTTGAAGCCCATCAAAATACGTTAAATGTTAAGCTCATTACATTAAATAAAACCCTCAATATTGCACTTTGTATTGAGATGACTTCTTAATGAATAATAAGTTTATGTTCATGTTATCTTCTGTTATGCCCGCTTTCGGCCATGGGCCCTAAACAGGTCCCTGTGGGTGTACTAAATAGCTGGACTCTCGTGTGTGAGCTAGAACCATGGATTTATATGACTTGGGTCAGCACATGCGGGCTGGGCTCGTAACATGCGAGCTGGGTTCACATGCGGGCTGGGCTCGTAACATGCGAGCTGGGTTCACATGCGAGCTGGGCTCATGACATGAGAGCTGGGCTCAAACATGCGAGCTGGGCTCAAGTGAGGACATGCGAGCTGGGCTCACACATGTAAGGTGAGCTCACATTTGTCATTTGGGCTCTCATATGCGAGCTGAGCTCGGTTGTGCCCACGCGAGGTGGGCTCAGGTGCCTTCATGCGAGGTGGGCTTAGCTGCCCACACGCGGGCTGAGCTCATGAGCCCACATCTTATAGAAACAGAGGTAACATTATATTTATTGTTTGAAGGCGGTGCGGGCCGAGGTGACCAGGCCGGGCCGCATCGAAAGACTTTGTGTACAACATGGAAAGTGACTCATAGATGACTGAGTTGCTCGTAGATTTCGGGGTCGACACGGGTTGTTCCTACAATCACGGGAAGGATTGCGGAGATGCCGCAAGATTGTAGGAAGCGTGTGGAGCCGATCGAGATTTACGTGACTAATTGGCTGAAGGCCTGACTTTATCGTGGGCTTGGGCTGCACGGGCTGAAGAGTCCTAACCCTAGCCTACGTGACTTGTTCCCCAAGAACTACGTGAGGCTTGATCCCTATAAATAGGGTACGTAGGCACTTGTATGAGACATGAGTCGACACTTGACAGAGAATAACAAACCCTATTCTTTCTTAAGGAGTCCACATACAAGCTCAGCCACCACCAAACAACCTTCCTCCGCCCTCAAACACCGTCCTTGATCTTTGTTCCGCCCATTAACCTCCACAACATTGTTATACGAAATTCTCCCTATAACATTTAGCGCTAGAAGGAGGGGACTTCATCTTAGGGAGAAAGATGACCAAAGAAAGCAAGCAAGCAACGACACCAGGGAGCGGAGGCAAGAAGGACCCTACTTTCGAACACACGCCCCCAAAGAATCAGGCGCCACCTCCACCAATTGCAACCGTGGACGGGCAGGCTGTGATGACGTACCTCGAAGGGCTGGCCGATCAGATGAATCAGATCAACGCCCGAATGTCAAAGGTAGAAAGAAGCTCGGTCCGGAATGCCAAGCGTAAGGCGCGCCGCCTCAAGGTCTCACAGCGTAGCTGGAAGGGCAAAGGCCCTCAGAAGAAGCTGATCCACGATTTTGATGACGTGGCAACCGAGACCAAACAGAAGAAAGAAACATCACGCGAAAAGGAAGATATACCCCGAGGCCATGATGAGCGGGGCAGCCAGATCTCTACGAGATCGGGGCCGAAGCCAGCTTCATCTGAGGCAAGGTCAACTAGCGTGCTAGACCGAGTGGGTAGAAAACTAAGCGAGCATGACCTCAGGCTCAAATTGGAGAATTGTAAGAAGGAGAGAGAAGAGAAAGAGCCCGTGGATAAAAGAGGCTCGAAAAGGGAGCGGGCAACTACCCCTCCGGAAAGACGTCAACACACCTCACCCAGGAGGGAGGAGCGACATAGACGCAGAGACAATCGTGAAGAGGAGTCGCAGGACCGAGCTGGAAGAGGGGGACGCCGCGAACGACCTCAGGGCTCACACCATTCGAGTAATGCGGGTGGTGACAGAGAAGGAGAAGTTGTTAGAGTAAGGGACCTGAGAAGGATCTTAGCTGAGATGGAGCAAGAGAAGAGAGGGCCCCCTGCCTCGGCTGCCCCCTCTCCGTTTATGGCTGCTATCCGATCATCCCCCCTACCTCGGGTGTTTAGGCACAACCCCGACCTTCTATTCAATGGCGAAGCCGACCCGGCGGAGTACCTTATTCAATTTAACACTGAGATGGAAGTCTATCAGGTGCCGGAGATGACCCGTTGCAGACTCTTCGCGGCATCACTCAGAGGTAGTGCCCAACAATGGTTCTCCAAGTTGGGACCGGCTAGCATAAGAACGTGGAGGCAATTGGAGGACTTGTTCGTCAGACAATTTCAGTCGACCCTCCACTATTCGCCTCCTGTGGCCACGTTAGCCAACATCAAGCAAAGGGAGGGGGAGCCCTTGGCAGAATACTTTCGTCGGTTCAACGCCGAGGTCCCCAAGGTGAGAGGAGCCAGTGAGGAGACCATCAAAAATTTCTTGATAGCAGGGCTGAAAGAAGGATCGAAATTTTGGAAAAGCCTCCAAGCGAGTGAGCCGAGGACCTTGGCCGAGTTCTATGAGCAAGCCGAACCCTTCAAGAGGGTAGAGAAATCGATGAGAGAGCTGAAAATCAGCGAAAGCTATCGAGACAAGAGGGACCGATCCTCAAGCCCTGACGAAAGGAGGAAGACGTATCGGCGTAGTTCGAGCCCGAAAAAGTCTGCCCGTGGCAAAGAGACCACTAAAGATTCGGGAAGGCCTTATACAAGCAAATGGCAGACACACACCCCTCTGGTAGCCTCTATCGACCACATATATGCTACATATGTGGGGAAGGGGGTATTCAGGAAGGCAACTCCTCTCACAGACTACAATAAAAGAGACACTTCGAAGTATTGTGCATACCATGAGGCCACCGGACACGATACAGCTGATTGTAGACAACTAAAGGATGAGATCGAGACTTTGATTAGACAAGGGAAGCTTACGGAGTGGGTTGTCAAGGAGGTTCGAAGACACAGGACGGATTATCATACCGTCCCTCCTCCACCCCCAGAAGATAAAGAAAGGGTCCCTCGGGCTAGTAGTATTCATATTATTCTAGGCGGGTCTCACATTGGTGGAGACAGCCGGAAGGCGATGGACAGATATGCCCGGGAAGCAAAGGACAAGCCGCTCACCAACGTCAATCATCTAAGCCAAAGGCCCCCGGAGCTCTTTGAAAGGGAGGTCGATGATATCGTGTTTAAAGAGAACGATGCAAAATGGGTGCATTACCCTCATACCGATGCCCTAGTCATAAAAATGAAGATTGGGACGATGAATGTTCACCGAGCAATGGTGGACACCGGGAGCTCGGCTGATGTTTTGACTTATGATGCCTACAAAAAACTGGGATTATTGGATAGAGAATTAACCTCAACAGGTGGGCACCTGTACGGGTTCACGGGAGACTCGATCGGAGTGAAAGGGCCAATTCGGCTCCCGGTGACCATAGGAGAGGAGCCTCATGTGGCCACCCAGATCGCTATGTTTACAGTTGTAGACCAGCCTTGTGCCTACAATGTTATAGTGGGCAGACCCCTTATGAGGGCGATGAGGATGGTGACCTCGATCCATCATATGACGATAAAATTCCCAACCCCCACGGGGGTAGGCATCTTGAAGAGCTGTCAATACGAATCCAGGGTCTGCTACAACCAGGCACTCAAAGTGGCCGAGTCAAGAAATACCTCAAGGGAGATAGCTGAAGCAGGTGAGGGCGACGTCCCCATGGAAGAGGCAGAGGGCAGGAAAAGAATACGTCCTGAGGGCCACGAGACTTGTAATTTGATTTCAATTGAGGAGTTGCCCGAGAACTACTTCGAGCACATGGGAATTCATGTGGAACCACGCCCAGGGGCCTTACTAATGGAAGCATCTCAGCCCATCATGTTGATACAAGAGGGGATTGTAGAGGAAGCAAGTGATGAAGAAAAGAGCCCAGAACAAATCACTACAAGACTTAGGAGAGGGAAGTGGGCACACAAAGAAACAACAATCACTATGGACCCACCCTACGGAATCACTCGAACTGTAACTGCAACCTCTGAACGCTTGATAAACCTGACCCAAGCTCACCAGACCGAGCTCAAGGATGATGAAGGTTTGGCAATCACGGAAATGGAAAAAACTAGCAAGGCTCGAGCAGATTTAAACCCGAGAATGCCCCCAATGGTCGAGAGGGCCGGGGCCGCAGAGGACACAATCCCGATCTTGGTAGACCCAAATGATCCCTCCAAGGTACTCAGAATAGGCTCTAACCTAAGTCCTGACTTGAGAGAGGATCTAGCCCGCTTCCTAAAGGAGAATTTGGATGTCTTTGCATGGTCACACTCCGATATGATAGGGATTGACCCAAATGTCATGTGCCACCGGCTCAACTTGGACCCGAAAAAGAAGGGGGTTAGGCAAAAGAGACGGCCGATTAGTGGAGAGAGGGCAGAGGCCCTCAGAGAAGAAGTGGATAGATTAATGGAGGCAGGACTTGTGAGAGAAGCCTTCTACCCCGTATGGCTGGCCAACCCCGTGCTTGTCAAGAAGCCCAATGGCAAGTGGAGGACATGTGTAGACTTCACCGACCTGAACAAAGCTTGCCCGAAGGACAGCTTTCCTCTACCCCGCATCGACCAGCTGGTTGAGCTGCTTAGTTTTATGGATGCTTATTCGGGATATAACCAAATCCCCATGTATGGGCCAGATCAGGAGCACACCTCCTTTATTACTGATCGGGGCCTTTACTGTTATATCGGGATGCCCTTCGGGCTCCTTAATGCGGGGGCAACCTATCAGAGGCTAGTGAATAAGATGTTCAAACATCAATCGGGGAAGACTATGGAGGCCTATGTAGACGACATGCTGGTGAAATCGAAAGAAGCGAGGGATCATGTCCGCCACCTGGCAGAAATGTTCCAGATCCTAAGGGAGTACAAAATGAAGCTCAACCCCCAGAAATGTGTGTTTGGGGTTGAATCGGGGAAGTTTTTGGGATTTATTGTCAACCATAGAGGCATTGAGGCCAACCCAACCAAGATACAAGCCCTACTCGAGATGAGATCCCCTCGACGGGTGAAGGATGTTCAAAGCTTAACGGGACGAGTGGCTGCCTTAAACCGCTTCATCTCAAAATCCTCCAATAAATGCCAAGAGTTCTTCAAAGCAATCAAAGGAGTGGGGAGGAACTTTAAGTGGACCGAAGAATGTGAGGAAGCCTTTCAGAACATAAAGAAGCATCTCAGTAGCCCTCCAATGTTGTCCAACCCAAAGGCAGGAGAAACTTTGATCCTATACTTGGCCGTCTCCGACTTTGCAATAAGTGTAGTGTTAGTCCAAGAGGAGGATGGTGTCCAGCTCCCAGTATATTATGTGAGTAAAAGGCTAGCCGATGCCGAGACTCGATACACAAGCCTCGAAAAGCTAGCGTATGCTCTGATTCTGGCCTCCCGAAAACTCAGGCCCTATTTTCAGGCACATAAGATAGAAGTGCGAACCTCCTACCCCCTCAAACAAGTGATGCATAGACCAGAGTCTTCTGGTCGAATGTTGAAGTGGACGGTTGAGCTCGGCCAATTCGAGGTGGATTATAAGCCAAGGACTGCGATCAAAGGCCAAGCCCTGGCCGATTTTGTGCTAGAATTTCCCCCACATCAAGAATTGGAGCCGGGAGCCCTTGTTGTTCTACCTAGCACAGAAGAAGTTGGACTGGAGAGACAAAATAGTGCCCCATGGTGGAGCCTATATGTGGATGGTGCCTCTAACGGTGATGGAGCAGGAGCTGGAATCGAGCTAATCAGCCCAGAGGCTCACAAGATCAGACGTACAACCCATCTGGCCTTTCATGCAACCAACAATGATGCTGAGTATAAGGCCCTGATCAACGGTCTTAAGCTAGCTTTGGAAATGAAGGTCGAGAATTTGAATGTGTTTAGTGACTCTATGATTGTGGTCTATCAGATAAATGGGGGGTATCAAGCTAAGGGGCCGAGAACAGAGCTTTACCTGAAGTGCGCACAGAGGATAATTGCAAGATTCAACGAGGTGAGGCTGGAACTAATCCCGCATGGGCAGAATGAAGGCGCGGACGAGCTAGCTAAGCTCGGCTCACGCCGCGAGAGCACTTTGCTAGGGACCGTGCCCCTTGATATACAGAGGCAACCCAGTGTGCCCGAGCACGAGGTGGGCAGCCTCAGTAATGAGCTTGGCCCCACGTGGATGACATCTATTCTAGCATACATAAGAGAAGGTTCACTTCCGGACGAAAAGAACGAGGCAAGGAGAATAAAATACAAAGCAGCCCGCTATGTGATATACGACGAGATTCTATACAGAAGAGGGTTCAGTGTTCCTCTTCTCAAATGCATACATGGGGAGGAATGCAACTACATCCTAAGGGAGGTACACGAGGGTATTTGTGGCAATCACTCGGGGGGTAGCTCTCTAGCTCAGAAAATCCTCCGTCAAGGCTACTACTGGCCAACGCTGAAAAAAGACGCCTTTGAATTCTCCCGAGCTTGTGATAAGTGTCAGCGATATGCCAATTATTACAACAATCCCGTGGCCTCTCTCACATCCCTCATGAGCCCCTGGCCCTTCTCCATGTGGGGAATTGATCTGATTGGGGAACTCCCGAAGGCCAGGGGAGGCGTCAAGTATGCGGTAGTTGCGGTAGACTATTTTACTAAGTGGGCAGAGGCCGAGCCCCTAGCCACTATCACAGCGAGAAAGCTCAGGGAATTTGTATACAGGGCTATTGTATGTCGCTATGGCATCCCTTACAAGCTGATATCTGACAATGGGAAACAATTTGATAGCAAGGAGATGCGAGAGTTTTGTGAGCAGCTGGGGATTCAGAAGAGCTTTAGCGCAGTCTGCCACCCCCAGAGTAACGGGCAGACAGAGGCTGTTAATAAAATCATTAAGCATACCTTAAAGGCAAAGCTTGAAGAGAAGAAAGGAGCATGGCCAGAAGAACTCGCCCAGGTCCTATGGTCTTAAAACACTACACCCCGAACCACAACTGGAGAGACCCCTTTCTCTCTGGTGTATGGGTGTGAAGCTATGGTGCCCGTTGAAGTGGGAGCAGGATCTTTTCGAAGGGACAACTATGACTCAGAGGCAAACGAGGTCAATCATCGGCTCTATTTGGATATGATCGAAGAAACTCGAGAAGAGGCTCAGATCAGGATTGCGGCATATCAGCAGAGGACAGCTAGGCATTACAACAGTAAGGTTCAAGCCCGAACTTTCAAGGTGGGAGATTTAGTTCTGCGTCGGGTCATGCCAAATACCAAGGTGGTGAGTCACGGAGTCTTGGGAGCAAATTGGGAAGGCCCTTACAAGATAAAATCGGTGCTCTGGGAGGGAACCTACCACCTCAATGATATGCAAGACAAGTTGATCCCAAGAGCCTGGAACGCGGAACACCTTCACAAGTATTGTCAGTAATATTATTCTTTTCAGACTTAGTATTATCTTCAAATATTCCTAAGTCTCGGGGGGTAGTGCCATATAGGTGCCTCCCTGAGACCACAAGCATGTATTCCTTTCACTTCCCATTATCTATGAATAAATGATTGATCTCTATTTGTGCACTTGATATTTTAACTTCTGTTAATAGATTAAATACCCAGCAGGGGACCCCATCCTTGGGAACCCATGCGAGGACAGAACAGTTGTTTTATTAACATGTTAAATCAAGCTGGGCCCCGACCCGCTTGATGCCAAGAACATGAAACGAGCCGGGCCACGGCCCGCTTAGACAAATACGAACACATAGTAGATAAAAGATATGGATAGAGATATAGGCCCGCGATGCGAGCTCATACCCTGGCCCTCAAAACCATAAATGTGACCCAGGGGGCCCAGCCCTCCATCAAACATACTCAAAGTCGCATGATGCGAGGAGAAGACACATGCGAGCTCCTAGTGCGAGCACACCTACAACACCTGCGAGTCGATGCGGGCTTGTTCCACTTGGCATTCTCTTTCAATGGTTGTTTGATTGAACAAATGACACGAGCTGAATAAATTGGGCTCGCAGTGAAGGGGTAACGCTCGCCATAAGCGGCCAGAGTTATGATTACTTTTTGGTCAGTAGAAGCATGGTAAAAAAAAAAAAAAAAAAACCAGCTAGCACCGTAAAGACATACGCGGGCACAAAAAACTTAGACATTTTATACAACCAAAAGTTAAATAAGTTATGCCCCGAGGCAGAATATTTCAAATACAAACGCGAGGCGAGAGGGGTGCCCGCTTACCCAGTCAAAAGTCTAGTTCTAATCAAAATTACATTAAGGGTTATCAGCCTCTGCTCCCTCACGATTTTCACCAGCGACCTGGGCCTTCTCGGCCGCGAGCCGAGCCTCCTCAGCAATTTGGGCATCCCTCTCCATCTCCAGCTTCAACTTGTCAGCATGCCTCGCTGTGCTCGCACCCAGAGCCGCCCAATCAAAGTCAGGAACCTTCTTCATAAAGACTTTCATGAAATTCCTGGCCCCCGGGTTCCTAGCATCAGTGAGGGCGGCCTCACGGCCCTCGGTCAGGGCAGAGACTGATCCCTCCAGCTCGAGCACCCTCTCCTCGAGGGCATCCTTCTCCTTCTTACATGCCTCAGCAGCCAGGTCATGAGCCTCCTTCTGCTCCCTTAGGGCCTTGTCATGAGCAGCGTTCAGGTTAACTATCTTCTGATTATAGTTGTTCACCAGCGTAACTTTCTCTTGCCCGTGCTCAGCGACCTTACTCTGAAGGGACTTGACTTTAGCCTCGAGCTTTGTGTTGGTCTGGCTGAGGGCTCGCATCTCTCGAGCCTTAGATAACTGACGATAGTATACTTCGGCCGCGGCTCGGGAGAGTGCATCCTGGTTAACCTCGAGAGCAGAAGAAGACCAATCCTTTAAATCCTGCTCGCTGATGTGACCTTGGGCGAGCCGGCCGAATGTGGTCGCAACCATATTGGCAGAAGAAGAAGAGGGAAGAGGAGCATCAGAGGGAGCAGCTTTCTTTGGCTCAGGCTCGCCAGTTTTTCCTTCTTTACCTCTATGCCTCTTTAGTCGAGGAGAGGGCCCTGAATCCTTGAGATGCTCGGAGAGAGTAGTCATGCGGGCCGGAGGATTGGCCTGAGAGCGAGCCCTTGTGCTCGCAGCTGCGGGCTGAACTGGGCCCGAGGCCGCAGCCTGCTCAGCCTCTTTCATGAAGGGGATAGGTGAGATGGCCATTTCTGAAAAAGAAAACAATAAAGCAATAGATTAGTCACAGCAAGATGCAAAGGAAAGAAGTAATGCGAGCAGGTGAAAAATACGGAGAATTAAAGTGCGATGTGAAACGAGATGCATGCATGAAAAGTGAGCACGCGAGCACACGAGCTCGCGCATGCGAGCAGCCAGGCCCGGACGTGCGGGCCCGATATTCTTACCCTTTCTGGATCTCTTCCTAGATTTCTTCTGAGGAGTCAGCCTCACTCCTTCCTTCAAAAACCCACATGCGACCAGATTGGAGGTCATTATGAGTTTTCGGATGTCCCGGTCCGCCTTAGAAAGGTTTAGAAGACTGTCCGCGTTTATCTTTTCCTGTCCCACAAGGACAGTGCGAGGCGGGGTGGCTGGAGATAAAAGAAATTCTTGTTAAAAGGAAAGAGCTATGGTAGAAGAGACGAGAGCGGGCAGGAGAAAACTTACATGGATTATAATAAAAATGAGTCTGGACTCGAGGCACCTCGTGGATATAGAAGTAAGGGCTCTTCCATTTCCCTGAGTTGCTCGGCCCGTTGTGGATGAGGTTCTTCTTGTTGAAGCACGGCCAGACAGAGAAGTAGAAATACCCAAAGTCGTTTGGAGAATGCTTCAAATGGAGGAAGTAACCCAGCTGCCTCGCGGTTAGAGAAGGGTACCCGCATTTGTGGTACATGATGTACAATGCGAGGGCGGCCCGGTATCCGTTTGGATTGATCTGAAGGGGTGCGAGCTGGAAGTACTCGCAAACATCTTTGATGAAGGGATGAAGAGGAGAGGAGATTCCCAGCCTTAATAGGAAGGTGGACAAGACCATGCGAGGCACCCTGCCTCCATTCTCCGAGTGATTGAATCTATAGCATCTCATATGAGGTAGGGGCAAGACAATATGGCCCTCGAGCTGAAACTGCTCAATGTGCTCGGCCAGATGTTTCTGAGTCAGCGAGGTAGGCAGGTCGCGGCAAGCGAGCACCTTAACCTCCTCGTTTGCAGTTGAGCTCTCCTCCCCATCAGGAATGATCTGCCTTCTGAAAACAATCTCACCCTCGAGCTCAGGCTGGGCAGGAGGCACATAAGGCTCAGGAGAGGCTGCGGGGGCATAATTATAGTTACAAATCTTGTACTGACTTGTAACATCTGCCACCTCCTCGCTCTGAGGAGAGTCATAGGACAAATGTGAGCCGTCCTCTTCACCCTCGAGTCCCAGGATGGGATATTCAGCAGCTACAGGCTCTTTTCCTTTCTTCCTGGTGTCATAGTATGCACTCCCCAGGTCGCTGTCAGTTGATTCTGAGTCAAGGTGAATGGGGTCGAGGTGGTTAGCTGCTGCTTGCCTCAGACGGGCTGCCCTCTCTTCAGCCATTTCTCTTAAAATCTCCTCGGCTCGGTCTTTATCCAAGGGAGCAGGCTCGCGGTTTAGCAGCTCTTCTACCCCAAGGGAGGCTGGAATATGAGAGAGGTCCACGGGCCTATTTCTCCAATTATATATATTCTTCTCCCTGGTAAAATCCTCAGGGTTCGGGTCGAGGTGAATATCAAGCGAGCCGGATCCAGCTGCTCGCATCGAGTTCTCAACTCTGGCAATGTTCAGAGCCCCTTGAGGGGTGATAGCTGAGCCGGGAGAGATAGGTTGGCTAAGACGACCAGAAAGAGAGGTCAGCTCGCGTTGGAAGTCCTTGGAGCCTCGCTGCTCAGGAGGGTATTGGTTTAATGGAGATGGAGTAGCTGAAGAGCAAGCCGGGCTAGCAGAAGTGCAAGCCGGGCTTGAGGAAGAGCGAGATGATCCATAGGAGCGGGCTGAAGACGCACTCGACATCTGTAAAAGATGGTGAAAATTAGTGTGTGGCCCTAAAAAAGAAAACAAAAAAAACAAGTATGGGATCGCACCTAAGTGTCCTCACATCTCACACGGGATCGCACCTAAGTATCTAAACGAGCGAAAGGGCTCGCATCGCGCGTTGTGGTTGTGTGTGAACTCGCATCGAACAGGTGGTGTGTGCTCGCATGGTGTGCGTGAATAAAGCATGAATAAAAAATGGGCTCGAATCGAAGAGTACCTGTGGGAGAGGTGTATGAAGATCCTGATGAATCTGGTCCCGGAGAATATCGCCGCCGGTAGACGGTTCTTGTTGAAATGATAATCTTCGCCGTGGTAGATCTTTGAGCAAATTGAGCAGCAATTCAGGAAGTGTTTTTGGAAATGTGAGAAATGAATTGAAATCTCACATATTTATAGGAGATAGGAGAGAGAAAGGAGGAGGCGACACGTGTCGTCATCTCATAAGATGACACGAATCCCCACGCCAGCTGTCCAATGGCTGTCAAAATGAATGCAAAGATGAAAGGCATGCGAGGCGAGACACGCGAGGCGGCTTGGTGCGGCCTGGTGGGCTCACACTTGCGAGGCCATAAAAAGATTAGAAAATACCTAGCCTCAAGATGCGACCAGGAATTTTTGGGGGTAGTTGTTATGCCCGCTTTCGGCCATGGGCCCTAAACAGGTCCCTGTGGGTGTACTAAATAGCTGGACTCTCGTGTGTGGGCTAGAACCATGGATTTATATGACTTGGGTCAGCACATGCGGGCTGGGCTCGTAACATGCGAGCTGGGTTCACATGCGGGCTGGGCTCGTAACATGCGAGCTGGGTTCACATGCGAGCTGGGCTCATGACATGAGAGCTGGGCTCAAACATGCGAGCTGGGCTCAAGTGAGGACATGCGAGCTGGGCTCACACATGTAAGGTGAGCTCACATTTGTCATTTGGGCTCTCATATGCGAGCTGAGCTCGGTTGTGCCCACGCGAGGTGGGCTCAGGTGCCTTCATGTGAGGTGGGCTTAGCTGCCCACACGCGGGCTGAGCTCATGAGCCCACATCTTATAGAAACAGAGGTAACATTATATTTATTGTTTGAAGGCGGTGCGGGCCGAGGTGACCAGGCCGGGCCGCATCGAAAGACTTTGTGTGCAACATGGAAAGTGACTCATAGATGACTGAGTTGCTCGTAGATTTCGGGGTCGACACGGGTTGTTCCTACAATCACGGGAAGGATTGCGGAGATGCCGCGAGATTGTAGGAAGCGTGTGGAGCCGATCGAGATTTACGTGACTAATTGGCTGAAGGCCTGACTTTATCGTGGGCTTGGGGTGCACGGGCTGAAGAGTCCTAACCCTAGCCTACGTGACTTGTTCCCCAAGAACTATGTGAGGCTTGATCCCTATAAATAGGGTACGTAGGCACTTGTATGAGACATGAGTCGACACTTGACAGAGAATAACAAACCATATTCTTTCTTAAGGAGTCCACATACAAGCTCAGCCACCACCAAACAACCTTCCTCCGCCCTCAAACACCGTCCTTGATCTTTGTTCCGCCCATTAACCTCCACAACATTGTTATACGAAATTCTCCCTATAACATCTTCCATTTATCAGACAAGTAATTTAAATTCCAAGATTGAGTTACGAAAATGAATGAAATAAGCTAATCCAGGAACAAATTTTCTAGCCTGATTTACATAATTGTTTCCAGTTATAACATAATGTACTAACTCTGCTAATATACTTCCAACCAGAAGGAGCATTAAGATCACTTATAAATGTTTATTCGGGTATATGTCAAATATATCAGGGACCAACTAAACTTGCTCCATTAGTAGCAAGTTTACAATTTTCATGGAGGTGCACAAAATGTCCGGACTGAAAATTTGATCTGGCCTGATAAAAGCCCAAAAATAGATACATGACTTTACCAAAATCCTTTCGAAAGTTGAATATTTCATTAATACAAAGTATGATGTGCAAGACATGTCTTTACGGGAACAAGACTAAGTCAAATTGACAGCACTAAAAATTAGTTGTATGATAATTTAAATAGTATTTTGTATTGTATTGCTTGAGTCCGTAAAAATGTCAAAGATTAGACTGAAGTAATTTTCTGTAAACAGTCTCATGCCTAAGAATAAACTCCGGAAGAAGATCAACAAGATCATGCCTCGGAAAAATTGTGAAAAAGTTTGGAGTTAAATAAATCTATTTTAGAAAAATGTTCTAAGTCAAGATATCGACAAGTCATTTCTGCTTTAGAAAACTCAGAGATATCGGCAAGTCAACATGAAGATATGAAGATTGGAGATATCGACAAATCAATTTTCTCATTAGAGATCTCAGAAATATCGACAAGTCATTTCTACATGCAGAAATTTGGAGATCTCGACAAGTCAAGTTCACTTATAGAGAAATCAGAAATATCGACAAGTCAAAGACACTTATAGAGAATTGAGAGATCTCGATAAACCATTATACTTATCGAGATGTCAGTTCTCTAAAGAACAAACTGGAGATCTCTATATGAAGCTTAAGTACAGAATGCAGACAAGTTAAATATTCAAGATCATCAATCAACAAACGATCTAATTAATTAGATTGAGAAGTCTACAAAAGCAGCTTGAAGAGTGCAAGATCAAAGACCAAGATTAACTGATAAAGAAAAGTCACAGATATGCACGATTTGCAAAGATACACTAAGTCAGAAATGGAAAGCTTTAGAGATAACTTAAAGTAGGGTTTAGTACATTTTATTGCATGCTGTGTAAACCCGTGTTTACTAATATATAAAGTAAACCTTGGTCCTTTACTTTTAAATTGTATAAAACAGATCTAGTTTTCTGAGAACTCTATCAAGGAAGAAGCTGAGTTCTTTACTTACAAAGAACCCAGGATTTGTAGCAAAATACTAGCTTGATTTTAATACAAATCAAGTGAGTTTTGAGATATTGTGTGCACTATTTTATTTCAGTTAACATAATATTACTGCATTTCTAATCTGCTTTGTTAACCAAGCACCAAACATTCAAAAAGCCTTAAAATATCCAAAAACACATCCACCCCCCTCTATGTTGTATTCATTACCCAACAAGTGGTATCATAACAAAATCTGAAAGCAAACAGATTAAAGATCTTGGAAGAATGAATACACAGAAGATTAGCAGTATCAAAATACCACCCTTTGACAGAACTAATTACTACACTTTATAAAAAAAGAAGATGTTGTTGTTTATAAAGATGGCCAACACATTATATGTTCAGATTCTCAATAATGGTCCTTTCACTACCATGGAAAGAGTTGAGGAATGTACAGATGAAGACATGGTCATCCCAACTCATTATGCCCCTAAAGATCCCTCAAAGTTCACTGAACCTGAATAGGAGAAAGCTTTTTGGATAGTGGCTTGCAACTAATTCTAATAGAGTCACTTGACAATGTAATGTACAGTAACAATATCAATTGTGACACAGCCAAATAGATCTGGGAGAAAATAGAAATTCTATGTGAGGGAACAGAGGAAGTTAGGTCAAATCAAAGGAGGATTTTGGTATCTCAGTATGAGGGTTTTATGACTAAACCAAAGGAGAGTATAACTGATGTCTTTGCAAGATTCAATAAGATGATAAATGACTTGCAGCTTTATGACAAATACTATGAAGCTGAGGAGGTTAACTTGATATTTATGCTCACCCTTCTAGACCATATAGAACAGAAAATCTCAGCTATTAGAGAAGGGATAAACTTGAGCAGAATGGCATTTGAGGTTTTATATGGTATTTTAAAAACCTATGAAATGGAAATTATTCAAAGAAAATCTTTAAGAGCTGGTCAAGGGCACATTGTTGATAGATCAGGTGCTCTAGTTGTTAATGACAGTTAGTCATATGATGATGAACAAGAAATCCAGACTCCCGTTATTTCAATCAATGAGCAAAAGAACAGGGAACCATAGAAACAAGTTATTCTTGAACTTGAAGATGATGAATTTTATACCTTGGATGAACTGGATGAGTTAGATCAGTCCATGGCTTACTTAGCAAGAAAATTCTCTAATATTAGAGTAAAGAAGCCAAAGTTCTTCAAAAACAAAGGACAAACATCCAACAAGGACAACAGCTGGAAGGCCCAGGCACAGTACAACTCTCACAGCAAAAATGGCTACAAAACATGATATGTTGACATGTCAAAGATCAGATGCTTCAATTGTGATGAATGGGGCCATTTTGCTACAAAATGTAGGAAGCCAAAGAAAGTGAAAAAGGACAAGGCTTATCTTGAATTGGAAGCAAAGTATGAAGCTCTTCTCAGAAAATAATAGGGTAAAGCTTATATTGCAGAAGGAAAATGTTGGGATGATTCAAATAATAATGATGATGAGAAAATGAGAAATTATGCACTCATGCCCTTGGAGCAAGGAGAGTAATCCTCATAGGAAATACAGGTACCAACTCTTACCACTATTGATTTAAATGAAAGTCAATATAAGAAGACTATTGAAAAGATGAGCATAGAAATGTTCCATATCCATAGCATGATATCAGCTACTGAAGAGGTTAGTAGGTTATCAAAAGCTAACGAGAAGCTTGAGAGGGAGAAACAAGAGTTTGAGCTACTGCTTGTGGAGCTTGAGACAATCAAGCAAGAGAATGAATATCTAAACAACAAGAGGAAGTGTGTTAGTGAAATAGAAGCTGTGTTAAGAGAAAAGATAGAGATAAATGAGGTGAAACTGAAGTCATTCAGAAATGTATCCTAGCTAGTTGGTCAGTACCATGAGAAGAACAAGCCATGTGCTAACATATCTATTGGTTTGGATTATAATACATTGAACATCAACAAGAAAGTTGAAGGTGACAAGGGAAATGCAACAACACATGAAAATGTCCCAGCTATGCTGAGAAAGGTTGATTCACCACTGTTCAAAGCATGTTAAGTAAATTTTATTGAAGAGGAGTTGATCATAAAGAAAGAACTTGTTGATGAGGATAATAAGAAGAAATACACAGAAACAACTCCAACTTCTAAAGCTGAGAAGAAGCCCATGGTAAACCAAACTCCCAAGAAACCAATCAAGGAAGTCAAGGCAGAGAATGCAGAAAAGAAGAAGAAAAACAAAAATGGCAAGGTTGGAATAAACAAAAGCTATAACTTTATATTTGTTGCAGATACTCCCAGGAAATAATGTCAAAAATGTAGCTCTACAAATCATCTAACTCACCTTTATAAAAAGGCTATTAGTGAGCCAAGATTGGGAGCATGCAAGTATAATGAAGCAAAAGCTAATGATCCTTACTCATTCTGTGACAAGTTTGATTGCATACCTTGCAATATGAAAGTAATGACCAGTTGTCACAAGGTGAGGGTAGATCTTAAGGAAGTTAGAGCAACTCCAAGAGTTAATTTTTATGCTCTTTATAAATTATATTTTTATATAGGCTCTTAGTTATCTAAGATTCAAATTTATGATTTTATTCCAACAAGACTCATCAATCTTTACCTCTATTCTCTTTTTCATCTATTTTTTATTACATGCAAGTAAAATATTATTCTCACTTCTATGTGTACTAGATGGGCATCATAGTTTATATTAATATAAAACTAGAAGAGGAGAGCAAAGATGCTCCTCACTACTGAGGAGTGGTTTTAGACTCCTAGCCATTTGAGGAGGCACAAGGAGTGTGTTGGAGATGATTTTTGCTCCGATCTCCTCAAATTTTAACTAAAGAGTGTATGTAGGGTGCCTCTTGGAGTTGCTCTTAATATTGAGTCCTCATCTAAAAAGGAAAATGCACATCAATCAATGAACTCTATTCTTTCTGAATCATCAAATTCTACTTCTACCAAATCTGTTAATAAGAAGAAGGTACCCAACACAGCTTGGGTTGCTAAACAAACTTAATCCTCATTGTGTGCAGGGCAAAGTAAAGAAGTTCATATAGATCATAGACAGTGGATGCTCAAGACATATGACAGGTGATATGGCCCTGCTATCACAATTTGAGGAAATAGATTGCCCTTTAGTGACTTTTGGAGACAACAGCAAAGGTTTTACAATAGGATATGACAAGATAATTTCTGGAAATGTTGTCATTGAAGATGTAGCACTGGTGTATGGTCTTGAGGTGAATCTCCTGAGTGTCAGGCAATTTACAGATAGAGGATTCAATTTTTTGTTTGAAAAAGGAGAATGCCTAATTATCAACAGAAAGACTAGTGAAACTGCTTTGAAAGGAGCAATAAAAGGAAGCTTATTTGTTGCAGACTCGGACTCTGCAAATGAGGATGGAATTTGTTACTTCTACACCAAGGCATCTGAAGAACAAAGCAAGATGTGGTATAAAAAGCTCTCTCATATAAATTACAAGGCAATCAATACCTTAGTTAAAAAGGAGTAGGTGAGAGACATCAAATCTGGATTTTGCTCAGAATGAGGTCTGTGAGGCTTGTCAAAAAGGAAAAATGAAGAAATCAATATTCCATAAGTGCACCTTTGCAACTTATTCACATGGACTTATTTGGACCAGTAAATGTCTTATCAATTTCAAGAAAGAAGTATGCACTTGGGATGGTGGATGAGTACTTAAGGTACACATGGGTAGAATTTATGCACTCTAAGGATGAAACTCCACACATCATAATTGAACACATCAAGAAGATAGGGAAGCAGACTGAAGATCATAATTGTGTGAAAGGGTTGAGGAGTGACAATGGCACAAAATTCAGAAATGCAACTTTAACTGGATTCTGCAAAGACAAGGGCATTATTCAAGAATTCTTAGAAGCTAGGACACCTCAACATAATGGTGTTATTGAAAGGAAAAATAGAACATTAGTGGAGGCTGTTAGAAAAATACCGCAGGATGCTAAATTTCCAACAAGTTTTTGGGAAGAAGCTGTGAACATTGCATGCTATACTCAAAATAGATATGTAATTAACAAGAATCTTGGCAAGTCACCCTACTCAATCTTATCTAAAAGAAAGCCTAATGTGAAGCATCTTCATATGTTTGAAAGCAAGTGTGATATTTTAAAAGACAACTCTGAATATGTGGAAAAATTTGAATCTAAGGTTTTTTGAAGCAATTTTTCTGGGATATTCATTGGAGAGAACTACCTACAAAGTCTATGTGCTAGAACAAAAGAAAATTATGGAAATCACAGATGTAACTTTTGATGATGACAATTGTCCAGGCTTGGAATGCCTTGATGAAAATGAAGCTGAGGCCCTGAAATTTAGAAATCTCAACATTGATAGTGATTCTGAGGATGAAACTGTAGTCAACACAAATCACAGAATAAATGAAGAGTCAACTAAACAAGTGAACCATGCCAATGAAAGCTCATCTCGAACACCTGAATTTGATAGCAAAAACTCAGGGGGAGAAGGAGGAGAAGGTTATGTAAGTCATGCCAATGGTGAAGAAAATACAGAAAAATCAAGTCAACAAACTCACACTAGGACATGGGATAGGAGTCACACAAGAGAAGTAATTATTGGTGATCCAACTTTTGGAGTGAGGACTAGAAGTGCAACTGCAAATTAATGTCTTCCCGCATGTTTATTTTTTCACAAGTTGAGCCTAAGAAAACTGAGGAAGCTCTATTTGATCCTGATTGGATATTTTCTATGCAAGAGGAGCTAAATCAGTTTGAAAGAAATAAAGTTTGGGAGTTGGTTCCTACATCAAAGAACAGAAGGGTAATTGGAACAAAGTGGGTGTTCATGAACAAAATGGATAAAAATAGGATTGTCACCAGAAACAAAGCAAGGTTGGTTGTAAAAGGCTATCACGGGAGGAAGGAATTGATTATGATGAAACCTTTACTCCAGTTGCAAGACTTGAAGCAATAAGGATATTTCTTGCATTTTCTGAACACTCAAATTTTAAGGTGTATCAAATGGATGTGAAGAGTTCATTCCTTAATGGTGAGTTGGAAGAAGAAATTTATGTGCAACAGCCACCTGGCTTTGAGGATCTAGAATTTCAAAACTTTGTATACAAATTACTCAAGGCTCTCTATGGACTAAAGCAAGCACCTAGAGCTTGGTATGACACACTGTCAGAATTTTTGCTTAAACATGGATTTACTAGAGGTACAATTGACATAACTCTCTTCTACAAGCAGCATGGTAATGATATGATCCTAGTTCAAATCTATTTGGATGATATCATTTTTGGTTCTACTCATGAAAAGTTATGTCAAAGATTCTCAAAGTTCATGCAAAGTGAATATGAAATGAGTATGATGGGAGAGTTAAGTTACTTTCTTGGACTTCAAGTCAGCCAAAAGCGTGATGGAATCTTCATCAGCCAAACTAAGTATGTCAAGGATTTATTAAAGAAGTTTAACATGGTTGATTCTTCATCTGCATCTACACCTATGTCTACAACTACTAAGTTGGATGAAGATAAGAAAGGAAAAAGTGTAGAAACTTCAGGTTATAGAGGAATGATTGGATCTTTACAGAATTTAACTACTAGTAGGCTAGACATTATGTTTATAACATGTCTGTGTGAAATATTTCAAGTCAATCCAAAGGAATCACATTTGATGGCTGTGAAGAGAATTTTTAGATACCTAAAAGGGACTCCAAACTTGGGATTATGGTATCCTTAGGGAAGAGGTTTTGAAGCTGTTAGATACACAGATGCATATTTTGTTGGATGCAGGGTTGACAGAAAGAGTACTAATGGAAGTTGTCAGTTTCTTGGACAAAGACTTGTATCCTGGCATAGCAAGAAATAACAATCCGTGTCAACTTCCACAGCTGAGGCTGAATACATAGCTGCTGGAAGTTGCTGTGCCCAAGTGTTTTGGATTAAAAATCAGTTAATGGATTATAGCCTAGTGTTACACAAAATTCCAATTATGTGTGACAATACTAGTGCTATATCTATTGCGGCTAATCCATTTAATCATTTTAGAACAAAGTACATTAATGTAAGGTACCATTTTATTAGAGAACATGCTGCAAATGGAACCATTGAGCTTATTTTTATTCCAACAGAAAAATAATTAGCTGACATTTTTACCAAACCTTTGGATGAAGCAACTTTCACTAGACTTGTAAGTGAAATTAGAATGCTAAATTCTTCATCCTAAAGGCAAGAACTCAGCTAATTTTTGCAGTAGATTAATTTCTAGTAAATTAAAATTAATTTGATTTAATTGGAAATAAACTGGAATATGAGTTATAAATATTTCATAAATCTTTGTATATTTATTTTTCAAAATTCAAAATTTAGCTTGGAATTTTTCAGTTCTAAGAAAACTGTCTAAGTGTTGATTTACATTTTCAATATGTGAAATTAGTACAAGACAGAATCAAAAAGAACAAAACTATTTTGAGAACTGAGTACTTGATAAGTCTAATTGACTTCTCGACAAGCCATTTTACGACTTCTCGACAAGCCATTTTAAGACTTCTCGAGTGAGTTCTCGATAAGTCATTTTTCTGACTTCTCGAAGGACTTCTCGACAAGCTTTGTTATGACTTATCGATAAGTCATTGTAGATTTCTCTATAAGTGTTAACTCACAGAGTTCTCTACAAGTATAAATTTTAGACTTATCAATAACTCATAACTGAGATAATTTAATTTAATAAATTATTTTGGTAAAATACTTTTGACAAAATCAGTCTGATTTTATTTTGATTTATTCAAATAAAAATTGGAAACAATTCAGTCCATTCAGGACAAATTGGGTATTTATTTGACATCTCGACAAGTCATTTTATAGTTCTCGATAAGAGTCGGGAAAATAACATATCGATATGTATCTATTCTCTTAATATGACTTCTCGATAAGCAAATTCCAAACATCTATTTTTAGTTCGCGATAAGTCATTTACCTTTACCTATAAATACACAGACATCTCGACATACACCTCTTTACGCCTTCGAGATCTCTAAGTTACCTAATTTTTCCAATTCTCAACCGCTCTCTCTCTCTCGTTTCAAACTCTTTCTCTCTACTTTTTCTTACCCACTCAAATTTAAACTATTTTGATGGCATCAAACACAGTTACACCTTTCATCCCAAATGAGGGCACCAATTATCTCGCTTTTACTGATGCAAATCAGGCTTCTGATACTTTCAAGAGTTTTGTGAAGTTTCTCTCTGAAAATTACTTTGCAGGTGCTCTAACAGCAAATCCATTCCTGTACTTGGATGTTCTAGGTGATTTCTAGAACACAGCTGTGATAAGGACAGTGGTGCATGAGAACCAAACTGCTTCCATGGTGGTTAATTGCTCCATTCATGGTCAACAAGTGGAATTTTCTGAAACTGATGTAAACATGGCTTTGGGAATTCCTAATAGAAATTTGATGGAGGTTCCAACTCAAGATGAATTAGCAGAATTCACGGGCTTCATAAACTACAGTGAAAAGATCAACTTAGCCAGTCTCAACAAAAAGAATTTGAGGAAGGAATGGTCATTCCTGTTTGACTCCATTGTGAGAGCATTCACATGTAAGAATATAGGATATGATAACATTTCTAGTGTAGTTCAGAAGCTGGTATTCTCTATGGCTCACAATAGACACATCAATGTGGGGATGCTAATTCTGCAGGATCTTAGCACAAGGCTAACTATGCCTTTGTCTTCAAGAGGTAAGGAACTCTTCTTTCCCAGGTTTATAGTGTCTACTTTAAATCATAAAGTTCCAGACATTCATTTAATTAATGCTATAGATAGGACAAAAATATGAAATTGTAAGCAAGTGTCCAAAATTTTATTTGGTTCACTTACTACAAATAACAAGGTAAGTGTAAGTCTCAAAATCACTCCATTTATGTTGAAGAGATTCAGGACTTACCCTTACCCCATGCTTGACATGAGGTCTACAACTACATTTAGTGCAGTAATGGCTCATGTACCTGTGGAAGTTTAAACACATGACAACCAACAGGGCCTTCCCAAGCTAAGACCCTTCTTTCTGTACCACTAGAAGCTAGGAAACCAACCAATTCATCCTCTCAAAAGGCTGAAGTGAGTAAAAAGAAGATAAAACAGGTACCCTTAAAAATAGTTACCGAGAGTGGTGAGGATAATACATAACTTGAGTCTCACCTGGTCAGAAAACCAAAGAAGGAAAAACAAACTGAATTGACCACTCAAGCCACCTCTGCACCCCCAACAAGATACAGTTATAAAACAAGGACTTAAACAGTCTCTAAAGGAATCCTCTCAGCATGGTGTCTCTATTGAACAAAGCATTCACCTAAATGCGCCTTTTAAAGAGTCTGCACCAACACTTGAACAAATTTAAGTGTATGAAAGAAGAAATAAGGATGGCATACACAAAGAGAGCACATCTTTAGAAGCTCCCTTTTCTACTCAGGGGGGAGCTGCCAACACTCAACACTGAAATTCAACATCTAATTTCTCAAATTTCTTCTTCATTTAATCAAACTCTTGAATCTTATTCTCAAGAGTTGCCAACATCAAGTGACATGGTTCAAGAAACTATGCTCACCGCCCAGAACCAAAATTTAGTTAGTAAGAGGCTACATGCTGGGGTAGACCTTGATGACACCAACACAAACACAGGGGTTTCATTAGTTTTTACTGAAGACCCTATGGTGGTTCCAAATACACCTTTATGTGTAAATCAACCTTCACAAGTTGTAAGGTTTGAGGATAGTACTCCTGAGGGGGAGCTATCTAAATCCACTCCAATTCAACTGGAGATTGTTCTTGCGGGAACAACTCCCCTCAAAACCCTAGATGAGATTGCACTCACAATTGAAGCTAGGAGTTCAATTGCCAATGATCCTACTATTGGGGAGGCAAGTTTAGCACATTCAAGTGCAAGCTCACTGTAAAATAAGCAAGGGTTTGATACTAGAGTAAATGACAGTAACCTAGTAACTCCCCTCCAATTCCAATGGAGGTTCCCACCACAAGTGGAGAACAATAAACTATCATAACCACAGTTCAAGCTGTGAGTCAAATTGTGACATCTATCACATGTGGTTCTATTGAAGATCTACCATCCACTTCACAACCTACAGATATTCTTTCAACATCCAACCCTACACAACAACTCTCTCACATAATCCAAAAATGGTTACAAAATGCTCAATCCCAACCAAACACAGTGGATGACCTTCTGTTTGATCAACTCTCAGGCCTTGCAAACATCACACAACATCTGCTCACTACAGATATGTCAAATCAAGACTATCAAACAATTCTGCTTACCTATAATGAAGATGTTGAAAAGCAAAAGCAGAAGTAGAAGATAGTGAATGAAGCTGAGCAGGATGGCAATGTGGATGCTTGACTTTTTATGGACTTTACATTGGAGGTGGATGAGGTCTTGGCAAGGTTCAGAGAGGAATATGTCACCATATTAGGGAGTAATGCCAATATCCTCACTCCACAGGAAGTCTATGATTCTTTCAATGAAATCTACAAGGCTCAAATCAAGGCTTTTCACCTCTTTAGTAAAGCACTACAAGTGACTTTGACTGGTCATCAAGACAAAATCAGAAAATTGGTGAGGGAAAAGATGAATGAAATTATCCCTTCACAAGATGAGATCAAATCAAAATTTAAAACCTTTGCAGAACAGATGGCAAGATTTGATCTAACCGTAGTGGATGCAAATATAAAAAATCTAAGGCAATCCTTTGTGGATTTGCATGAGGTGGTTCAACAGTACATTAAAAATTTAAATGACACCATACTCAAGCTGAATCAACTTCATTTAAAGTAGATATGAGCCATCTGCTCTTCTGATGGAAGGAATCAAGGAAGATGTTCAAGCAACATTTGGCACTTCCATATCTTCCAACTCTCAACAACCTATATCAAATTTAACCAACTTGCAAATTCAGGATCTTCAATCCCAAGTCTCTACCTTACATTCATCCAACGAGTCTCTAACAACTCAAGTATCACAACTCACAACCATGGTTCAAAGTAAACAGGCTGATTTTCAAACCTTGGTGGACTACCATAAGTATCTACAAATGCAGAATTTTGTGTCTTTTGGAGCCATCACGGGTATACTCAACATTCCACGGTCTGCACTTCCAGAAGCTGTGAGGCCTGAAATCCCTACACCTCTTATCCTTCCCAAACATCTACATCTAGTCAAGCTGCTAATAAAGGCAAATATTAAGAAGTTGATTTTGGAATGGAAAGGCTTATAAAAGCAGCTGAGGGACCTAGTTTGAGCAAGGAATTTGAAGATTTGCTAAAGGCTCTCAGGGATTCTCTCAACAATAACTTCATCACCTTCAAGAGGGCTTTGAACAAGACCATAAACTTCGTAAGGATGATTTTGGTAACCAAGGGTATTTTTCCGGAAAAGAGAGTTGTGATAAACATCAATGACTCAGGTGTAGACAGATGCATACAGGTTTCCCTTAATTTTCTTACATAAATAAGGGCATCTGAATTGGATATCTTCATTGAAAAAGTCAACAGAGTAATCAGTGAAGACACTCTTGCTTAAAGAATTACAAAAAGCTCAAGAATCTGCTTTTCCAGAAGCATATCTCTAGCCAAGTAACGGAGTGGCATACATCTGTCCAAACACCATGGAACTCAACTTTATTATTCCCAGACATTTTTTCATGGCACACAAAAAGCTTATAATGAATTTGGAAACTGGATTGAAGACCAAAAAGAACAAGACTGATAAAGATATAGAGATGATAAGGATTTTGGGGAGATATTAGAGAGATCCTGAAGCCAAGTTGCCTGAAACACAATATAATAAGGATGACTTGGATGATAATGAGCAGAAGAAAGATGATCAAAAACCTTCTGGCTCAATCCAAGTCAATCCTCTAGAACAACTGGTAGCAAAGAAAAGAAGCAAGATGAAAAGAAGGGAGATGATAAGAAAAGAGGTGATGGGAGAAGAATGAAGAAGAAGGAGGATGATTCAGGAACCAAGAAAAATGTTCAGTCAATCTAAATCCAACTTGCTCGAACCACAAAACTTACAAGCTCAAACACTAATATACCTTTGACCTCTAAGCCCTTGTACAAGCCAACTGCAAACACCCTACTCAGAATACCAATCACATCTAGCCAATTCACCTTGAAGAAAATCACAAACCTACCTTCATTCAAGCCACCAACCAAAATTCACTTCTAATCTATTGGAAGAAAACCAAAGAAATTGCAAGCTACTGAATGGGCTATCTGGAACTATTTTGATCAATATGATTTTCTGCCTTTAAATTGGTGTATCACAGATGATGAGTACTTTCAACAGTTAGATGAAGAAATAGTCAGAGTCTGGGTTTTATCCTATACATAAATCAGGATATATTATGATGATGGTACCTTCACATTACTTGGAATTAACCTTATAGATACACTTTCAGCCACAAAATTCAAAAGAGTGATCAGCTTAATGAGAGATAAGGACACTATTACAAGGGCTTGGAAGGCTGTATTATAAGTATGGGTGAAAGAAAGGTATGAAAGAATTGCAAGAGTTGTTAGGGATTCAAGCATCAAAGCGCAATGGAAAACAAAAAAATTTGAATCCCTACCGCGGGATCTATGTATAATGACTGGATAATTATGGAGAATAGGATCATGTACCTTAGATAAAGCTTTCCTTCTGATTGTAATGGAAATTCTGATCTTGATGAACTACAACAGCCCTCTTTACAAAGATATGCTCTCCAAGGTATACACACGAACGTCTGATCGTCCAACGATCACCGGAGCCGGTACTAGCAGATTTAGTTGCCTCTTCCTCCCTCTCTCTTTCTCTCTAGCCTCTCTAAGATGTAGAGCTGCTAGGGTTTTTTCTCAAAAATGTAATGTGACAAGTAATCCTAAAAATATACATCTTAATGCATATATAGGGGAGAGAGGATTAAGACCTAACCATAAACCTAATGGGCTTCTAGAAAATTGACCCATTCTGATTTCAGGTTTATATTACTATTAAATTCGAATTCTAATATATATACAATAAATCAAGTCTCACTTAATTAATTTAATATTTAAAATAATAATAATAATAATAATAAAATATTTAAATTCATAATTTAAATAACACTCTGTTTTAAACGTTCTTTATGTGTGACCCTTTAGGTTATTATTACGTTGGCAATAATTTTATTTTCTAATAATGAAATTATAAACAATTAGTGGCATCTAGTAATACATCATTGCTCCCCAAGTAATAATAATAATTGGTGATTCAATTAAACATTTCGTGAATAATGTAAAATGTAATATAATCCCTTTAGCCTTATATTATAGATCAAACACGAGGCATGCATTGTGTCATCCTCTGTTAACGTTTAAACCTTGTTTCCTTTATCAATGAGTAAACTATTAAACAAATCAGTATTTGAGCGCGGCTATGCATTTTATAGTATTACTCAATCAAGAGACCAATAATATCACTCCTTTAATATAGGAGGGATAAATCTCATCTAGGTCATTCATATTTCTCATACAATTCATAATAAACCCAATGTCTAATTTTATTATTACCCGGTCAAGGATAACTTTCAATAGTATCAAAGTATATTAATTCTCGTATAGGAATATAATGATTTCAGCTATAAGGACCAATACATCATTATCATTGTGTGATTAACTTATGACATTATAAACATGTTGTATCTCACAATGGGTCAATCCAGCACCACGTATCCAATATATCTGCCTATGTCTTAACTTTAGTATCACCATACCTATGATCAATGAGATGTGATCACCAGTCAACAAACACACTAGTCTCAACGTATTTATTATCGTCCCTTAACAATAATACTTGACTAGGGACCTTTAGGAATATCAATACTATTCTCATAATCTCATTTTTAAGACACGTACTTTGAGATATAAATTTACATATCATATTTCAAGGACATTTATTAATCTAACATTTTATCGCTGAAAATAAAGATATAATAAATAACTAAAGAATAATCCATAGAATCATAATTAATAATCCAAATGTCTCATAACATAAACGTAATAGTGTTGTCTCTAGGGCACACACACTAACAATCTCCCACTTACACTGGAGCCAATCACCCATGTATCTAATACCCATGGAACTAGTATGACCTTCGTGCTTTTGCTGCGACAAATCCTTAGGTAGTGGGTCTGCAATATTAACCTCAGTATGCACTTTACATATATGTATATCTTCTCTTTCATTAATCTCTCGAAGAAGGTGATATCTCCTAAGTATATGTTTTATCCGGGAATGGGACCGTGGTTCTTTAGCCTGCGCGATGGCTCCATTATTATCACAGTAAAGATCAACTGGATCTATGATCGATGGAACCATACCAAGTCCCTTTATTAATTTCCGTATCCATACAGCCTCCTTGGCTGCTTCACTGGCAGCAATATACTCAGCTTGCATTGTAGAATCAGTATTGTCTCTTGCTTTAAACTCTTCCAGCTTACAACACCTCCATTAAGGCAAAACGCAAAACACAAAACCTGACTGAGATACTGAATCATCTGTCTGTCTGGAAGATGGCATCAGTGTAACCCTTTACAACCAGCTTCTCATCTCCTCAATACACCAAAAATGAATCTTTAGTCCTCTTTAAGTACTTAAGAATATTCTTGACAACTGTCCAGTGACCTTCACCTAGATTAGACTGGTATCTGCTCGTTATGCTCAAGGCATATGAAACATCATGATGAGTACATATTATCACATACATTATAGATCAAATTGCCGAAGCATATGGAACTTTGCTCATACGGCCCTTATCATCTAATGATTTAGGGAAGTTGTCTTTTGAGATTAATATCCTATGAGACATTGGGACATATCCTTTTTTTCCTCTTGCATCCCAAAATGATGCAATGCTTTGTTAATGTATGTACTCTGACTTAGGCAGATTAATTTCCTTGATCTATCTCTATAGATCTTGATCCCTAATATATAGGTAGCATCGCCTGTAACGCCCCCATATCCGGGGTCACAGGATAGGGTCGTCACTATGAAATCTCAATCCAAATTAACCTGTTTAATCAATAAATAAATTCCAGCAACTGAAATATAGCATTTGTGGCCCCAAACTACACCCAAGATCTTTTAAGGTTACAGTTCTAGAAACAAGAATACCAAATTCCATAAATAATTTTTCACTTTCTTTTCACAAATTCCCAAACTTAACACTTAACCCACTAGTATAAATTCGAAAAGAAGTATATTAGACCAACGATTTAATAACATAACTAATACATATATATATATAAACACAACTTTATACAATAGAACTTACTCTAGTTCCGCAAACCCTGGACCAACCATCTTACAAAAACTTCTTATTTGCTTCCTCGAATTACGCAGCTCAACAACGCAAGCTAATCATCACTGAGGTTAAATTTAAAAACAGGCAAGTATGAGCGAAAGCAATGCTCAGCAAATTCATTATAGCGTATATAGGATATTTTGATATAAAACCGACATCTGCATTAGAGCAGAATATTTAAAATCATAATTGCTGAAACAGAAAATTTATTAAAGAATCGGATAATTTTTCTCACTGTATTCAAAACTCTTTTTGATATTTTCAAGCGAAATGCTTCAGCAATACTTTGAATCTTGACGAGGATAAAATTCGTAAAACCGTGTTTACGGAAATATCGTAAACAACAAAAAAAACAATGATTAAGGATTGAATCATAAACTTTATTCAAAACTGAACTCTTGATATTAATACTCATTTTGTTGTCATATCAAATTAGATATCAATACAAACTTTGATGCTCACAACATCCCATACTGAAGTTAGCATCAATCATCTATACTAATACCACCTTTGATATTTAACAATAAAGTAAGTATCAGCATAAATTAGAATCGGAATCAAAACTGCATTTCATCATTAATCCAAAATAGAAACAATTGATAAATCATTTATTCTATGATTATCACAAATAATATAATAATTTAGATTGGAATTCTCGAACGACGGTGTGTTGCCGCTGATGATCAGCCGCGGAGCAACATCGGTATGCTGAAGCATATCCAACTAAACAAATGGGGCACCCAAGGCACATATCGGCCTAAAGGTATTATATCCTGTATAATACCTAAATCTCCGTTGGACCGCCGTCACGGTCTCTTACGCAATTTGTGATCATCCAATCTTAAAATGTTTTATTGAGAGGGGTCATAATACTCGACACCCTTATAAATTTTATTCGCCCATTTACTTGGGCAGAAAATCCAAAACAACGTCATCTTTCTCAAAATCCAAAACATTTATAAATCCGATAGTTGAATAAGTAAAACACTTGACTATTCTGAACATAGAATAGCATATAAGTACTTGCATAAATGAAATCATTTATTATAGCGATATGTAAAACATTTATATATTCAGAACTGAGAATAGGGAAAGCAATGCTTGCATAATAGGATTCAAAATATATATCACTTGAACAATAAGTGATGATAGGGATACTTGCCTTTGGATTTTTAGCAGTTAGTCACACTCGTAGAGACGCAATTAGGTATGGCATCTCGAGACATCGCCGTCTTTTATTTTGACAACTCACTGATATGTTGCTCCCACGACTGCTAGAAACCAGATATTCAATACCATTCTATTCCATTATTTCCAATGCCTGGTCCCGATCATCTCGAATGATCTGCATATATAATTAAAAGATACAAATTAAATCGTCTAAACGATAATTACTTGACGAATTGCGCGTCAAAACCCTATTGTCCACTCATACGATAACCCGCACATAAAGAAAACAATCAAATACAAGACTCTTGACCCACGTACGCATATAATTCACATAACACGTAATCAGATAATCCACGTATCATATAATTCATTTCACATATGACTCGGTTCGCCAAAAGGTTCGACTCAATACATTTAAAACTGAAATCGGGTCAAAAATATAATTTATCGATACAAAATCGACTCAGAATGATTTGTAAAATAAGCGACCTTTTGAAACAAAATAATTTGGGTCTCGAAAGTATTTTTAATGAAATCAGAATATTTTTATGAGTCTATACACGTTTCTTTCGTATTAAACGGACGAACGGTTTATTTATTACGAATAAAATACGAATTATATGGGAATAAATTAATTAATAATAACATTAATTGATTTATAAATACCAAAATATAATTTTTAAAAGCTTAAAAACAATTTTTAGGTATTATTTGAATTAGTTATAAATAATTTACATTTATTTAACTATTTATAAATGAAATAAATTGATTAAATGATTTAATTAATTAATTAAATTCATAAATAATTAACTAAAATAAATTATAAATAACTAAATCAAATTAGATTTTTGAAAATAATAAAAGAAAATAATTTTAGGAATTTAAAATAATTAAGAAAATAATTTTTAGAATTTAAAATAATAAATAAATGATTTTTGGAAATTAAATAAATGATTTTTAGAATGAAAGAATAATGATTTTTAAAATTAAAATTGAATTTTTGAAAAAATCTTTAAAAATAACAACGAAAACAGAATTCAGTTGGGGGATTTGGGGAAAAATAAATCAAAAGCGGGTCATTTCTCGGGTTTAAAAAACGGGTCAGCCGGAATAATCCGAGTCCCCAAGAATAGTCGCCAGATTTCTGGGAAACCCAGAAACCGGTGACAATTCTGGTGACCTCAGAATTATCCGGCGAGGTCTGTTTGGTCCTAGAATCGTACTATTTTGTTCCGATTTCGATGCCAGAACATTCCACTACAGCACGACAATTCGATAACGATTTAAACAACCCTATATCATCACCACATCCCAGAAACCGATCAACTCCGATCAAAGTCCGGCGAACTAACCGGCAATCATCACCTGCTAACCAATCTTAACGAAATCGGTACCAAAATGAAGTTAATCACTCCTACAATATATTCATAACCTTACATCAATCAACCAATCATTATAGACTCAGAAATTTGCGATTAAAACTCAAGAAAACAAAACTTCGGGTTTCACTAAAACTGAACCATATCTAACATATTAATATATCAAATCATTCCTCAGAATTCTAGGAATGTTAATCCACGAACCAAACAATCAAACAATCAATCGATAATTCAGAAATCCAAAAATTAAGAACGAAGAACTATTATTTCGATTTATAAAATACTCAATTTCAAATCAAGATAATTATACCGTAAGATCAGCCGTGAATCAAGCTTCAAATCGACTACTTGAGCGTCCGATTTGGTTCCCTAAATTGATCAAAAACAGTGATCAAAGTTGGAGAAAGTAATTTGACCCCGAAAGACTTGTTCTTGCATTTTGTTTTTAATGAAAAATAAAAATGAAATAAAATAAATAGGCTATTTATAATATCTGGAAAATAAATACCCAAAAATCAATTTAGGGTTTTTTTATCCCCTAATTAAAGTAATTAGGGCCCAAAATAATAATTATGGGGAATAATTTTAAAAGCGATAAAATATAAAATTTGTATCAAAATTTCCAAAAATTGCGAATAATGCAAAAATACAAAACTAAAGGGTATTTGAAATACAGAAAATTTTATAAAAATAAAAACACGAATTTTGTGGGCTTTGACGTCCCGGTGGGGTCCCGGTCCGTTTATTTTTGAAAAACAGAAACGCTTCTTAAATAAACAAAAAATCCCGAAAACACATAAAATACATTCAACACACATAAAACGAGATAAAATGAATAACGCAAATAAACACATGTCCAAATTACGGATAGATTCATATAAATGCATCCTAAACACGTACAAGTATCCTATTGGATCATATCAGATCCGAAAATAGATTACTTAGCCGCTAAATAACTATAAAACGATATAATTTAATACCAGATTGGATAATTATCAAAACCGATCTTCTTATAAAACACCTTATACGAAAATAATGCAATAATATCCTGCCTTTCAAGAATACGGGTTTAGTTGATTTATTGAAATGATTATCGTATCGAAAATTTTGCGTCGGGACGCGCACGAGTCAAACTGTAATCCGGATTGAAAAAGTTAAAACACGGAAATTGTCCAGAATTACCATATTGGGCTAGGAAGGAGTTTTCCGAAGAGTTTCGGGTTGTAAAAACGTAAGAACGACTAAAATTGGACGATTCCCGACTTTATAAAATAGTTTTATAAATTACTTATAAAATAATTAATAAATCCATAAATCATTATAAAATCATATTACAGTCCAAAAATTATCGGAAAAATATCATAATTATCTATATTTTATTCTGGACATATAAAAAAATTAGTATACTCAAAGAATATCATATATAAACATCCAAAACATCAACTCCAATTACTAGATAATTCACATAAAAATCACATAAACAATTTCAAATATTGACGAGGATAAAACTCGTAAAACTATGTTTACGGAAATGTCATAAACAACAATAATAAGAAGCAATGATTAAGGATTGAATCATAAACTTTATTCAAAACCGAACTCTTGATATTAATACTCATTTTGTTGCCATATCAAATTAGATATCAATACGAACTTTGATGCTCACAACATCCCATACTGAAGTCAGCATCAATCATCTATACTAATACCACCTTTGATATTTAACAACAAAGTAAGTATCAGCATAAATTAGAATCTGAATCAAAACTGCATTTCATCATTAATCCAAAACAGAAACAATTGATAAATCATTTATTCTATGATTATCAAAAATAATGTAATAATTTAGATTGGAATTCTCAAATGACGGTGTGTTGCCGCCTGTGATCAGCCGCGGAGCAACGTCGGTATGCTGAAGCATATCCAACTAAATAGATGGGGCACCCAAGGCGCATATCGGCCTAAAGGTATTATATCCTGTATAATACCTAAATCTCCGCTGGACCGCCGCCACGGCCTCTTACGCAATTTGTGATCATCCAATCTTAAAACGTTTTACTGAGAGGGGTCATAATACTCGACACCCTTATAAATTTTATTCGCCCATTTACTTGGGCAGAAAATCCAAAACAACGTCATTTTTCTCAAAATCCAAAACATTTATAAATCCGATAGTTGAATAAGTAAAACATTTGACTATTCTCAATATCGAATAGCAGATAAGTACTTGCATAAACGAAATCATTTATTTTAACGATATATAAAACATTTATCTATTCAGAACTGAGAATAGGGAATGCTTGCATAAGTGAACAATAAGTGATGATAGGGATACTTGCCTTTGGGTTTTTAGCAGTTAGTCATACTCGTAGAGACACAATTATCTCGGTCTGGCATCTCGAGACATTGTTGTCTTTTATTTTGACAAGTCACTGATATGCTGCTCCTACGACTGCTAGAAGCCAGATATCCAATACCTTTTCATTCCATTCTTTCCAATGTCTGGTCCCGATCAACTCGAATGATCTGCATCTATAATTAAAAGATACAAATTTAATCGTCTAAACGATAATTACTCGACGAACTGCGAGTCAAAACCCTTATTGTCTACCCATACGATAGCCCGCACATAAAGAAAATAGTCAAATACAAGGCTCTTGACCCACGTACGCATATAATTCACATAATACGTAATTAGATAATCCACGTATCACATAATTCATTTCACATATGACTCGGTTCGCCAAAAGGTTCGACTCAATACATTTAAAACTGAAATCGGGTCAAAAATATGAGTTATCAATCAGAAATCGACCCAGAATGATTCGTAAAATAAGCGACCTTTAGAAATAAAAGAATTTTGGTCTCAAAAGTATTCTTAATGAAAGCGGAATATTTTTCTGAGTCTATATGCGTTCGTTTCATATTAAACGGACGAACGGTTTATTTATTACGAATAAAATACGAATTATATGGGAATAAATCAATTAATAATAACATTAATTGATTTATAAATACCAAAATATAATTTTTAAAAGCTTAAAAACAATTTTAAGGAATTATTTTAATTAACTATAAATAATTTACATTTATTTAACTATTTATAAATGAAATTAATTGATTAAATGATTTAATCAATTAATTAAATTCCTAAATAATTAACTAAAATAAATTATAAATAATTAAATCAAATTAGATTTTTGAAAATAATAGAAGAAAATAATTTTAGGAATTTAAAATAATAAATAAATGATTTTTGGAAATCAAATAAATGATTTTTATAATGAAAAAAATGATTTTTTAAATTAAAATTGAATTTTTGGATAAATCTTTAAAAATAATAGCAGAAACAGAATTCAGGTGGGGGATTTGGGGAAAAATAAATCAAAAGCGGGTCATTTCTCGGGTTTAAAAAACGGGTCAGCCGGATTTATCCGGGTCCCCAAGAATAGTCGCGGGATTTCTGGGAAACCCAGAAACCGGTGACAATTCCGGTGACCTCAGAATTATCCTGCGAGGTCCATTTGGTCCTAGAATCATACTATTTCATTCCGATTTCGATGCCAGAACAGTCCACTACAATACGACAATTTGATAATGATTTAAACAACCCTATATCATCACCACATCCAAGAAACCGATCAACTCCGATCAAAGTCCGGCGAACTAACCGGCAATCATCACCTGCTAACCAATCTTAACGAAATCGGTACCAAAATGAAGTTAATCACTCCTACAATATATTCATAACCTTACATCAATCAACCAATCATTATAGACTCACAAATTTGCGATTAAAACTCAAGAAACCAAAACTTCGGGTTTCACTAAAACTGAACCATATCTAACATATTAATATATCAAATCATTCCTCAGAATCCCAGGAATGTTAATCCACCAACCAAACAATCAAACAATCAATCGATAATTCAGAATTCCAAAAATTAAGAACGAAGAACTATTATTTCGATTTATAAAATACTCGATTTCAAATCAAGATAATTATACCGTAAGATCGGCCGTGAATCAAGCTTCAAATCGACTACTTGAGCGTCCGATTTGGTTCCCTAAATTGATCAAAAACAGTGATCAAAGTTGGAGAAAGAAATTTCACCCCCAAAGACTTGTTCTTACATTTTGTTTTTAATGAAAAATAAAAATAAAATAAAATAAAATAGGCTATTTATAATATCTGGAAAATATATACACAAAAATCAATTTCTAGTGTTTTTATCCCCTAATTAAAGTAATTAGGGCCCAAAATAATAATTATGGGGAATAATTTTAAAAGCGATAAAATATAAAATTTGTATCAAAATTTCCATAAATTGCGAATAATGCAAAAATACAAAACTAAAGGGTATTTGAAATATAGAAAATTTTATAAAAATAAAAACACGAATTTTGTGGGCTTTGACGTCCCGGTGGGGTCCCGGTCCGTTTATTTTTGAAAAATAGAAATGCGTCCTAAATAAACAAAAAATCCCGAAAACACATAAAATACATTCAACACACATAAAATGAGATAAAATGAATAACGCAAATAAACACATGTCCAAATTACGGATCGATTCATATAAATGCATCCTAAACACGTACAAGTATCCTATTGGATCATATCGGATCCGAAAATAGATTACTTAGCCGCTAAGTAACTATAAAACGATACAATTTAATACCAGATTGGATAATTATCAAAACCGAGCTTCTTATAAAACACCTTATACGAAAATAATGCAATAATATCCTGCCTTTCAAGAATACGGGTTTAGTTGATTTATTGAAATGATTATCGTATCGAAAATTTTACGTCGGGACGCGCACGGGTCAAAACGTAATCCGGATTGAAAAAGTTCAAACACGGAAATTATCCGGAATTACCATATTAGGTTAGGAAGGAGTTTTCCGAAGAGTTTCGGGTTGTAGAAACGTAAGAACGACTGAAATTGGACGATTCCCGGCTTTATAAAATAGTTTTATAAATTACTTAGAAAATAATTAATAAATCCATAAATCATTATAAAATCATATCGCAGTCCAAAAATTACCGGAAAAATATCACAATTATCTAAATTTTATTCTGGACATATAAAAAAATTAGTATACTCAAAGAATATCATATATAAACATCCAAAACATCAACTCCAATTACCAGATAATTCACTAAAATTCACATAAAAATCACATAAACAATTTGAAATAACAATAATAATAATATCTAAAAATATGGGATATTACATCGCCTAAGTCCTTCATCAAGAAACTATTTCCCAACCAAGTCTTAACAGCTTGTAGAGAAGGTATATCATTCCCTATTAGTAATATGTCAACTACATACAGTATTAGTAATGCGACATGGCTTATACTAACCTTCTTGTAAACACTTTGTTCATCTTCGTTTTGAATAAAGCCAAATTCTTTGACTGTTCCATCAAAACGACGATACCACACTCCTTTCCATTGAGGCGTTCCAGGAGGAGTAAGCTGTGATAGCATACCACACTCCTTCAAGAAACCTTTAAACTCGAGGCCTAAGTATCTCCTCCACGATCTGATCGTAGAACTTTTATACTTTCCCCTATTTTCTTTTCCACTTCGGCCTTATATTCTTTGAACTTTTCAAAAGAATCGGATTTGTTCTTCAAAAGATACACATATCCATATCTACTGAAATCGTCAGTAAATGTAATGAAGTAATAAAAGCCACATTTTGCCATCGTACGCATTGGACCACATTCATCACTATGTATAAGTCATAATCATTCGGTGGCCCTTTCACCTTATCTGGTAAAAGGAGCTTTAGCCATTTTTCAAATGAGACAAGATTTGCATTCTTCTTATGATTCAAAATCAAACTTATCCAAGTAACCATCTTGATGTAATTTGGAAATGCATTTCTCATTTATGTGACCTAAACGACAATGCCAAAGGTATATTTAATTTGAGTCTTTCATCTTAATACGTTTATTATCATTATTTATGTTATAGACAGGAGTATCTAAATGAAGAACATATAAACCATTAAACAAACGTACAACCCCATAGGTAACATTATTCAATGAAAAGGAACAACTATTGTTCTGAATCAAAAATGAAAAACCTTTCTTGTCCAAACAAGAAACCGAAATAATGTTTCTGCAAATCGCAGGCACGTAAAGACAATTATCTAGTTCTAAAACAAGCCCAGTGAGCAATGATAAATGATAAGTCCCTACAACTAAAGCAGCAACCTTTGCTCCATTGCCAACTTGTAGGTCAACTTCTCCCTTCGCCAATGTCCTACTTCCCGGCGGCAGCCCCCCGGGCTGGGGTCCGGGGGCGGAAGTCCCCGGGCGGGGTCTAGGCGTGGTAGCCCCAGGATGGGGTCGAGCTGATCCCAGCCTTGTCTCAATTTTCAGAAGACCAGTCATGTACAAAAATATCAATTTCAGAACTACAAATCATATATGGACCAGTCTCTGTCACTACTGCATCATATACAGTTTCAGAAGCATGTATCATATACATACTATCCATTCCCCGTTTAACAGATCATGTCAATACACCATCTGGCCAGCAATTTATATCATAATTTATAAACCAGACATCAAGCATAACAAACAAATCGCATATTGATCAGTCATGGAAAAATATAACGTGCTAGTATCATCATATGCATATACATCACGTGAATATACTGAAAACTATATATAACAGTTTGATCATTAATCAACATAACATCATGCATATTAAATCTCACACATAAACAGTATCAATATACATACATGGCAGATCTGATTCATGCTTAATATATTGAAAAATTGTCAAACACGTAACCACATCATCCCACTATAAACATAGCTCTGATGTCATTGTTAGGGATTCAAGCAATAAAATGCAACGGAAAATAAAAAAATTTGAATCCCTACCGCAGGATCTATGTATAATGACTGGATAATTATGGAGAATAGGATCATGTACCATAAATAAAGCTTTCCTTCTGATTTTAATCGAAGTTCTGAACTTGATGAACCACAACAGCAATCCTTGCGAAGATCTGCTCTCCAAGGTATCCACTCGAACGTCAGATCATCCAACGATCACCGAAGCCGGTACTAGCCGATTTATTTCTCTCTCTCTCTCTCTCTCTCTCTAGTCTCTCTAAGATGTAGAGCTGCTAGGATTTTTTCTCAAAAACGTAATTTGACAAGTAACCCTAAAAATATACAAGTTAATGTATATATAGGGGAGAGAGGATTAAGGCCTAACCCTAAACCTAACGGGCTTCTGAAAAATGACCCATTTTGATTTCGGGTTTATATTACTATTAAATTCGAATTCTAATATATATACAATTAATCAAGTCTCACTTATTTAATTTAATAATTAAATTTAAATTAATAATAATAAAATATTTAAATTCATAATTTAAATAACACTCCGTTTTAAACGTTCTTTGTGTGTGACCCTTTAGATTATTATTACGTTGGCAATAATTTTATTTTTAAATAATAAAATTATAAATAATAAGTGGCATCTAGTAATACATCATTGATCCCCAATTAATAATAATAATTGGTGGTTTAATTAAACTTTTCGTGAATAATGTACAATGTAATATAATCCCTTTAGTCTTATATTATAGATCAAACTCGAGGCATGCATTGTGTCATCCTCTGTTAACGTTTAATCCTTGTTTTCTTGAGTAAACTATTTAACAAATCAGTATTTGAGCACGGCCATGCATTTTATAGTCTTACCCAATCAAGAGGCCAATAATATCACTCCTTTAATATAGGAGGGCTAAATCCCATCTAGATCATTCATATTTCTCATATGATTCATAATAGACCCAATGTCTACTTTTATTATTACCCGGTTAAGGATAACTTTCAATAGTATTAATGTATATTAATTCTCGTATAGAAATATAATGATTTCAGGTCTAAGGACCAATACATCATTATCACTTTAAGTTTAACTTATAACACTATTAACATGTAGTATCTTACAACGGGTCAATCCAGCACCATGTATCTAATACATGTGCCTGTCTTTTGACTTTAGTCTCACCATATCTATGATCAATGAGATGTGATCATCAGTCAACAAACACACTAGGCTCAACGTATTTATTATCGTCCCTTAATAATAATACTTGACTAGGGACCTTTAGGAATATCAATAATATTCTCATAATCTCAGTTCTAAGTCAGGTACTTAGAGATATAAATTTACATATCATATTTCAAGGATATATATTAATCTAACAATTTATTTAAAAAATAAAGATATAATAATTTACTAAAGAATAATCCACAGAATCATAATTAATAATCCAAATGTCTCATAACATAAACATAATAGTGTTGTCTCTAGGGCACACACACTAACAAAATCAAAGGCTGAAAAGGAAGAAAAAGATAGAAAGTATGCAGAAGAACTTGCAAGACTTGAACAAAGATCAAATGAGCTCAAGGCAAAGGGGATGAGAAGACTTTCTAAGGATGGACACTTTCTGAATATAATGGTTGGCAGATTTTCAAGATTTAGAGCTGGTTACCTGAATGGTTATTCATTATATGAGTGGCTCAATCTTGTGGAAGCTCTAAGAGGTACTGAAATCATAGAAGAACTTTATGTACTAGTAAATCTTAAAGATCTTATTAGAAATGAACCAGGCTATGAGGATTTCATGTAATGAATGTACCTGTCAAACTCATGTAATCAATTAATGTATAAAAATTGTAATTGTATCTCTGTCAATTTTTGTGTAATATTTATTATTTTACTGTAAATTGGGATTAGTCTTGTTACCAGGCATGAATTTGTGATAAGAAATCTTCTCACAAATTGGGGAGATTATTGTGCAAGACATGCATGTACTATAACAAGACTAAGTCAAAATGACAGCCCAAAGAATTAGTTGTATGATAATCTAAATAGTATTTTGTACTGTATTACTTGAGTATGTAAGAATGTTAAAGATTATATTGGAGTATTTTTCCGTAAACAGTCTCAAACCTAAGAATAAACTCTGTAAGAAGATCAAGAAGATCATGCATCAGAGAAATTGTGAAGAAGCTTGGAGTTGAATAAATCTGTTTTAGGAAAAATGTTCTAAGTCAAGATATCTACAAGTCATAGATCAAGTCATATAAAGAAGACATTTGAGAACTCCAGAATGACTTATCGAGAAGTCCAAAACAGCTTATAGAGAAGTCTCAGAGATATCGACAAGCCAAATGAAGATATGAAGATTGGAGATATCGACAAGTCAAATTAACATCAGAGATCTCATAGATATCTAAAAGTCAAAATGTATATAGAGATCTCTTAGATATCGACAAGTCATTGTTGTATTAGAGAACTCAGAGATATCGACAAGTCAACATGAAGATATGAAGATTGGAGATACCGACAAGTCAATTTTCTCATTAGAGATCTAAGAGATATCGGCAAGTCAAAATGCTTATAGACATCTCAGAGATATCGAAAAGTCATTTCTACATTAGAGAACTCAGAGATATCGACAAGTCAACATGAAGATATGAAGATTGGAGATATCGACAAGTCAATTTTCTCATTAGAGATCTCAGAGATATCGACAAGTCAAAATGCTTATGAAAATCTCAGAGATATCGACAAGTCATCTCTAAATGCATAAATTTGGAGACCTCGACAAACTAAGTTCACTTATAGAGAACTCAGAGACCTCAACAAGTCAAAGACACTTATAGAGAACTAAGAGATCTCGATAAGCCATTATACTTATCGAGATGTCAGTTCTCTATAGAACAAACTGGAGATCTCGATATGTAGCTCAAGTACAGAATGCAGACAAGTTAAATATTCAAGATTATCTATCAATAACGATCTAATCGGTTAGATTGAAAAGTCTACAAAAGTAGCTTGAAGAGTTCAAGATCAAAGGCTAAGGTTAATTGACATAAGAAAGTCTCAGACATGCACGATTTTTAAAGATACACTAAGCCAGAAATGAAAGGTTTAGAGATAACTTAAAGTAGGGTTTAGTACATTCTATTGCATGCTGTGTAAACCTGTGTTTAATTATCAATAAAGTAAACACCGGTCCTTTGCTTTTAAGTAGTATCAAACAAATCTAGTTTTCTAGTTAGTCTCTCAAGGCTGAGTTCTTTACTTACAAAGAACCCAGGATTTGTAGCAAAACACTAGCTTGATTTTAATATAAAATTAAGTGAGTTTTGAAATATTGTGTGCACTGATTAATTTCAGTTAACATAATATTACTGCATTTCTAATCTGCTTTGTTAACCAAGCAACAAACATTCAAAAAGATTTAAAAATATCCAAAAACACATTCACCCCTCTGTTGTATTCATTACCCAACAAAGTACATGTTCCCTCCATTCTGATTATTTATACTACTCGACTTTTTGTTTTTAATTAGTTAAATCGAAGAAACTTTCACCGAAAAATTCATTTATAATTCAAAATAGTTATAAAAATTAAAAGTTTTTAAAATATGATTTTTTTTAATTATTAGTGTAAAAATATGTTTTTTAAATATTTCAATTTCAAAAATATAATTTTTCTTTGCAAAAAATCGACTTTTCATTTTTTTTTGCAAAAATATAATTTTACAATTTGATACAATCTCGAATGCAACAAAAAGCAATATCAAATGCAATCAAAAGCATTTTTGAATGCATTAAAAAACAATTTCAACTATCTTTTGAAAAACGTAAAAAAAGGTTTTATATCTGGATGCTTTTGATTTCCGACTGTATTTTGTAAATATTTTTAGATTAGGTATAATCTCGAAAAGACTTAAATTAATTTGTTTTTTTTAATTTTTCCAAAATTCATATGATTAGAAGATAAATTAGGACGTGAAGTATAATGTAACTCCAGATTCCGAATCAATAAAAGAATTGTAAAAGAATTAAAGTACTTATATTTCTGGGGAAAAATTTGTAAAAATTTAGTCATTTAAAGGATTGCGTGAAACTTGTTCTTCAATTAGACACGAAAATTTTAAACTGGAATAATACTAAAATTTAGCATTTGTATTTTTCTTTTTTGGTACACGACATGAAAATACACGAACATTAAAATATACGGTCGAGATTTAGTGTGTCGGTTTTGTGTTTTTACAGTAGATACACGACACGACACGAAGTATACGTCATAAACAATATTATAAAAAATATCAATATGTATAATGAATATATGTGTATCTGTAATAAATACATGAATATTTATTTAAAAATAATACTTGAATTTATAATATAAAGGTGCTCAATATATATATATATATTTCATATATTTTGCAAAATTTTCACAAAAAACTCTTATACTTTTATTTATTTTATTTCTTTAATTTATTTGATGTTATTTTACAAGAATATTGAATTTTACATGAAAATACGACATGAAAGTACACAAACCCTTTTGAGACGATTTTGTGTTTGATATTTAAACACGCAAAACACGAAAATACACTGAACTTGTAAATTGCCAGTTCTGCCCTGAGTTCTCAGTAGACCTCGCAAATCGGATAATCGGATCAGTTTAAGATCGTATCAATTTTGGTTCGGTTTCACTTTCGGATTATGATATAACTGTAGATCGGATAGGATTGGATTAAATTCGGTTATGATATATTTTCGGATCATAACTTATTAATCTTTTCAATTCGTGACATCTAAATATTTTTTTTTATTATATGCAGTACTTTTAATGTAATGATATTTAACAAAATATTATGATTAAATAATTATATTATCATAAACGTATAATAATTTTAAGTATGCATTTTACTTATTTCGGATCATAATCGATTCAGATAATATATAATTCAGTTTTGTTCGGTTCCAATTTATAATGAGATCTAATATTTCAAATCATTTTCAGTTAAATTTTCGGTTCGGGTAATTTTCAGATCGGTTTAATTTGGTTTTTAGATAATTATCAAATTATATGATTCGAATCTCGGATTGGATCTCGATTTCATGAATTTCGGTTCAGTTTTCGGATCTAGACCCATTTTGTCGGGTGTAGTTTTGAAAGTATATGTAAAAAAAAAATTGTCGGGTCTAGTTTTGAATGTATAAGTAAAAAAAATTGTACTAAGTTTTATATGTAAAATTTGGCTTAATAACCTTTTGACCCTTAAAGTATATAGCGTTATACCTATTAGCACTAAATGTTTGAACTGTATCTTTTAATCTCCAAAGTATGAGATTTCGTACCCTTTAACTCTTTTTACCGTTACCGGTATAAATTAGAGGGGCAAATAGGACATTTTACCCTCTCCGTGTTGTACCTTTATGGGTTAAAAAGTACTTTTTTTTATAACTTATGGGTTAAAAGATACATTTCTTATATGTTGAGGGTTAAAACATTTACCATAATATACTTTACGTATTAGGCATGTAAAAAATGTAACTTTTCACCCTAAAGATATAAGAAATGTATTTTTTGACCCATAATGATACAACTTGGAAGGGTAAATATCATTTTTGTCCCTCCGATTTATACCGGTACCGGTAAAAAAGGCTAAAAGGTACAAAATTAAAAGGTACGAGTTCAAATATTATTGGGGCTGATAGCTATAACGCTACATACTTTAAAAGTCAAAATGTCATGTAGCTGTAAAATTTTGTATGCAGTGAAGTTTTAGACTCACTTGTCCCTCTCTAACTCAGCCGTAACCTTTTTTGTTTGATCTCAGGTATAATCAGGCAAAAAGATGTCGTATCTTGACGGTACATAGCTAATTAAAGTCAAGATGTGGTGGACATATATATCTTGATTGTAGAGGATCTAGGTAAAACCTAATCATAACTGATTTCAGAGCCACCAGATAGTTCTGATACATGAGACTGTCATCAGTCCTTTTATAATTGCCGACTACTAAATCACAGAATAAAATTTATGGAATGCATGCACTTTTGGCAACTTAACCGAACATGGAAATTTACATCGCCTACCAATGTCACAGCCTAACTTATAATTTGCGTGTTTATAAATGTCTAGCTAGTGAGGGCCTAACTTGAAATTATAATCTGTTACAACAATATACAGAAGATGGGTAAAGTAAGGAACATTCTGAATGGGATGAAGCCATTGTTAGTAATGATAGTGGTACAAACAACGTTTGCCGGAGTGGACATATTTTACAAATTGGCTGCAAATGATGGTATGAACTTGAGCGTTTTGATCGCTTATCGCCACATTTTCGCTGCTGCTATTATGCTTCCTGTGGCACTCTTCGTAGAAAGGTATTACACATACTGTTTTCTACTATATAATTAACCATAATCGCGGACGTACATTCTTTTCTTGACAGGTTTTGATCTCGCGAGCGATAAAGATACAACTAGAAAATTGACCGGTTTTTTAACAAAATACTTCCAATTTTCCATGAAAATGTTACGAAATTTGAGAGTAGTGACAAACTCGTGGCATGTATGTTAAGTTAGAGTAACTTCCAACCGACAGACTTTTGTCGTATATGTTAACCCTAAATTTTTATTACAAGAAGAGAGATGTATTATGAGGAATAACATCTGGATTTTATACATCTTATATGTGTAGGAACAAAAGACCGAATCTTACATGGACGGTGGCTTCTCAAGCATTTTTATCCGGATTAATTGGGTACATATTTATGCTTCACATTGTTGTTTAACAATGATTCTATATCTAATTTTGGTAAATTACAGAGCTACTCTGGCGCAGACAATGTACTTGAGGGGATTGGCGTTAACCTCAGCAACATTTGCAACAGCCACCACAAATCTCATTCCTGCCATGACTTTTGTCTTGACCATCAGCTTTAGGCATTTTTCAAGCCTCTCTTTCCATTTTTAAATACATTCATTACATCATGTTGCTATATATACATTTATAGGGAGCTCTTCCCCAACTAACGTTGGATGGGATAGAGTGAAACATTGCGGTAGCACTCACATGCTGTAATGAATATTGCGGTAGCCGCAATGAAATATTACAACAGTTGTATCCCATTCAACGTTGGTTGCTGATAATATATGGTGCTGGAAATGTAAAATTTGGGTTAATAAATATCGTATATATAAATTGTATCCTGAATTATTTAATTTGCTGGTTACTTCTTGAATTACTCGTCAATATATTTCTCAGGATGGAAAAGCTTGGGTGGACTGAAGGTACAGGCAAAGCAAAAGTGGCCGGAACACTAGCGTGTATGATCGGAGCCATGCTCCTCACTTTCTACAAAGGTCCATACATTAATCTAATGAATCCCAACATTGACCTTGCCAAAACTAGTACTCCACATCAAGTCGTGCACGTGGCAAGTTCCCACTCTGTTCACGTTTTGGGAGCAGTTTTGGCTACAGGCGGTTCTCTTTGTTATGCAATTTGGTTGGTTTTTCAGGTACATGTCATCCTCGATAATTTAACATGTAAATAGATACCCAAACAAATACTATGTGATCCTAAGCTATATAATCTCCTTGAGACCTTTTCCAAATACTTTGAGGATTTAAGATGATAAACCAACTTTTCAAATGTGAGTCAGAGGAAGACTCTAACAGGATCTTGTACCAATTGACACTATTAACGTTCATAAAATAGGATGTCTAATGCAATATACATGTAGATTACATTATTGTGCCTTGGTGCTAACCTTTACTTCATTGGGTAAATGCAGGCAAAGATAAATGAACTATACCCGTGTCCCTACTCCAGTGTAGCTTTAATGAATGTAATGGCTTCAATACAGTCCACAGTATTTGCCCTGTTAACGGAGAGAGATTGGAATCAATGGAAACTAGGACTCAACATCAAACTCCTCACAGCTGCCTTCAATGTATGTGTACATCCCACCCTCCCTAGAGAGTAGAGACCCCTCTAAAAGCAGGAAAAACCAAGTATTTTAGGTCTCGCATTGACTCGACTAGTCTAAAATATATTCGAGTCTGATCTCTACCATATTCTCGGACTTTGTTCCTCATGCTTAACTGAAATGAAAACAAAATATGATGTTTTCAATTGTCCTTTGATCCTCAATGCTCCCTTTTCGAAATGAAATGGTTTAGTTCTACATATGGCTTAATACTAAGCTTGTTTACACGATATAACCTTTTTTATCAGTAGGATTGAATCTTTTGTACAGGGAATAGTGGGCGCTGGATTAATATTTACGTTCACGGCATGGTGTGTGAAAATGAGAGGCCCTGTATTCGTGTCGGCTTTTAACCCATTGACGCTGGTGCTAGTTGCCATGGCTGAATTTCTGTTGTTGGATGAGAAGTTGCATCTTGGAAGGTGATCCTCGTCGCTACAAAATGTATTCGGCTGTCTTTCTAAATTCTAATGTAGTTGTAGTTCAGCCCGTTTCAAGGCTGTTAGGTTGTCGTAAATTTTTACCACATGTTTAACTCGTAAAATGAGTCTTCAGAACTGATCTTAATCCCTGACTATTTACTTCTAATTATCTGGATATGTGTTTATCCAACAATTTGATAACTATTTTATATATCTAATATTCTCTTCTGATTCTTGAACAGTTTTCTTGGATCATTCATCATCATATGCGGACTATATTTAGTGCTTTGAGGCAAAAATAAAGAAATTAAGGGAACTACAAATGCTGTACTACCAGAAAAGATACAAGCAAAAAATTAAGGGAACTCAAGATTGGCAGTTTACCGACGAGTGAAGAATAAATGACCTGTCACTGCAGTGAGTGCGGTAATGTCTAAACATATTACTGGATGAAACACACGCGAAGTAAGTACATTCTTCAAGTTACTATAGCAAGAGCTATATGCAACAGATATCTTGAAATCGTTAACCATCATCGAAAATTCATTTTCTAATCATTATAGTAAAAGGAGGTACTTTCGACTGTTTTGACAACATCAGTGTTAAATATTCACACTCAGCAGCTACTACTTCAGACTTGACAGCTCAGCACAAGCTTGACAACTCAGCAAAAGTTTGTTATGATTCTGTTACAATCTAGTTGTATAAAAACAAAGTCTCATTCTCTCAATCTGTAACTTTCAGAATAAGATTTACATTTCAGTTGCTAATAGCTTTGTTATGAAGAGCAATGTTTTACTAGTAAATAAAATGTATCTGGTTTTTTATTCTTCTTCATTTCTGAAAATTCATATGTTCAATTCTGCAAGTATTAACACGGTATCAGAGCTTCCATGGTGATCAATCGCGTTTTCTAATCTCTTCTCAAGCAAAATCATCGAAATTCAGGTGATCCTGTAGTTAATCCTTGTAAATCTACAATTTTTCATCAATTTGTTAAGATCATGCTCGTTGTTAAATTCAATGGGACTGGTATCTAAAAATGACTTATTTCAGTCGGAGCAATCATGTTTTGTAAGACACAGAATCTTAAGTTTTAGGTTATCACTATAAATGCTTTTCGCTATAATCACTGACTATTTTCGATCACTTTGTAAAATTAACTGATAGTTACTTAACACGTAATATGTTCGATTGTTAAGTGTTGAAATTATTATGTCAAACATGGAAGCAGCTATGCTTTTGGGTGTGAGTTTAACGTAGTTTAGAACTTCAACAACATCATCATCACTGTCATTTTTATACAATACACTTTAGCATTGTTACTTTTACGAGTGAAGACAACGATATCTCAGAAGTTAAGGATCATACAGATAAAACTGATTTAGTGCTTTAATAATAGATTAAAAAAACAAATTGCATGAAAAATCAAATTATGCCTAAAAGTTTGACAAGGCTTCTACGGTTGAGGCTTTGAATTCAGTATTCGAGTTTGGCTTCTAACCTTAAGTATCAACAGTGTGAATGTAAGATTTTTAGAAATTACAAAGGGCCTCTGATCATGAATTATGAACTTAATTGTAAACATTGATCACATTCAGTTGAATTTATTACTCCTGAACACATTACAAGTCGATCGGCTCCAGATCGTCTTAAAACTAATAATACACTAATAGAGTCAACAGATTTATATCATATAAACATGAATAAAGTCGACTATTTATTATCACAATTCATAACTAGTGATAAATTGATTTGCTTAAGCCCTGTTATGCAAGTTCTTATTTTGTTGTTAAGACAGAAGCTTAATCAACCAAGAAATCCACCAAGTCCTTGTAATAAGCATCCTAACTATAGAGCTCTAAGTTTAACAACAGAGTAACACAAGTCAATGATAATATGTGAGCCACAAAACTGGCATGCGTCTGTTGAATACAATGGAAGTCAGTGATCATATACGCATAAGTTTGATGACGAACAAACAGAGTTTTGCTTGATCCCTGCAATGCAAGTTCACATTTAGGTGTTGTTGGAATATACTCTAATTCTCAGCCTAGCTCAGCAATCTCAGCAATGAGCTCAGCAATGAGCTCAGCAATGAGCTCAGCAGTGGATACAGTACACACACAAGCAGCAAAGGGAATGCCACGTCAGCGTTAGTTAGTTAGGAGTTTGTTATAAGAACAAGTTGTAGTATTCATTTCTCTCTCTAACAGATTGTAATATACATTTCACAATGTTCTCTCTATCTTTAGTATCAATGAATGTTCTATCTTTCATTTTGTCTTTCATTTCTGCAACTTAATGTTTAGTAATGAAGATCAGAAGGTTTAACATGGTATCAGAGCAATAATTACTACGTGATCTTTCATTATTATCTTCTTATCATGTGTTTTCTATCTTTTCTTGTGCTTTTCGATCTGTTTTCTTGAATTTTGATGCTTTTGTGAATCATTCATAATGAAGTATACATATTCTTGTGGAAATTACTGTGTTTTTGTGATGATTTTGAGCTTCCGTACTGATTTCTGCGTGTTGTTTTGATCTCTTTCGCGAAAATTGATTTTTCTGCGATCTCTTTCTCGATCTCAATTCGATCCTCTTTAATTTCTTCTCGATCTTTCTTGAGTTGCTATTACTAGATTCTATATCGTTTTATTGTTACAACACTTAATTTCTGTTAACCTGGCAGTGATTGTTATTTGTTGAAAGTTTTGTGTTCTTGAATCACGATCAAATTACCTAAACTCACAATGTCTGCTTCATCACACACAAATCCTTCGACTAGACCTTTAGTTCAACCAAATCATGATGTTTCCAGTGTGATTTACATACATCCATCTGATGTCAATACGACTCAACTAGTTTCAGTCAAGTTTAATGGATCTGGATACAGTAATTGGAAAAGATCTATGATGCTTAGTTTGTCAGCTAAGAATAAACTAGGTTTTGTAGATGGATCAGTTGCTAAACCTGAAATTACTTCTGTGGATTATAAAGCTTGGGAAAGGTGTAATGACCTGGTGTGTTCATGGTTACTTTGCAATATAGATGATTCAATTTCTCGTAGTGTTCTATTCTTTAAAACTGCAAGAGAGATTTGGCTTGACCTTGAGGACAGGTTTGGTTATGCTTCAATGACACAAATATTCACATTAGAGCAACAATTGTCTGAGTTGTCTCAAGGATCTAAGAATGTGTCAGATTTTTTCACTGAGATTAAAGCTCTCTGGGATGCTATGAGTGATATTAGTCCGTTGCCATGTTGTACATGTCACAAGTGCACATGTAATGTCACTCAAAAGGTATTGCAGATGCAGCAGGATCACAGACTATTGCAGTTTATGATGAAGATGAATGATAGATTTGCCATTGTGAGAGGCAATATTTTAATGCAGCAGCCACTACCAACTTTATCAAATGCTTTTAGAGTTTTCTCTCAGGAAGAGAGGCACCAGGAATTTTCACAGAGTACTTCTCAAAATGAGACGCTGGCTTTCATGGTGGATGGCAGGAAAGGTTTTCAGAAACAAGGAAATTTTCAGAAACAACCTAGATTTAAAGGGAATTCTAATTCCAAAGGGGGGGTCATATTTTTGTACTAATTGTAAAATGTCTGGTCATACTGTTGACAGATGCTTCAAGCTCCATGGATATCCTCCAAACTTTAAGAATTCTAAAGATAAAAAGCTAGCTGCAGCAGCTGCCATTGGCACTTCACAGACCGAGCCTCAAGAGATTAAAGCTGATTCTCCTACCATATATGTAGCTCAATATCAACAGCTGATAGAGTTACTTTCTAAACAATCTGTTTCTGGCTCTCGGAATCAAAATGATCATGCATTGATAGCTGGTAAGCTTTGTTTGACAGCTGAAAAATCTGACAGAGGTGGTTGGTTGGTTGATAGATAGTGGTGCTACTGACCATATCTGTTCTGATTTGAGTCTTTTTCACAACTATAAATCTGTTGAAGGAACTAAAGAGTATATCATCATTCCTGATAGAAGGCAAATACCTATTGTTCATACAGGATCTGTCACAGTTCATCCTGGTATTGTTCTTCATAATGTGTTACACATACCTCAGTTTCAATTTAATTTGCTCTCTGTACAAAGGATTTGTAAAGATTTGAATTGTACAGTGATTTTTATTGGTAATGCCTGTTTCTTACAGGACCATTTGTTGAAAGAGAGTCCAATTCTTCTTGGTAAGTTTCAAGGAGGTCTGTATAGCACTTCAGGAGTTCATGATGCAGAAGTGCTTTCTAAATCAAGTTTTCTCAGCTTCAATGATGATATTAGTCTTTGGCATTTAAGATTAGATCATGTGCCCTTTACAAGAATGAAACATATTTCTGGTTTATCAAATATGAAAGGTTCTACTTCCAACTTTATCTGTCAGATTTGTCCTTTAGCAAGACAGGCTAGGAATTCTTTTTCTCACAGTGAAATCAAGTCCATTGTTCCTTTTGAACTTGTTCACATTGATGTATGGGGGCCTTATAAGGTCAAGTCATATTCTGGTTGTAATCAATTTCTTACTATAGTTGATAACTGTAGTAGGTTTACTTGGGTGCATATGCTGAAAAATAGAACAGATTATGTTAAAGTTTTCAAGGATTTCATTGCTCATGTAGCAACTCAATACAATGCTAAAATTGTTAAAGTCAGATCTGACAATGCTCCTGAACTATGTCAGGGTTTAATGAAAGAGTTATTTCTGCAACAAGATATATTTCATCAAACCACCTGTAGTTACACTCCACAACAAAATGGTGTTGTGGAGCGTAAACACAGGCATCTACTTGAAACAGGCAGGGCTTTATTCTTTCAGTCAAAGATTCCTGAAAAATATTGGAATGAAAGCATACTTTGTGCAACATACATTCTCAATCGAATTCCTTTGCAAAGCATTCATAATGATACACCTTACTTCAGATTGACTGGTAATGTTCCAGACTTATCTTATTTTAGAGTGTTTGGTAGTTTGTGTTTTGCATCTACCATTTCTGAACATAGAACTAAATTTGAGCCTAGAGCTATAGCTTGTGTCTTCTTGGGATATGTTGTTTCATAGAAAGGGTATAAAGTGTTGGATTTTTCCATAGACACTGTATTTGTTTCAAGGAATTTAGTTTTTCATGAGACTCATTTCCCTTTTCATTCACAATCTCTTCCTACTGATTATCCTGCTACTATTTACTTGCCTTCTGTTACTTCATTCTCTGAATCAGATGATACTATAAATTTTCCTTCTACCCCTAGCTCAAATCCTCAATCTGTAGGGAGTGCTGTTCCTGATAGTGTTCCTTCTACTACTCCAACTAGTGTCACAACTTCCAATAGTTTTTCAGTACTTCAAGATTTGAGCACTGATGAGTCTTTGAATGTAACTACTGAATTACCTGTTATCAGAAAGTCCACTAGAATTCACAAAACTCCTTCATATCTCTCATCTTATAAATGCAATACTGCTGTATGTTCTACATATTGGTGTAATCTTGTCAAAACTCCATCTATTCAACAAGCTTGTACTATCTAGGAACCTTTGAGTTATAAAGAAGCTGCTAATAATCCAGTTTGGATTGCAGCAATGCAAAAAGAATTGGAAGCCTTGCATACCAATAACACATGGGATCTTGTTCCCTTACCTGCTAACAAGAAACCAATTGGCTCCAAATGGGTTTTTAAGGTCAAATTGAAGTCATATGGCTCTTTAGAACGTTGTAAAGCACGTTTAGTAGCCAAAGGCTACAATCAGAAGCATGGCATTGACTACCAGGAGACTTTTTCTCCAGTAGTCAAAATGAGTACTGTTAGAATTATGTTGGCTTTGGCTGCTAGTAGAAACTGGGAATTACATCAACTTGATGTAAATAATGCGTTTTTGCATGGAACTCTCAAATAAGTGGTTTATATGCAGGTTCCTGATGGGGTACCTAACCCTCATAATCTGGTTTGTTTACTTAGAAAGTCCATCTATGGTCTTAAGCAGGCCTCCAGGGAGTGGCATGCCAAACTGGTTGAAGAACTCATTTGTCAAGATTTTGTGCAATCGAAAAATGATTATAGCTTATTCATTAAGAGACAAGGATCTGTTATGTGTATAGCAACTGTTTATGTTGATGATGTGATCCTTACTGTTGATGATTTGCAGGCTATTCACTTTCTCAAACAGCATTTAGACAGTAAGTTTGGTATTAAAGACCTTGGTGATTTACATTTTTTTCTGGGAATTGAGGTTACTAGAACTGCTTCAGGTATTGTCTTATCTCAACAGAAGTTTGTCAATGAGTTGTTACTTGAGTCTGGTTTTGACAATTCTTCTCATACTGTTACTCCCCTACTTGTTCATCTTAAACTCTCCCTTACTGATGGAGATTTGATTGATCAGCCTGATTTGTATCGATCTTTGGTTGGTAAACTTAATTACCTTACCAATACTCGTCCTGATTTGTCTTACACTGTGCAAGTTCTTAGTCAGTTCATGCATTCTCCACGTTTTCCTCATTTGGTTGCATTGAAACACACTCTTCGTTATTTGGCTGGTACAGTGACTCAAGGTATTTTGTTACAAGCTTCTGATCGACTCACTCTCCAGGCATTTTCAGATGCTGATTGGGCGTCATGTATTGATACTAGGCGGTCTGTCACAGGTTACATCCTTTTGTTTGGTAATTCTCCTGTAACTTGGAAGTCTAAGAAGCAGAATACGGTGTCTCGATCCTCTGCAGAAGCTGAGTATCGTGCTATGGCCTCAGCTGCTGCAGAGGTGACTTGGGTTGTTCGTCTCTTGTTTAAACCTGTGGTCTTGCACTGTGACAATCAATCAGCTTTACACATTGCTCAGAATCCGGTGTTTCATGAGAGAACCAAGCATATAGAGCTTGATTGTCACTTCACTCGTGACAAGGTTTTGTAAGGTCTTTTACAACTCACTTATTTACCTACAAGATCTCAAATAGTTGATGTGTTTACAAAGGTTTCTCCTTCTGTTTTGTTCAACTCTTTGCTGTCCAAGTTGGGAGTGTCTCCCTCTCACACCTTGAGGGGGGATATTGGAATATTCTCTGATTCTCAGCCTAGCTCAGCAATGAACTCAGCAGTGGATACACACACAAGCAGCCACACACAAGCAGCCAAGGAATGCCGCGTCAGCGTTAGTTAGTTAGGAGTTTGTTATAAGAACAAGTTGTAGTATTCATTTCTCTCTCTAACAGATTGTAATATACATTTCACAATGGTCTCTCTATCTTTAGTATCAATGAATGTTCTATCTTTCATCTTTGTCTTTCATTTCTGCAACTTAATGTTTAGTAATGAAGATCACAAGGTTTAACAGGTGTTAAGATAAAATTTTAATCAACCACGTAACTCAATAAGCCCTTGTGACCAGCATCCTGTTAACTAACAAGTTGGCTATCCGAATTATACAAATTACCAACTTATGTAACATGTTTAGCATATCTCTAACACTTATATCAAATTCTGCAATCAAAACGTATGCATATTCTAAAGGTAAATACTACACGTATATAACAATACTATGTTACTATCTAATTGTCCCCATACAGAACTCGTACATATGTCTTTGTTGTATTCGACTGTACAATGAAATCGGCTGATAACTTCCACAGAAAATAATGTTAAGTAGCTTAAATTGTTAGGTTCCATTTGGTAGGAGTTGGAAAGTATCAATCTAATTGGAAAAAAGTGTGATGGAAAAAAACTGTGAAATCAATGTAAATATTTGCATCACTGCTCCTTTAAATAGCTACCTGTAAAGCTTCTTTACTAACTAAATTTTACTTGAAAGGTTAAAGAAAAGATGAAGATTGCTACTTGTATGCAGCTTCCACTTTTTCTGTGTCTTTTTCCATTCATTTCTTTGGCATCTCAGCTTAATACTAATCATCAAGAAATTCTTAATTGTCTTGTTACTAACTCCACATCTTTGTCAGAAGTTACGTACGCCCCTACCAACTCTTCATACACTTCCATCTTGGAGTTTTCCATAATTAACTTGCGATTTGCAAAACCTGAAACCCCAAAACCTCTTGTGATTGTCACGCCAAGGGAAGAATCTCAAATCCAAACTGTCATACATTGTTGTCAGAAGCATGAAATTCAAATGAGGATTCGCGGTGCAGGCCATGATTTTGAGGGACTCTCCTTTGTATCACACGTTCCATTTGTTTTGCTTGATATGATCAATCTTCGACATATTGATGTTGATCCTGTAGCTGCAACTGCTACTATTCAATCTGGTGCAACAGCTGGTGAGGTTTATTATGCAGTTGCTCAGAAAAGCAAGACACTTGGTTTTATGGGACCAACATTTGCTACTGTTGGTGTCACTGGATTCATTGGTTCCGGAGGTTATGGTAATCTAAGACGAAAGTATGGCCTTGCAGCCGATAATGTTATTGATGCCCGCATTATGGATGCTAATGGAAATATTCTTGACCGAGAATCAATGGGCGAAGATCTGTTTTGGGCCATTAGAGGAGGTGGCCCTTCAAGTTTCGGAGTCATTCTTTCTTGGAAGCTAAAACTAGTTTCTGTTCCGGAGACTGTGACAACTTTTACGGTTAAAAGGACCATAGAACAGAACGTAACTGAAATCGTTCATAGGTGGCAAACTATTGCTCCAAATCTTCCAAGAGATGCAGAGATCAGAGTCAATGCATATCCAACCAAGGACGTCTCAAATTCTAGACCGGGAGATGATACAACAGTAGTTATAGAATTTGTTGGAACGTACCTTGGTACAATAGATAAACTAGTTCCTATGATGCAAGAAAGATTCCCCGAATTAAATCTAGTGAAAGAAGATTGTTCTGAAGTTAGTTACACTCAATCCGCGTTGGATTTCCCTCTCAATTTACCCAAACGGCCGCCTGAAGTCCTCTTGGAAAGATCAGCATTTAAACTTCCCATGAAAATAAAATCAGGCCATGTGACAAGTCCAATGTCTAAAGAAGGCTTACAAGGAATGTGGGATATGGTTCTAAAATTTCCGTATGGGACATACATTGTCTTGACATCATTCGGGGGGAGAATGGATGAAATCTCAGAATCAGCAATTCCATACCCACATAGACCTGGTGTGTTGTACATGGTATTTTTGCGAGTACGTACATCAGAAGATACCACAGCGCCCTTTACCTGGATCAGAAGCTTCTACAGCTACCTGGCTCCCTATGTAGTATCTCCACGAACTGCGTTTGCGTCTTCTGTTGATCTTGACTTAGGAGTGAACAATCAAAGTGGTGTCACAAGTTATACTCAAGCAAGCAAATGGGGTAAAGTGTACTTCAAGAATAATTTTGATAGATTGGTTCACATCAAATCCAAAGTTGATCCGAATAACTTTTTTAGGCACGAGCAAAGTATCCCTCCTCTTTAAAAATACATAATTTAGCTCAGTGTTTGTATATTTGTGTTGAGATGCATTCTCAATGAGAATAAAATGTCTGTCAAGGAGTACAACTTCTTGTACGTGCTTTACCATTTTTTAACATGCTTAACTCCTTCATAATTTTCTTAACATTGATAATCGAGTAACATTCTTGATTATGCAGAATAGTATAAAGATTGTCAGAGAACTAAAGAAGAAGAAATGAAATGTCAACTACAGAGATACAAAATTTGTACAACAGTGCAATATTCTTCCTTCCGATAGAATGTAGATGCTGAACATTCAATCTGGAGAAAATCATCCAATGAGCATGCCTAGTTGATCCCTTTGTAAAAATGTCAGCCAGTTGGGAACAGCTGGGAATGTAAAGAAGAGCAATGGACTGAGATTGAACTTGTTGCTTAATGTCTTCCACCACCCTTTCACCACAACAAAAATAACTAAATTCCCCCAACTAAAAGTCACCATTTCAGTGAAATTTAAGGTCAACTAGAATATTTTTTAATTTTATAAAAGCAATCAAAGATCCGATTGATTTTAAATAAATTCCACGACAAAACATAAATTTCACCATCTTATAAGCTACCAACATACTTAGGTTGATTTTATACTAAAATTCACTTAATATGATCGATTATAGCTGAATTTCACCAATTTTTGGTGATGGAATTTAGTAATTTTTGTTGTAGTGTTTATGTCCTTTGATTTCCCATTCCCGATCTTATTTGCTTCATATTTAGTAACTCTTGTTATGATATGTAAATACATCTTTGATAAAAATTAGAAATACAAGCATTATACCCGTATTACATATACTTTATTACAAAAATTTATTAAAATTAAATTTTTATGTATAATATTTACATAACTAATTTATTATTTGAAATATTTAGAATATGTTTAAATAAATATTTACATTTTAATGTTATATACATATACATATCTTAATATCTTATTTGAGTAAAATTTAAGTAATCTTGCACTTTTTTGTAATATATACGGACGCTTATGGTGTTTTAGCCATTGGCGGGAATATGGCCCGCATCCGATCCCCAATTCTTGTTCACCCCGTAGGATCGTGTTGGGTGAATTGTGACCTCGTACGATCGTGTCGGGTGAGCAACAGCCACTTATCTATGATGATTCTAATTTGACTAACCTCAACTAGGTGACTTCTGTATGCGACCGAGATTAGAGACACGAAGTAGAATTTTCGAACCATTGGTGATCTGTTCCCCTGCAGATCATGGTCGTACCACTCGGCCCCTGATGGCCGGCTGGGGATTCGGTATAGCAGCTCATGTTCGTTTGCGTTGCGCGTTCTCACTGGACTGGACACATGTTAGCTGTAGGAAGTACGGTTCCGAAAGTTACTTTGGTTCTCGAGTTCAGGCTCAACTCTTTGCTTTACGTTAGCGACCTACATGTCAGGTGGGGGCTCTGCGCTCTTTCTTTCTGTGTGGGATGATGCATGGAGAGAAGGGAATGCGTCGAGGAGGCGAATAAGACAACTCCATTTTTTATTTTGAGATGAGCCCAGTGCATTGGACCGATGGATAACAGAACTGAGCTGGCCACTTGGGAGCTCCACGGCATAAGCCTGCGCTATCAAGTCAGGTGCTTGATTTCAATAAAGGTGTTAAGCTTGAAAATTTTATTTAATAGAAAATTTTTAACACTTGTATCTTTAGAAATCATTGGCATTTTATACCCCGAGTCTCGACGTACATCTTTGTAAGAAATTTAATGGCATCAAATAAAGCTGTGTTGAATAACAATAGGTTGGATAGGGATGACAAAATAATCCGACTATAACAAAAACTTGATCCGAAACCCAAAATTTTGGATTTATCAAACCCGATTTTTTGGATTTGAATTTATACATGGATTTAGTTTTTAAGCCCGATTTTTTAGATTTAAATTTTAGGTATACCTATTGGAAATCCGATTCAAACCCCATCAACCGGAAAAAACCCCAATATATATATATATATATATATATATATATATATATATATTACTCATTATAATACATTTTAGTTAATGTACACATATATACGATTTTACATACTTTACACTCCCTCCATCCCATTTTAACAATACACTTTGCAAATTTTACACATATTAAGAAATAGATAATGCAATTCCTTCTTTCTGTGCATTATATTAATTACACATACTGGTAAGTAATTGTACACACACATAAAAGTCATTAAATATTGTGCATTTTAAATTGTTATGCAGTGATATTTATGATGAGGGTCTTGTGACTTAATCTATCAATATTAAAACTATAAAATTTGCATGGGATAGAGAACGTGACAAATATTTTTGGGAAAGAAATATTTTTTTGCAAAGTGGAATGTTAAAATGGGATGGAGGGAGTATACACTAAACATATTATTGTTAATTTTTTAGGATAAATTTTTATATTTATGTTAAAATATAATTTATAATAAAATTCAACGAAATTAAATGATTCTAAAATTTGAAAGGGTGAAAAGGTGAACAAAACATCTTCTAGTTTTAATCTAGTTAATACAGGTAAAAATGGGTTGATTATAAAATATTAGATATAAATATATAAACAAAACTGATGTTGTGGTATAATGGTTGAAGGAACTACATTCAAATTCATCATCCCTAGTGATGCAAGTCGTGTATTCGACCCTAGATTAAACATATTATCGGATTTCGGTATGTTCATGTTAAATCAAAAAAACGTGTTTCGAGTATTTGAATCCGAATTGAAGTTCGTTTGATTGTGTTCATGTATTCATTTTCGGGTTCGGGTAAGGATAAAAAATTCGGGTTTGGATATAGATCATGTCATACCTGACCCGATACGACCCGATTGTCATCCTAGTGTGGGATTGTGTGAAAAGAAAAGGGAAAGATGGGTTTCTTGAAATTTTAGTAGTTAAGTAACTGGAAAATATATGTTGTGCAAGACATGCCTCTACATAACAAGACTAAGTCACTTTAAAAACCCAAAGATTTAGTTGTATGATAATTACTTTGTATTTTGTAATTGTATCTCTTGAGTTTGTAAAAATGTTAAGGAGATTAGACTGAGAGATTTTTCTATGAACAACCATCAAGCTAAGGAATAAACTCTAAAAGAATATCAATCCTGATCATGCCTCAGAGAGAGAAGTGTAGAAGTTTGGAATTGAATAATATTATTTTTGGAAAAATGTTCTAAGTCACATATCGACAAGTCACAGATCAAGATGTATAGAGATGTCTATCAAGAAGTCAAAATAACTTGTAGAGAAGTCACTCTACTTGTAGAGATGTCATTATACTTGTAAAAAGGTCATTCTACTTGTAGAGAAGTCCAAGGTATGTAGAGAAGTGGAGATGTCAACAAGTAAAAACTATTGACAAGTCAAAACTGCATGTAGAGAAGTGGAGATATAGACAAGTCAAAAATGCATATAGAGAAGTGGAGATGTCGATAAGTCAAAACTGCATGTAGAGAAGTGGAGATGTCGACAAGTCAAAACTTCATGTAGAGAAGTGGAGATGTCTACAAGTAAAATTACATATAGAAAATTGGGGATATCGATAAGTCATTTTAGATATCGACATGAGACATCTCTACACGGTAATGAAGATCTCGATAACAGCTCAAATTTACAGAATACAACCAAATTGAAAATTCAAGATTATCAGTCAACAAACCATTTTATCACTGAAATGGAAAGTCTATAAATGCAGCTTAAAGAGTGCAAGATCAAGGGCCAAGATGAACTGTACAAAGGAGGGTCACAGACCTGGAAGATTACATGCAGATATGTTGCACTTTAAATGGAAACAGAAAAAGGGACTTTAGAAGATGTGTTAGTCCATTTTAGTGTAATATTTGTAAGTTGTGCATGTTGATCTATAAAACATGTCACGGGTCCATAGTTCATAGAACAAAATAAAAACAGATCTAGAAATCTTGTATTCTCTTTAGAGAGGTAGCTGAGTTCTTATTATTGAAGAACACAGATTTGTAGCACAACTAATTTGATTTAATATAAATCAAGTGAGTTTAGATAATTTCTTGTGTCTTTTACATTAAGTTATTTATCATTGCAAATTTATATCTAGTTGTTTAAGTTCCATAGCCTACACACAACTTGATTTCCAAGATAGTAAAAGTCAAGAAAATCAAGAAAACACATCCACCCCCTCTGTGTTGCACTTCATACCTAAAAATTGATATCAGAGCAAAATATGAAAGTAAACAGATCATATCTTGGAAGTATGAGTGCATAGAAACTTAGCAGTATCAAGATTTCTGTCTTTGACAAAGTGAACTTTACTCTATGAAAGAAGAAAAGGATTTTGTTCATCAGGATGGCTCATCCACTATATCTTGAAATTCTCAACCATGTTCCCTTCATTCCTATAGTGAGGGTACCTAAAGCAACTGAATATGATATGGTCATTCATGTTCATTATGCTCCTAAAGATCCATCTACATACACTGCACCAGAAAAGGAGAAATTTTCACTTGACAGTTGCTTGCAACTCATTCTGATTGAATCTCTTGATAATATCATGTACAACAATATTATCAACTGTGAGTCAGCCAAATAGATATAGGAAAAGATAGAGATTCTGTGTGGAGGTAATGGGGAAGTGAGGTCAAACCAAAAAAGAATTTTAATCCCACAATATGAGGGTTTCATGGCTAAACCTAAAGAAGGCATTGTTGAGGTTTTTGAAAGGTTCGACAAATTGATAAATGACTTGCAGCTCCATGACAAGTTCTATGAAGCTGAGGAGGTCAATCTAAAATTTTTGCTTACTCTTCCTGACCATTTAGAACAAAAAATCTCTGCAATAAGAGAAGGGAGAGATCTATGGAGAATAACTTTGGAGGTTTATATGGTATTCTTAAAACCTATGAGCTGGAGATGATACAGAGAAAATTATTAAATTTGAGTCAAGGACATGTTGTGGATGTGTCAAGTACCTTGATAACTAATGATCAGAAAATAACTGAAGATGAAACTGAATCTCAAACTCAAGTTATACAACCTGTTGATCAGAAGAACAAGGAACCTCAAAAGCAAGTCATTCTGGAGTTGGAAGATGATGAGTATTACAATCTTGATGAGTTAGATGAAATGGACCAGTCTATGGCCTACCTGGCAAGGAAGTTTTTAAACATAAGAGTCAAAAAGCTCAGGTACTTCAAGGGTAAAGGTCAAACATCCTACAACAACAACTGAAAGGGAAAAACTCAGATAAATGCAACTGGAAAAGGTGGCTATAAATCAGGATATCTGGATAGATCTAAGATTAGATGCTATAACTATGATGAGTTTGGTCACTTTACCACAATATCCAAAGAAGGTGAAGAAAGATAAGGCATACTTGGAGCTTGAGGCTAAGTATGAAGCACTTCTGAAGAAGCAATAATGAAAAGCTTATATCGTTGAGAGAAAGATCTGGGATGACACAGATGATTAAGATGATGGTGAAGAATATGAAAACTATGCTCTCATGGCCTTGGAGGAAGGAGAATCATCTGCATCAAAATTTGAGGTACCTATCCTAACAACCATTGACTTGAATGTTCCACAATATCAGGAAACTGTTGGAAAGATGACTGCAGAATTGTTTCACATTCACACAAGCATGGTGGCTGCTACTGAGGATATGAATAGACTATCCAAACTCTACAATTTAGTCTCACTTGGGTATCCCACAAAATAGCATCTATCTAATTTTGGTACAAACCTGTCAGAGGCTAAACATTTTACAAAAGCTTCACGTCCCCTAAATTTTCATAAATGACATGCTATGACGTTTCTCAGTTCATATCTCATATGAAGTCTTTTGAACCGCTTTAGTCGAAACTCAGTTAAGTGTATATGCAGCCGTTTTTAAAGCATAACCCCGGAAACTGATTAGAAGATCCTCTTGACTCATCATCGATCACATTATGTCGAACAAGTTACAATTTCTCCTCTCAAAATCTCTATTCCATTGAGGTGTTCTAGAAGGAGTAAGTTGTGATACAATATCACACGCCATCAAGAAACTCTTGAATTTGAGGCTTGAGTATTCTCCTCCACGATCTATTCGTAAAACTTTTATACTTTCCCATGTTTGATTTTTTACTTCGGCCTTATATTCTCTGAACATTTTAAAAGAATTGTATTTGTTCTTTATAAGATATACATATCCATATCTACTGAGGTCATCATTAAATGTTATGAAGTAGTATAAGCCACCCATTACCATCATACGCATCGGAACACATACATCACTATGTATTAGTCCTAATCGTTCAGTGGCCCTTTCATCTTATCAGGTAAAAAGGCTTTAGTCATTTTCCCAATGAGACAAGTTTCATGTTACGTGCTGATTTTCAATGATTAGGAGGAGCTCAGCATCTGACTGTGTTTAGATGTCATAAGTATTTAATGTGTCATCAGGATTTGATGCATCATCAGTATCTGCAGAACATCAACATCTGAAGGCAGTCTGTTGAGAAGATTGATTATGTTCCTTATCTTGAGGGATGGATATCTGTTATGTTCTGAGTGATAGGACTTTGAATATTCATTTAAAGATATGTATCATTTTCTGTTAGTAATTGATAATGCATATCTTTGACTGATTTGTAGCAACTGTGTATTATATAAACACGGTTTAGGTCATCACATAGTGATAAACTTGAGCATTGTACGACCTAGCAGCTCTCAAGAACATCAGTATTTCTTGAAAGTTTTCTTGAGAGAGTTTGTAACAGTTTTTATCAGAAATATAAAGATATGTTATATTTTTATACTTGTTCGAAACATTTATACAATTATATCCAACCCCCCTTAAACAATTGTACTACTACTAGGTAACAATTGGTATTAGAGCAAACTGATAAATTTACAATCAGAAGCGATCTAAACATGTCTCTGAACAAGTATGAAAGTATTAAAATCCCCATTCTGAAAAGGTTGAATATCCTACATGGAAGGTGAAGATGCTTATGCACCTGGAGGCTACAGATCTAGACTACCTCGACATAATCAATGATGGACCCTACATGCCAACAAAACTGGTGCCTGCAACTCCTACTGTTGCTGAACACTATCAGTTGAAGGAAAAGAGTGAGTGGACACCAGAAGAGAAAGTTGTTGTGCTGAAGGATGCAAAGGTAAGAAATATTTTGCATAACAGTCTTGATTTTGTGATGTCAAACAGGGTTATAGCCTAAAAGACTGCCAAGGAGATCTGGGATGCTCTTGAAATTCAATGTCAAGGAACCATGGCCATCAAGAAGAACAGAAGGGCTATTCTAATTCAAGAATATGAACATTTTGAGGCCAAACCTGATGAAAGTCTCGCCGACATCTATGACAGGTTTCTCACCCTGCTCAACAATCTATCCTTGGTGGGAAAAGGTGTATGATTGATAAGTGGCATTTTATACCACTTAGAGCGTCTTAAAATGGCTTAAATTGGTGTCTTGAAATCAAGTATTTTGTGTATTTGATGCGTTTTTCTAGTGTTTATGCATTTCAGGGTATTAGTTGCATTTCGGGGGAGGAATCATCAAGAATAAGCCTTGGCATGTGTTCACCATTGCGAGAGGAAAGAAACGGGCAGATTACGGCGAAGAAACGGAGCAAAATCAGATTTTTTCCAGTAGAGGTCTGAGCGCCCGCTCAGCATTTCTGAGCGGCCGCGCAGCAAGCTGAGCACCCGCTCAGCTATGCTGAGCGGCCGCGCAGGGTCGGGGAAAAAAATATATTATTTCAGGACTTCTACTTCTGTTTGGTTTCTACTTCTATGTAATCTGAGTTTTATGGGACTATTATATAAGTAGATTTGAGACGTTTTCACAAAGGTGGATTGAAGAAGATCGTGTTTTTACGCAAGGAGCGAAGGAGATAAGGAAGAAGACCGATTTAGCACACCGCAACGAAGAGGAAGCATATTTTCTTGTGATTCTTGTTTCGTTGTAACGTTGGATGCTAGTTTTCTTACTTTGAACTTATTTACTCTTGTGACATACTTTGTTTTAATATAATTAGTTTAGTTATTATTTTCTTGTGTTTGTTTATCATGATTTCATATGAACCCATGATGACGATAAGTGCTATTATGGGCTAATCGTGATCATGGGGTTGCAACGGATTTATTATGGAACTCTTTAGTAATTGTTTGATACTTTAGTGTGTGATGATTGTATGATATCTAGTATTGGTTGTGCGTATCCGTCTTATGTGCGTCGCGAACATATAAGATAGGGTGTTAATCTCTTGTGAAGCGACGGTGGATCTTGAGATTTAGAACTTGCCATGCTAGCATAGGTTCATGTACGTTGTGCATGATTAGTGGGTAACTCTAACAGTTTTATTTGCCTATGTAATCAAAAGGAATAACTTGTGCTTAAATCGTTGTGTTGTCAATTTCTGTAGACATATAGGAACTCAACATAATTGATGACTATTCAACTTCTATCTTAATTGTGGATGCTTGGTAGAATGGTATTAGTACAATGAAAGTTGGCTTTTATCAGTTTTGTGTTATTCGATTAATATCATCACTGTCACATGCTAAAGGTAATAACAATGACTATTGAAGGAAGTAGTAATGAAGTTGTGATCTCATGAGTGTTTTATTATTGATAATTTGAAGTGTTAAGTAAGTGATTAATTAAGCAGTTAATTGTAGTTAATATTTAATCAACAATCTTAAGTGTTAGTGTCTTAACATTGAGAAGTAATCATACATTGGTGAGTGAGTTTAATTAGACAATAATTTAGTGTGAGTCTCTATGGGAATGAACTAGAAAGTATTCTATATTACTTGCGAACGCGTATACTTGCGTGAATATTAGCGCGTGTTTTCGCCCTAACAAGTTTTTGGCGCCACTGCCGGGGACTCGGCGTATTTGTTTAGTTTATGTACTTACCATCATTGGTCATTAGGACTCAGTGATTAGGACGTAGTAGTTAATTATTATTTCCGGTTGTGTTTCAGGTACTTTAGCAAGCGTTTATGCAAACTCGTTCTCGTGCTCGCAAGAGGACTTTAGATACAGCTGAGGAGACAGACGAAGTTCTTGATATTCCGGAGAAGTTAGATTTTGAGGATTCGGATTCAGGAACTGAGCGGAAAGAACCAGTAAACATGGGAGATCGTATTGTTCAAGCTGATCCAGCTCTTATGGATTTTTCTCGGCCTAAAATTGATGACATTCAGTCACGCATCCTTCATCCGGCTATTCAAGCTAACACCTTTGAAATCAAGCCGGGCACTATTCAGATGGTGCAGAATTCTGTTTCTTTTGGAGGAGCGGTAACTGAAGACCCCAACATGCACATAAGGAATTTTGTCGAGATCTGCAGCACTTTTAAGTATAATGGCGTGACTGATGAGGCTATCAAGTTGAGGCTTTTCCCATTCTCACTGAGGGACAAGGCTAAAGACTGGTTACATTCTGAACCAGCTGGGTCCATCACTACGTGGCAAGATCTTGCGCAAAAGTTTCTGGTGAAGTTTTATCCGATGGCAAAGACTGCTGCTATGAGGAGTGCTCTTACTCAGTTTGCGCAGCAACCTACAGAATCTATGTGCGAGGCTTGGGAACGCTACAAGGAAATGTTGAGAAAATGTCCACATCATGGAATGCCGGATTGGATGGTGATCACGGGTTTCTATAATGGTTTGGGGGCCCAATCTCGGCCCATGCTCGATGCAGCAGCTGGAGGCGCCTTATGGGCTAAAAGCTATACTGAGGCGTATAATCTTATAGAGACGATGGCTGCAAATGAGCATCAATACCCAACTCAGAGGATGACGTCAGGCAAGGTAGCAGGTATTCTGGAAGTTGATGCAGCCACCGCTATTGCAGCCCAGCTCCAAGCGCTATCAATGAAGGTTGATTCTCTGGCTACATATGGAGTTAATCAAATAGCTATGGTTTGTGAGCTTTGTACAGGTTCTCATGCTACGGATCAGTGTTCTCTTGTCAACGAATATATTCAGTATGTGAATAATTATCAGCGACAATAGCAGCCTGTGCCAGCGACCTATCATCCTAACAACAGAAATCATCCAAATTTCAGCTGGGGGAATAATCAGAATGCTATTCAGCCACCATATCAGCAAGGAGTGAGTAAACAGTTTAACCCACCTGGATTCCAGCAACCACAGCAGTATGCTACAAGGCAATCATATCCTCAACAGGGAAGTACAGCTGCACCTACTAGTGCTGATTTTGAAGAACTTAAGCTGTTATGCAAGAGTCAGGCGGTTTCTATCAAGACCTTGGAAAATCAAATCGGTCAATTAGCCAATGCAGTGCTCAATCGTCAACCTGGCACTCTTCCCAGTGACACCGAAGTACCAGGCAGGAAGGAAGCTAAAGAGCAAGTCAAGGCTATTACCTTAAGGTCTGGAAAAGTTGCTGATGCTGAAAAGGTAAAAGAAGGAGAAGCTGAAATTAGAGATGAAGAATCTAAGCAAAAGGAGAAAGCGGCGGAACCAAGGAAGACTACTGTTGAATACACTCTGCCTGAGGCTAATACAGGGGAGAAACAACTCTATCCTCCACCACCTTTTCCTAAGAGATTGCAGCAACAAAAGCTGGATAGACAGTTCGGGAAGTTTCTGGAGGTGTTCAAGAAACTTCACATCAATATACCTTTCGCTGAGGCTCTGGAGCAAATGCCTAGTTATGCGAAGTTTATGAAGAGTATTCTTTCAAGGAAGGTGAAACTGGATGACCTTGACACCGTTGCTCTCACGGAAGAATGCAGTGCTGTTCTGCAGCAAAAGTTACCACCAAAACTGAAAGATCCAGAAAGCTTCACCATTCCTTGCACCATTGGTAATCTGACCTTTGACAAGTGCCTTTGTGATTTGGGAGCAAGCATTAATCTGATGTCGTTGTCGATCTTTAAAAAGTTGGATCTGCCTGATCCAAAACCCACATACATGTCTCTACAATTGGCTGATCGTTCCATTACTTACCCAAGGGGCATAGTGGAGGATGTGCTCGTCAAGGTGGATAAGCTCTTCTTTCCTGCAGATTTTGTTATTCTGGATTTTGAGGAAGATAAAAAGATTCTCATAATCTTGGGAAGGCCTTTCTTGGCTACTGACCGTACCTTGATAGATGTGCAAAAAGGTGAACTTACTATACGGGTACAAGATCAGGATGTGACCTTCAACGTATTCAAGGCAATGAAATTCCCTACAGAAGATGGGGAGTGCTTAAAAGTGGATGTGATTGATTCTGCGGTTACTTCGGAACTCGATCGCATGCTAATGTCTGATGCATTGGAAAAGGCATTAGTGGGGGATTTTGATAGCGATGATGAAGATGGCAACGAGCAATTACAATATCTGAACGCTTCTCCCTGGAAGCGAAAGCTGGACATGCCGTTTGAATCTCTTGGTACTTCTGACCTCAAGAATGCTGAAGGAAAGCTCAAACCATCAATAGATGAAGCACCTACCTGGAGCTCAAGCCATTACCTGAACACTTGAGGTATGCTTTTTTAGGTGATTCATCTACGTTACCTGTTATTATTTCATCTGACCTTTCAGGTAGTGAGGAAGACAAGCTCTTAAGGATTTTGAGAGAATTTAAATCGGCTATTGGATGGACCATAGCAGACATCAAGGGGATAAGTCCTTCATATTGTATGCATAAAATTCTGCTAGAGGAAGGTAGTAAGCCAACTGTGGAATAGCAGCGAAGACTGAATCCCATCATGAAGGAGGTGGTGAAGAAAGAAATTCTGAAATGGCTGGATGCAGGCATCATTTATCCTATTTCTGACAGCTCGTGGGTGAGCCCCGTACAATGTGTACCTAAGAAAGGAGGTATCACTGTGGTCGCAAATGAAAAGAATGAGCTCATCCCCACTCGAACAGTTACAGGATGGAGAGTATGCATGGATTATAGAAAATTGAACAAAGCCACAAGGAAGGATCACTTCCCTCTTCCATTTATTGATCAGATGCTTGACAGGTTGGTGGGTCATGAGTATTTTTGTCTTCTGGATGGTTATTCAGGGTATAATCAGATTTGTATTGCACCAGAGGATCAGGAAAAGACTACCTTCACCTGTCCATTTGGCACGTTTGCTTTTCGCAGAGTTTTGTTTGGGTTATGTGGTGCCCCGGCCACTTTTCAGAGATGTATGATGGCTATATTCTCTGACATGATTGGAAATAATGTCGAAGTGTTCATGGATGACTTCTCCGTCTTTGGACATTCATATGATGAATGTTTGAATAATCTACGCGCTATACTCAAAAGATGCGTGGAAACTAATTTGGTGCTCAATTGGGAGAAATGTCATTTTATGGTGCGTGAAGGCATTATTCTTGGGCATAAGGTCTCTAGCAAGGGTCTGGAGGTGGACAAGGCCAAGGTGGGAGTCATTGAAAATCTTCCCCCACCTAATTCTGTGAAAGGAATCCGTAGCTTTCTTGGTCATGCGGGTTTTTATCGGCGATTCATCAAGGACTTTTCAAAGATATCTAAGCCGTTGTGCAATTTGCTTGAGAAAGATGTGCTTTTCAAATTTGATGATGAATATTTGGCAGCATTCGAGACTCTCAAGAAGAGTTTGATCACTGCACCAGTTATTACAGCACCAGATTGGACAGAACCGTTTGAGATGATGTGTGATGCGAGTGATTATGCGGTATGTGCAGTTCTGGGACAGCGCAAGAAAAATCTCTTCCATGTGGTCTACTATGCGAGTAAGACTTTAAATGGGGCCCAATTGAACTACACCACTACTGAGAAGGAGCTTTTGGCTATAGTCTTTGGTTTCGAGAAATTTTGATCTTATCTACTTGGTACGAAAGTAACAGTATTCACTGATCATGCGGCTATTCGCTATCTGGTTTCCAAGAAGGATTCGAAGTCGAGACTCATTTGTTGGGTGCTTTTACTTCAGGAATTTGAGTTAGAGATCAAGGATAGAAAAGGTACTGAGAATCAAGTAGCTGACCATCTCTCTAGATTGGAGAATCCCGATTCTACTTCACAAGATAGGACGTTAATCAATGAATCTTTTTCGGATGAGCAGTTGTTCGCAGTTCAGGAGGAAGAACCATGGTTTGCAGATATTGTAAACTATCTCGTCAGCAATGTAATGCCTCCTAATTTGACATCCGCTCAAAAGAAGAAGTTTCTGCATGAGGTGAAGTGGTATATGTGGGATGAACCATATTTGTTTAGACAGGGAGCTGACCAGATCATCAGGAGATGTACTCGTTCTATGAGACGGAGGGGATATTACGAGACTGCCATTCCACGGTTTATGGTGGACACTATGGTGGTGAGAAGACGGCAGCTCGTATTCTGCAAGCAGGTTTTTTTTGGCCTACTTTGTTCAAGGATGCTCATCAGTTTGTTTTAAGGTGTGATCGTTGCCAAAGAGTGGGAAATTTGACAAGGAAGGATGAGATGCCATTAAATGTGATGCTTGAAGTCGAGGTCTTTGATGTTTGGGGAATCGATTTTATGGGGCCTTTTATCTCATCTTGCAATAATCAGTACATCTTGCTGGCAGTCGATTATGTCTCAAAATGGGTCGAAGTTAAAGCTTTACCGACAAATGATGTAAAGGCAGTGCTAAATTTTCTTCATAAGCAAATTTTCACAAGGTTTGGAACACCTCGGGTAATCATAAGTGATGAAGTATCGCATTTCTGCAACCGTAAGTTCACTTCTATGATGCAGCGTTATAATGTGAATCATCGAGTAGCTACTGCCTATCATCCGCAAACAAATGGTCAAGCGGAAGTGTCTAACTGAGAGATAAAGCGCATTCTAGAGAAGGTTGTTTGTCCGTCAAGGAAGGATTGGTCATTAAAGCTCGATGAAGCTGTTTGGGCTTACAGAACAGCATACAAAACTCCACTTGGTATGTCCCCGTTTCAGTTGGTGTACGGTAAGGGATGTCATCTACCTGCGGAGCTTGAGCATAAGGCCTACTGGGCATTGAAAAAGTTGAACCTGGATTTAGATGCAGCTGGTAAGAAAAGAATGCTTCAGCTTAATGAACTTGATGAATTTCGACTTCAAGCGTATGAGAACAACAAAATGTATAAGGAAAAGGTGAAGAGGTGGCACGATAGGAAGCTACATCCTAAGTTATTTGTGCCGGGGCAACAAGTTCTCTCATTCAACTCTTGACTCTGACTTTTTCCAAGGGAAGTTGAAATCGAGGTGGTCTGGGCCTTTTATTGTCAAAACTGTGTTTCCACATGGAGCGGTGGAAATTTTTTAGAATGATCCGGACCAAGCATTCAAGGTTAACGGTCAGCGTTTGAAGCACTACTATGGGGACATGGCAAACCGAGAAGTGGTTAGTGCCATTTTGTTGACTACTTGAGAAGGGTATGAAACGTCAAGCTAATGACGAAAAAGAAGCGTTGTGTGGGAGGCAACCCATGAATTGTTGTTACAGGAACCCTTAGAAGTTAATAACCTATCCAAAAACACAAAAAAATCAGAAAACAGGGGCTAAAAAAAATCCAGTGACCCCCTGAGCGCCCGCTCAGCATTGCTGAGCGACCGCGCAGCAAGCTGAGCGCCCACTCAGCTTTGCTGAGCGACCGCTCAGGGGTCGAGTACCAGAAGTTTTTTACAGTTCAGAAAAAAAAACACAAAAACCCATCATAGCTCATGAACCCACGAATTCTTTTCCCATTACCCCATGATTTTATCCCTCAGCCCCATTCCTAATCTAATTTAACCTACTCCACACCCTATATATACATACACCTATCCTACATATCCCCCACAAACTTCCTGCACTTAAACTCTCTCCCAAGCACCAAAACTCAGTTCTTACACACTTTTATTCACGAATCAATGGCACCCAAGAGAGCACGCACTATTGACAGCAGCATCACAGTTCCTATTGCTGATTCATCGAGGAGTACTGCTGCAAGGCCTTAGTTAACTGACAGAGCTGCGGAGGAGGAGTACACTAGGCTTTTGGGGAAGCCGATTCTGAAGGAGAGAGGGTTTTTGCATCGGGGAGGGATGGTGAGTTGGTGCCCATGATTGCAGAGAAGGGGTGGATAGCTTTTTGTGAGTCACCCGAAGTAGTGTCGATGAGTGTGGTTCGTGAGTTCTACGTGAACGCAAAGGCCGAAAAGAATGGGTTTTCTGTGGTCTGAGGGCTGACAGTTGATTATCACCCTGCGGCGATTCGCCGTGTGATTGGACAGCGAGAGAGGAAACCCGAGGAGGAAAACTGGAATGAGAAGACTGCTGAGGATTTTGACTTGGATTTGATTTGTGCGACTCTCTGTCGACCGGGCAGAGTTTGGACCTTCAGGACCGGCACTAATGAGTATCGTCACTTTCCGGCGATCGCCATGAACAGGTATGCCCGTGCATGGAATGCATTTATTTGTGCTAATATTTTGCCTTCTTCGCATGCACACGAGGTCACAGTTGAGAGAGCACAGTTGTTGTGGGGAATTCTGAATGAGGAGTACTATGTGGACCTTGGTGAGTTTATCTACCAAGGAATTCTGAAGTTTTTGAGGGGAGCGAAGCATATGAACATCCCTTATGTATCCACGGTTACGAAGCTATGCCGAGCAGTGGGAGTGAACTGGCCGGCTCATGAGTAGTTGCAGTTGCCGGCAGCTCCGATTGATTCTGGGACGCTGAATGGGATGCAGGAGTGGACCAGTGGTGAGCCTGAGGAGCATGGGATGGGTTATCATCTTCCCGGAGGGCGTCCAGCACGAGGTGCTACTGTGGCTAGGCCAAGGCGTGATGAGGCTGGTTCTTCGAGAGCTCGGGAGGGTGCTGGGTTGGCTAATGCTCAGTATAGGAGGCTTTCACGGCGGATGGATGCCGTGTATGAGACGCAGAGCAGGTTTTCTCAGGAGCTCACCCTTGCGTTAGGGACTGCTTTTCGGGGCCTTGAAGCTGATATCCAGTGGCCAGTTTTTGGTGAGGACTCTGCATACCCGCCGCCTGATACTCCACCCACTGAGGGTGATGATGATGATGACTCCGAGTAGGTATACCCTGTGTTCCTTTCTACTACCTTCACTGAGGACAGTGAAGATTTTAAGTTTGGGGGTGGTAGTTAAGGAATATTGTGTGTGTGTCATATAGCTGCATATTCATGATAGCTTAGTTCATATAGTTGTATAATTTAGGCCATATAGTTTTTTTTATATATATAGCTTTTATTGTTTATCATGTCACGTAGCTCATGCATTTGCCATGATCCCTTTTGCAATGATTGATCGACTGAATTGTGATATTGATGCGAGTGTAGTGATAGCATTAAAGTGATATTAAGTCGTGTAGGTTGATATGCATGCTAGAAACACTTGTAATTCCACTAAGTCTTAGAGAATGCGTAAGGGCTAGATTGTTGTTATGATTTGGTTATTTTCGAGGTCAATCTATTTATTATACTTAGAATTCGATAATAGGTTCTTAGTGATAAAGGCATGAAAAAGAAAAAAAATTTGGAGAAAGAAAAATGGAATTTGTTGCTAGTTATGGCTAGGCGTCAAATGGCTAGTAGCCGGCTCGCATATGGTGCGAGTAGTCTAGGGTTGAGCAAGATGGAGCGAAACGCACTTGCTCAGAAGTTATAAAAAAAAAAAAATTAGTTTATGCATAATTGATCAAGAGTGGGCTCTTTGGTATTCGAGTTATTAAGTTCTTAGGGGACTTTGTGCCTAGTGACCTAAGGCTTTTAGAGTCTGGGATCCGCTAACCTAACGCTCGCTACATGGATATCATTGTATAAGTCTTGTGTGGACCTCACTCATTGCACGGTCAAATAAGCATTTGTGTTGTGAATAAAAAGCACGATTCCGTAATAAGCTCCAGAATTCTTGTAGTATTGTATATCACTTTGTGCCTAGAATTTTTATTCTTTGTATAATCATGTGATTGCCTTGAGGATAGTCGAGTCATAATAATTGGTCTAGTTCCGAAGCATATCTGTTAAGCATTTGCACACACCACGTTTCTGGCTGTATGTCCGTTTACATTAGTTTATTGATCTTTAGTTGTCTAACTGCATTTTTTGAGATGTTGCAATTTGGTTGGTTAATTGTAGTAAGGGGGATCGCAGCATTTTCATATAGATTGCATTCATGCATGTTTTATATTTGTTTTTGAGTCTGTGACGCTTGAGGACAAGCATCGATTTAAGTTTGGGGGTGTGATAAGTGGCATTTTATACCACTTAGAGCGTCTTAAAATGGCTTAAATTGGTGTCTTGAAATCAAGTATTTTGTGTATTTGATGCGTTTTTCTAGTGTTTATGCATTTCAGGGTATTAGTTGCATTTCGGGGGAGGAATCATCAAGAATAAGCCTTGGCATGTGTTCACCATTGCGAGAGGAAAGAAACGGGCAGATTACGGCGAAGAAACGGAGCAAAATCATATTTTTTTCCAGTAGAGGTCTGAGCGCCCGCTCAGCATTGCTGAGTGGCCGCGCAGCAAGCTGAGTGCCCGCTCAGCTATGCTGAGCGGCCGCGAAGGGTCTGGGAAAAAAATATATTATTTCAGGACTTCTACTTTTGTTTGGTTTCCACTTCTATGTAATCTGAGTTTTATGGGACTATTATATAAGTAGATTTGAGACGTTTTCACAAAGGTGGATTGAAGAAGATCGTGTTTTTACGCAAGGAGCGAAGGAGATAAGGAAGAAGACCGATTTAGCACACCGCAACGAAAAGGAAGCATATTTTCTTGTGATTCTTGTTTCGTTGTAACGTTGGATGCTAGTTTTCTTACTTTGAACTTATTTACTCTTGTGACGTACTCTGTTTTAATATAATTAGTTTAGTTATTATTTTCTTGTGTTTGTTTATCATGATTTCATATGAACCCATGATGACGATAAGTGCTATTATGGGCTAATCGTGATCATGGGGTTGCAACGTATTTATTATGGAACTCTTTAGTAATTGTTTGATACTTTAGTGTGTGATGATTGTATGATATCTAGTATTGGTTGTGCGTATTCGTCTTATATGCATCGCGAACATATAAGATAGGGTGTTAATCTCTTGTGAAGCGACGGTGGATCTTGAGATTTAGAACTTGCCATGCTAGCATAGGTTCATGTACGTTGTGCATGATTAGTGGGTAACTCTAACAGTTTTATTTGCCCTATGTAATCAAAAGGAATAACTTGTGCTTAAATCGTTGTGTTGTCAATTTCTGTAGACATATAGGAACTCAACATAATTGATGACTATTCAACTTCTATCTTAATTGTGGATGCTTGGTAGAATGGTATTAGTACAATGAAAGTTGGCTTTTATCAGTTTTGTGTTATTCGATTAATATCATCACTGTCACATGCTAAAGGTAATAACAATGACTATTGAAGGAAGTAGTAATGAAGTTGTGATCTCATGAGTGTTTTATTATTGATAATTTGAAGTGTTAAGTAAGTGATTAATTAAGCAGTTAATTGTAGTTAATATTTAATCAACAATCTTAAGTGTTAGTGTCTTAACATTGAGAAGTAATCATACATTGGTGAGTGAGTTTAATTAGACAATAATTTAGTCTGAGTCTCTGTGGGAACGAACTAGAAAGTATTCTATATTACTTGTGAACGCGTATACTTGCGTGAATATTAGCGCGTGTTTTTGCCCTAACAATGATCGGGAGGATTCAAACACTAAGTTGCTGAGAGCCTTGAATAAGGAATGGGAGACTCAGACTTCAATCATACGACATCAATATGATTTGGAAATAATCACCCTGGATGAAGTCTATGGCATACTAAGAACTCATGATTTGGAAGTTCAGCAAAGGAAAGAGAGGAAAAGCAACAAGGGAAAATCGGTTGCTTTGAAAGTGAATGCTACAGCTTTAAACGAAAGGTTTGTTGAAGCTGCAAGGAAAAAGAACAATCTGCCAGAATCAGATCCTGATGATTCATCATCAAATCCTGATGATGATACCGATTCTGAAACTGATGAGAACGTGACAGATTCTGATGTCATGTAAATGGCTGCATTGCTATTAAGGGCTTCAAGAGGATCCAATTCAGGAAGTCTCGGAAGAAAAGAAGATTCAGGAAGAAGTTCACTGGAGGGGAAAGGAAGTCGTCTGGAAGAAGAGAAGAAAAGGACTCTAAAGCTGGAAAAGTCGACAGTTGAAAATCAAGTGCTACAGTTGTGATGAACCTGGTCACTTTGCTACAAAGTGCAAAAAGACAAAGCATGACAAAGGGAAGAACAAAGTATTGATTACATCAAGCAAGGATTGGATGGACTCCACTGATTCTGAAAATGAAGAAACATGCTATGCACCGATGGCTAGCTTTGATGCTCCTGCTTCCTCCGATTCTAAGGTATTAACTTCTTTCTTCTCTTTTGATACTGAAGATATATCTGAACTGAAATCTATTCTTAAGTCTCTCCATGGAAATTTTAAAAATAAGATTCTAGAGAACAATAGACTGATAACTGAAAATAAAATCTTAAAATCTAGGAATGATCAGTTGGTGTCTGACTTAGTAAATCAGATTGAAATTCAGAAAGAATGTGGGAATGATAAACATACAGCAAAGATACTAGAAGCTAAGTATAGTATGTTGGAGAATGAATTAGAAAATGAGAGGAAAACCCTTAAAGCCTGGACTATTTCAGGCAAAAAGGTTCATGAGATGATCTCTAAAAAAACTGGAAAGAATGTCTTGGTTATGTAGATGGAGTTAAGGATGTTGACATTGAAAACTACCCTTACCCTTAAGACTCCTGTTAAGTTTATCTCTTTAGAAGTTGATGAACCGAAATCTATCTTTGAAAAGGGTTCAACATCAGCATCCCAAGAAAAGTCAGTAAGTGATAAATCTCAAAGAAAGGAAAACAAGGAAACCATTAAGACTGTTAAGAAAGAAAAAAACATAGGACTTTTTTCTAAAAGATAATTGAAAAAGAAATTATTTGAGGTTACTAACAAACCTCAAGTTAAAAGTCCTAAAAGAAATAGGAATTGTAAGCAAGGTATTTCTAAGGATTATAATTATAAGTTTGTTCCCAATGCTCCTAGAAAAACTTTTTTTAACTGTGGTAATACTATTCATCTTGCTATTGATTGCAGGAGGAATAAGAAAATGAAAACTGTTATTTCTGAGTCTGATGTTAGGGGTAGATCAGTATTTTATAAACCACTCAATCCTTGTTTTCATTGTGGTAGTAGTTGGCATTCAATTTACACTTGTAGTTCCTATCATAAGCTGTATCAAAACTATTATGAACCTTTTCCTAAATTCAATAAAACTGTTTTTGTGCTCAATTCTTCTAGTTCTACTAAATCTACTTCTGATAAGACAAATCCTGACAAGGGAAAAACTGTCAGAATTGATCCTGAATCACAAAGACTTAAGTTGTCCAAAAAGAGGGCCCAACAAGTGTGGGTCCTTAAAAATCCTTCTAATTAATCACTCCTCTGACAGCAGGTTAACAGGAAAAATACTCTGATCTTGGATAGCGGATGTTCAGGATATATGATTGGAAATAAATCCCTGCTGTCAGAATTTGAGAAGAAGGCTGGCCCAGATGTATCTTATGGAGATGGAAATATAGGACACACTTTGGGATATGGCAACTTGATAATTGGAAAGGTAGTAATAGAGAATGTAGCTCTGGTGGAAGGACTGAAGCATAATCTTCTAAGAATCAGTCAAATCACTGACAGAGGTTATCATGTGGTGTTCTATGACTCTCACTGTGAAGTTGTTCATAACAAGTCAAAGAAAATTGTCTTAATGGGATACAGACATGGCAATATGTATGAAGCAAGACTACATGAAAGTCTTGAGCAAGAAGCTACTTGCCTTATCTCAAAGGCATCAGTAGATGAGAGCTGGAATTGGCACAAGAAGCTCTCACATCTCAACTTCAATTCAATCAATGAACTTTCCAAGAAGGAGCTAGTAAGAGGATTACCAAATATGCTATACTCATCTGATGGTCTTTGTGATGCTTGTCAAAAGTCTAAGCAAAGAAGAGTATCTTTCAAAAGTAAAATAGAATTATCTATCACTGAGCCATATCATATGTTACACTTGATCTCTTTGGACCAGTAAACATAATGTCTATCAACAAGAAAAGGTACACACTTGTAATTGTTGATGATTTCACTAGATATACTTGGGTTTATTTTCTACACAAGAAGGATGAAACTCCAGAAATTCTTCTGGATCATATAAGGCAAATTGAGAATGGATCCACCTTCAAAGTGAAAATACTGAGAAGTGATAATGGCACTGAGTTCAAGAACTCAAAAATGGAGGAAGTCTGCAAGTACAAAGGCATACAACAATAATTCTCAGCTCCTGGCACACCCCAACAAAATGGTGTTGTTGAGAGAAAGCATAGAACCCTGATTGAAGCTGGCAGGACTCTGCTGGAAGAAGCAAAACTACCCACTTACTTCTGGGCTGAAGCAGTAAACACAGCCCGTTATACTCAAAATATTACACTAATAAACAGACATGGTGTTACTCCTTATCAGATGCTGAAAGAAAATAAGCGCAGCCTCAAACATCTTCATGTGTTTGGATGTAAGTGCTTTGTTCTGAGAACTCATACTGATCAGCTAGGAAAATTTGAATCAAAAGCTGATGAAGGAATCTTTGTTGGTTACTCATCATCAAGAGCATACAGGGTTTTCAATATGAGAACAAATACTGTAGTTATCTCCATAAATGTATCTTTTGATGATAAGAAGATTCCTGGTTTTGAAGAAGACTCTTATGAAAGTCTAATCTTTGCAAATAAAAATGCACTGTTGGAATCTGCATCAAACTCTAATGAACTGTCAATTACTGATGATCCAAATCCTGATACTCCTTCAGATTCTGAAGATGATCATTATACTAATGAACCTGCACATGTTGAGGGGGAGGAACAACAAGGTTCAACTAATAGTAGTAACACTGAAGAATCAACTTAAGGTTCTTCTCAATCTGGTCATTCAGAATCCAATGTTGATTCAATATCAGATGGACATGAGTCGAGTCCCAAAACTTCATCAGGAGATAACAACACTGGTTCAGGGGGAGCCTCAAATGCATTTGATGAGGCATATAATTCAGGGGGAGCATCTTGCTCCAGAAGGATATTTCCTAGTGCCATAAAATGGACTAAAGATCATACTCCTGATTTGATCATTGGAAATCCTGATGAAGGTGTAAAGACAAGGAGTGCAACTCAAAATGAATATTTGTATCGCAATCTACTTTCAAAAGAAGAGCCAAAGAAAGTAGAAGATGCACTTAAGGATGTAGATTGGGTCATAGCTATGCGAGAAGAGTTGAATGAGTTCGAAAGAAATGAAGTTTGGAAACTGGTGCCTAGACCTAAAAACAGGTCAAATGTAGGCACAAAGTGGGTCTTCAGAAATAAGACTGATTCTGATGGAACCATTATCAGAAACAAGGCAAGATTGGTGGCTAAAGGATATTCACAACAAAAAGGCATTGACTATGATGAAACATTTTCTCATGTTGCTAGGCTGGAAGCAATCAGAATTTTCTTGGTATATGCTGCATACAAGAAATTTAATGTCTTTCAGATGGATGTCAAGAGTGCATTTCTCAATGGAGAACTTGAAGAGGAACTCTATGTTGAACAGCCACCAGGTTTTGTGGATCCTAAACATCCTAATTATGTTTATAGACTTGATAAAGCACTCTATGGACTAAAGCAAGCACCTATGGCATGATATGAGACCCTTGCTCAATTTCTGCTTGAAAGTGGATTCAAAAGAGGTACAATAGATAAAACTTTATTTTATCTGAATCAAGGTAAAGATCTGCTTTTAGTTCAAATTTATGTGGATGATATCATTTTTGGATCAACTAATCAAAAACTGTGTGATAAGTTTTCAAAGTTGATGCAATCAAGATATCAAATGAGCATGATGGGAGAGATGAGTTACTTCTTGGGATTGCAAATTAAATATACTGATAATGGTATCTACCTTAATCAGTCAAAGTACACAAAGAATCTGTTAAAAAGGTTTAATATGCAAGAAAGTGCAACTACAACTCCTCATATGGCAACTGCTACAAAGCTTGATCCTCATGAAGGTACAGCAGTTGATGTCACAAACTACAGAGCTATGATTGGTTCTCTTTTGTACCTAACGGCTAGTAATCCAGACATTATGTTTTCCACCTGTTTGTGTGCAAGATTTCAGGAAAATCCTAGGGAGTCACATCTTATTGCAGTGAAGAGAATCTTCAGATACCTCAAGGGTACTGTATCACTTGGTCTCTGGTATGCAAGGGAAGCTGATTTTGGATTATGTGGATATTCGGACGCTGACTATTCTGGCTGCAAGATAGACAGGAAGAGTACATCTGGGAGTTGTCAGTTTTTGAGAGGCAGATTAGTCTCATGGTTCAGTAAGAAGCAGAAATCCATTTCTACTTCAAATGTTGAGGCTGAATATATTACAGCTAGGAGTTGTTGTGCTCAGTTGTTATGGATGAGAAATCAGCTCATGGACTAAGGATTATCATTTTCTAAAATTCTTATTTATTGTGATAATCAAAGTGCTATTGCTATGACAGGAAACCCAGTACAACACTCTCTTACTAAACATATCGGCATCAGATATCACTTTATTAGAGAGCATGTCATGGAAGGAACGATTGAGCTTCATTTTGTTCCTACTGATCAGCAGCTGGCTGATATCTTTACGAAGCCATTACCTGAAGCAAAATTTACAAAGCTTGTCAATGAACTTGGTATGGTTAGTTGGGACAGATAATTTATTTTAAATTTATATTTGATCAAGTCCTGATGTATATTGATCAAATCCTGATATGTCCTAAATGTTGTTCAAGATATTAAGCTGAGAATTTTTTATGTATTTTTTTATATGCATGATAAATTAAGTGAATTTATTTGCTAAATGTGCATGTATGAATATATATATCATAGTCATCATTACAAATCAGTCTAGGGAAACACGCTTTAATAAGATATTTTTTGGTTAAATCATTAAGTTAACTCTGCACTTAATAATTAATCAGACCCCTGGTCTTTTGATATTCCCTCTCTCTCTCTCTCTCGGTTATTTAAACCATCACTCATCATCCATTCCAATCATCTCTTCCTAAACATAAAAAGCTCTGTTCACTTTCATTTCTCATATCTCTTTCTTCTCAAATAATGGTGCACTTCAGCTGGTTCTACAACCATTTCACTAATATTGTAACAATTTTTCATAATGGATTGCAAACTCAAAATCACATCAACGCCATTTCAAACGACATCTGGAGTCAACTTCCAGAAATCATAAAAAATGACCTTCTGAGATTCCAAATAGATCTTTACCTCTACACTCTTCAACAGCAAGAGAGGATCATTCGTCTTGCTGTCATCTCTGTTGAAAGCAGGAAGAAGCCCTGAACATCCTCTGGTTGTTTCTCTTAACCATCAACTTTGTCAGGCTTTTTTGACTAAGGCTATTGATGTTCTTCTCTACTAGACTAGGATTTTCTTGTAATCACCTATGCATGTAATCAAAAATTTCATGAAATGTACTCTCTTGAACTATTAATGAAATTTTGTTTGTTTTGCTTACAAGACCTAATCTATGTTCCTTAATTGTGTATGCATGTGGTCATTCTTACTTGTAGCCTGTTAATTTTTAAATCACACAATTAACATGTATCTTTTCATGATTTTTGAGATTAAAATTGTGGTTTTCTGATAAGCTTGAGTTGTTTTGACAAATACTGATGAATTTGAATCGATAAATCCTGACATTGTCTAATCCTGACATATAAGAGGTTCCAAATATTGATGACAGGTCAGCATGTTTTAATTTAGAATATGATTGAAAAATGATTTCTGAATTTTTTAATGCTGAAAAGTGATTGTCTTCTTAATCATTGTTTAAAAGTGGATAAATTGTTGAACAAATTCACACAATAATTTATTGAAAGAGCTGTGCATCTTTCGTTGCTAATTCTGCACATTACTCCACTTTCCACTCCTATTCTTCAGTAATTACCCTCTACCAGAAGTCTAATTCACTAAGCTTCCTTCTCCGTGTGTGTTAAATACAACTAAGCTTTGCAAACTTATATTTGCACAAGAACTTCTGTGACACAAATCATCATACACACAACCTCACTATTCACATCTAACGAATCCTCAACGCCTACAAAAATCATGTCATCTTCTAAGGTTTCACCCTTCTTCAGCTAAACCACTATTATTCATGGCAACACTTTTGGAGCCAATAACTACTTGGCTCCGCTTTCATATCAGCAGTTTCCTCAATCTTTTCATGATATAAAGGATTTCTTACTCCAATGTCCAATTGGGTACGCTCTCACAAATCCTACTAAGGTATCATATAGGGCTGTAATGCAGGTATGGAACACAACTCTAGTTAATGAAACAAATATTGCTTTCTCTTTTGAATATAAGGGACGCAGGTATGAGGTTGATGCTGATGTTCTGGTTCAAGCATTGAGATTGCCTGCTTGTGATGGTGCTCCTGATAATTATGCAACTGAGCAGCTGATTGATATGCTCAGATGTCTGAGCTATAAAGGTGACATCACAACAATTAAAAATTGATGAGGACAAAATTAAAAAGAGAATGGAATTTCTTCTTTAACTGCATCAGCAGATGTTTCTTGAATAAGACAACAAATTTTGATGCTCTTCCGTCTACTTCTCTGAAAATTGGGTACTCTCTTCTCTACTCTGGTAATTTTGACTATGGTAACACCATTCTTCAATTCATAATTTCTAGGAGAACAAATACATAAGGAGTAATAGGGTATACTAGATTTCTTCAACTGATTTTTAATTTTCTATACCCTAATGCTGAATTTGCTAATGATGAATTGCTTCCTGTATTTTAAATTTCTGAGAAGGCTAATACTGATCATATTAAAAGAGATGAAAAGAATAAGTTTTCAGGACCTCCTTTCCTACCTCAGGAGGTCAGGCAATTTCTGTTGAGAAATAAACCTACTCCTTCACAAGTGCCTACAAATCCTGATGTTGGCACCTCTGTAACATTTCCTAATGTTGTGGAGCAAGACACTACCCATCTTATTTCTAACCCAAACAGTCATTCTCCTAAACAGAACTCCAATCCAGCTCCTAAATTAGCCCCCTCTGATGTCTCCCAAAAGGCATCAGTTGTACTAAAAAAAAGGCTGGTTAAGAAATCTGTTCAATCTGAACAGAGAGCTAAACAGGCCTCACTGAGTGAGAGTGAGAAGAAGGAAGAATGTTTTCCAGTCCGGAAAAGAAGGCTGATCATGCATGATGATTCTAACTCTGATGATCAGATGCCCATTGGGCCAAAGATGAAGATAAAGAAATCAACAGTTGCAATTCCTGATGACTTTGTTGACACAACTGGAACCAAGAAGCCAACTACTGATGTTAGTGCTCTGATCAAACAGTTTTCAGTGATCAAAAAAACTATTGTGCCCAAGATAGCTGACAAGAGCAAGTTGAAAAGAAAAGCTGAAGATGTGGTTAGGTACATCAGAAAGAAGAAAAAGGTTCAGTCCTTTGCTATGGATGTCAGTCCACAAGAACCTAAGTCTCAAAGGAATTTAGCAACTGAGACACATCCAGTCACACAAGAACCATCTTCTCAAAGGGAAGATGTAGACAAAGAGGCTGCATAAATCATTGTTGATTTTGCTCAAGGTGATCTTCTTGCTGACTCTGAACAACTGCTACAAGAAATATGGCTCATCAGGATGTATTGTCAAAGGTGGATACAGTTATTAATGATCTGATGTTTGAGGAGAGTACACAAGAACCTTCACCAATACTTGCTGAAGCAGCTCATATTCCTCAGGCCCCACAATAACCATCAGTTCAAAGTACTGATGCTGGCCTAGTTCATTCTCCTGACAAATCAAATCCTGATGCTATAACAAATCATGATGTTGATCAACTATCCATTCAAGCAGCTTCTACTGATGATTCCTTGCTGTTAACTAGCTTGTTAAAGTATCCTGATGCATTGTTTGTTCCTCCACTATCATCACTTTCACTTGAGGACTCACCTTCAGGTATTTCTTATTTTCCTCTATTGTTCCTCATGTTTGTATGACTATAAATAGTCTCTTGTTTGAGGTTACCTCTATTTATATGACAAGCATACTACTCCTCTCAGCCATATCTTATTTCTTTGCAAAATGTGTGATTGTGCTTTTATGTGAGACTATGTGAAAATACTATGAGAGAAAATTAAATTTTGAGTGGCAGTCTCCTGTACTGGCAAAAGGAGAGGTAGCTTTGATAAAAGAATTTTATAATGTTTCTTTACTTATAAACTTTTTTATGTGAGAAATATATTACTCTTAAAAGTAATATATTGTGTGAGAAGTGATGAGATCACTTGAAAAGAAAAGAGAGATTTAGGTGTTATCTTGTTTTATATTTCAGGATCTCATCAAGAACAGACACCTATTAATAAGGATCCTCATAAAGGCAAAGCAATTCTGCTTAGCTCTGCATATTATTCTGAGGGTCTGTCTAGCTCTGATTCTGATGAAGATAGTGAATATCATAATTCTGACACAACTCAGCTTCAGACTGTAATTGATGCATCTAAAAAGTACAATGTTGGTTCTTCTTCACATTTCAATGTTGATCCTTCTTATTACAATGCTGATGCTGAGCATTTTCGAAAGACTGGATGGGATTTTACATGGAGAGATGCACATACTTCTATCTCCTCAGCTGTTGGTATGCAACATGTCACAGGGCCTATGATTAACTTCAAAACCTTGAACTTAAATTGCAGTTTAAGGCCTCTACCATTTATGTGAAATGAATTCTTTCTGAACTTGCTGATATGAAGAAATCTTATGCTAGTTTACAGAACAAGATTGATGCATTTATGATTAATCCACTTACTTCAGATGAACTCATAAGTGTGAAAAAGGATGTTAAAGTCGTGGTTCAATCTCAACAAAGCATGGATTCTCAATTTTCTTCCTTAAAAGATAAAGTGTCTTCAATGGATGATACACTGGATGCTATATTTTCTCTTCTTTCAAATACCGATGCCAAAAAGGGGGAGAAGATAGATGTCACAAAATGTACACCTGACTCTATTCAGTTGAAAGATAAAGATACTGATGGTGATGGTGATAAAAATCTGGCTGTAAATGTTCAAATTGCTCCTATTACTCAACAACCTCAACATTCTAAAAAATCTGGTTTTTCAGGACAAGGAAAGTCTACTGGTGTTAATGGAGTTAAGCACAAAACTAATGTTGATGCTCCTGAAACTGGTGATGTTACCATCTCTAACTTAGTAGATGCTAGAGGGTTATTCTTTCCTTACAGACACAAGGAAATAGGTGAAGAGATTGTTCTGTACTATAAAGATAAAAGGTTTGAGCAAAAGAATGCCAGGATTGCTCTTGGATTGATAACTGAAGAATTCCCTGATCTAAGAACTGAAGAAGCAGTTATTCAACAAAAGGAGTTAATGGCTCAAATTGAAGTTGAAGCCAACACCTCTAAAGAAAAAGGAAAAAGAGGTGGAAGATCTACAAGAGCTGGAGGAAGAAGAGGGAGAGGAAGAATTTCTAAAGCAAGTCAAGTGTCTGCAATTGATTCTGAATTTCTAAATGTCCTATTCAGAGAAGGTTTTGTTCCTGTACAAGGACATGATTTAGCAGAAGAAGCTGAGGATACTGAAGAGATGATTGTCCAAAGGAAGAAGAAATCAAGCGCTAACATTGCTCAAGTTGATATAACTAATGCAAATGTGTTTCTTAAAGCAGACTCAAATCCTGAGGAAAAAGCAGATCCTGATGCTGTGAACCTGATAGCTGATTTTGACACTGATGAAAAAGTGATCAAAGCATTGGATGAATCAATTTTTACTACAGTAGTTACTTCTCATAATTCAGAGGTTGATGAACAAGAAAGAATCAACAGAAGGAAAGCTGATCAAGCCTTGATTATGTGCAAAGAATTCTAAATTTAAGTAGAGAGTTATGGCAGAAAACAAAGGGAAGATTTATGATTTATCCACAGGCTATGCTCCTCTCAGCAAGAAGGATAAAAGATGGAAAGATGTTTATTCATTCAGTTATCCTAAAGGATTCAAGCATGTTGAATTTGTGTCAGCAGGGCTAAGGGATCCTATTTCAGAACAAGAGAATATTGATAAGTCCATCAAGAAACCGTCTTGGGTGGAATATAATGAAAAGCTAAAGCTTATCAAAACTCATACTAGAGGAGGTATTGGTCATTCTGGAATGGAAACTCTGAGGTCTGATTTACTGGACACGGATATTCTGACTGACAATCTTGGTGAAAGAGTTACTCCTTCATATCTTGAGAAGGTTGAAGCTGTAAAGATTGTATATAGGAAGATAAATCTTGATGATGTCAGAGAGGAGATTCTGTACTTCTTGAGAGATGGTAAATTTAAAAGTTTTACATTGCACCAACTCTTGATGAAGACTGTGACATATTTGAAATATATTCATTATCTTCTTAGAGTTGAAGACAATGTCACCAGAAACTGGTCTTCTATGATACTTGAGAGTATCAGAAGAAGAGTCATGAACAAAGAAGACAAATACAATGGTAATTATGTTCCTATGTACAGAACTTATACTGGTCAAGATATGAAGATGGAAAAGGGAGCTGCAGTTCTAAAAGTTTTTCTCAACAATCCTCAGTTATCTTTCAGTCCTGATCATGAAGATGTTAGCTTAAGCTTTATGTTGATTGGTGATCTTGAAATAACTAAAAGTTCGATTTCTAAACTAAGATCAACCATTTATCAGCTTGGACAAGATACTGAAGAGAAGAGAGAGTTGAATAAAAAAGCTTGTCAAAGTCCTTCAAGACAAGGAGGAAGAAAGGTTGAACAACTTTCTGAAAATAACTGTCAATTATCTTAGGATACTAAAGTAAGCTTTATTCCTTGTACATTTTTATAATTGGTTTTGGCATCATTGAGAATAGAATTTGTGCTTCATTATATTAAGCATAAATTGGGGGAGATTTTTACGTGATGATTCTCACTGATCAGGAGGACCTCGGGATCTGACTATATTTAGATGTCATCAATATTTGATGTGTCGTTAGGATTTGATGCATCATCGATATCTGCAGAACATCAACATCTGAAGGCAGTCTATTGTGAAGATTGATTATGTTCCTTATTTTGAGGGATGGATATCTGTTACGTTCTGAGTGATAGGACTTCGTATATTCAGTTAAAGATATGTATCATTTTCTGTTAGTAATTGATAATGCATATCTTAGACTAATTTATAGCAGTTGTGTATTATATCAACACAGTTTAGGTCATCACATAGTGATTAACTCGAGCATTGTACATCCTAGCAGCTCTCAAGAACATCAGTATTTCTTGAGAGAGTTTGTAACATTTTTTATCAAAAATATAAAGAACTATTATATTTTTATACTTGTTCGAAACTGTTAGATATATTTGATAATGTCATGTGTAATATGATTTATGTTTACTTTTCAGATCTTACTTAACAGGACAAATCAGTTCTTAACTGGAAATCAGCACTTATACTGAAGACAGAACTTAAGATATCAGAACTTAAGTTATCAGAACTTAAGTGATCAGAAGATATTTATCAGGACTTAAGATGACTTTCAGATAAGACAGGCGGCTGATTGAAAGGAAAGAAGATCGAGACTAAGAAAGAAAGAATTATGCATGAAGAAAGAATTCTATGAAGAATAGAATACTTGGAAGAAAAGATAACTAGTTGATATATTTTAGGAAGCAGAATTATATTCCATATCAATTAGAATTATCTTGTAACTGTGTAGTATATAAACACAGACATAGGGTTTATACTATAAGTGTTATCATTATCGAAGTTATTATTATTTGTAACCCTAGCAGCCCTCGTGATAATTTGTTCATCACTGAGAGAGGACAGTTCCATATTGTAACAGAGTTTATTGTGTTGAATAAAATCTGTTTTATGTTACTTGAGTTCTTATATTCGATTTGATTGTGCTAAACACTGTATTCAACCCCCTTCTACAGTGTGTGTGACCTAACAAGTGGTATCAGAGCAATCTGTTAACACACAAACAGTTTAAGATCCAAAAACAATCATGTCTGAAGAAGAAACTCCAACCAAGCCCACCAAAACTGAAGAACCTCCAAAAACCATAACCCATAGTCGATATAAGACTATACGAGTTCCCATGCTGAAACCTTCTGAGTATTCCATATGGAAAGTGAAGATGGTTATGTTTCTGGAAGCTACAGATCCGGAATATCTCAACAGGATTAATGAAGGACCACATATGCCAACCAAACTCTCTGTGGAAGTTACAGGTCAGCCGGCAAAGTCTGTACCAAAGGAGAAAAGTAATTACACTGCTGAAGATATCTCATCGATTGCAAAGGAGGCAAAGGTAAGACACTTGCTGCATAGTGCCATTGATAATGTCATGTCAAACAGGGTAATTCAATGCAAGACTGCAAAAGAGATATGGGATGCTTTGGAAACAAGGTGTCAGGGAACTGATTCAATCAAGAAGAACAGGAAGACTATACTCACTCAAGAATATGAGCACTTTGACTCAAAGCCTGATGAGTCATTAACTAATTTATATGACAGATTTGTCAAACTCTTGAATGATTTGTCACTAGTTGACAAAGAGTATGATATTGAAGATTCAAATCTTAAATTCCTGTTAGCCCTTCCTGAAAGATGGGATTTGAAGGCCACAATAATAAGAGACAACTATAATCTTGATGAAACAACTCTTGATGAAATTTATGGGATGCTCAAGACTCATGAACTTGAGATGGAATAAAGAAGCAAGAGGAATGGAAGAAAGTCAAGGACAGGTGATTTTGTGGCTGAGGAGGAAAATCCCAAAATCGCTGCCTCAAAGAAAGGCAAAGGAAAAGCTCTCATCACAAAGTCTGATACTGAGTCATCAAGTTCTGATAGTGATGATAACTCAGAAACTGAAAGTATATCTGAGATAGACCCTGATAAAGAGATGATGAAGCTGTGTGCTCTTATGGTGAAAGGAATCACAAAGATTGCATACAGGAAATTCAGAAGAGGAAAGAAGTTTTCTAGAAAAGGTGCAAGTTCTGAAAAGAAAGGTTTCAGAAAATCTGAAGGCAAAGGAGGAAAGTCTGACAGAGGAGATTACTCAAATGTTAAATGCTACAACTATGGTGAGAAAGGCCACATATCTCCTGATTGCAGAAAAGGGAAGAGTGACAAAGGCAAGGCTCTTGTCACAAAGAAGAAAAGCTGGTCGGATGCTTCAGATTCCGAGGATGAGGAAAACTATGCCTTGATGGAAAATGCTGATAGCAGTTCTGATACTGCTGACTTAAAGGTACCTCAAACTACTTATGTCTTTCATACTGATGATATTACTGAGTTGAGAAGATATCTTAAAACCATGTTCATTAGTTATAAAGATCAAACTTTAACATGTGAAAGATTAACTTCCGAAAATCTTGCTTATAAAAAGAGGAATGATTATTTAAAAAAAGAGTTAGTCATGTTCCATCAAACTCAGAAAGATAGAGATGATGCCTTTTATGTTAGGGATGAAATGTTAAAAATGAATGATCTCTAAAAACTGAGTTAGAAAAGGAAAGAGAGATTATCAGGACTTGGACTAACTCTGGTAAAGCAACTCAGGATATTCTTAGTAGTGGAAACTGGAAAGAGGGCTTAGGTTATGGAGATGATAAGAACAGTAAGAGAACTGTAGAAACTGAGCCTATAGTTGTTAAACAAAAACCAAAGGTAAATCCTGTTAAGTTTGTAACTGCAAAGTCTGATATTAAGAAATCAGAAGTTAAGGAGGAAGTAACTTCTGACAAACCTAAACAGGATAAGCCAACTGAAGTCAACATAGGCTTAATGACTAAGAAGCAGCTTAAACATAAGCTGAAAGATGTTGAGAATGTAAACAAGGTAAAGCCACCTAGGAAAAATAGGAATGGAAAGGAAGGTGTGAACAAAAGTAACAATTATAAGCCTGTTCCTAATGCTCCTAGAAAAACATGTCATAACTGTGGAAACTCTAACCATCTGGCTTCTTTTTGCATGAAGAATAAGAACATAAACTCCTTACCTTCAAAGTCAGGAGTTAAGAGTCAGTCTGTTAGATATAAGCCACAAAATCCTTATTTTCATTGTGGTAGTTTATGGCATTCCATTTATACTTGTAAGGAATATCATAGTTTGTACTATGATTGTTATCAAATAAAACCTTCTGTAAAGAAAGTTAGCATTATTCCTTCTAGTATAAGTTCTGATGCAAAGTCTGATATTGCAAATTCTGATAAGAAAACTGTTAACATAAACTCTGATGCTAAATCTGCTACAAATGTTAACAAACTTAAAAAAGGCCAAAGGATCCAAGCAAGTCTGGGTCCTTAAAACTAATCATTAGTGGTCTTTGTGATTGCAGGGCAACAGGAAAAACATCCTAGTTCTGGACAGTGGATGTTCAGGACATATGACTAGAAATAAAGCCCTGCTATCAAATTTTGTGGAGAAAGATGGCCCAGGTGTTTCTTATGGAGATGGCAATATTGGAAAAACTCTGGGATATGGAAATATCAATCTTGGGAATGTCATCATTGAAAAAGTAGCTCTGGTCTCAGGACTTAAACACAATCTGCTGACTGTGAGTCAAATCTGTGACAGAGGTTATCATGTGGATTTCTTTGAAGAACACTGTGAAGTTGTAAGCAAATCTACAGGCAAAGTTGTTCTGAAAGGATACAGGCATGGTAACATTTATGAAGCCAAGCTTTCAACAAGTACTTATGGTTCTGCAATCTGTATGTTGAGTAGAGCATCAATTGAAGAAAGCTAGGATTGGCACAAGAAACTCTCTCATTTAAATTTTAACAATATAAATAAACTAGTCAAGAAAGATCTTGTGATCAGTATTTGCTCCTGATGGCCTTTGTGATTCATGTCAGAAGGAAAAACAAAGAAAATCTTTATTCAAGAGTAAGTCTGAATCATCAATTCTTGAGCCTTATCACCTACTACATGTTGATCTATTTGGTCCAGTGAATGTCATGTCTATTGCAAAGAAGAAATATGCTATGGTCATAGTGGATGAGTTCACCAGATACACATGGGTGTATTTCTTGCACACAAAAAGTGAAACTGCATTTATCTTGATTGATCATGTCAAACAACTGGATAAATTGGTCAAAGATTCTGTGAAGATTATAAGAAGTGATAATGGCACTGAGTTCAAGAACTTGATCATGGAAGAGTTCTGCAAAAACCATGGAATAAAGCAGGAATTTTCTGCTCCTGGAATTCCACAGCAAAATGGAGTTGTTGAAGAAAGAATAGAACTCCTATTGAAGCTGCACGAACTATGTTTGATGAAGCAAAGTTGCCAACCTACTTTTGGGCTGAAGCTGTTCAGACTGCTTGTTTTACTCAGAATTCAACACTTATCAACAAGCATGGAAAAACACCATATGAGATGGTGAAGAAAAAGAAGTCAAATCTGAAGTATTTTCATGTATTTGGATGCAAGTGTTTTGTTCTTAAGACTCATCCCGAACAGCTATCTAAATTTGATCTAAATGCTGATGAAGGAATTTTTGTTGGATATCCACTTTCTACAAAAGCCTTCAGAGTCTACAATTTAAGAACAAGGGTTGTCATGGAATCTATCAATGTCTCTTTTGATGATAAGAAGATTACTGGATTTGAAGATTTCAATGATTATGATCAGCTGAGATTTGAAAATGAAGCTTTAAATTCTGATTCTGTAACTCCTGACAATCTAAAACCTGATACTGCAAACTCTGATGGATTAAACTCTGATGTTATTGAAACCGTGGTGACTACTCCAAAAGAAGATGCACCTGTGCAGAAGGAGCATACTGAAGATACAACCACATCTCAAGAAGCATCAGAATCTACAACAGGCTCTTCAAGTTCTGATTCATCAAGTTCTGATGGGCCAAGTTCTGATAATTCTGGAAACTCATGTTCTGATATTTCTGGAAACTCAAATTCTGAAGGATCCAACTCAGAGAGCATAATTTCAGGGGGAGCATCAGAAAATGTTGATAGAGACAGCATGGATCATGGGGGAGCATCCAGTTCTAGAGAAAACCTTCCATCTGCAAGGGAGTGGACTAAAGCACATACACCTGACTTAATTATTGGAAATCCTGATGCAGGTGTCAGAACTAGAACAGCTACATCAAATGAATGTCTCTATCATTCTTTTGTTTCTCAGACTAAACCAAAGAAAGTGGAAGAAGCTCTTCAAGATGCTGATTGGGTGCAGGAAATGCAAGAAGAGTTAAATGAATTTGAAAGAAATAAAGTCTGGACCCTAGTGCCAAGACCAAAGAACAGGTATGTTGTAGGTACAAAGTGGGTGTTCAGAAACAAAACTGACAGTGATGGCATAATTACAAGGAACAAAGCAAGGCTGGTTGCAAAAGGATACTCTCAACAGGAGGGGATTGATTATGATGAAACATTTGCATCAGTTACTAGATTGGAAGCCATAAGGATATTTTTGGCTTATGCTGCTCACAAGAAGTTTAAAGTCTTTCAAATAGATGTGAAAAGTGCTTTTCTCAATTGAGAATTGGAAGAAGAGGTATATGTTGAACAACCTCCAGGCTTTGTAGATCCCAAATTTCCCAATCATGTCTACAGGCTAGATAAAGCACTTTATGGCCTTAAGCAAGCTCCAAGAGCATGGTATGAGACATTAGCTCAGTTTCTTCTGGAAAGTGGATTTAACAGAGGGACTATTAACAAAACATTATTCTACCTCAACCATGGAAAGGACTTACTTTTGGTGCAGATATATATTGATGATATCATTTTTGGTTCTATAAATGATAGACTTTGTAAGAAATTTGCCAAGCTGATGCAGTCAAGATATCAAATGAGTATGATGGGAGAACTTAACTATTTTCTGGGCCTTCAAGTCAAGCAGAATGAAGAAGGAACTTTTATTTGTCAATCTAAGTACACCAGAAATTTGTTGAAGAAATTTGGAATGCAGGATTGTTCAAGTGCATCCACTCCTATGGCCACTGCAACTAAGTTGGATAAGGATACTGGTAAATCAGTAGATATTACTGATTACAGAGGTATGATTGGCTCTCTACTCTATCTAACTGCAAGTAGACCTGATATCATGTATGCTACCTGTCTTTGTGCAAGATTTCAAGCAGATCCAAGAGAACCTCACTTAACAGCTGTGAAAAGAATTTTCAAGTACCTTAAGGGTACAACTGATCTGGGATTGTGGTATCCTAGAAAATCAGACTTTAAGCTAATAGGTTACTCAGATGCAGGTTTTGTAGGATGCAAAATTGACAGGAAAAGCACAAGTGGAAGCTGTCAATTTCTTGGAGGCAGATTGGTTTCTTGGTTTAGCAAGAAACATAAGTCAATTTCCACATCAACTGCAGAAGCAGAATACATTGCTGCAGGAAGCTGTTGTGCCCAGATTATTTGGATGAAGAATCAGGTACTAGATTATGGGTTAGAATTTTCTAAAATCCCTATTTACTGTGATAATCAAAGTGTCATTGCTATAACAGGTAATCCAGTTCAACACTCAATGACAAAGCACATCAGCATTAGGTACCACTTCATAAGGGAACATGTGGATGAAGGTACAGTAGAATTGCATTTTGTTCCCACAGATCAACAACTAGCAGATATCTTCACAAAACCATTGTGTGAAGCTACTTTTACAATATTGGTAAATGAACTTGGAATGGTTTCAGGTTCTTTCTCTAAATCTGCTTAGTTTATGTTCTGATACATCAGACTTTATGATCAATGTTTACAGATAGTACTATCTTTGTGTATTCTGTGCTTAAATTGCAAATTACTTAAGTGCTGATTGTTCTCTGATGTGAATTTCTAAACTCTGATAGTGATATGAATGTTTCTGTAACTATTCAATCCAATGAGGATAACTGTGCTAGATGTTGAACTAGTAGTCTTTAATATACTAAAGATCCCATGTTTGAAGTAATTATTTATGTGGAAATCTTTTAACACAAGCAAATTCTTATATTGAGCTTAGTTAAGTTTACTTTGTGTATCTTATTACTAAGTCAAAAACTAGAATAATGCTTCTTATCTGTTAAGTTCTGATGTTAGTAAATCTGATGGATGTACTAAGTGCTGATAAGCCTCACTTATCAAAAGAAAAAGAAAAGAAAAGAAATAAAAATCAGGTACTCCTTTGAGATCTAGAGTAAAAATGTGGAAGGTAAGACCCAAGTACATTGCTGGTATTAAGTAATATGCATTAGAAAAGCAAAATAAAAATTTTCTTGGTGACTTTTCACACTCTATGATTACTGGAGAAATACTCTGATAGCAGCATAAATTCTGATAAGCAGTCGTGACTCACTTACACTGAGAAGCCACTGTAAAATAGAATTTCAAAAGATGCATAAAATGAGCACAAAACAGTTGAGGTGGACTCATGCATGAACTCATTCTAAAGTAGACTTCAGAATAATGACAGATTTTGAGTAAAGTTCTTAGTTATGCCTTATTTCTAAGATGTACTGAAGTGAATCAGACTTTACTCTTTGTCTGATATTTATCTTAATGCACACACATACACTCCATATGAATGATGAAAATTATTGTGGTGATAAATATTGTTTTAGATGAACAGTTTATGTGTCAGATTGCATAAATTCTGAGGACAAGTTCTGATGGAAGTTCTGATGATTAAGTTCTGATGAAACCATATCAGTATTTATGTGAAGAATAACAGGAATACACATTCACTTTTCGAGTTAAGGAGCCATATTCTGATGACTTTTAAATCCTGATAATAATCAAGTTCTGATGCTGACATGGCAGTATTTATTTACTGGGTTTATTTTTGGTCATTACTTGAACGATAATATTTTTACAGAATATTGGTTAATGTGAGATAAAATAGTCATAATCATTATGGGTTAGTGGTTAGCGTGTATGTCTTGAAAACCTGCATGCGCACAGTAATTATTATCATATCCCGTACCTATTACACTTCAGTCTAGGGAGTCGAGGGATCATTATTTTTACTTGTAATGTTTAACCAGTCCTCGTCTCCCTTAGTATTCCATTGCCTATTTGAATGACTGATCATTCATCAGTAAAACCACATCTGTTCATTTCTCTCAAACAATGACACATTTCAGTTGGTATTACTCTTATGGCACAGAAAATGTGACTATTTTTTGAAATGGAATTCCGTCTTCATATTCTATCCACAAAATTCCATTTGTCATCTGGTTTCAACTTCCAGAGAATATTAAAAATTATTTGTTGTCTTTCCAAAGAGAAGCTCATCTTCGTATTCTTAGACAGTAGGAGCAAATCATTCATCTCGCTGTTCTCTTTGTTGAAAGCAGGAAGAAGAATTAATTGTTATCCATCTGTTTCTCTTCACCGTCAGCTTTATCAGTCTTCTTAGACTAGGACTAAGGCTGTTGTTGTTAGAAATCGTAGAATAGGACTATCTTATAATTTTTGCATATAATTGCTAAATTTCATCAAATGTAATCATCTGATATATCAATGAAATTTTCTTTAATTGCAAGATTTGTTCTTTATTTCTCAAATTATGTGACTGTGCATGTTTAATTACAATTTATTAATCTTTACTTCATCGACTTTTAATCTTATTTTGTGATGAATGTTTTGATTAAATTATGTTAATTTGAGGAAACAACTAAAGAACAGGTTCCCATATCAGAACCTGTTGTTGTAGAAGCTGAGAAGGTTTCTTCTTAGAAAGATACTGTAACTGGGATTTCTAGGCCCCTCAAAAGGCTTAGAAAGTTAAATTCTGATGATAAAGCTCCTACAGTGTCTCCACCTTTGAAGAAATTAAAGAAACAGAGAACTCACAGGGACATAGTTGAGTCAGATTCAGATGTAGTAGAAGCAGCTAAGGAAGGGGATCAGGAATCTCTGATCTCAACATAACCAATTGTTATTGAATCACTTCCTTCTGCACAACATGAAACTGCTCAAGACAAAATTCCTACACCTCATATGTCACCTATAGTTGATCCAGTACATACTGAAGAACCAGGTACAAGTGCTGAAATTGATATTCATAACTTGATTGTGCCTGATGTTTTGTACTTGGAAGCTCCACCAATTCAACTCACTCCACCAACAACATCAATTTTGGATGTTGATCAGAACCTGGCTGCAGATCAGAATTTAGAGGATGATGTTGAAGCCTCTATATCCTCTCATACTGATGTTTTATCCGAGGATGTTGATACTGCAGGCTCTACAAGTTCTGATGCTGCTAATGAAGAAATTACTGGTGAAGCTGCTGTAAATTTAGATGTTGATGCAGCTGGTCCATCAGGACATGTACCTCAACAAACAATTACTAAAGCTGATTTAGTTAAGAAGTTTGTTATAGGGGAAGCACCAGTACCTTGGAGTGAAACTCCTAGAGGAAAGGAGTGGACTAAGGAATGGAACACAGTTAGTTTTGTTCCTTCTGAAAAGATTCTTGCTGAGCATCTGGCAAAAGCTGATGAAATGCTGATAAATGATGATTTCAAGGCACAGCTGAGAGTTACTGCATTGAGTACTAGGCATCTTCAGGGTCAACACTCAACAACTCATGCCAAGGTGACTAAAATTCAAGAAATGATGATGAAGAAGATGCTAATCTTACTCTAATGCAAAAGAAGATTTTTCAAACAACCTCTGACATGGTTCATGTTGTTCAGAGTCAAGATATAGTAAGTTCTGATATGAAAGTGAAGCAAGCAACCTCTGACATACCTCAAGTTGGCTTGATATCAGAAGATAAGGAAAAGGAAACCTCTGACATTGCTCATGTTAAACCTTCAATGATACTCCTACCAGGATTCACCAAAGCTAAATAGACTCAACCTTTGAAGACTGCAACAAGTGGTTTTGAAGCAAGAGTTGTTACAGGAAAGGAAGCAAGAGATAAATCTGGGTTGGGTAGTTCTGATGAAAGAAGAGTACATAACACTACCAATGATCAGACTTCCTTAAGTGAACCAGGTGTTGGAGCAACTCCTGAAAGATTGAATCGACTTGAATCTGTACAAATGGTTTCCCATACCTTTTTGAAAGAATATATCTTGTTATATTTTATGACAGATGGAAGGGTATACCAGATTAAGCAGAATGCTATACCACTGAAGTATTTTGAGGAACTATAACATGTTCTATTCCTACTTCAAGTGAAAGACAGATTAACAGACAGTGCTGCAGGGTATTTAAAGTCTCAAATTCAAAGACAAAAGAAGCTTTATTCTGTAAAGTCTGACAGCACATATTGTCCCAAGTACAGAGATCACAAAGGTGATATTGTCAAAATGAAGCCTAACTCTGCTAAGATTATAACTAATTTTCTGGGTTATAAAGCTGTGGAATTCAATCTAGAGTCTGACAAGGCATATTTGATAAGACTAGATCAGGAGATAAGAAAAGCTAAGATAAATGATCTCAGAGCAGCTATTTTTCAAACTGGAGAAGATACAGCTGAATTGATAAATGTTAAAAGGAGGACGGTTAATGAACTTGAATATGTTGAGAGATGTTTGTTGAAGAACTATCTCGGAACAACTCCTGATATCAAAGAGATCAGAAATCGAAGCCAAGTCAAAGATCTACAACTGCTTAAATTCTGAAGTGTATATAGACTGATGCTGTTATCAGAAGTTTAAGATGCTAAAGCTGAAAGGACTGTAAGTTGTAGTTATGTAGTCAAATTCTCATGCATTTGTACTTAATGTTTTTGACATCATCAAATATCTGTTGAACTTGTATATTATGCTAATTTACAAGTTGGGGGAGATTGTTAGATATATTTGATAATGTCATGTGTAATATGATTTATGTTTAGTTTTCAGATCTTACGTAACAGGACAAATCAGTACTTAACTGGAAATCAGCACTTATACTGAAGACAGAACTTAAGATATCAGAACTTAAGTTATCAGAACTTAAGTGATCAGAAGATATTTATCAGGAGATAATATCAGGACTTAAGATGACTTTCAGATAAGACAGGCGGCTGATTGAAAGGAAAGAAGATCGAGACTAAGACAGAAAGAATTATGCATGAAGAAAGAATTCTATGAAGAATAGAATACTTAGAAGAAAAGATAACTAGTTGATATATTTTAGGAAGCAGAATTATATTCCATATCAATTAGAATTTATCTTGTAACTGTGTAGTATATAAACACAGGCATAGGGTTTACACTATAAGTGTTATCATTATCGAAGTTATTATTCTTTATAACCCTAGCAGCTCTTGTGATAATTTGTTCATCACTGAGAGAATACAGTTCCATATTGCAATAGAGTTTATTGTGTTGAATAAAATCTATTTTCTGTTACTTGAGTTCTTATATTCGATTTGATTGTGCTAAACACTGTATTCAACCCCCTTCTACAGTGTGTGTGACCTAACAGAAACATTTATACAATTGTATCCAACCCCCCTTAAACAATTGTATTACTACTGGGAAACAGTTCGCATCTTTCATATATTTCAAAATCAAACTTATCCAAGTATGCATCTACATGCAACTCATAAACGTGTTTCTCATTATAATGGCTTAAACGACAATGCTAGAGGTATATTTGATTTGAGTAATCTTATAATATATAAATTGTTAACTAATTATGCAGCTTTATAAGCCTTATCATTGAAATAGAATAAACAGTTGTTTTTTATTTAAATAAAATGAAAAACCTTTCTTGTCCTGACAAGAAATTGATATAATATCTTCGCTAAAGGTGGGTACGTATTAACAATTTACCAAGTTCTCATATTCACCTTATGGGCAAAATTAAGTATCGAGTTACTCCAACTAGAGCAACAACTTTTGCTCCAATTCTAACCCGTTACATGAAGATTGACCAATGATGGTCTTCTTCTTTAGATCTTTTAAATAAGCTCGACAATTTAACTTCCGATCATCTGGTTATTATCATAGAAGTGACAATTGTCTTGTTTAGCAACACCACTAATAGAATTTAAAAGCCCCCTTGGGATTGGACTTTGGTTTGGCACTGAATAAAATCAAATCTTAATCTTGCATGTCCACTTTCCTTTCCCATTTTCATTCTATATGTACACCATCAGTATGGACATAGTTCATGCCTTTATGTGTTATTTTCAGCAATTCTAAAGATGCCTCACAACTCAATCGGTGTTTTTTCTATCTCATTCATTTTGTTCATAACAAACTGAGAATAAAAGTTGTTCAAAGATTACTTGATCAAATCAAGCTGAGTCTCTAGACCAATCTTGAAACCTAAAATATCAAGGTACGTATACCTATCATCTTTAAAACATTTGCTCCGACCGGATCTCATTCTCCCATTTACGCAAATTTACAGTACCTTATTATTGTCAAATCTTTCTTGACGAGCCTATCCTTCAAGCATCCTTTGAAGGTGCTCAATCACATAATAAGCATCAATTTGATCTTGTTGCTTCTAAAGCTCAGCACTCATGATTGCAAGTATGAGACATGAAACATCAGTTGCATAATCAATTTTCTTCTAGTAAGCATTTTTGTTCAGCACATATTTTATTCTCAGCTAGAAGAAATAAGGGAGGGGTTTGAGTGACATCCTTGAAACTAAGGATAATCCTCAAGTTCCCATGTCAGTCGAGGAAATTATTTCATGTCAGCTTACCCTTCTCAGGGACTATTACGTAGAGAAGTTATTTGTGTTATTTTTATCATTTGATATCTATATATATTAAAGTGCATAAAATGAATTAGTCCGCAGATGATCATTAAATTATGTTCAAGTGATTATTTATATATATTCACAATTTATATCTCCCACTATTTTTATCAAATCAAGAGCCATAACTATTAACTTGGAAAGAATATCTTTAATATTCTTTTTAGTAAGCCTCCATATTTCACCATGCGTTAGGTCAGCTTTGGATTTTCTCCTAAAACATGATTATTTAGGTAGACACCATTTTTCAAATATATCAACTATATAACTCTTGGATAGCTTGGTGGAACAACATTTGTTCATATTTATCTAATATATCTCGCCAAACTCTATGCCTCTAACTTCTCAATCCTATTGTGGTAATTTAGTTAAGTCAAACCCAATAGTCAAAAAGTATCAATATACTTCAACACATCTCCCATGATAGATTGGAGTACTTCACTTTGGTGAACCCACTCTGTATCGATCTAGGGGTTAATGCATTGGACTCATTGAAAGGCATCTGATTAACTTAATATTAACTTTAGGGGTTTATTAATTTTAAAACGACCATGGTTCCATCATAAACAGATTCCTAATTTTTTCTTGAATAAAATACTTCAAATCAATATTCGTCAATGGTTTGATTTTCAGGTAGTGAGGGAGTCACAACGGTCTCGCTTAAAACCCACAACCTTACAAGTTCAATGAACCCCTTTTATCAAATCAATAGCCCTAACTATTAATTCAGAAATAATATCTTCTATATCCTTTCTAGTGAGCCAAGATCCATATTTCACCATGCGTTAGGTCAGCTTTAGCTTTTCTCCTAAAACATGATTATTTAGGTAGACAACATTTGTCAATTATATCAACTATATAACTCTTGGATAGCTTGGCGGAATAACATTTATTCATATATATCTAATAAATCTCTCCAAATTCTATGCCTCTAAGTTCACAATCCTATTGTGGTAACTTAGTTAAGTCAAACCCAATAGTCAAAAAGTATCAATATACTTCAACACATCTCCCATGATAGGTGGGAGTACTTCGCTTTGGCGAACCCACTCCTTATCGATCTAGGGTTTAACGCATTAGACTCATTAGAAGTTATATGATCAACTTAATATTAATTTTAGGGTTTTGTTAATTTTAAAATGATCATGATCCCATCATAAAGAGATTCCCAATTTTTCCTTGAATAAAATACTTCCAATCAATATTCGTCAATGGTTTGATTTCCAGCTAATGAGGTAGTCACAATGGTCTCCCTTAAAACCCACAACCTTAAAAATTCAATGAACTCGCTTTTGACAAAATCGCCCTATGTCAGAAACAAAGAAAATTTGTATTTTATTCTGTGTTTCATAAACATGAGAATCTCATAATCGTTTGTTCATTTTAAAATCATGAGTCATTACAGATTTTATCTTGTTTAGCAAGCATGGCATGGGTGTCGTATCTAATACATACATACTTAATCTAATTAAGCATGCATCATTAAACTACTCTACACATACATTCATCATATGAGCATATATATGTAAAGTGAAATAAAGTAAATGTAGTTGGTTATGGATTCATTTTATATATCTTCATCAAGCTAATGAAGAAGATCTACGTCCATCTAAAGTGGTAAATAAATTCAAGCTAACTGTTACATTTCTTCTTTTCTTGAGTTGCCTCATTGTATTACTTCCTTGGATTGCCTCCATTAGTCTTCCCTTCCTTGATCTTTAAGTCTTCATGTATAATATAAAAGCTAATATAATTAACTTACAAGAAGAACTCGAGTTACATTCGAGATTTAATAATTACAAGATCAAATAATATGCAAGCCGTATTTAAAAAACCAAAACCATTAACCTTAGGTAATAAGCCATAAACATCCACCATGCTCAATTAACACTTAAGAACATGCTAAAACACACTATCTGATCTTAACATATCATAGTCATCATAATCTAATCATAAAATTAAAATAAGATAAAAATCTGAAAAATTGAAATTAAACCTGATAACATTAAATCGCAGATTGCAGGGCCTAAATGACGCCAAACGCCTTACAGATGAATCGATGATGGCTCTAGCCATCTGTTTTATTCAAACACACATTTTCCTTTCTGAAAAGGTACTCGTTTACAAAAATCAGACACTGGGCCCAGATATTAGCAAATCTGTTGTATCCGATTCAGAATTGTATCATTGAGTGTATTCAAACCGAAGTAATAGTTAATAAGAAATCCCATCGGAAAAAGAAGAAGAACCATCCACGGTATTCAATAAACAAATCAACTTTAAAACTAAAACAAATATGTAACCATCAAAACTATATGCAAATTCAAATTATATTTAAATCTAATCAAATCTCGCAAAGGACCAATGTGCCTAGAGCATCAAATAAAAAATAAAAAGCGAGGAAGGTATGAAGATGTGCCTAGGGCTACTCCCATCATAAATCACAACAAAGATAAAATAAGATGAGGGGAAAAGAAAGGGAAACAATAATATTATCAATGAATCAATATCATTAAAGAGAGATAGAGAGTGTGTATGAGAGTCCCAACCAAAACCAGCAGAAAAAAACTTCAACCAAAATCAATTTTTTTTACCTCGGATAAATCCAACCAATTCGAAGGAAGAAAAATGTGAAGAAAAAAACAGTAATCGTGATTAAAACTATGAATTATCCAAAAAATAACATAACTGGTTTTGGAAAAAATACGAGAAAAAATAATATTCAAAACACATATTTTAAAACCAACATGCGGAAACCACGAATAAACTCTCCATTATCATATCATAGTGAAGGGTTTTGAGGTATAAAATGCAACGCAAACTGTAATTAAAACGTGTAAAAACCAGAATTTTCAAAACCCGTCGCAGGATCCATGCAAAAAACAGATATTTAATTCATAGATCAGATTGTTTACCTTAAGAAGCTTTACAAATTGGTTGACTAATGGAGACCCAAAACTTGTTCAATTACCACGCATCTCGCTCTCGTGATTTACGCTCTATCTGTATCCACACGAATGCTTGAACGCAAGGATTGAATGTGTACTAGCACAAAATTATTTCTTATTGTTCTCTCCATCTTCTCTCTTGGTGGCTAGGGTTTTTAGTAAAAGTCTTGCATACAAAATCAGCCACACAAGCGATATTATATAGAGGGTAGAAAATGAATTATCACTCTTAACTAATTACTAGTTATTATTAATTCAAAATTCATCTTTGTATAATAATTAAATCTCACTTAATTATTTAAAAACTGAATATCATAACTGTTGTGCAAGACATGCATGTACTATAACAAGACTAGGTCAATTTGACAACCCTAAGTAAGCTGTATTGTAATCTAAATTTGCATTTTATATTGTAACATTTAAGTCTGTAAAAATGAAAATAGATCAGACTGGAGTATTTTTTTTGTAAACAGTTTCAAGCCATGGAGATCATGCCTCAGAGAAAGTGTGAAGAAGCTTGGAGTTGAATAAATCTGTTTTGTGAAAAATATTCTAAGTCAAGAAGTCTACAAGTCACAGATTGTGTGTTATAGAGAAGTCATTCGAGAACTCTGAGATATCAAGTCATTTCTTCACTAGAGAACTCTGAGATATCAACAAGTAAGAATATCATTAGAGAACTCTGAGATATCAATAAGTCAAAATATCATTAGAGATCTTTGAGATATCGATAAGTCAAAATATCACTAGAGATCTCTGAGATATTGATAAGTCTATTTGTCACTAGAGAACTCAGAGACTTTGATAAGCCAAAGTGAAGACATGTAGATGAAAGATCTCGACAAGCCAAATTCTCCTATAGAGAACTCAGAGACTTTGATAAGTCAAAACAACTATAGATTGATTAGAGATCTCGATAAGTCATTATACTTATTGAGATGTCTAGTTCTCTACATGACTAACTAGAGATCTCGATGTAAAAGTTCAAGTACAGAATACAGATCAGTTTAATATCCAAGATTAACAATCAACAAATAAATCAATAACTGATTTGAAAAGTCTACAAAAGCAGCTTGAAGATTACAAGATCAAAGGACAAGATTAACTGGAAAAGTAGAGTCACAGGCGTGCAAGATTAGCAAAGATTCACTTAGCCAGAAATAGAAAGATTTGGTTATCCAAAAGTAGGGTTTAGTACATGCTAATGCATGCTGTGTAGAAACCAGTGTTTACTATTCTATAAAGTAAACACTGGATGCTTTGTTTTAGGGGTAACAAATAGATCTGAAATTTCTTGTAACTCTCAAGAGATAAGCCGAGTTCTTAACATAATAAGAAACCATAAATTTGTAGCAAACACTAGCTTAATTTTAATATAAAATTAAGTGAGTTTTGAAAGATAATTGTGTTCATGTGCATGCTTTAATTATTCTATTAAAACATATTATCTCTACAATATAGATTACTTTGTTCACCATTCTTAAAAGTTCAAAAAGATATTAAAATTGTTTAAAACACATTCACCCCCCTGTGTTGTATTCATTACCCAACAAGTGGTATCAGAGCAAAATCTGAAAGTAAATAGATCAAAGATCTTGGAAGAATGAATACACAGAAACCAAGTAGTATTAAAATCCCCACCTTGAAAGGAATATGTCCTAAGTCCAATCATGTATGAGGATTTAGGAATAACTTTTATGAATCTGTTTTGATTTCATTGATATTAATAAAAGACTTGTTTTGTTTTTATTACGGGCTTTATCTATTTAAGTGTTTAAATAAGATATACCATAGTTTAAAGTAAAGCTTTTTATGGATTATGATGAGATCATAATAGTGAGACCTAAAAAGATGATAACTCTAAATTAAATAGTTCCTGGTCATAGGATTACTAACTGGTAATTAATAATCCGCAAAGATCGGTACATACTATGCTTGCTTCATTATGAAGAATGTCTGTTCTCATAGATATTTGTGTGGTGACACTATAGCTAGTATGTAGGTGCTTATTATAGAATAAGTTCACTGAACATGACTCGCACAGCTGAACAACTGATGGAGTTCACTCACGTGTCAGCAGTTGTTCACATAGTGATAGTTGTACAAGTATTCTTAGACTTGAGGTCATCATAGTCATCTTATGTACACTGAACTATGCTTTGGTTTAGTTCTTAGTCTCCAGGGACAATTATTAGGGCTCTTCTGGGTATAGGAATTTGTACACGAAGATAGTGTATGATCAATAAAGGATCTACCCCTTCCAGTGAAGGAAGCGAATGTTCAAGGCTGATCCACTTATGCTAGTTCAGGAATCTCTGGCCAGAGTAAATGAAATTAGAAAGGAGTTTCTAATTTGCATAGAACTACGCATAGTAAATGGTAAGCAAGTGATTGAATTAGATAGGCTTGACACGAGATCCATGCCTTGTATTTAATCGGGACATTGTAGGATAGAAGGAGTTTATTGTACGGTAACTATTCACTGACAGGTTCTTGGTATTCTAAGCAGTGAATTCATATTATCCGGATAGTCGCGATATGTTGAGAAGCATCACTCACGATGTAGAATAAATGTGATTAATTAATTAATCATATTTAATAAATTAGAGAATTTATATAAATAATGATAAAATAGTTTTATTATTATTTATTTCTACTACCGGCTTAATATTGAACCTACAGGGTCACACCATAAAAAGAGAATGATTTAATGGTGGAGGAATTAATTAATAATGGCTAAATAATTATTTATTTGTGAAATCAATAATTAATTGGCAAATTTAATAATTGATTAAATGAGATTTAATTGATTATAAATTAATTAAGAAAAGTTCTTAATATTATTAATTAAAGGATTTAATTTTTGGAAATTAAATCAAGAGAGAGAATTATTTCTAAAGTGTTTAGAAAAAGGATTAATGATTAAAAGGTGTTTTAATTATTAATGAGAATAATAAAATAGGGTCTATAATAGTGTATTTATAGGAAAAAAATTCAGCTGAAACACATAATTGAATATGAATTTTCGATATGAGAGAAAGGATTATTCTGTCAACAACAGATTTCTATCTGTAAGAAAGGGTTATTAAGTGACGCCTCTTGACAATGCTCCACCCGATCTGGGAATCATCTGATTATTGATTATTGATTTGAAATATTTAATTTAAAAGGAAGAATTTCTTTATAATATGATTATGATTGTAACGTAATATAATCCCTCTAAAATTAAATAATATCAAGTAGTAATTGGCCAATGACACAACGGGCTTGTGTCGGTCATAGCCTTCCAACATGATAGAAAAGTAGTTCATATTTTTGAATCATTGTCGGTTCGTGCTACAGCCGAGGGCTTTGATTTCGAAATAAGAAATACTTGTCTATTACATAGAGATGTGTACATTGAATAAGAATCTAAAGGTCGGTACGTGCTACAGCCGTGGGCTTTTGGGGACTGATTCAACTGTACGGAATGTTGGGTTTGACTTGACTTAGAATATTGAGTTTGTCGTGCTACAGCCGAGACTCAATTATTCAAGAGGCTAAAGTTTGATTAGGGAATAACATTAGATGTAATTGACAAGAGTTGTCTGCCTATTGAACATTACATGGCGTTTCGTGCCACAGCCGGGGTTGTGTAATGGAATGTAGGATCCTTATTCCCACTAGCATTATGAATGCTTAATTTTTCATGTAGGGGGTTGAATAAATTAGGAAAACTAGTGGGAGCCACTTATGAATAAAGACCCGATTCATATAGTGTTTTGAAATGAAATCGAATATTTGCTAAGTGTTGTTATGTGTTTATCATTTACAGATTTACTTTGTACGTTATGTCTTCTGCACTATCACTCAGGAGCATACTAGATGCTCACAAATTGGCTGGTCCTAATTATGCTGACTGGCTTCGAAACTTGAGAATTGTTCTCAGGATTGAGAAGCTGGAATACGTGATTGACTCACCTAAGCCTACTGAACCTGCTAGTGATGCACATAATGATGAACATGTTGTGTATCGTAGGTGGATAGATGATGCAAATGTTGCTCAATGGATTATGCTAGCTTCCATGAACATTGAGCTACAGAAGCAACATGAGCATATGGATGCTCACACTATCCTCATGCATCTACAAGAGTTGTATGATGTGGCGGGGAGGACAGCTCGATATGAGATATCGAAAGAGTTGTTCGGTTGTAGGATGTCTGAGGGATCATCTGTGAATGACCATGTACTTAAGATGATCAATTTGATTGAACGTCTTGGACAACTTGGTTTTGCCATGGATGGGGAGCTGAGCCAAGACTTGGTCTTGCAATCACTTCCGAGTTCGTTCTCACAGTTTGTTGTGAACTTTCACATGAATAAGTTGGATGTCAGCCTGCCTGAACTCCACAACATGTTGAAGACTGCGTAATCGAATTTTCCCCTAAGAAGAGTTCTGTTCTTCTAATTGGTGAAGGTTCCAATCCTAAGAAAAGAAAGAGGAACTCTTCCAAGAAGAAGAAAGTAGGTGAGAAAACGCCGGTTCCACCAAAAGCTGAAGACCCCAAGAGCAAAGTTATTTGCTTTCACTATAACAAGGTGGGGCACTGGAAGAGGAACTGCAAGGTTTACCTTGCAGAATTGAAGAAGAAGAAGGGTAGTGAGACTACCGCTTCTGATTCAGGTATGTTCATGATAGAAGTGAATATGTCATTTCTACTTGGGTATTAGATACCGCCTGTGGTTCTCATATCTGCAATTTGTTGCAGGGACCAAGGAGAAGTAGGACTCTTGAGGAAGAGGAGGTGATTCTACTGATGGGAAATGGAGCAAGAGTTGCTGCTGAAGATGTAGAATCATTTCATTTATATATGCCTACGGGCAAGACTATTGTTTTAAATAAGTGTTATTTTGTTCCCTCGATTGTGAGGAATATTATTCCCATGTTAGACTTGGCTGGATTTTCATTTATTATTGAGAATAATGAATGTTCTATTCTTAGAGATAATATTCTTTATGGACGTGGTGCTTTAAATAATGGTCTGTGTGAATGTGACATAATTTGCTTCAGATTGAACAAACTAATAAAAGAAAAGGGATGATGAAAATCTCACTTTATAGTGGCACTGCAGTCTCCATTTAGTAGACATGGAGAGAGGACTTCAAATTTGCTAGGAATGGTACACAAAGATGTATGTGGACCAATGTCTACGCAAGCCATGGGTGGATTTTCATACTTCATTACTTTCATAGATGATAGATTTGGATTCGGATATGTGTTTGATGAAACATAAGTCTGAAGCCTTTGAAAAGTTCAAAGAGTATAAGTATGAAGTGGAGAAACAAACCAAACATAGTATTATAATTCTTCGATTAGATCGAGGTGATGAATACTTTAATGGAGTGTTTCTAGATTATCTCTAAGTAAATGGTATAGTCTCCTACTGGACTCCTCCAGATTGGTATCTGAAAGGAGAAATCGAGCTTTGTTAGACATAGTTCGGTCCATAATGAGCTATGCAAATCTTCCAGTATTCCTATGGGGTTATGCATTGGAAACCTCAGCATATTTACTGAATATGGTGCCTTCCAAAATCTGTTCCTCAAACTTCGTATGAGATATGGAAAGAAAGGAAACCGAGTCTTAAACACGTTAAGATTTGGGGATGTCCAGCTTATGTCAAGAAAGTTGACCCAGATAAGCTGGAATATCGATCCGAAAAATGTAGTTTTGTGGGATATCCTAAAGAGACTTTAGGGTATTACTTTTACACCGATCATCGGGTGTTTGTCTCCAGACATGCTACCTTCTTGGAAAAGTAGTTTATCCTTGAAGGAAACAGTGGGAGCAAAATTGAACTTGATGAAGTTCAAGAAGCACAAACTACTACGGATCAAATGGAAACACCTGTTCTGACTGAACAACCTTTTGTGGAACAGCCCATTCATAGATCAGGGAGAGTGTCTCGCCAACCTGAGAGGTATTATGGCCTTGTCATTGAGAATGACAATGAGTTGTCGATCATTGATGATGATGACCCTGTGACCCATAATGAGGCTATGAGTAGTGTTGACTCAGAGAAATGGCATAGTGCCATGAAATCCAGAATAGAATCTATGTATATGGTATACAAAAGATAGATTATAGCAGATGGCCAGGTGGAGACCTATAAGGCCATGCTTGTGGGAAAAGGATTCAAACAAAGGCAATGGATTGACTTTGATGAAACCTTTTACCTGTAGCCCTGTTAAAATCAGTTCGGATTTTGCTTGCGAATGCTGCTTACTACGACTATATGATCTGGCAAATAGCCAGATGGTTTTCTTTCCAAGGGAAATGAAAACCTAGTGTGTAAGCTGCTGCGAACCATATGTGGTTTAAAGCAAGCTTCTCGAAAGATGGAACATACATTTTGATGAGACAATCAAAGAGTTTGATTTTATCAAAAACGAAGATGAACCATGCGTCTACAAAAGGGTTAGTGGGAGCGCGGTAACATTTATTGTATTGTATTGAATTAGAGTTGACACACATAACAACATAGCATACCCACTCACAAAGCTACTTTATGAAAGTCACTTTGATCGTCATAAAGACTAGATGGGTATTAGATACCAGAGTGATTGGCTTTAGTACAAGTGGGAGATTGAAAGGAATATGTCCTAAGTCCAATCATGTATGAGGATTTAGGAATAACTTTTATGAATCTGTTTTGATTTCATTGATATTAATAAAAGACTTGTTTTGTTTTTATTACGAGCTTTATCTATTTAAGTGTTTAAATAAGATATACCATAGTTTAGAGTAAAGCTTTTTATGGATTATGATGAGATCATAATAGTGAGACCTAAAAAGATGATAACTCTAAACTTAAATAGTTCCTGGTCATAGGATTACTAACTGGTAATTAATAATCCGCAAAGATCGGTACATACTATGCTTGCTTCATTATGAAGGATGTCTGTTCTCATAGACATTTGTGTGGTGACACTATAGCTAGTATGTAGGTGCTTATTATAGAATAAGTTCACTGAACATGACTCGCACAGTTGAACAACTGATGGAGTTCACTCACGTGTCAGCAGTTGTTCACATAGTGATAGTTGTACAAGTATCCTTAGACTTGAGGTCATCATAGTCATCTTGTGTACACTGAACTATGCTTTGGTTTAGTTCTTAGTCTCCAGGGACAATTATTAGGGCTCTTCTGGGTATAGGAATTTGTACACGAAGATAGTGTATGATCAATAAAGGATCTACCCCTTCCAGTAAAGGAAGCGAATGTTCAAGGCTGATCCACTTATGCTAGTTCAGGAATCTCTGGCCAGAGTAAATGAAATTAGAAAGGAGTTTTTAATTTGCATAGAACTACGCATAGTAAATGGTAAGCAAGTGATTGAATTAGATAGGCTTGACACGAGATCCATGCCTTGTATTTAATCGGGACATTGTAGGGTAGAAGGAGTTTATTGTACGGTAACTATTCACTGACAGGTTCTTGGTATTCTAAGCAGTGAATTCATATTATCCGGATAGTCGCGATATGTTGAGAAGCATCACTCACGATGTAGAATAAATGTGATTAATTAATTAATCATATTTAATAAATTAGAGAATTTATATAAATAATGATAAAATAGTTTTATTATTATTTATTTCTACTACCGGCTTAATATTGAACCTACAGGGTCACACCATAAAAAGAGAATGATTTAATGGTGGAGGAATTAATTAATAATGGCTAAATAATTATTTATTTGTGAAATAAATAATTAATTGGCAAATTTAATAATTGATTAAATGAGATTTAATTGGTTATAAATTAATTAAGAAAAGTTTTTAATATTATTAATTAAAGGATTTAATTTTTGGAAATTAAATCAAGAGAGAGAATTATTTCTAAAGTGTTTAGAAAAAGGATTAATGATTAAAAGGTGTTTTAATTATTAATGAGAATAAAAAAATAAAAAATAAAAAAATAAAAGGGGTGTCGCGCATTTCGGGAATGGGTTACACCCCTGTGGCGCATTCACAGAATGCGTTACACCTTTGTAACGCATCACCGGAATGCGTTACAGGGCTTGTAACGCGTTCCTGTAATGCGTTACAGCCCGACTGTCCACATTAAATTTGATTTTCTGGGAGTTTCGTAACTCCGTTTTGGGCGTGTAATATACCGTTGGATTCGTTTTTCCGAGACGGATCTAATGGAGTGATCAATTTTAGTTTATATAAAAGTTTTGAACTGTTTATATTTCCGGAAGTGTTTTAAAGCTATTTTTGACTGTTTTTATTTGCTTTTAAATTCTTCATGTGATACATAGAGATGTATAATGCTTAGACTAATGTGCTAGATGATGTAACATGTCTACCTTGATGTTTATTCATGTTGATATATGTGATATATGCTTAGTTTATCATGCGATTATAGATTTAGGTGAACTTAAATAAACATAAGGCGTTTGTTAGACAACCTAGTATAGTGAAATTGTTTCATAACCTTAATAACAATATTATAAATATAATTATGAGATTCTTGTGTTTGTGAAACACGTAATTGAATATGAATTTTCGATATGAGAGAAAGGATGATTCTGTCAACAATGGTATCAGAGCAAGGTTGAATGCGTATAGATCTGTGGTAAAAATTTCAGAATTTTATGTGCTTGTATGAATTAATTATGATTTTTACAAGTTATATCATGGATTAATTTTGTCTGATGAGAAATCGTTTCTCAGAATAATTTTGAATGTTGATCTGGGTTCTACAAGTGTTGTAGATCGTCTGGGTATTTTTTTCATAATTTTATGATGTATAGATTATTTATTATGAATTTTTGAAGTTCTGGTAATTAAATTCATAATTAAATAAATCAAATATATATATTATTTGTAAGTATGTATGTATATATCTGCTCTGCTGTTATTTTCTGGGAAGCAAAGCTAGAAGACAGACCAGATCAGAGATTGTCAGGCGCACGGAATTCTGTGCAGGAAGAATAGGCGGCTGCTGCAAGAAAATAAAAAAAACCCACATCGAACCCGAAAACCCAAAAGTTTGGAAAACCCAATTCTCTCCACCTCCTTCCTCCTCCTTAACATCGTTTTCTTGGTGGATACCGGTGGAGTGCTTCACACTTGAGGAGCAACTTCTAAGGATCTCTGATCGTTGTCTCCGAATTATTTTAAAAGGTTAGATTCGATCCCTCGAATTTTTATTCATGATTTATATGCTTTTATTGGGATTTTGTATGTGTAAAAGTGTTTTGCCATGCCCCCGCTGCGTTAAAAATCCAACAATTGACAGATCTAACTATACACTAAGGAAAAAGAAAATGTTGCTAGTTATCAGGATGGCGAATCCATTATACATTCAGATCCTCAAGAATAGGCCTTTCACTCCTATGGTAAGAGTTGAGGAATCTACAAATGGAGACATAGTCATTCCAGCTCATTATGCACCTAAAGATCCTTCAGAATACACTGAGACTGAGAAAGAAAAAGTCTCCCTAGATAGTGGCTTGCAGCTGATCTTGATAGAGTCACTTGATAATGTAATGTACAATAACATTGTCAACTGTGACACAGCCAAACAGATCTGGGAGAAAATGGAGATATTATGTGAAGGAACAGAGGAAGTTAGGTCAAACCAAAGGAGGATTCTAGTTTCTCAGTATGAAGGATTTATGGCTAAACCAAAAGAATGAATCACTGAAGTTTTTGAAAGGTTCAATAAATTGATAAATGACTTACAGCTACATGATAAATATTATGAGGGTGAGGAGGTTAACCTAAAGTTTCTGCTAGCTCTTCCTGACCATCTTGAACAGAAAATATCAGCCATTAGAGAAGGAAGAAATTTGAGCAGAATAACTTTGGAAGTTCTATATGGAACCTTGAAAATTTATGAACTTGAAATGATGCAAAGGAAGTCATTGAAAGCACACCATGGTCACATTGTTGATGGCTCAAGTGCTTTAGTTATAAATGACAGAGAAGAAAGTGAAGATGGGCAAGATTATCAAGTGTCAGTTATTCAAGCTATGGAACAGAAGAACAAAGGACCTCAGAAGCAAGTTGTGTTGGAACTGGAGGAAGATGAATATTACACCTTTGATGAACTAGATAAAATGGATCAGTCCATGGCTTACTTGACTAGAAAATTCTCAAATATTAGAGTCAAGAAGCCAAGGTTTTTCAAAGGCAAGGGATAATCTTCCAACAGTAGCAATTGAAAACCAAAAACTCAATTCAATCTAGTTAGCAAAGGTGGCTACAAAACAGGATATGTAGACAGATCAAAGATAAGGTGCTTCAATTGTGACGAGTTGGGTCACTTTGCTACTGAATGCAGAAAGCCTAAAAAGGTAAAGAAAGACAAGGCATAGCTTGAACTGGAAGCAAAGTATGAAGCTCTCTTGAAGAAGCAGTTTGGAAAAGCTTATATTACATAAGGTAAGAGTTGGGATGACACTGATGTTGATGATAAAGATGAAGAAGTTGGAAATTATTCACTCATGGCTTTCGAGCAAGGAGAAGCATCGACTTCAAAATCAAAGGTACCAACTCTAACCACTATTGATTTAAATGTTAGTCAATATAAAGAGACTGTGGAAAAGATGTGTGTGGAGATATTTCACATATACACAAGCTTAGTGGCATGAGGAAGTCAGTAGGCTAACAAAAGCAAATGAGAAGTTTGAGAGTGAAAAGCAAAAGATGGATCTACTGCTTGTGGAGCTTGAGTCAGTCAAGCAAGAAAATGAATATTTGAAAAACAAGCTAAAGTGTGCCAATGAGATTGAAGTTGTGTTAAGAGAGAAAATTGAAGAATGAAGTTAAGCTGAAATCTTTTAGGAATGCATCTGAGTTGGTTGGATAATACCATGAGAAGAACAAACCATGTGCTAACATAGTTATTGGTCTTGACTATAGTGCCTTGGACAGCAAGAAGAAAGATACTAGTGGAAAAGAAAAAGCAACTGAAAATGAAGATATTTCAGCTTGCTGAAAAAGGTTGATTCACCGATGTTAAAAGCATGTGAGGTATATTTCAGTGAAGAAGAGTTGATCATTAAGCAAGAATTGCTGATGAAGACAGTGAGAAGAAAAATGCAGAAACAACTCCAACTCCCAAAGCTGAAAAGAAGCCCATGGTCAACCAAGATTCTAAGATACCTGTCAAGAAAATGAAAACTGAAGATGCAAGAAAAAAAAATAGAAATGGCAATATTGGGATAAACTAGAGCAACAATATTTCTTATGTTACAGATGCTCCAAGGAAGCAATGTCAAAAATGTGGTTTTATGAATCATCTAACTTACCTTTGTAAAAAGGTTATTAGCAAGAAAGTAGAAGGAGCATGCAAGTATAATAAAGCAAATGCAAATGATCCCTACTCATTCTGTGACAAGTTTGATTGCATCCCTTGTAACTTGAAAGTGATGAAAAGTTGCCACAAGCTGAGAGTAGACCTCAAAGAAGTAAAAATTGGGTCTACACCAAAAAGGGAAAATGCACAACAGTCAATGAACTCTATTTTATCTGAAATAACTCATTTTGATTTTGCTCACTATGTTAACAAGAAGAAAGTATCCAACATTGCTTGGGTTTCTAAACACACTTAAACTCATTATGTGCAGGGCAAAAAGAAGAAAGTCATATAGATTATAGACAGTGGATGCTCAAGATATATGATAGGTGATATGGCCCTGCTATCACAGTTTGAAGAGAAGGCTGGCCCATTGGTGACTTTTGGAGACAACAACAAAGGCTTCACAATGGGATATGGCAAATTGATTTATGAAAATATTGTCATTGATGATGTAGCACTGGTTGCTGGTCTTGAAGTGAATCTTCTCATTGTTAGCCAATTTGCAGTAAAAGGTTTTAAGGTTTTATTCAACAAAGAAGAATGCTCTTTTATCAGCAAGAAAACTGGTGAAGTTATTTTGAAAGGAGCAAAGAAAGGGAGCTTATTTGTTGCAGACTTGGACTCAACAAATGAGGATAGAATTTGTTGCTTCTACACCAAGGCAATTGTAGAGCAAAGCAAATTATGGCATAAGAAGCTGTCTCATTTGAATTTCAAAGCAATCAATACTCTAGTTAAAAAGGAGTTGGTGAGAGATATGCCTAATTTGGAATTTTCTCAAGATGAAGTCTGTGATGCCTGTCAAAAGGAAAAAATGAAAAGATCAAGTCACAAGAGTAAAACTGTGAATTCTATAAGTGCACCTTTGCAACTTATCCACATGGACTTATTTGGACCAGTAAATGTCCAGTCAATCTCAAGAAAAAGATATGCACTTGTGATGTGGATGACTACTCAAGGTACACATGGGTAGAATTTATGTATTCTAAAGATGAGACTCCACACATCATAATTGAGCACATCAAGAAGATTGAGAAGCAGGTTGAAGATCAGAATTATGTGAAAAGATTGAGGAGTGATAATGGAACAGAATTCAGGAATGCAACCTTAACTGAATTCTGCAAAGAAAAGGAATTGTTCAAGAATTCTCAGCAGCTGGGATACCTCAACAAAATGGAGTAGTTGAGAGGAAAAACAGAACATTGGTGGAAGCTGCTAGAACAATGCTGCAAGATGCAAAGTTGTCAACTAGTTTTTGGGAAGAAGTTGTGAACACTGCATGCTATACTCAAAACAGATATCTCATTAACAAAAATCTTGGTAAATCACCCTACTAAATCTTATCCAAGATAAAGCCTACTGTGAAGCATCTTCATATATTTGGAAGCAAGTGTTATGTGTTAATGGACAACTCTGAATATTTGGGGAAATTTGACTCTAAAGTTTTTGAGGCAATTTTTCTGGGATATTCATTGGAGAGGACTGCATATAAAGTCTATGTGATTGAACAGACGAAAATTTTAGAAAGCACATATGTTACTTTTGATGATGACAAGTTCCAAGGCTTGGAATGCCTTGATGAAAATGAAGTTGAAGCCCTAAAGTTTGAAAACCTCAACATTGACAGTGATTCTGATGATGAAGCTGAAGTCAATGCAAATCACAAAACAATTGAAGAGCCAACTGAACAAGTAAATCATGAAAATGGAATCTCATCTCATGGACCTGAATTTGATAGCACAAACTCAGGGTGATCCAACTGCTGGAGTGAGAACTAGAAGTGTAACTACAAATGGATGCCTTCATGCATGTTTTCTGTCACAAGTTGAGCCAAAAAAAACTGAGGAAGCCATTTTTGATCCTGATTGGATATCTGTTATACAAGAAGAGTTAAATCAGTTTGAGAGGAACAAAGTTTGGAAATTGGTTCATGTACCAAAGAACAGAAGTATCATTGGAACAAAGTGGGTGTTCAGGAACAAGATGGATGAAAATGGAATTGTTACCAGGATCAAAGCAAGGTTGGTTGCAAAGGCTACTCATAAGAGGAAGGAATTGATTATGATGAAACTTTTGCTCCAGTTGCAAGACTTGAAGTAATAAGGATTTTCCTAGCATTTGCTGCACATTCAAATTTTAAGGTATATCAAATGGATGTGAAGAGTGCATTCCTTAATGGTGAGTTGGAAGAAGAGGTTTATGTGCAACAGCCACCTGGCTTTGAAGATCTAGAATTTCCAAATTTTGTATACAATCTCCTCGAGGCTCTCTATGGACTTAAACAAGCACCTAGAACTTGGTATGACACACTGTCAGAATTTTTAATTAAGCATGGATTCACTAGAGGTACAATTGACAAAACTCTCTACTACAAGAAGCATGATGATGATATGATCCTATTACAGATCTATGTGGATGATTTAATCTTTGGGTCTACTCATGAAAAAATATGCCAAAGATTCTCTAAGCTTATGTAGAGTGAATATGAAATGAGTATATTAGGGGAATTAAGTTACTTTCTTGGACTTCAAGTTAGTCAAAGAAGTGATGAAATCTTCATCAGCCAAACTAAATATGTCAAGGATTTATTGAAAAAGTTTGACATGATGGATTGTTCACCTGCATCTACACTTATGTCTACAACAATAAAGTTGGATGAAGATAAAAAGGGCAAGAGTGTAGATATTTCAAGCTATAGAAGAATGATTGGATCATCGCTTTACTTAACTACAAGTATACCAGACATCATGTTTGCCACATGTATGTGCGCAAGATATCAAGCCAATCCAAAAGAATCACATTTGATGGCTGTGAAGAGGATTTTCAGATACTTGAAGGGGACTCCAAACTTAGGACTATGGTATCCTAAGGGAACTGGTTTTGAAGCTGTTGGATACATAGATGCAGATTTTGATGGATGCAGGGTTGACAGAAAGAGTACTAGTGGAAGTTGTCAGTTTCTTTGACGAAGACTTGTATCCTGGTATAGCAAAAAACAACATTATGTGTCAACTTCCACAGCTGAGGAAGAATACATAGTTGCTGGAAGTTGTTGTGCTCAAGTGCTTTGGATTAGATATCAGCTAATGGACTATGGCCTAGTGTTACACAAAATTCCAATTGTTTGTGACAATACTAGTGCTATATCGATTGTGGCTAATCCAGTTAATCACTCTAGAACAAAGCACATTGATGGAAGGTACCATTTTATTAGAGAACATGTTGCAAATGGTACCATTGAGCTCATTTTTGTTCCAACATAAAAATAATTAGCTGACATTTTTACTAAACCTTTGGATGAAGCAACTTTCACTAGACTTGTAGGTGAAATTGGTATGTTAAATTCTTCATCCTAAGGTAAGAACTCAGCTAATGTGTTGCAGCAGATTAATTTCTTGTATATCAAAATTAATTTGATTAATTAGAAATTAACTGGAATATGAATTATAAATATTTCAGAAATCTCTGCATATTTATTTTTCAAATTTTTAAAAATCAGCTTGGAATTTTCCAAATTCTAAGTAAACTGTCAAAATGTTGTTTTACATCTTCAATATGTAAAAGAAACACAAGGCAGAATCAAAATGATCAGAAGTATATAGAGAACTGAGTTCTCGATAAGTCTAACTGACTTATCGACAAGTCATCTTAAGACTTCTCCGGTGAGTTCTCGATAAGTCAATTTCCTGACTTCTCGAGTGACTTCTCGATAAGCTTTATTATGACTTATCGATAAGTCATTGTAGTGTTCTCTATAAGTGTTAACTCACAGAGTTCTCTACAAGTATAATGTTAGACTTATAAATAACTCAGAACTGAAATAATTTAATCTAAAAGATTATTTTGGTAAAATTCTTTTGGCAAAATTATTCTAATTTTATTTTAATTTATTCAAATGAAAATTGGAAACAATTCAGTCCATTTTGGACATACCGGGTATTTATTTAACATCTCGATAAGCTTATTTTTAGTTCTCTACAAGAATATAATGAAATGACTTATCGATAAGTTCTTCACTTTTCAAAATGACTTCTCGATAGACAAATTCTAAACGTCTATTTTTGAGTTCTCGAAAAGTCATTTACTTTTACTATAAATATCCATACATCTCGATATACATATACTTACGCCTTCGAGAACTCTAAGTGACCTAGCTTTTTCAATTCAAAACCGATTTCTATCTCGTTTTAAATCCTTTCTCTCAAATTTCTTTTACCCTTTAATCTTCACACTCATATCAATGGAAGCAAACATTATTGTACCCTTCATTCCAAAGGAGACCAACTTCCTTGCATTCTTATATGCTAATCAAGCTCCTGAAGCTTTCAAAAGCTTTGTCAAGTTCTTATCTGAAACCTACTTTTTTGGAGCTCTTACAACTAAACTAGTTCTTTATCTGGATGTATTGGATGATTTCTGGAACACAGCTGTAGCTAGGACAGTTATTTATGAAGACCAATCTCCAAGCCTGGTTGTGAACTGTCAAATCAAAGGACAACAGGTTGAGATAACTGAAGCTGATATAAACATGGCCTTGAACATTCCAATTGACAAGATAGTAGGGATCCCAACTCAGGATGAGCTGTATGAATTCTTGGACTTCATCAACTACTCTGAGAGGATTAACTTGGCTAGCTTGAACAAGAAAAATCTGATAAGGGAGTGGTCTTTTCTGTTTGTTTCTGTGATAAGAGCTTTCACATGCAGGAAATCAGGATTTGGCAATATTTCTAGTGTTTTCCAGAAGCTGGTCTACTCAATAGCTCACAACAAACAAATTAATGTAGGACACTACATTCTGGAGGAACTGAGCACCAGGCTCATCATGCCATTCACTTTAAGAGGTAAAGAAATTTTCCTTCCTAGATTCATTATGTCTGCTTTAAATCATAAAGTAAATGACATACATATGCTTGAAGGTGTAGATAGGTCATTAATAGGCCACTATAAGCAAGTATTTAAAATTCTATTTGGATCACTTACTACCAAAAATAAGGTACATGTGGGTCTTAAGTTAACACCTTTCATGATTGAAAGATTTAAGACCTATCATTACCATATGCCTGACATGAGAACCAATGTAGTTCCAAATAGTACAACAATGGTTCCTGATCCTATAGAAGCACAAACACAGGCACATCCACAGGATCCTACCCATGTTGAGCCTACTTCTTCAAAACCAATAGCAGCTAGGAAATCAACCACTTCATCCTCTAAAAAGGGTGAAGTGAGTAAAAAGAAGAGAAAGGAGATAACCTTTACTATATTGAATGAGAGTGGTGAGGAACAAACACCAACTGAATCACCCTTGGTCAGAAAACCAAAGAAGGCTAAGAAAAATGAGTTGACCACTCAAGACACCTCTGCATCCTCTCAAAAGGATGTAGTTATAAACAAGGGACTTGAACAGAATCTAGGGGCATCCTCTCAACAAGGTGTCTCTATTGAAAAGAGCATTTTTCAAATATACCATGTAAAGAGTCTGCACAACCATCACTTGAGCAAATACAAGTGTATGGAAGGAGAAACAAGGATGGCACACATAAGGAGAGCACATCTCTTGAAGCTCCCTCATCCGTTTAAGGGGAGCTGCCAACACTCAGTCCTAAGCTTCAAACTCTTATAACTAATATTTCTTCTTCCTATACTGAAACGCTTGAATCAAGTCCTCAAGTGTTGCCCCTTTCAAGTGACATAATTCAAGAAACCTTGTTCACCACCCAGAAACCATAATTAGTTGGTGAGAGGCTATATACTGGGGTAGACCTTGATGACACCAACACAAACACAGGGGTTTCATCAGTCTTCACTGAAGACCCCGTGACAGATACAAATGCACCTTCATGTGCAAATCAGTCTTCACAGACTGTTAGGTTTGAGGGTAGTACTCCTGAGGGGGAGCTATCTAAATCCTCTCCAATTCAATTGGAGGTTTCTGTTTGCATTAGCTCCAATTCAATTGAAGAGATTATTGTTTTATATTGTTAAATTAGAAAAATGGTTAACGAAACTAAGACTCTTAAGGTTATTGATGTGGGTTGTGGTTCTGGAGGTACTGTTTCCACCATTGATTGGACTACGTATCATTTTTCACAATCAATTGATTTATCGGGCATGCCTGATAAATTTAGTGGGAGAGTTTCCTTTTCTCCCTAGCAAAAAAAATGAAGATCTGATTAACGGTAAAGGGTCTACGGCCGGTGGTATAGTATGATCCTCCTATTGTGGATCAAGAGAAGGATGATTCTTGTAAGGTTTATGCTTTATGGGCTGAAAAGGATGGGATGACTAGGGCAGCCATTTTGGCCGCTTTAGTTAACACCTTATTCGATGTTTATTCATCAGATGCCTACACTGTAAAAGTCTTATGGGAGAAGCTGGACCAAACCCATAATATTAATTCTCAAGGTCTTGAGAAGTATTCTGTGGCGAGGTTTCTTGATTTTAAACTGGTGGATGGAAAATCCATGACTGAGCAGGTGCATGAGTTTGAGATGGTGGTTCACGCTATGGGCGAGTTCGGAATGGTCTTACCTGAAAACTTTCGAGTTATGTCGATGATTGAAAAGCTCCATAAATCTTGGGAAGAGTTTGCACTCTCCTTGAAAAGACGGAAAGGAAAGATCGCATGTACAAACTTGATGTTGGACATCTCTGTGCAGGAAAAAGACAAGTCTAAACAAGGATATGTGATGCATGGTGAACATGGAGTAGCTCGAAGGTGCATGTAGTGACTGTAGGACAGAAAAGGAAATCTATCTCAATGAAGGATAACAATTAAACTGACAAGAACAAGGCTAAGAAACCAAAGATAAATAAACCATGTTTGTAACACCCCCAGATCCGGGGTCGGGGATCCGGGTTGTCACGAGTTCCATTTCCCTTAATAACACCCAATCTTAATAATTACTCAACTACTCTGTACTGTGACCCCACAATGAACACACACACCACACGTTATAGTCTCAGAGATGAACATCCAAAAATAACCACAAGTCATTTTATTCCACAATTATCTGCCAATACACCTTAAAAGGTTTTCTGAATAAATTTACATTTCTTTGCCATTATTACAATTCATAAATATACATAAATCTGGTACATTAGAAGTTGAAAGCCTAGCCTATTGGTAGCTCCTACCTCAGCTACGGCGGCATCAATGCTTCTAGAAAACTGTGGAACATCTCCTAATCGCTTGCGAATCGGGAGCTTGGTCCTGTTCATCCTTTCTATCTGTTGTTGTGTGATGAAAGAAGAAAGCAAGGGTGAGCAGCAAGCCCACCAAAATAATATGTATAATGATTAATAGTATATGAGCCTTCTCTTAGTACTCATGAAAGTCTTGGTCAAAAGAAATGAACCAAGTTGATATCTTAATGCGATGAAGTCGCAAAATATTCAGTATATATATACATATATACTTTTCAAAATATTGGAAGTCCTCTTCCATGCATAATATACACAAAGTCCCAGTGTATAACTGTATAAAAAATATCGTTGCAAGGTGATCTCATATATCTAACCTTGTCTCAACGTTTTTCTGAAAATCTTTGTCATACATAAGACAATTATTAATTAGATATAAGTTTAAAAGATGAAGTTACCAAATACTCCAATATACTTATATCTTTTCCAAATACTACTTGAACTACCACCGTTCAAGTTATAATTAATTTCAAAAGTTCATCACATAGATGAGACTATAAGACAAGATTTGAATAGATTAAATCTTTAAAATATTATCAAAATAAAATGAAGTTACGAGATACTTCATTTGATGTAAACATCATTTTGAAAACTTGACCCTGCCAACACTCAACAATCGCCCAACCGTAGCCTTTCTATCGAAGTGCTCTGGGTAGTGTTGCAGAAATTATCCAATTGGATGATGAACTCATTACGGGAGTTTGCCGCGCCAGGAAGACCACTTACGATGATCAGTCGTAGTAGTACAACCCCACCATTTTCTACATGTAGAGGAGAACCTGTCGGATTTACTTGTCAACCGAACACTGAACTCCTAAGGAATGGACCGCCTTAGCGGAACTTTCAGGCCATTTGGGCCAATATAATAAGGCTGGGCCGGCGCTACTCGGCCACTTATGCCACTCCTAGTTCAGATGAAATCCATGACTCTGAAACGTAAAGCTCGTTCCCCCTTTCCCCAAGTAGAAACTTGTTGATACGGCTTCACCAAGAAGTCGTATCTAGTTGGAAAGGAAAACTCACCGATATTTCCCAGGCGATGCCTGTTAATGGATTAACTTGTTCCAAGAATTTTACTTCCCGAATATTGGGTAAGTAATCAATTCATTTATCAAAACAGCAACCTTGTTGCGAATATAAAATACACCACAGAGCCGGATTCCCCAGGTTTTGAGCGAGTATTTAAATCCCCTTAAAAAGGAAGATCTTAAATATAAAAATGAGTTTTGGGATCCGCTCTAACTTTTAAAAATCATTTTGAAGACTCGAAAACACTTTAAAGAGTGTTTGGAGTAAAGCTGATTTAATGAAGTAAATCAGTCCCCAGTATATTTAGAAAAATGCCTGAATATTATTATTTAAATAATATTCTCATAAAGATAATCCTTATAAAAATAATCGAAGTAGAAGTATTAAAACTTATACTTGAAATGGATATTAAATAACCAAAGATATACTTATATAAAAGTACTATCTTTATTTGAATAATCGAAAATAAGTTTGATTATTTACACCTTATTCTTTAATAAAATAAAGAATATATCTCAGCAAATAATCGGAGTCATAGATCCTCAAATGAATATTCAAAAATATTCAATAAATAATATAAACTGAGTCATAAGCCCTCGAATGAATATTCAAATAATATTCAAATAAATAAATAAAAGGGTCATAAGCCCTCGAATGAATATTCAAATAATATTCAGATAAATAAATAAAAGGGTCATAAGCCCTCGAATGAATATTCAAATAATATTCAATAAATAATATAAAGTTAAAGTTATCGAATAAACCTTATTCGATTAATAGTTTGGAAAACTATAACCATATATATATATATAAATATATATATATATCCATATCCATATATACAAAATCTACTCGGGATCCTCGACTCCCGGTTTTAGAAAATATTTTCACCTTTGGGTCCCTATACTAAGGGTATATGCAAGTTACCGCTATCCTCTAGCATAGGTATTATCAACTGAACCAACAGATATATATTTCAAGAATATGAAACAGGCACGCATATATACCATATCACATGCTACAATATATCGCAAGAATTTGCTAAATAACCAATATGCATTTATCGCAAGATCATGCATATACAAATGTATACATCACAACAACAGTATAACGGATAGAATACTTGCCTGAGCGACTTGGGGTGATAAAAGGCTCGGGACGAGTCTGGTAACCTATAAACAACAAGTAAGTTGGAATTAAACCAAAATCACTTGTAAATCTATACTTTAACTAACTTAGACTCTAACGCTTGTTTTGCGCTCACTGATTTGCTTAAGTCACTCGGGTATCCTCGGCTCCACCATTTTTAATAATTTAACCTTTACGAGTTTTAAAGCGATTCCTTCGCGAGTGTCTTATCAACTGCCTAAAACACTTACCATAAATGTTTCATACATTAATTAACCCTTTTTGGTCTTTAACCTATGTTTCAAAGTAAGGCGAGGGGAAAAGTTTCGTTCGCGAAACGCCGTTACTTGAAACGGTCGTTTCTCCTAAACCGTGCATCGGAATCGAACGAACTACATATCAAAACGAAGCTCGTAACATGAGTTATCTAAACATGGCAGTGGTCATAAACTAGCAGGGGGTTCTCGGGTCCTAATGTTATGAACAAAAGCAGTCTAAAGTAAATCGGACATTACGACGGCTATGTTTACGCGATTTCCCAATTTTTAAACCATTCAATACCAACCACAAATCAACCCCAATTCAATCATACAACCAATATTCCTCCAAACCACATCATAACATCCCCAACAAATCCACATTAACCATTTATACTTATTCCTCACATGAACTAAAAGCTTTACTTAGGTTCTTTAACTAATTACCAAGATTTACAACTCCAACAATGCAACAAAACCAACTAATCTCTACAAACTCAACCAAACTTCAACCAATCAAGCATCATGCTTCACATATGCTATACCAAACACATTCAATCCTAATTACTCAAAACTAAAGCTAGGGTTTGTAGTTTATACCTTCCTTGGAGAGTGGAGAATCAAGAGAATGGCTTGGAATCACCTTTAAAGCCCTTATCCAAGCTTAATCTAAACAAAACTTCAAGAACACAAATTTTAGTTCTTGAAAACACTATTCACCATCTTCTTTCATGATTTATAGAAAAAGATTGGCTTGGAATTAGAAGCTTAAACTTATAGGAAGTATGTAACTATCCATGGGGAAGCTTAGATAATTACCTTGCTAAATAGTAAGTGGAGGAGCTTGGACTTTCATTTTTTAAGAAATGCACCCGAGAGCATGAAGAAGAAGAAGAGAGATTTTTGTGTTTTGTTTGGTGAAATGAAATGATTTGCTTGGTTGGTTGATTTTTGTTGTTTGCTTTAGTGAATTACCTAGTTGCCCTTGGTTTTGTGTGGTTAAAAAGTCACCACATCTCCTTCCTTCCCATGTCATGCTTGTGTCACCTTGCACATGTCATAATGCTCCCACTTGTCCACACCTTGTGGTTTGATGATGTCACAGTCCCTGGCTTCTTGTACAAGCTTGTCTCTTGGTCACTTATTTGTTTTACGGTTCGCTTATCTTTCGTTCTCATTTATCGTTTGAGGGATCATACACGGGATCTTATTACTTAGGTTCCCTTAACCTTTCTCAATATATTGTATTCCTTCTATGATCCTCTCTTATAATCCTTTAATTTAAATCCTTTTTATCCTGTTACCTTATACTCAATTCTCTCCGTATCTTGTGGATTTCCGGGAAAAATCAAAGTGTTCGGAATCGGATTCTGACGATCTTCACATACACTTATATACCACATAGAGTACTAATAATATCCCATAAGATCAATAACAGAACCCCTACATAGTGTGGCATGAAAAGTTTTCTCGTTCAGCAAAAACACTATTCATAAGGGTTTCAAAATTTCTCATAAATTGGAGTTATTACAGTCTCCCCTCCTTAAAAGGATTCCGTCCCGGAATCAGATAGAAAACAAATGGGGATACTTTCTTAGCATTACCCTTTCTAACTCTCGAGTCAATTTTCCCACATTGTGGTTCTACCACCAAACTCTGCCTAGTTTGATAATCCTTCTCCTAAGCACTTGTTCCTTTTCACTCTATAACCCTTCCTGGTTGCTCCATATAGGTTACGTCGGGTTGCCTATCTATGCGCTCATATGCCTCTATTTATCTGGCATCTGAATTACACTTCCTTAACATTGATACGTGAAACACGTTATGACCTGCTACATGTTCGGGGTTAGGGCTAGCTCATATGCTAACTTCCCAATCGTCTTAATATATCCAAGGGTCCAACAAATTGTAGACTTAGCTTTCCTTTCTTTCCGAACCTCATCAATCCTTTCCAAGGGATACCTATAACATTACTAGGTCCCCTATTTCATACTCTTTATCCTTTCATGTCAAATCAACATACTTATCATGTCCATCTTGGGCTACTACCAGCCGTCCTCTGATTAGATCTATCATATCCTTGGTCCTTTGGACTACTGCGGGTTCGAGCATCTTGCGCTCTACAACTTCATCCTAACATAAGGGAGATCGACATTGTCTTCCCTCAAGGATCTCATAAGGCGACATCTCGATAATGACATATGATCTATTGTCGTAAGAAAACTCAATCTGTGTTAAGTGATCATTCCAATTTCTTTTAAGTCTATTGCACAGACTCTCATTATAGCTTTTAGCATTAGAGCTTCTGCTTCTCAATACCCATTCTTTTTGAGTTCGTAATCGCTACTACCTTCCGTTCCTAATATTATATTGGTTATACTTTTGCTCATTAGCGTTCTATAACCTTTTAATAACCACGTCAACCTTAGTATCACGAATGTGTTTCCATTTCGAATACTACCACAACTTTATTACTCCTTTTTCTGCTGTTTCTATTTCCCAAAGTTTGATCAATCATATAGAAGTAAAGGAATTTGTTGAGAGATCACTATGATCATGAACACTTGTTATATCGCTTAGTTAGTACAGAAGGTGGCCAGCCTTTAGTACTTGACAAGCAATTAAACAACATGTGGTATCCTACTAGGCTTCTATCACAAAGATAGATAGTCATTCGGCAATACCTCCCCTTCTGGAAGGGTTGTTCTTCTCAGCTTACATGAAATGAAAAGAAGAGAAAAGAACGAACTGAAGAGAATTGTATATATGAAAAAATATACTGCCATAAAATATCTGGCTTGAAACCTACCCCTGAACTATAGAGGTTTGTCATAGGAGAACAAAACATATACGTATTTATATCAACATCAAGTATTATAGCATCCTATTTCACATGCCTAAATATTTTTGCTATTCCGTCCATCATTCTATGGACCCATGCTCTTCCTCGAGCTTATACACAATCACCTTTGAAACTCCCTCGACATCGAAAATCGAATCTGGGATCTCATTCTATACATCATCGTTACTAGAATTCTATGCTTGCACCGCAACCTTCCTCGTATAATAATACGACTCTCTATTGATAAGAAAGAATAATAATTCACTAGGTAGATACTCTACTTAATTAGTCTATCAATGATAACTTATACACTACCACGACCCGATTAGTGGTACTCAATCTCAACACCCATTCCAATACGACTCTCACGGTTGTAATCAGCTCATTACTCGCAGAATCATTGCTACCTTACTATAGTCCACCACTGACCTACTGTCGTCATTCATTTTTCCATAAAATCTTAATATCTAACCATACGGAGTCTATACATGTCGTATCAAATTCTACTAAGGAGTTAACATAACCACCAATCACAATTCATGAAGAACACTCCAAACTCTGACGTACTTTCATGACATGAAGCAGATAAAATTACAGAAGAGTTTCAATCAAAGCACCGATAGCAGGTTAATACCATTCTTAATCATATGCCTTCAATAGAAAACTTAACTCAAAGGTTCGTTTGGTCCTTTTTGAAACATGGTCCTGGCTTATCTCAAGATAGGACCTTCTAAGATAGATAGCCCGTTCATGGCGATTACACAAATTAAACCTTTACCAACTACTATTACGGTTGGGTATTGCACAGTCATCAGAAGGAATGTCAATCTTCCAAACCATAATTCAACCTTCACATTTTTAACCATCATCACTGTATTCTTTTGGCACACGCGCCTATAAAATTTTTTTTCCTTTTACCGTTAAAGTGTCGGCCACCTCTTTGGCCTTTCCTGATAGTAATAGTTCCTTACAGTCAATGTCATTTTAACCACCTCCAAATAAATTTTCTGCCTTATTTCCGATCACTGCTTGAGTGAAGATGTTTTCCTTAAAATCTGATAAGTAAAAAAAAAAAATATCACCATTTTTCCATAAGTTATTGCCTCAATCTTTAGAGGTTCATCACTTTCACGACTGACTCTCAATCATACTTAGAACATCTTTTATCTTAGGTCCTAATTGCCCTGAACAATTTCGACCATTACTGGTTCGATCCATACCTTCTCGTGGTTTAACACGTACCTCACTTGGCATCAATATAATTACGTCATATTTCCTTTATCAACATTTTTATTCTTGAGAATTTCGAATATTTCCTTTCTCCTTGTAAAACCTCTAAGGTTATCCTTCAATCGTTCCTCCTGTATTCCCTATATACAGGGCATATCAAAATACCATTTACTGATACTAGAACCATTGTCTATTTACTTCTGAAAAATTTCTCCACTGATCCTTAAAGGTTATTATTACCTTAATCCTTTCCAATTCATACTGTCAAAACTCATACTATCCCTATTAAGGGTGAAATGCCAACCTTTATGCATTCCCCTAGGATTCGTTTTAAGTTACCGATGTTCTATCCTTAATTCCACCTTTAAAAAGGTACAAGCATCCTTCCATGGATAAATCAAGTCATACATCCCTGATAAGGGTATCTTATTCAATCATTTCCACCTCGATAGTCTATACTGAATTTCACAATAGCATCCTTATTCAAGTTAAGGTCAATCCACATGGCCTTCAAAAGATAAAAATGGTTATCCGCTTTTCTTTCCTGATTTGGTAATGATCACATGGATGATCTGGAAGATATTGGTCGTGTTCAACGTGAACTTCTTCTTAATAAATCTTTATTTACTTTTGTTGTTTATCTCAACAGTCATCTCAATGTTGGGATATCTTTCATACCTGGCGTCTCCCTTCCTGGGTATTAAGCCACCGGTCTTACACTTCACATTCTTGAAGGTCACTTCCTTCATCCAATTTTCTTAATTTCTTACTTTCTTGTCTCCTCAGTCTATCCGCGTCTCATTATTTATCCCTCGAACTATTTCAAGGTTTCCTCGAATCCTCCCAACTTAAAGGGGGTACAATATATGTATCTCTTATGCCTTCAACCATCAATTTTAACTCATGGTGAATCACCCTCATCCTGACGATTACATACTTTTCTATGTCTATTGCTACGAGTCTTTAGGGTTTTCTCATACCCAACACCCTTATCATACCTCAAACTCTATTGCCTTTATATTCCTTTCCACTTCAGTTTCTTTTTATTTTCCTTTCTCTTATCATTATTTCATGAACTAACACAACATAAGTATTGATTCCAAACATCCCGTCATTCTGGATTCGTGTCTTCAGAACGAATCTTGATAACTTTTACAACTTAGATTCATAATTCATCATACTCATCCACTTTTGTTCTAGCTCCAAAGCTTTTACACTATCTCCTTATCTTTGGGAATTACTTTCCCGAAAACAATTGACTGAACTTAAATCAGTTTATTCTAACCTCTGGCTCCGTGCCTTTCTTGGTCTTTCACCAACGGGTGGTCTCTCTCTTAGGAGGGTAAGTGACAAAAACAGTCTTTTGTGGTTCGTCAATCATTCAGAATCTCATATGATTCCTCTATTTCCTTTAGCCAGGCTCTTGCCTCGACTAGGTCAACCTGTTCCCTGGGAACTCTGAGAGCTTAGAGACTTAAAGGTCCTGAAAGAATTTCCTATCGCATTGTTTCCTCAAGGTGGTGGTTGGGGATAATAGTCTAAGTTCTGTCTAGACAGGTCCATGAATTGTCGTATAGGAGTACCGTCTCGGGTCTCCTTTCCTTACTCGACTTTCTGTTTCCTTAGTATGAAATGTTTCATCCTACTCCCCATAATTGGGGTCATCTTTTAATTTAAAATCCTCATTTTCCACTCCATCATGTCATGGGTTCCTTCTATCTTGATGGCGACCTCCCTGACTATCACGTTCAGGGTTTGCTCTAAATCTTATTCCTCAAACTATGGCTCTCATCTAAGTTCTCATCCTTACGCTCTTGAACTTTCGGAACCCAAATTCTATAGGAATACCTTATTATTCCCTTATCATCTTTCTCTGGCACCGTATGCTCTTTTCCAATAATTCGGTCTCTATTGCAATCTCAAACAGCTTTTCGGTACCGGCTCCGGTTACCTTCACTACTATTTCCAAAATCTCTTATAAACTCTCCCAAAGACATTATCATCTTGAGTCTCTCCTTTTTACTAAGGGCATCAGCCACCACATTGGCTTTCCCCGAATGATAAAGAATCTCCCAATCATTATTCTTGATTAGCTCTAACTGCCTCCTCTGGCATATGTTGAGCTCTTTCTACGCGAAAATGTACTAGAGCACTTATGGCTTAGGTAACTCTCGCACTTCTCTCCATACAAGTAGTGCCTCCAATCTTTAGGGTAAAACTATTGCCACGAGCCTAAGCTCATGAGCGGGGATATCAAATTTCATATTACCTTAATTGTCTTGACATGTACGCGATTACCTTACCGTGCTGCATAAGCACGCACCCTAAGCCCTTGTGCGAAGCGTCACTACACTTCACAAAATCTCCTTTTCCATCCGGCAATGCCAGCATAAGGGCCATTACCAACCGCTGCTTCAGTTCTTGAAAGCTGTTCTCGCATTTCTCTGTCCATTCGAACTTCTCAGTCTTACGAGTAAGCCGCGTTAAAGGGGCTACTATCTTTACAACTTGAACGAACCTCCGGTAGTGACCGGCCAATCCTACCTCTGGTAGTCGACCAAACCATGGTCATCAATTCATCAGTGGTCCTTTATCCAATCCTGTCAGGATCCTCCATGGGATCCTCCTCAACAACTATCCCTTCTAGGACAACATCCTCAACCGCTACATCCTCAATATCAACATCATCTGGTCCTGCATTAGGACACTCTATCGGATCCACAATTCGATCTCCAATTAGTAATAAAATATTATCGCGATGTTGCTCCTCAACCTCAGGGTTCGGAGTCCCGCTACCATATTCGATAACGAACTACGCTCCTAACACGATATTTATAAGGGTTCCCATAAGGGTTTTAACTGTCAGTGCTACGTTAGGTAGCCCGACTATGAACTTGGCAAGAGTTCTTATTATCTTAGTTAACTTATTATCTTAACGTCCCATCATCTCTGAGGTTTATAACGCTTAGCTCTGATACCATTTCTGTAACACCCCCAGATCCGGGGTTGGGGATCCGGGTTGTCACGAGTTCCATTTCCCTTAATAACACCCAATCTTAATAATTACTCAACTACTCTGTACTGTGACCCCACAATGAACACACACACCACACGTTATAGTCTCAGAGATGAACATCCAAAAATAACCACAAGTCATTTTATTCCACAATTATCTGCCAATACACCTTAAAAGGTTTTCTGAATAAATTTACATTTCTTTGCCATTATTACAATTCATAAATATACATAAATCTGGTACATTAGAAGTTGAAAGCCTAGCCTATTGGTAGCTCCTACCTCAGCTACGGCGGCATCAATGCTTCTAGAAAACTGTGGAACATCTCCTAATCGCTTGCGAATCGGGAGCTTGGTCCTGTTCATCCTTTCTATCTGTTGTTGTGTGATGAAAGAAGAAAGCAAGGGTGAGCAGCAAGCCCACCAAAATAATATGTATAATGATTAATAGTATATGAGCCTTCTCTTAGTACTCATGAAAGTCTTGGTCAAAAGAAATGAACCAAGTTGATATCTTAATGCGATGAAGTCGCAAAATATTCAGTATATATATATACATATATACTTTTCAAAATATTGGAAGTCCTCTTCCATGCATAATATACACAAAGTCCCAGTGTATAACTGTATAAAAAATATCGTTGTAAGGTGATCTCATATATCTAACCTTGTCTCAACGTTTTTCTGAAAATCTTTGTCATACATAAGACAATTATTAATTAGATATAAGTTTAAAAGATGAAGTTACCAAATACTCCAATATACTTATATCTTTTCCAAATACTACTTGAACTACCACCGTTCAAGTTATAATTAATTTCAAAAGTTCATCACATAGATGAGACTATAAGACAAGATTTGAATAGATTAAATCTTTAAAATATTATCAAAATAAAATGAAGTTACGAGATACTTCATTTGATGTAAACATCATTTTGAAAACTTGACCCTGCCAACACTCAACAATCGCCCAACCGTAGCCTTTCTATCGAAGTGCTCTGGGTAGTGTTGCAGAAATTATCCAATTGGATGATGAACTCATTACGGGAGTTTGCCGCGCCAGGAAGACCACTTACGATGATCAGTCGTAGTAGTACAACCCCACCATTTTCTACATGTAGAGGAGAACCTGTCGGATTTACTTGTCAACCGAACACTGAACTCCTAAGGAATGGACCGCCTTAGCGGAACTTCCAGGCCATTTGGGCCAATATAATATGGCTGGGCCGGCGCTACTCGGCCACTTATGCCACTCCTAGTTCAGATGAAATCCATGACTCTGAAACGTAAAGCTCGTTCCCCCTTTCCCCAAGTAGAAACTTGTTGATACGGCTTCACCAAGAAGTCGTATCTAGTTGGAAAGGAAAACTCACCGATATTTCCCAGGAGATGCCTGTTAATGGATTAACTTGTTCCAAGAATTTTACTTCCCGAATATTGGGTAAGTAATCAATTCATTTATCAAAACAGCAACCTTGTTGCGAATATAAAATACACCACAGAGCCGGATTCCCCAGGTTTTGAGCGAGTATTTAAATCCCCTTAAAAAGGAAGATCTTAAATATAAAAATGAGTTTTGGGATCCGCTCTAACTTTTAAAAATCATTTTGAAGACTCGAAAACACTTTAAAGAGTGTTTGGAGTAAAGCTGATTTAATGAAGTAAATCAGTCCCCAGTATATTTAGAAAAATGCCTGAATATTATTATTTAAATAATATTCTCATAAAGATAATCCTTATAAAAATAATCGAAGTAGAAGTATTAAAACTTATACTTGAAATGGATATTAAATAACCAAAGATATACTTATATAAAAGTACTATCTTTATTTGAATAATCGAAAATAAGTTTGATTATTTACACCTTATTCTTTAATAAAATAAAGAATATATCTCAGCAAATAATCGGAGTCATAGATCCTCAAATGAATATTCAAAAATATTCAATAAATAATATAAACTGAGTCATAAGCCCTCGAATGAATATTCAAATAATATTCAAATAAATAAATAAAAGGGTCATAAGCCCTCGAATGAATATTCAAATAATATTCAGATAAATAAATAAAAGGGTCATAAGCCCTCGAATGAATATTCAAATAATATTCAATAAATAATATAAAGTTAAAGTTATCGAATAAACCTTATTCGATTAATAGTTTGGAAAACTATAACCATATATATATATATATATATATAAATATATATATATATCCATATCCATATATACAAAATCTACTCGGGATCCTCGACTCCCGGTTTTAGAAAATATTTTCACCTTTGGGTCCCTATACTAAGGGTATATGCAAGTTACCGCTATCCTCTAGCATAGGTATTATCAACTGAACCAACAGATATATATTTCAAGAATATGAAACAGGCACGCATATATACCATATCACATGCTACAATATATCGCAAGAATTTGCTAAATAACCAATATGCATTTATCGCAAGATCATGCATATACAAATGTATACATCACAACAACAGTATAACGGATAGAATACTTGCCTGAGCGACTTGGGGTGATAAAAGGCTCGGGACGAGTCTGGTAACCTATAAACAACAAGTAAGTTGGAATTAAACCAAAATCACTTGTAAATCTATACTTTAACTAACTTAGACTCTAACGCTTGTTTTGCGCTCACTGATTTGCTTAAGTCACTCGGGTATCCTCGGCTCCACCATTTTTAATAATTTAACCTTTACGAGTTTTAAAGCGATTCCTTCGCGAGTGTCTTACCAACTGCCTAAAACACTTACCATAAATGTTTCATACATTAATTAACCCTTTTTGGTCTTTAACCTATGTTTCAAAGTAAGGCGAGGGGAAAAGTTTCGTTCGCGAAACGCCGTTACTTGAAACGGTCGTTTCTCCTAAACCGTGCATCGGAATCGAACGAACTACATATCAAAACGAAGCTCGTAACATGAGTTATCTAAACATGGCAGTGGTCATAAACTAGCAGGGGGTTCTCGGGTCCTAATGTTATGAACAAAAGCAGTCTAAAGTAAATCGGACATTACGACGGCTATGTTTACGCGATTTCCCAATTTTTAAACCATTCAATACCAACCACAAATCAACCCCAATTCAATCATACAACCAATATTCCTCCAAACCACATCATAACATCCCCAACAAATCCACATTAACCATTTATACTTATTCCTCACATGAACTAAAAGCTTTACTTAGGTTCTTTAACTAATTACCAAGATTTACAACTCCAACAATGCAACAAAACCAACTAATCTCTACAAACTCAACCAAACTTCAACCAATCAAGCATCATGCTTCACATATGCTATACCAAACACATTCAATCCTAATTACTCAAAACTAAAGCTAGGGTTTGTAGTTTATACCTTCCTTGGAGAGTGGAGAATCAAGAGAATGGCTTGGAATCACCTTTAAAGCCCTTATCCAAGCTTAATCTAAACAAAACTTCAAGAACACAAATTTTAGTTCTTGAAAACACTATTCACCATCTTCTTTCATGATTTATAGAAAAAGATTGGCTTGGAATTAGAAGCTTAAACTTATAGGAAGTATGTAACTATCCATGGGGAAGCTTAGATAATTACCTTGCTAAATAGTAAGTGGAGGAGCTTGGACTTTCATTTTTTAAGAAATGCACCCGAGAGCATGAAGAAGAAGAAGAGAGATTTTTGTGTTTTGTTTGGTGAAATGAAATGATTTGCTTGGTTGGTTGATTTTTGTTGTTTGCTTTAGTGAATTACCTAGTTGCCCTTGGTTTTGTGTGGTTAAAAAGTCACCACATCTCCTTCCTTCCCATGTCATGCTTGTGTCACCTTGCACATGTCATAATGCTCCCACTTGTCCACACCTTGTGGTTTGATGATGTCACAGTCCCTGGCTTCTTGTACAAGCTTGTCTCTTGGTCACTTATTTGTTTTACGGTTCGCTTATCTTTCGTTCTCATTTATCGTTTGAGGGATCATACACGGGATCTTATTACTTAGGTTCCCTTAACCTTTCTCAATATATTGTATTCCTTCTATGATCCTCTCTTATAATCCTTTAATTTAAATCCTTTTTATCCTGTTACCTTATACTCAATTCTCTCCGTATCTTGTGGATTTCCGGGAAAAATCAAAGTGTTCGGAATCGGATTCTGACGATCTTCACATACACTTATATACCACATAGAGTACTAATAATATCCCATAAGATCAATAACAGAACCCCTACATAGCGTGGCATGAAAAGTTTTCTCGTTCAGCAAAAACACTATTCATAAGGGTTTCAAAATTTCTCATAAATTGGGGTTATTACAGTCTCCCCTCCTTAAAAGGATTCCGTCCCGGAATCAGATAGAAAACAAATGGGGATACTTTCTTAGCATTACCCTTTCTAACTCTCGAGTCAATTTTCCCACATTGTGGTTCTACCACCAAACTCTGCCTAGTTTGATAATCCTTCTCCTAAGCACTTGTTCCTTTTCACTCTATAACCCTTCCTGGTTGCTCCATATAGGTTACGTCGGGTTGCCTATCTATGCGCTCATATGCCTCTATTTATCTGGCATCTGAATTACACTTCCTTAACATTGATACGTGAAACACGTTATGACCTGCTACATGTTCGGGGTTAGGGCTAGCTCATATGCTAACTTCCCAATCGTCTTAATATATCCAAGGATCCAACAAATTGTAGACTTAGCTTTCCTTTCTTTCCGAACCTCATCAATCCTTTCCAAGGGATACCTATAACATTACTAGGTCCCCTATTTCATACTCTTTATCCTTTCATGTCAAATCAACATACTTATCATGTCCATCTTGGGCTACTACCAGCCGTCCTCTGATTAGATCTATCATATCCTTGGTCCTTTGGACTACTGCGGGTCTGAGCATCTTGCGCTCTACAACTTCATCATAACATAAGGGAGATCGACATTGTCTTCCCTCAAGGATCTCATAAGGCGACATCTCGATAATGACATATGATCTATTGTCGTAAGAAAACTCAATCTGTGTTAAGTGATCATTCCAATTTCTTTTAAGTCTATTGCACAGACTCTCATTATAGCTTTTAGCATTAGAGCTTCTGCTTCTCAATACCCATTCTTTTCGAGTTCGTAATCGCTACTACCTTCCGTTCCTAATATTATACTGGTTATACTTTTGCTCGTTAGCGTTCTATAACCTTTTAATAACCACATCAACCTTAGTATCACGAATGTGTTTCCATTTCGAATACTACCACAACTTTATTACTCCTTTTTCTGCTGTTTCTATTTCCCAAAGTTTGATCAATCATATAGAAGTAAAGGAATTTGTTGAGAGATCACTATGATCATGAACACTTGTTATATCGCTTAGTTAGTACAGAAGGTGGCCAGCCTTTAGTACTTGACAAGCAATTAAACAACATGTGGTATCCTACTAGGCTTCTATCACAAAGATAGATAGTCATTCGGCAATACCTCCCCTTCTGGAAGGGTTGTTCTTCTCAGCTTACATGAAATGAAAAGAAGAGAAAAGAACGAACTGAAGAGAATTGTATATATGAAAAAATATACTGCCACAAAATATCTGGCTTGGAACCTACCCCTGAACTATAGAGGTTTGTCATAGGAGAACAAAACATATACGTATTTATATCAACATCAAGTATTATAGCATCCTATTTCACATGCCTAAATATTTTTGCTATTCCGTCCATCATTCTATGGACCCATGCTCTTCCTCGAGCTTATACACAATCACCTTTGAAACTCCCTCGACATCGAAAATCGAATCTGGGATCTCATTCTATACATCATCGTTACTAGAATTCTATGCTTGCACCGCAACCTTCCTCGTATAATAATACGACTCTCTATTGATAAGAAAGAATAATAATTCACTAGGTAGATACTCTACTTAATTAGTCTATCAATGATAACTTATACACTACCATGACCCGATTAGTGGTACTCAATCTCAACACCCATTCCAATACGACTCTCACGGTTGTAATCAGCTCATTACTCGCAGAATCATTGCTACCTTACTATGGTCCACCACTGACCTACTGTCGTCATTCATTTTTCCATAAAATCTTAATATCTAACCATACGGAGTCTATACATGTCGTATCAAATTCTACTAAGGAGTTAACATAACCACCAATCACAATTCATGAAGAACACTCCAAACTCTGACGTACTTTCATGACATGAAGCAGATAAAATTACAGAAGAGTTTCAATCAAAGCACCGATAGCAGGTTAATACCATTCTTAATCATATGCCTTCAATAGAAGACTTAACTCAAAGGTTCGTTTGGTCCTTTTTGAAACATGGTCCTGGCTTATCTCAAGATAGGACCTTCTAAGATAGATAGCCCGTTCATGGCGATTACACAAATTAAACCTTTACCAACTACTATTACGGTTGGGTATTGCACAGTCATCAGAAGGAATGTCAATCTTCCAAACCATAATTCAACCTTCACATTTTTAACCATCATCACTGTATTCTTTTGGCACACGCGCCTATAAAATTTTTTTTCCTTTTACCGTTAAAGTGTCGGCCACCTCTTTGGCCTTTCCTGATAGTAATAGTTCCTTACAGTCAATGTCATTTTAACCACCTCCAAATAAATTTTCTGCCTTATTTCCGATCACTGCTTGAGTGAAGATGTTTTCCTTAAAATCTGATAAGTAAAAAAAAAAAATATCACCATTTTTCCATAAGTTATTGCCTCAATCTTTAGAGGTTCATCACTTTCACGACTGACTCTCAATCATACTTAGAACATCTTTTATCTTAGGTCCTAATTGCCCTGAACAATTTCGACCATTACTGGTTCGATCCATACCTTCTCGTGGTTTAACACGTACCTCACTTGGCATCAATATAATTACGTCATATTTCCTTTATCAACATTTTTATTCTTGAGAATTTCGAATATTTCCTTTCTCCTTGTAAAACCTCTAAGGTTATCCTTCAATCGTTCCTCCTGTATTCCCTATATACAGGGCATATCAAAATACCATTTACTGATACTAGAACCATTGTCTATTTACTTCTGAAAAATTTCTCCACTGATCCTTAAAGGTTATTATTACCTTAATCCTTTCCAATTCATACTGTCAAAACTCATACTATCCCTATTAAGGGTGAAATGCCAACCTTTATGCATTCCCCTAGGATTCATTTTAAGTTACCGATGTTCTATCCTTAATTCCACCTTTAAAAAGGTACAAGCATCCTTCCATGGATAAATCAAGTCATACATCCCTGATAAGGGTATCTTATTCAATCATTTCCACCTCGATAGTCTATACCGAATTTCACAATAGCATCCTTATTCAAGTTAAGGTCAATCCACATGGCCTTCAAAAGATAAAAATGGTTATCCGCTTTTCTTTCCTGATTTGGTAATGATCACATGGATGATCTGGAAGATATTGGTCGTGTTCAACGTGAACTTCTTCTTAATAAATCTTTATTTACTATTGTTGTTTATCTCAACAGTCATCTCAATGTTGGGATATCTTTCATACCTGGCGTCTCCCTTCCTGGGTATTAAGCCACCGGTCTTACACTTCACATTCTTGAAGGTCACTTCCTTCATCCAATTTTCTTAATTTCTTACTTTCTTGTCTCCTCAGTCTATCCGCGTCTCATTATTTATCCCTCGAACTATTTCAAGGTTTCCTCGAATCCTCCCAACTTAAAGGGGGTACAATATATGTATCTCTTATGCCTTCAACCATCAATTTTAACTCATGGTGAATCACCCTCATCCTGACGATTACATACTTTTCTATGTCTATTGCTACGAGTCTTTAGGGTTTTCTCATACCCAAAACCCTTATCATACCTCAAACTCTATTGCCTTTATATTCCTTTCCACTTCAGTTTCTTTTTATTTTCCTTTCTCTTATCATTATTTCATGAACTAACACAACATAAGTATTGATTCCAAACATCCCGTCATTCTGGATTCGTGTCTTCAGAACGAATCTTGATAACTTTTACAACTTAGATTCATAATTCATCATACTCATCCACTTTTGTTCTAGCTCCAAAGCTTTTACACTATCTCCTTATCTTTGGGAATTACTTTCCCGAAAACAATTGACTGAACTTAAATCAGTTTATTCTAACCTCTGGCTCCGTGCCTTTCTTGGTCTTTCACCAACGGGTGGTCTCTCTCTTAGGAGGGTAAGTGACAAAAACAGTCTTTTGTGGTTCGTCAATCATTCAGAATCTCATATGATTCCTCTATTTCCTTTAGCCAGGCTCTTGCCTCGACTAGGTCAACCTGTTCCCTGGGAACTCTGAGAGCTTAGAGACTTAAAGGTCCTGAAAGAATTTCCTATCGCATTGTTTCCTCAAGGTGGTGGTTGGGGATAATAGTCTAAGTTCTGTCTAGACAGGTCCATGAATTGCCGTATAGGAGTACCGTCTCGGGTCTCCTTTCCTTACTCGACTTTCTGTTTCCTTAGTATGAAATGTTTCATCCTACTCCCCATAATTGGGGTCATCTTTTAATTTAAAATCCTCATTTTCCACTCCATCATGTCATGGGTTCCTTCTATCTTGATGGCGACCTCCCTGACTATCACGTTCAGGGTTTGCTCTAAATCTTATTCCTCAAACTATGGCTCTCATCTAAGTTCTCATCCTTACGCTCTTGAACTTTCGGAACCCAAATTCTATAGGAATACCTCATTATTCCCTTATCATCTTTCTCTGGCACCGTATGCTCTTTTCCAATAATTCGGTCTCTATTGCAATCTCAAACAGCTTTTCGGTACCGGCTCCGGTTACCTTCACTACTATTTCCAAAATCTCTTATAAACTCTCCCAAAGACATTATCATTTTGAGTCTCTCCTTTTTACTAAGGGCATCAGCCACCACATTGGCTTTCCCCGAATGATAAAGAATCTCCCAATCATTATTCTTGATTAGCTCTAACTGCCTCCTCTGGCATATGTTGAGCTCTTTCTACGCGAAAATGTACTAGAGCACTTATGGCTTAGGTAACTCTCGCACTTCTCTCCATACAAGTAGTGCCTCCAATCTTTAGGGTAAAACTATTGCCACGAGCCTAAGCTCATGAGCGGGGATATCAAATTTCATATTACCTTAATTGTCTTGACATGTACGCGATTACCTTACCGTGCTGCATAAGCACGCACCCTAAGCCCTTGTGCGAAGCGTCACTACACTTCACAAAATCTCCTTTTCCATCCGGCAATGCCAGCATAAGGGCCATCACCAACCGCTGCTTCAGTTCTTGAAAGCTGTTCTCGCATTTCTCTGTCCATTCGAACTTCTCAGTCTTACGAGTAAGCCGCGTTAAAGGGGCTACTATCTTTACAACTTGAACGAACCTCCGGTAGTGACCGGCCAATCCTACCTCTGGTAGTCGACCAAACCATGGTCATCAATTCATCAGTGGTCCTTTATCCAATCCTGTCAGGATCCTCCATGGGATCCTCCTCAACAACTATCCCTTCTAGGACAACATCCTCAACCGCTACATCCTCAATATCAACATCATCCGGTCCTGCATTAGGACACTCTATCGGATCCACAATTCGATCTCCAATTAGTAATAAAATATTATCGCGATGTTGCTCCTCAACCTCAGGGTTCGGAGTCCCGCTACCATATTCGATAACGAACTACGCTCCTAACACGATATTTATAAGGGTTCCCATAAGGGTTTTAACTGTCAGTGCTACGTTAGGTAGCCCGACTATGAACTTGGCAAGAGTTCTTATTATCTTAGTTAACTTATTATCTTAACGTCCCATCATCTCTGAGGTTTATAACGCTTAGCTCTGATACCATTTCTGTAACACCCCCAGATCCGGGGTCGGGGATCCGGGTTGTCACGAGTTCCATTTCCCTTAATAACACCCAATCTTAATAATTACTCAACTACTCTGTACTGTGACCCCACAATGAACACACACACCACACGTTATAGTCTCAGAGATGAACATCCAAAAATAACCACAAGTCATTTTATTCCACAATTATCTGCCAATACACCTTAAAAGGTTTTCTGAATAAATTTACATTTCTTTGCCATTATTACAATTCATAAATATACATAAATCTGGTACATTAGAAGTTGAAAGCCTAGCCTATTGGTAGCTCCTACCTCAGCTACGGCGGCATCAATGCTTCTAGAAAACTGTGGAACATCTCCTAATCGCTTGCGAATCGGGAGCTTGGTCCTGTTCATCCTTTCTATCTGTTGTTGTGTGATGAAAGAAGAAAGCAAGGGTGAGCAGCAAGCCCACCAAAATAATATATATAATGATTAATAGTATATGAGCCTTCTCTTAGTACTCATGAAAGTCTTGGTCAAAAGAAATGAACCAAGTTGATATCTTAATGCGATGAAGTCGCAAAATATTCAGTATATATATACATATATACTTTTCAAAATATTGGAAGTCCTCTTCCATGCATAATATACACAAAGTCCCAGTGTATAACTATATAAAAAATATCGTTGCAAGGTGATCTCATATATCTAACCTTGTCTCAACGTTTTTCTGAAAATCTTTGTCATACATAAGACAATTATTAATTAGATATAAGTTTAAAAGATGAAGTTACCAAATACTCCAATATACTTATATCTTTTCCAAATACTACTTGAACTACCACCGTTCAAGTTATAATTAATTTCAAAAGTTCATCACATAGATGAGACTATAAGACAAGATTTGAATAGATTAAATCTTTAAAATATTATCAAAATAAAATGAAGTTACGAGATACTTCATTTGATGTAAACATCATTTTGAAAACTTGACCCTGCCAACACTCAACAATCGCCCAACCGTAGCCTTTCTATCGAAGTGCTCTGGGTAGTGTTGCAGAAATTATCCAATTGGATGATGAACTCATTACGGGAGTTTGCCGCGCCAGGAAGACCACTTACGATGATCAGTCGTAGTAGTACAACCCCACCATTTTCTACATGTAGAGGAGAACCTGTCGGATTTACTTGTCAACCGAACACTGAACTCCTAAGGAATGGACCGCCTTAGCGGAACTTCCAGGCCATTTGGGCCAATATAATAAGGCTGGGCCGGCGCTACTCGGCCACTTATGCCACTCCTAGTTCAGATGAAATCCATGACTCTGAAACGTAAAGCTCGTTCCCCCTTTCCCCAAGTAGAAACTTGTTGATACGGCTTCACCAAGAAGTCGTATCTAGTTGGAAAGGAAAACTCACCGATATTTCCCAGGCGATGCCTGTTAATGGATTAACTTGTTCCAAGAATTTTACTTCCCGAATATTGGGTAAGTAATCAATTCATTTATCAAAACAGCAACCTTGTTGCGAATATAAAATACACCACAGAGCCGGATTCCCCAGGTTTTGAGCGAGTATTTAAATCCCCTTAAAAAGGAAGATCTTAAATATAAAAATGAGTTTTGGGATCCGCTCTAACTTTTAAAAATCATTTTGAAGACTCGAAAACACTTTAAAGAGTGTTTGGAGTAAAGCTGATTTAATGAAGTAAATCAGTTCCCAGTATATTTAGAAAAATGCCTGAATATTATTATTTAAATAATATTCTCATAAAGATAATCCTTATAAAAATAATCGAAGTAGAAGTATTAAAACTTATACTTGAAATGGATATTAAATAACCAAAGATATACTTATATAAAAGTACTATCTTTATTTGAATAATCGAAAATAAGTTTGATTATTTACACCTTATTCTTTAATAAAATAAAGAATATATCTCAGCAAATAATCGGAGTCATAGATCCTCAAATGAATATTCAAAAATATTCAATAAATAATATAAACTGAGTCATAAGCCCTCGAATGAATATTCAAATAATATTCAAATAAATAAATAAAAGGGTCATAAGCCCTCGAATGAATATTCAAATAATATTCAGATAAATAAATAAAAGGGTCATAAGCCCTCGAATGAATATTCAAATAATATTCAATAAATAATATAAAGTTAAAGTTATCGAATAAACCTTATTCGATTAATAGTTTGGAAAACTATAACCATATATATATATATATATAAATATATATATATATATATCCATATCCATATCCATATATACAAAATCTACTCGGGATCCTCGACTCCCGGTTTTAGAAAATATTTTCACCTTTGGGTCCCTATACTAAGGGTATATGCAAGTTACCGCTATCCTCTAGCATAGGTATTATCAACTGAACCAACAGATATATATTTCAAGAATATGAAACAGGCACGCATATATACCATATCACATGCTACAATATATCGCAAGAATTTGCTAAATAACCAATATGCATTTATCGCAAGATCATGCATATACAAATGTATACATCACAACAACAGTATAACGGATAGAATACTTGCCTGAGCGACTTGGGGTGATAAAAGGCTCGGGACGAGTCTGGTAACCTATAAACAACAAGTAAGTTGGAATTAAACCAAAATCACTTGTAAATCTATACTTTAACTAACTTAGACTCTAACGCTTGTTTTGCGCTCACTGATTTGCTTAAGTCACTCGGGTATCCTCGGCTCCACCATTTTTAATAATTTAACCTTTACGAGTTTTAAAGCGATTCCTTCGCGAGTGTCTTACCAACTGCCTAAAACACTTACCATAAATGTTTCATACATTAATTAACCCTTTTTGGTCTTTAACCTATGTTTCAAAGTAAGGCGAGGGGAAAAGTTTCGTTCGCGAAACGCCGTTACTTGAAATGGTCGTTTCTCCTAAACCGTGCATCGGAATCGAACGAACTACATATCAAAACGAAGCTCGTAACATGAGTTATCTAAACATGGCAGTGGTCATAAACTAGCAGGGGGTTCTCGGGTCCTAATGTTATGAACAAAAGCAGTCTAAAGTAAATCGGACATTACGACGGCTATGTTTACGCGATTTCCCAATTTTTAAACCATTCAATACCAACCACAAATCAACCCCAATTCAATCATACAACCAATATTCCTCCAAACCACATCATAACATCCCCAACAAATCCACATTAACCATTTATACTTATTCCTCACATGAACTAAAAGCTTTACTTAGGTTCTTTAACTAATTACCAAGATTTACAACTCCAACAATGCAACAAAACCAACTAATCTCTACAAACTCAACCAAACTTCAACCAATCAAGCATCATGCTTCACATATGCTATACCAAACACATTCAATCCTAATTACTCAAAACTAAAGCTAGGGTTTGTAGTTTATACCTTCCTTGGAGAGTGGAGAATCAAGAGAATGGCTTGGAATCACCTTTAAAGCCCTTATCCAAGCTTAATCTAAACAAAACTTCAAGAACACAAATTTTAGTTCTTGAAAACACTATTCACCATCTTCTTTCATGATTTATAGAAAAAGATTGGCTTGGAATTAGAAGCTTAAACTTATAGGAAGTATGTAACTATCCATGGGGAAGCTTAGATAATTACCTTGCTAAATAGTAAGTGGAGGAGCTTGGACTTTCATTTTTTAAGAAATGCACCCGAGAGCATGAAGAAGAAGAAGAGAGATTTTTGTGTTTTGTTTGGTGAAATGAAATGATTTGCTTGGTTGGTTGATTTTTGTTGTTTGCTTTAGTGAATTACCTAGTTGCCCTTGGTTTTGTGTGGTTAAAAAGTCACCACATCTCCTTCCTTCCCATGTCATGCTTGTGTCACCTTGCACATGTCATAATGCTCCCACTTGTCCACACCTTGTGGTTTGATGATGTCACAGTCCCTGGCTTCTTGTACAAGCTTGTCTCTTGGTCACTTATTTGTTTTACGGTTCGCTTATCTTTCGTTCTCATTTATCGTTTGAGGGATCATACACGGGATCTTATTACTTAGGTTCCCTTAACCTTTCTCAATATATTGTATTCCTTCTATGATCCTCTCTTATAATCCTTTAATTTAAATCCTTTTTATCCTGTTACCTTATACTCAATTCTCTCCGTATCTTGTGGATTTCCGGGAAAAATCAAAGTGTTCGAAATCGGATTCTGACGATCTTCACATACACTTATATACCACATAGAGTACTAATAATATCCCATAAGATCAATAACAGAACCCCTACATAGCGTGGCATGAAAAGTTTTCTCGTTCAGCAAAAACACTATTCATAAGGGTTTCAAAATTTCTCATAAATTGGGGTTATTACAATGTTGGTCTTGTGGAAAGGTTGGTCATTGGAGCAAGGATTGTCATGTTAATAAAGCTAAGAAAGATGGAGTGATAGCTCAAGCAAATATTGTGCTTGGACTTGGAACCATGAGTGGGCATGTAGCTAACATGGTTGTTGGTGAGGTTGTTGCCTCTGAAACCAATGACGGGTATGTGACGTACAACCAAGTACTACTTTCCACTTATCTATCATATGAGTGGTTGATTGATACTGGAGATAATGTGCATATTTGTGCTGACATTACTCTTTTTCTATCTTATCAACAGAGTCACGTAGTGACAGTAACGATGGGCAATGCGAGTGTTGCACAAGTTCTTGGAGTAAGAAACTGTGGACCTGAAGTTTGCTTCTGGGCGGATTCTATCTTTAACCAGAGTGCATTATGTTCCCTCAATTCCTAGAAATGTAATAAGTGAAAGTTGTTTAGTTTGAAATGGATTTGAACTTTCTTTGAAATATAATAAAGTAGTGATTACTCACACCGATACATTTTTTTTGCAAGGGTTACTTGTCTGATGGTTTATTTTAATGAATGTTGAACCTGTTTTGGGTAATTTTATTAATGATAGTGTTGCACCTTTTGTTAATTGTGTTGAATCATCTGATTTGTAGCACTTATGATTTGCTCATTTAAATTTTGGTTCTCTAAAGAATATGATGAATTTAGAATTCATTCCAAAGCATGCCATTGATAAGAAATCTAAATGTCAAGTGCGTGTAACTGCTAAACAAACAAGAAAACCTATTCATAATGGTGTTAGGGATTCAAACTTGTTAGATTTAGTGCACTCAGACATATGTGTACTCGGTGGTGTTTTGACTAAGGATCACTGTAGGTATTTCATTACCTTTATAGATGATTGTAGTAGATATTGTTATGTTTATTTTCTTAAACATAACGTTGAAGCACTAAATAAATTCATTATATTTAAAAATGAAGCTGAAACACAAACTGGAAAAGTACTTAAACGTTTGAGGTACGATAGAGGTGGTGAGTATATGAGTACCTTGTTTGATGAATTTTGCACAAGCAATGGTATAGTTCAAGAGGTTACTCTACCATACACACCTAATTCTAATGGGATGGCAGAACGAAAGCACAGAACTTTTAAAGATATGATTAAAAGTATGCTAATTAATTATGGGTTTCCCAAGTACATGTGGGAGAGGCTTTGAATATGACTTGCCATATTCTGAGTACAGTCCCTCTGAAACATAAGGAAAAAAAACCTTATAAATTATGAAGAAAGTGCAAGACTAGTTTGAGTTATCTTCGTGTACGTGGGGGTGCCTTGCTAAGATTCTTGTCTCTGAACATAAGAGAAGAAAACTTGGTCCGAAAATTGTTGATTATTTTTTCTTGGCTATCTTGAAACCAAAACTGCTATGAGATTTTTAGTATTAGAATATGACATAGATGGTATTATGGCGAATAAAATAGTTGAGTTTTGTGATGCTACTTTCTTCGAGAAAGTGTTATTTATGGAGACTGGTACACCTTTGGGTAATTCTGAGGATGATCCCACTCGCACATCGAGTTATATTCCTGATCATGTGGAGAAAATGACAAATATGGGGTGGATCCTGGTAGTAGCTTTACTCCTAACGAAGTAGAGGAACGTAGAAGGAGTAAGCGTGCAAAGGTAGTCAAGGACTTTGAAAGTGATTTTATCCCTTATAATGTTGAGGATAAACCTTTAACAGTGTCCTAAAACTCGGGAAATCGGCCGAATACTTGGACTCGGTACCCCTTCCGCACTGGTTTTACTATCCTCGTCTACTTCTTCGATTTTGTGTTGAGATAGGGTCAAACTCAGGTTGACTTCCGAGAACTCGAAAAAATTGGCGAGAAAAAAAACTGAAAGGAAAAAATTGAAGTTTGGGCCAAAAAATAGCCCAACAAGCAAAAAAAGCAACCTATAATCTAACTGATTAAAAGTACAAAACTAATTATCAATTTATCATATTCATACTACTACCTGCTCACTTTCTCACGACAAAATGATTCCAATATTAATCTCTCAATCTGAACTTCATTACTCTGATCATTAAGACAATAAGGTATGTTTTTCTCGATGATTTTGTTTATGAAATTGCTTTGAATTTTTAATAACATATTTGCTACACCAAGTGTTGCTCCCCAAGTGTTTGATTTTTTGCCCCAGTCGCTTGCTTATATATTTAGTTGTGTGTATAGGAATAGAACCTTCACCAAATATGAAATCAATAGATATTTTGAAACCCGGCTTTAATGATGTTGGATGGGAATATACTAAATTGATAAATGCTACTAATCTTAGACAAGTCAGGTGTAAATTGTGCGCTAAAGAACTTAACGGAGGTATCAATCGTCTTAAGTATCATATTGCTGGAATAAAAGGGAATGTGAAAGTTTGTCCTCATTCCACCCCTTTAGATAAAGAAAGGTGTAAAAATGCATTAGATGAATTAAAAAAGACAAAGAAGAAAAAAGTGCATAATCAGGAGGTGAGAGATGAGATAAATATTATTAAAAATGAAGATGATGTGGTTGAGATTGAAGGTTCCACATAAAAAATCGCGTAGACTTGGATCTATGGATCAATTTAGTAGACGAATTGATCCAATGGAATCAACTTTTGAGTCACATAAAAACTAGACAACATAATCTTAATGATGTTCTGTTTAAGCAGAGGACTGATGAGGTGCACGCATACTTGGCTCACTAGGTGTACGAGTCTGGTATACCGTTTAATGCTATAAACAATGATGGGTTTCAAAGGTTCTGTGAGGCAGTTGGACAGTTCAGTCTAGGATATGTACCATCAAGTCAGTATCAATTGATGGCATTGAAATTAGTTAGTTTAACTTCTAGTTATTCTCGATGTGAAAGGAATTGGAGCACTTTGGTGGGGGGGTAATTTCCTTGTATGTTTTCTTCATATGTCCCCTCCATAATTTGTTTATTTATTACTATTGTATATATTTTATAGATTCATACCAAGAAAAGAAATAATTTATATGTGGAGAGGCTGTATAATCATATTTTTATGCAATTTAATGCAAAGCTATTAAATAAAAAGAATAAGATGAAGGATAATCGTGATGTTTTGCTGGCTAATGATATAACTATGGCACAGGGTTGGATTGTAAAAGGCGGTGACAGTGATAAAGAAGTTCCACCAGATTCAACCACTAGTGTGGATTATAACGAAGGCGAATTTGTTGGATTACCCTCTGTCAATCCTAGATGAGCTGTTAGAGAGCTTGATGAAGATGATTGCGATTCTGAAGTTGAAGTGCATGATGATATCATATTTGATGAATATCTGATCAAGAGATATGGTAAAATTTTAGACGAATGCACGCATATAACTATTTTGCATAAGTTCTTGAACTAGAAGCAGAATTTTGTTTTGCTTATTTTGGAGGTTAAACATTTTAATCGTGCTTATTAAGCTTATCACTGTAGCATGATTATTTATTTTATTTGCTATTACGCTGCTGGCAAAGCAACTCTCTATAACATAATTTGGTAAGCTAAGGCTTGTTAGTATAAAATGTTGTTTAATCATCCTGGTGAATACTGAGCTTGGGTTCTCTGTTCATTGTGAGTTTATTTTATACCAATAAACCAACATAATTATAATAGGCTTATCACTTGTTGGTTTTTTATGCTAGTTCTGCAAATCTACTATATTAGTATATTTGGGTGCATTGACATCATTCTAAAATTGGTAAACTGCATAAAAATTTAATTATATAATTTTTATGAAAAGTTAAAAACTTAAAATAAATAATATTATTAAAATTTAATATTTATATATATATTTACTCCGATTTTTTAACCGAGTACTCCCCGAGTACTTTATACTCCATACTCTATCCTTCACTGAGCTGAATTGAGTTCCGAGTTTTAGAACACTGACTTTTAACTTTCCGTCAAACCATGGATTCTTCGGAGTCAAGGCATTGAAAAGACGTGGTGAAGAGTGAAATTAACTCAGCTGTTTCTAACGGAAGATGGGAGTTAGTTGATCTCCCTCCTTGGTGTATTACTATAGGATGTAAGTGGATCTTCAAGAGGAAGCTAAACTCTGATGGCTCAATAGATAAGTACAAGGCTAGGCTAGTTGCTAAGGGCTTTAAGCAAAGGAAAGGCATTGACTATTTTGATACATACTCTCATGTTTCCCGAAGGACAATATTTGTTGCATTGGCTTTCATACATGGTCTTATCATCTATCATATGGATATAAAGAAGGCTTTTCTTCATGGTGACCTTGAAGAAGAGATTTATATGGATCATCCGGAAGGATTTTTTACTTCTGGTAATGAGAGAAAAGTTTGTAGACTAGTCAAGTCCATTTATGGCCTTAAACAAACTCATATAGACTGGCATAAAAAGTTTTATGAAACTGTTTTAGACTTCGAGTTTTAGTTAATGAAAATGACAAGTACGTCGACTATAAGGTTAGAGGAAAGAATGTGTGATTGTGTGTCTGTATATGGATGATATTTTGTTGTTTGGAACCAATATTGAGATTATTAACGAGACAAAGAGTTTTTTGAAGATGCACAATGAAATGAAGGATATAGGTGAGGCTAGTGTGATTCTTTGGATCAAGTTGACTCAGTCAATTGATGGAATAATATTGTCACGGTCTCATTATATAGAGAAATCTATACTTGAGAAGTATGATTATTCAAATTGTAGAATCACCAGTACACCATATTATTCAAAAGTTGCTATTATCATGAATAGTTCAGGAGTTCCTGTGTCTCTGTTAAGGTATTCTCAAATTATTGAGAGTTTGCAATATCTTACTAATGTGACTCGGCCATATATTTCTTATTATGTGTCCAAGTTAGCTAGATATACAAGATGTCCAAACAAGACTCATTGGGAGGTACTAGATAGAATTCTTTGATATCCCAAGGGAACTATTTCCCTTGGTTTGAATTACCAGAGATTTCCGGGGGTAATCAAGGGGTACAGTGATGCAAGTTGGATAGCTAAGAAATCTGGTTTCAATGTAGTGACTAGATATATATTTACCCTTGCGAGTGGAGTAGTGTCCCGGAAGTCTTCTAGATAGACTTTGATTACTCATTCTATTTGTGAGGCTGAGTTGTGTGTACTAGGTGCCACAATGACGGAGGCTCAATGGTTATATGGACTGATGTTAGTGTTACATGTAGTAAGTAAATCGTTGCCTGCCATTTATGTTCATTGTGATACTCATACAACTACCGATAAGATCGGAAGTGTGAAGTATAGTGCTAAGACTAAGAAACACATCCAAGTTAGACTGAAGTTTATAAGGGGTCTTGTGTCTAACAGGATTATTGTTATATAGTTATTAGGAACTCAAGATAATATAGTTGATTCGCTGACTAAGGGGTTTGAGCATGCTGTAGTCCTTAAGGCGAGGTTGGGGATGGGACTGGTAACCCATCATGATTCATCAACAGTGGGAACCCAATACACCTAAGAGGAGATTCCTCAAAGTTTATCCAATATAGTAATAACAAGTTGGAAGGATGAATTGGTAGTACCTCTAGCATATACTTTTAGATACTCATATATCTGAGTCTATCCCCTGTAAACCTTAAGAGGTAGTGAACTGCTAGTTAGTAAGAGTTTAATAAACTCTAATGGAATCAGTTTTGGATCAAAATTTGTTAAACTCTGATGGACCAAATACTGTGTCATGATTTATAAACTCTGAATGGGGTTAAGTCGTAAGACGAGATGTTGGCAGTACATCTTTGGAGATGCCCAACTAAGTGAATGCAATTGTGAGGTCGCAATTAGAGGAATGGGTTATTTCTTGAAGCATTCGATGAACAGAGTCGAGACATGACCATAACATCTCAAATTCGTAGATCTGCACCATAACCTTTTAACTTGTCATCATCTATGGAGTGTGGTTACACCAAACGGATAAAGATTCAAGGTGAAACATTTCAACTATATCTGGTAGCCATCAAAGTAGGGTAGGAGGGTTCAAACCCGGAAGCGTACCGACTCTAAAAAGCAAATCATGATAAAATTTGATATGCATTTCTGTATGAAGTTGTGGGGGATTGTTAGAAAATGGTAAAGTTAAAGACACTAGTTAGGTGTATTCTTGATAAAATTTTCAGAAACTAACAAGTGAAGGTTGTTCCTTTTAATAAGAACGTAAACTTTCATGTATTGATCTAACACATTTTCTTAGTGTAATATATGAAGAAATGAGAGAAAATTTGCTTATTTGTATAAATGTTATTTTAGGTTTAGTTGACAAGTGAGTTGTGAATTCTCTTGGCATACTCAGGGGACTTAAATGTAAGCTTAGGGCTTGTGAGACTGACCAGGGGACCTGAGTATAGACTCAGGTGAGTCTGAAAATTGGGACCCCTGTAGTGCTCATGACTTAGCTCAAGTCTTGAGCTGTATTACAATATATCAAACTCAGGAGCAGCTCAATACTAAAACTAATTTCATGAATATTTATAAATAAGCTTGTTGTATATATTATATATTGATATCTAAATGAGAATTATTATAATTAATTTATGATTATAATACTATTGATATTTATAAATATATGATATAAATATACACAGACGTTACTTTTTTAAGAACGAATAAAAAGAAAACGCTAGCCTCTCATCTCTCTCACTCTCTCACATATAAATTCAAGATACATACATTTCTTAGTGAATTGAGGTGTTTGTCGTTGTTGAGCCTTTTCGTATCTGTGAACGGATCGCTCTAAGTTGTTTATCCAGGAAATGATATTCGGTAACCCATCATAGCGTAAGTGGGGCAATAATCTCCTCAAGAACAGTCACGTCTTCTCGAGGACTTGGCGACTCAGCTGATTCTCAAATTTTGATAAAGCTTCATAGAGTTAAGTGATTTATTCTTTTCTCGTTTTAATATAATTGTTGATTATAACTTATTTCGACCTTCGTGATTATTTTATTATTTGGTTTTATTTTCCTGATCTTGTTAATTTGTATTATATAACTGTATCATTGTTGTGTTTTTTGTTAATATTCGCAACACTAGCTACTAGTGTAAAATTGTACTATGTTTGATAAATTATTCTTGAAAATGCTTAACTATTTTTAATGTGCTCCATTTACTAGTGTAACAACAAAATCACGGCTAGAATTAATTCTTGGGCATCATTGTTGTTATCCCTGGCAGGGCGTGTGCAACTTATCAACGCAGTTTTGTGTGGCCAATTGGCCATTGAATCTTTTTGGTGTAATCACTTTCTTCTTTCTACAGCAGTGCATAAAACTATACAATCTTTGCTTACTAAATTTCTCTGGAAATGCAATATCAATCAGAAAGGGGGAGCTAAGGTGGCTTGGTCCACTATATGTCTTCCTCGCGGTGAAGGTGGTCTATGTATAAAGAATATGGTTGAGTGGAACAAGATGCAGCTCATTATGCATTTACTCAAAGTTATTTCTAAATCTTAGTCTCTGTGGGCTTGATGGGTTAATGCCACAGTTCTCAAGTATAATCACTTCTGGAGTGTAAAGATACCCATATATTGCTCGTGGATTTGGAAGAAGATTCTGAAATGAGGAATCTAGCTCTCCTGTATATTTCTTATGCCATCGGTAATGAAAGCTCTACATCCTTGTGATTCGAACCATGGTGGGGTAATGTTTTCTTGGTTTCTACTCAAAGTTCTCTGATTATTATACACTGCAATATGTCTAGTAATGCTCTGGTTAGTGAGCTTCTTTCATATAATGGCTGGAACTTACCTCAGCCAGATACTAGACGGCGTCACCTAGATCCTCTCCTCGTGCAATGACTTCAGACTTTTAATCATCCCCATTTTAACTTGGCAGTCTCAAAACGTATTCTCTGGTATGGACTGGATATTTTTAAAGTCAAAACGTGGCATGTATGGCAAAGTATTAGGAGCAGAGCTGAAGAAGTTCCCTGGCACTTGGTTGTTTGGCATAAGCTTCGAATTTCTAGATTTGCTCACCATCAATGGTTGGTGTGTCATGGTCAACTTAACACTCTAGCTCGTTTGGCCATGTTTGGTATTGTAATTTCTCGACAGTGTTATCTTTGTATTGGAGGGAAGGAAACAGATAATCACTTGTTCTTACATTGTCATTGTAGCCGGTTTGTCCATAGGCTGTTACCGCACAAACTTGATTTTCTCAATACTGGTGGCACTTGGTTGGAGCTTCTAGGTCATTTTTTGAGTGTGCCGGACAAAGGAAAAGGCACAGTGGTTCTGTGCTTAACTCGTGTCTTTTCTTATCATATATGGAGGGAACGGAATGTTAGCGCGCATGACAAAAGGGTTTCTAACCCAAAAAAGTTGGTTCACTGTATTTTGGTAGATGTTAGAGCTAGGCTCACTAGTTTTATGTGGTTTTCTAAGCTTGTTTGTAATAGGCCCGAACTCAACATTTAATGTTTTTGCTTTCTATCTCCGGTCTTTGTTACATTAATTATAGATAGTCTCATGTGTGGCTTGCCGTAGATCATAGGAGTTTTTTCTCTCCTACATTCTTCTTCTTTAATATTTTTCAATCTAGCCAAAAAAAGTTACATTTTCAAACATACTTCTTCAACATATTTTTTGTTTAATATTTTATTATTAAAATTGTATTCTTTCACTTAAAGTAAAATATGAAAGAGATAAAAGTAGATAATAACAATAACAGTTCGAACATTGTTAAAAAAGGAATATATATGACTTATAAATAAATAGTGAAAATATAATATTAGTGATTTAAAAAATCACCAAAAAACGGTGTAACACTAGTTTTGCTCTCATTTCTTAAATTTTAAGTTTAGAATGTAAAATAATTAATCTATTGAACCTGCTCGAGCATCAATTTTATCCCCATTACTTGAATTTCATTTTAAAAACTCAAATAGCTGGTCTATATCAACCTCTTGATCATATATGTCAGATATATATGATACTCCCTCCGTCCCGTTAAACTTTTCATATTTTGACTTGTGACACTATTCATGGTAAGCGATTGACCATTAATTTACGTCTAATCAATAAGATCAAATATAGTCATGAGTGATCTTGTTGAATTCGTATTTACGAGTACTTTAATACAGTGAAGTTTTTATATTTAATACTAATACGAAATTAAAGATATTAACAATCAAAAGTGTGCATTGGCAAACGTGTCCAACACAAATAGGAAATGTTTTTAGGGACGGAGGGAGTATATGTTAGATACACGTTGGATATATGTGTCAGTGGTTGTATACTTGATGCTAGAAAATTCTCACAGCATTTAAAATTCTCATTTTCAATGTAATATATGTTAGTAGGAACTAGAGTCGGCCACACGGTCGGGCCGACCGGGCCGTGCCGAATTTCCGGCGAGCCGATTTAATTACCCAGTAACCCGTGAACGGCACGTATAAGAGAACGAGCCAAGCCGAGCCGTGCCGGTTTGATTAAACGATAACCCGTGATCGGCTCGCGAGTTAGGCGAGTTACCCGAATTAGGGGAATTCAGCGAATACGAGCCGGTTAACCATTTGTTTGGCGAATTGAGACGAGTTGGCGAATTTTAATCTGGAGGCTGGACAACAGGACAAGACAGATGATATAATTGCAATTATAAATTATAACCAAATTTTGACTTTGCAAGTGGCAACTGGCAAAGTGGCAAGCAAGTGGAAAGCAACTCCCACTCGGTTGTTTATTATTATTTTTTATTATGAATGTACCAACTGTAAATTGTCAAGTCTGCTCGGAATTGTGATTCACAACTTGTGAATTGTGATTCAATTTCTATATTTATGTAAACTTGTACAGCTAGAATCAAAATTAAATATTTAGATTATATTTAAATGGTTATGAATTATGATGAATATTTTTTTAGTTATAATAAAATTCTGATTCATAATAAAATAACATTATTATTATGTTCGATTAATAACATTTTCAATTTTTAACATTTCAACATTTTTATTTGATCAAATAATAAAAACAAATTTGTTATTTTTAAAAACAAAGTTTGTTTTGCAAATAAGTGACTATAGTACTGAAGGTGCAGAAAGAAAGAAACTATTTTTTTTTTGTAACTTCAATTTTTCTTTTCAAAATTGTGTTTTTTTTGAATTTATAAAACTAACATGTTTATAAGGAAAAGAGGACGGTACCTCTATAAAATTTATTAATTAAAAAAATGTTACAATTGATTTGAGAGAACTTCTCTCTAAAAAAATGAAACAAACCGTGTTTACATTTTAAATAAGATACAAAATATAACAAATTTTAAAAATACAAGGCAAACAAATATTATCAATTATTCAATTTCTTCTTCTTCTTGTGGATTGTTCGCTGACATACCCGATTCCGATGAAGTATCCATCGTCATCCAAGTATCCTATTCGCCGTCCGAATCATCTTTTTTCATCCCTTGTTGTCTCTTTGCCGCTTGATCCTAATCCTTTTTGCAAACACATATCTTGACCACATCCGGTGCAAGACTTGATCTTTTCTCGTCCAATACTCTTCTACCGGCACTAAAAGCAGACTCGAAAGCAATGGTAGAGGTGGGAACTACTAAAATGTCCCTTACAATTTTAGCTAATACCGGAAATTGGTTCTCGTGATTCTTCCACCATGTTAGTATTGAAAAATCCCCATCGAACTCATAGTTATATGAAAAAAACTCTCTAAGCATGCTAAATGAAGTTTGAGGTGTAGATGCATTTTCGGAAATTCTACACTTTTGTTTTTTCGTTAGGATACCAAGCAATGTGGGATTAAACCTACTAGACTGACTAGTCTTAGGTGGTATAATATTTTGAGTTCTAGGAGTATATAGATCTATAAGACGGTGTAACAAGTCTAAACAATTTTGCACATAAAGCACGTGATTATATGAAACTCCTAATACCGAGTAATAATATTCTAACATATTTTCTAAACCTTCTTTTCTAACACCAGGATCAATAAGACATGCAACACCATAAATAAAAGGAAATTCGGTAAAATATTCTATCCACTTTTTTTTCATATCAACAATAATTGCACCAAAACAATTATCTTTTTCATATGCTTTTAAAGTAGTAATAATATTAACACACTCAATAATAACAAGATGTACGTTTGGCTCGTAAACGTAAGAAAATATCTTAGTACCACGTGCATAACAATCAAGCAAATCACGTACCCTATTTTCCAAGTCCCAATCATTTTCGGTAATAAATCTATCCTCCACTTGATTTCTTGGATCGGAATTATATAACTCGGTGATAACTATCTTATATTTAATTGCCTCGCATAGTAATTTATAAGTTGAACTCCATCTCGTGGGACAATCAATTCCCCACTTTTTGGGTATTAATCCATTTTCTTTACACAATTTTTTATATTGTCTCTTTAATGTGTGTGCGATACGTAAATACTTAATTATTTTTCTAATAGGTGCTAAAAATTCGGTTATTTGTTGAATACCCTTTTGAGCCGATAAATTGACAATGTGTGCACAACATCTAACATGCAAAAAAATATCGTCTAAAGTAGTAGGAATATCTTGTGCAATATAGTAAATAGATTTATCAATTGCCGAAGCATTATCCAAAGAAATAGTAAACACCTTGTGTTGCAAATTAAATTCGTTAATAGTTTCGACAATTCTCGTCTTTATATTATAACCCGTGTGTGACTCGTCCATAACATCAAAGGCAATTATTCGTTTTTGTAAAAAATAAGCAGAATCAATCAAATGCACGGTAACACAAATATATGGCTCATCGCAACTCGAACTCCAACAATCACTAGTTAAAGAAACCATGCCATCATAATCACGAAAAAATTTAATTAATTGTGCACGTTGACTATAATATTGTTTTTGTGTGTGACGTTTAAGCGTGTTCCTAGGAATTCTTTTAAAAGCCTGGTTTATTGATTCTTTCATCGTGTGCTCTAAATTAGGACTCTCACCGTGAGAAAAAGGTAACTCGTCTAGTGTAACATAAGTAGCAAAAGATTCGATCATTTTATCTCGACTATAGTGGAAAGGCATACCTCCACCGGGAGACGATGTCACAAAACCACCAATGTGTGTTTGTTGCGGTGATTCTCCGCGTGTTTCTCCACTTTCATGACTTTGTTTCGAAATTCCGTGATGCGTTTTCAAGTGTCGATCAAGTGTACCTGTGCCGGCACCTTTAGAGTGAAGAAACGGGGATTGATTTCGGCCGCTTTGAATACAAAGCAAACAAAAGCATTTAAATTTGTTGGGATCCTCCGGTGTTACTTGTCTCGAAAAATAATTCCAAACGTGCGAGGAATGTCTCGAAGAAGTACCAGAACTCCCTGCAAATTTTTAATAAAAATAGATTAGCAAAGTATTTGAATTTTCAATAAAAATAAAAAAATACAAAATTCTGAAAATTCGAACATATAATTCTAAATTTAAATAATCAATTTTAAAAAAACATAAAAATATATAAAATACATAAAATCACATTCACATGATCAAAATAACACATTTAATCGCTTTTAATATTTTAAAAAAACACAAATTTATAAATTTACGAAAATAAAAACATAATATATAAATTTTACCGGCTTCTGTATTAGGTCGAGGGGGTCGCATGGAATGTGCTTGACTCGAGCCTTAGGATGACTGGGTGCCCCTCCCTTCTTCCATTTACTTGAAATTATTGCCTGAAAAACTGTAATGTTGCCTGAAAACTCGCCGAAAAATTAAGAAACCTCGCCGGATATTAAGAAACCTCGCCGGAAAATATGTGACTGAGTGTGTGTGAATGACTGTGTGTGAATGTGGAACTGAAGTGAGAAAATTAAGAATGAACTGAGTGTAAATGTGGCCTGTTAAAATTGAAGTGAGAGATCGAGAGAGAATTTAAGAGTGAAGAGAGATTGAGAGTGATGAGAGAATTTATAGAGCTTCAAAGTTAAGCGGACCATTAATAATTTAGCCGTTAGAAGGAGGTTCTGTGACTGTGACTCTGTGAGCAGCAGCAGAGGAGAGCAGGTGACCGTTGCAGCCTGTGACCGTTGGAACGACGAAGTGCGTGGCCAGGACTCGCGGGCCGAGCCGGTTAACCGCGGTCCGAGCCGTGCCGGTTCACGCCTTCGAGTTCGTTGGCGATTACAGCGTGCCGGGCCGGTCCGGTTCCGGGCCGGTTACAGTTTTCAGAATGTTAACTCGTGCTCGGGTCGTTTTAATTACCGGTTCGATCCGAATAATGAATCGGCACGTCACGAGGCGAACTCTACGAATTTCTGGCGAGCTGAATAGCGAACGGACCGATCCAAACCGTTCGTTTGGCCGGCTCTGGTAGGAACTGATATTCGGTTAATGACAGAACTTGACATAAAACATGTAATTATCTCACTTACGTGAGTTGACAAATGTGCTTTGCGTGCACATTTCTTCCACCTGGAAAATGAACTCAACCTACTTAACCAACACGCAGTTTCACACATAATCCCCCCATCTTATTTTCTTACCAAAACTTAGGCTTAAACTCTCTCTCTCTCTCTCTCTCTCAAGTCTTGTGGACACTAATGACACTCAGCCTCTCCTAAGTACAGGTAATAGACTTTAACTAACACACACGCATCTTTTTATTTTGCTTGAATGAAGTATGATTTTTTTTAGTTTCTTTGTTGTTGTATTGATAAAAATCTGTACTTTCTTGATTGATCTTGATTTTGAGTTTCCAAATTTTTATGGGTCTGTTTTCTTTTGTAGGTTTTTGCATTATTTAGCTTATAAACAAGTCAGAAATTGTTGTAGGAACTTGTTTGAAGTGTAATTAAGAAATTTTAATTTTTTTAGTGTTGATTTTTAATTTAGATTTTGTGATTAAGGGTAGGTAAGTGTGTTTGGATTGAGGTGAAATCAGTTTTTCTTGATCTAAGTTTATGGTGTTGTTTTTTAGACTCTTTTGGGCTCTAGAAAATGTATATATGAAAGTTAAACTAACAAAATACAGAAAGGGCTATGGTTGTAGATGATTGGTTTCTGCCCTGGAAATAGATGCTAAAAGTGCAATTTGTTGCTTAAATAGTAAATCCCGTTAACGGGGTTGTCTGGATGAGCAATTTTATAGATTGGAACGTGAACCTCTTTACCAGTAAATTATTACTTTATTAGTATTACAAATTATTACCATTAGCTCATGGAATAAAAATAATCCCACTTCATACTAGCTTCTCTATTTTCATGTACCGGAGTTGTATGAAAAGAACTTGAAAATTAGAAAAGGATTCATATGCAGAAATTTGGTTATTTACCCCCTTGATCTTTTTTTTCTTTGTTGTTATGTAATCGTAAACTTTGTAGATCTGGTATATCTGTAATTATTTGATTTTACAGTTTGCTGCTCATCTCAGAACGAATCTTTTCAATATGGAAGTTATATCCTGGCATTCTGCACCTTGCGGTCACGCTTCTAGTTTGAGAGGGATAACAGCTGAGAAGAGCATAGATTGTCAGAGAAGTAGACTTTTTTCTTCAAACAATAGAAGTTTTCATCTTGATGTAGTTAAATCGAAGTGGGTGTCTTCAAGATTTCCTCAAGGCAATTTTGGATCAAAGAGTAAACATTTAAATCGAGTTTCAAGAGTACACAGTTCTCTTGATGGTGTTCAGAATGCTGATTCAGGCAATTTTATAGATGATTATGGTACATATGTGACTGATAGCAGGGATGATGTACGTAAGGCTGTGATTCCAGGTTTGCCAGATGAAGACAATGGTGCCACTATCAATCGCTGTTTCTGGGAATGGAAGCCCAATTTAAGAGTTTATTATGAAACATCAGGTTCTGAAAACATTAGTTCTCCGCCAGTGCTCTTTCTTCCTGGTTTTGGTGTTGGTTCATTTCATTACGAAAAGCAGCTTAAGGATTTAGGTCGTGATTATAGAGTATGGGCATTGGATTTTCTTGGACAGGGCATGTCGCTGCCAGATGTAGATCCTACTCCTCAGTTAAACAATGGGGGTGAACCAGACAAGGAACATTCTTTGTGGGGTTTTGGCAATGAAACTGAACCTTGGGCAAATCAGCTTGTTTATTCCATCGATTTGTGGCAGGAGCAAGTTCGCTACTTTATAGAAGAGGTAAGCTTTTCCCATCACAAGCTGTGACTATGCACCAACATCTGAAATCAGGAATCTACATCATATATGTGCAGTTTTGCTTTTGTCTACTCAGAACATGCACTTCATGTTATTTCCACACCAGGAACAGTCATAGTATCATGAAAATTACAGATGTCCTTTTTCAGCAATTTTTAATTGGTTAAATGCTTTCCTTCAAGCGTATACTTTTAACACCCTGTTATCCTATGTATTTTACAATGTATTCAACAGGCTGTTTGCTCTATCCTTCTCTGTCTCCTTCATCAATAAATTTAATTATGTATAAGTACAAATCGGCACCCAAGTTTGAAATTTCAGACGGGCCTCGAAATTTTTTGTCCCGCCCCTGCCTTATGACTTGATGAAAAAGTTAAACCTGCTAGCTATGTTGAACCTACACATATATAAAAAGCTTGTCAGTCTTTTCTCCAGTACCCAAGTTCAAATTGAAGCTTAGTATAGGTCGACAATCTGATAAGACAAAAGGTGATAGAAACAACCTTCAACAACATTTAAAACTTCTCAGGAATCAAGCATAGGGATTCTGCCTGAAATTACATAAAGCCTCAACAGCTAAGAATAAATAAATTGTATTGTTCCAGTGAACACATTTGCCCAGCCCTGTCGTGAGCTTTGAAATAAGCATTTTGGATCTCTCTTTTCCATTGGAATCAAAAGTATGCCTTTACAGTGTCTAGTGCCTGCTTCAAAATAATTTATCAATATTCAGTGATGAGTGAACTTGCCTCTCAGTTTTCTACTTTTTGGTTTGTGGGACGAGCAATGTGGGATAACATTGTCAAGTTTCTTATATTACCTTTCTTTTCACATTTAAGTTGGTGTATTGGATGTTTTCTTTTGAGTTCTCTAATCTTCTAACCAGTTATCAAGTCGTTATTATTTTGGCTTCAAAAAAAAGTTGTTATTATTTTAATTATAGATATTTTTGTTTCAAGGGAATTCATGATGACACTCTAGAATTATGTTTTCCACCACCTTACACATGGATAAGGTGCTTCTAAAAAGAAAGGATCTTGCTAGGTATTGCACATGCTCCTGAAGTACTTATGAGCATAAACATGCTCCATTCTTTAATTTATGACACTTCTTTGTATTGTACATTTATACATGTGAAACTCTACCTAAATTAGCAACAAAAAACAAGCTACTAGGTTAAAATAGAGTGTTCACTGCAAAAGTTTTAAAATGTACGAGTACAACTTGAATGACCGGTTAATCAGTACTTTGTTGCTTTCTAGTGATGATACTCCTTTCTTCCACTACTATCACTTCCATATATATGGTTACCATCTAGTAGAGTCATGAAAAGCATACATTCTGGTCACTTTTCTAATGGACATATTACGTTCTTACATATTTATAACTATCTGTCAGTATTTTTGAAATTATAACCATGTGTGCTATTCATATGGTTGTTTTGCATAGAATTACATTATATTGAAAAGTGAGATTTCTTTCTAATTATCTCGATATGAAATATCTGATCCATATTAGTACATTATGTTAGGATCTAGAACTTACAGATATGTATACTTGTTTCCTTAAAACTACGAATGCAAAATAAGTAAGTTATACATGTTGTTTTGACAATGTTATCTGCTGTCATGTAACATGTCCGCAACGAGATATGAACATGAAGCATAGTTTTCCTTCCCTCTTCTAATCACATCTAGTTAGTATATGTATATGTTTAGATTATTTTTTGCGCATTATAAATGTGTATATTTAATTACTGTATTATGCTGTTGCAGGTCATTAAAGAACCAGTTTATGTTGTGGGAAACTCACTTGGAGGATTTGTTGCACTTTCCTTTGCTGCATGCAATCCTCAATTGGTAAAGGGTGTTACATTGCTCAACGCAACACCATTTTGGGGTTTTGTCCCTAATCCCAAAAGATCTCCAAGACTGTCAAAAGTATTCCCATGGGCGGGGACATTCCCACTTCCTGCAAATGTCAGAAAACTTGTACAAATTGTGTAAGCTTCGCAATTAATAACTAAGAACCCTTTCATAAATAAGAAGTAATCTGCATTGTGTAAGATCTTAGAATATCCCTCTTGATTGTGTTGGAGCTACTTCTTTGCTGGATGTCTAAAAATTATGCATCTTCTAATTTTCTTTTGGTTCCAGTTGGGAAAAAGTGAGTGACCCTACAAGTATTGCGGGAATCTTGAAGCAAGTCTATGCAGATCATTCAACAGATGTTAATAAAGTGTTTGACCGTATAATGGAGACAACAAGACATCCGGCAGCTGCTGCTTCATTAGCTTCAATCATGTTTGCTCCTCAAGGACAACTATCTTTCGGGGATTCTTTAAAAAGGTTAAATATACAACATGTAACCTTGGTATACCCAATCATCTTAAATACTCATTCTTTTGGTAGAAATTAAAGACTTGCTCTTTTTTTTAGATGTCAAATGGACAATGTACCTATCTGTCTTGTGTATGGGAAAGAAGACCCTTGGGTGCAGCCAATATGGGGTCTGCGGGTGAAAAAGCAGCTTCCCGAAGCTCCTTATTATCAGATTAGCCCTGCTGGTCATTGTCCTCATGACGAAGTTCCTGAGGTAATTAAGCTAAACTGTAAACCTTCTACGAAATTGATTAACACACCAGATGAAAGGCATGTAGAAGGAGTTGGGAGTCATGTCATATTAATGTACATGACCATAATAATTATAAGTTCATGGACCATGGTGCAATGGAATGGCGTACAGTGTACTTATCCTGAATATATGTTTCTAGTGCTGTTGGGGTTCATGAATGCGTCATATTTGGGTCCAAATCTTTGGGGTTGCCTTTGAAATAATCGTTGAAAAAATCTTCGAATCACAGGACGGCTGAACTCATATCTATTTTTCATTGCTTCTATCAAATCTCATGTTCTAGAACATAAAAACCCGAGTTACTTGATCCTAGAATATAAAATTCTGGGTGTTCCTTCAATTGGTCTGTTTTCGTTGAAACTATACTAATAAGTAATAACCAAGGAATCCTCCCTTATTTTATTCTAGTCACTTAACATTGATTGAATCTGATTTTTTTTAACTTGTTCGTTTTTAATTCCTGTATCTAAACTTTTTCAGCTATGTAGTGCCAGTCCAATGAAAGCCCTCTTTTTAATAGTATTGAAAAAAAATCCATTTTTTGTAATCTAGTCGTGTCTGTCATTTTTAAAGAGGCAGGTTCTAGTGGGTTTTTGTAAATTTTAATATTGATCACCGGAAGCTTCTTAATTGTTTCAAGTCATTAGCTTCAGTTTAAACTAACTTTGACCTCTTTTCGATTTTAATGTACAGGTAGTCAATTATCTACTACGAGGGTGGATCAAAAACCTGGAGTCTAAGGGTTCTTTTGTGATGCCTCTGCTTGAGAACCAGGACAGTGTTGAGCATGATAGAGCTGCGGAATTGGAATTTCTTAGACAAGGAACAAAAAGAACAGTGAAGGTGCGGCTTTATGGATCTAACTTCTCTCTGTGGGATCAGATAAGCTCTTTTATCAACACTCGCATAAAAGATATTAAAATGAAGTTCCCGTAGTAAATCATAAAACGCTCATGCCTTGATTTGAATTGTATTATGAAATTGCAGTGTGTGAGGAAAGAGGTCGGTTTGACCTATGCATTGTATAATTGTAAAAATGTAGATTAGTAATGTAATGCAGAATCAGATTTTAGAAGTTGCATGGTGCACAAAATGGAACAGCACTATAAGGTCTTCAACTAGTCTTGGTAGTATATCAATCCATGAATATTATATTTACTGCCAAAAGTGAAGTTTTGTGAACACTATTTTCTGCAAAAGATAATATTATTGAGAAATCAAAGACACAAGGCACATCCCAAAGAGGACACAGCTGCTAACCATAGGCAGCAGACAGGAAACAAACCATGTCAAAACATTTTTACTCCGGTAGATATCTCGGCCTCCTGGTTACACACAAAAACGTCCAGAATTCGAGTTTGAGCAGAGATAAATGTGTAAATGAGTCTGTAATGTTCCAATAACACAAAATCACTACCACAAGTAGCAAAACTACAGACAAATGAATACAAAGCCCAGCAAACCCACGTGGCAGATATCTATTGAATGCATATGGATGCCAAAAATTCCAAATAATATAAAATCAATAATTTTGAGAGGCAGAGTGCGATAAGATAATTTAAGTTATTAAAATCTTATCTCTGGTTGTCCCACAAGAGTTCCATTGTTGCTAATCTCAAAATTTATTTAAAAAGATAGTAAATTGTAAGACATATAAGCCTAATTAAATATTGAAGAGACTATACAATGTCATTGAGCATTGAGCATAAAATCTTACAGGTTTACTGATAGTCACAGTGCTTCATCATGTATCTATAACAAAATCTTTTTACATTTTTTTACGAAAACTCTAAAAAAAACTAAAACTGTTATTCATACGCATTTATAAATTTGTGGGGAAATTAACATAACGCATAAACCGACTAAAACAAAACTTGAATTACATACCACAATTTTTTACTAATCGTAAGATACTAAACAAAAATTCATACATCTAAACCTTCTAATTTAATTTTGCTAATATATTTTGGAAGGGGCACAAGCCTAATAATCTTCAAATCTTATGGTTTCTTCTTGAACATTTCTATTTATCTTTCTAAAGTATCATCCCAGTTTCCGAATAAACTGTTTCCAATGAAGTTTCGGAAAAAGTGCCGGTGAGTGATACTCCCTCTATATTTCATTTTATCAGCTATTTGACTTTTTTTACTACTTTTAACTTATTTTACCACATAAATAAATAAATATTATCTCCATCTCATATTATATATCTTGTTTTGATTAGTATGTGATTAAATTGATCAAGTTTTGACCAATAATTACAATAATATTATATATTATTTTTTAAAAAAATAAAAAAATGCATTTGAAAGATAATTAGATATATTTTCTAATGATACTAGTTTTAAAATTTATTTAATTATAAATTATACGTAATTTGCGGTTAAAATTTGAATAATTTGATTCCGGCTGACAGGATTGTAAGACCACACCCTTGGACTTACGGGGACATGATTTGAACGAGAACCAGAACCAACAACAGTCGAGCATTTTTCAGACCCTTAAATTGACTCGTCGAATATAATTTAATTATACACTACTTAAAACATGACACATAATATGAGATGAAGAAAAAAATTTATAAAATTACTTTTATATATATGAAAATAGGAAATTTATCAAAAATACCCATAGTTTCAAAAATACATTGTTTATGATGTTACAGAGGAGATTACTCGAAGTCGTATATGAAATTGTAAATGTTGCATTTCAAATTGAATATAAGGTTGTGCAGTATTTTTGAAAATACTTTTACAATATAGTTATATTCGAAAAAACCCATATAATATGCAACTAAAACTTCAATTTATAAAAAAAAGAATTGGAAGTTATTATTTTAATTATATGATTAAAGAACTAAAAAATACGTGCAAAAAAAACAAGAATTAATTATATGATTAATTATTTTAATTATTTTATTTCTAAAAAAATAATAATTAAAAAAAATTATTTTAATTATATAATATTTTAGTTATTATATAATAATAACTAAAGAATTGGAAGTTATTATTGAAATAACAAGATTGCAACCATCCATACTGTGTTTAAACCATCAACCATATGAAATAATTGGCCTTCATACAATTCTTTGTCCATCCTTTTTCACATATCTTAAGATACATAAACCTCGACCAAATTGTTTTATGTATTTTAAAATACACATACTTTCACTTTAACGCACATACTAATCAGTGATTTATATAATATTTTTTAAAATTTTCTTTCTTTGGGTAATTGAAGTTCAATATTTATATTTTTATTTGGACAAATTTGAAAAATTATTTATGAAACTATTTTTTATTTACATTAAAATCTGCAAAAAAACCAAAGTGATTACGATTTTGAGGGGGTGGGAATAGTTACAACAGGTCCTATACAATTAATCATCACTTGACAACCAAAAATCATGTTTATCTATTGAAGAAAAACCATATTCTATATTCCAATGCACATACAAATTTAATATTAATTACCAAAAAGTCCAAACCTCTTTTTAACTATATTTTCTAAACATAGTGAAAAATTTTAATACACTGAATTTAAGTGATCAGTGAAACAAAGTCCACAAAATCTAAAGGCGGCAGTCCTGTTTACATTGTTGGAGCCTTCAGTGTACTGATAAAACCCTAGATCTCTGAATGCAAGCAGACCAATACTTGAAAGGATAGCCAAATACTTTTATCTAACATTCTGCCTAGTCTTGATCATTCTCTTCAGTGTCGATAACCAGAAGTTACATTCATCCCAGTCACTTGTTGTGAGAAGTACCTACATCCATCAATAAGCAAAAAATATCACCCATTCAGTTAGATCTTTATATATGAAAAATCCATGAGTTCTGGAATTATAGAATTTAGAAATACTACCTGGATTTGGAGGGCTGTACTAAAATCACCATTATCCAAAGCCTGACAGAGCTGTACAAGTTTTTCAACAGCATTTTTAGATATGTCGTTACTGTTTAGTTTTGCGAACAAAGCACCAATTTTCTTCGAGTTGTCATCTATTTCACGCTTCTTAGCAGGATTTGCTCGAGGGCCTCCCAATGCTTCTGATGTCTCGTTGAAAAGTCTGGTCAAAGTTGTAATAACAGGCCTCTGCGAAGCTGGAGCACAAGATGGAAAAAGCACAAAACAAGAACAATCAAACTTGAATTACTCTTGAAGAAAAATCACATTCTTCAAGACAAATCACATAGGAGTATTTACTTTTTCCAAAATAGAGGGCTCTAAAGGAACCCTTCCCATATTCTAACAGTAGGGGTGCAGGGATCAAATTTCGTTGAAGGGACTGAGAAGATATTAACTGCGTTGTTTTGGATTTTTGTAGGGCTAAGGTCAGATTATCTCCCACCTCTAATACATGAACTGACAGGAACTCCACATATTCATCATTAACCCCAACATCTATTGAAATAAAATAATAAAGTGATGGATCTTTAAAAAATTAGGTGCATCCAGCAAAAATGCTTCAAGCTTCAAGCCTTCAACATTTTATCAAGCCCCCAACTATGTTTTTCTATATGATGAGATTCCTTTATTCCTATGCTATTAAAACATTTCAAAAAGGCACAAATTCTTTTCACAGTTGTGCGTAACAGATTCTACTTTTATCTCATGATGAAACTAAAATGAAATTTTCATCAAATTACCGCGATATAAGAAAATCACAGTAATAATAGGGGGGGGACATAATATTACTTGTATCAATGCACATGTTTTGTTTACCATAGGACAAGACCAATTTAGTTTGATTAGTTGTACTTGTACAGCTAGATTCCCAAAAACCAAAAAGTTCAAGAAACAGATTGAAGGATTTCCAATTTACACCAGATAAAGAATATAACATTAAAGTGTCTGAACATTAAATATGCTGTCAATAATTTTAAGACTGCAAGTGGACAGTTTAAGAAAAAAATGTTGTGCCAGAAAAATCAAACTTAAATTTCTCTTGCTTTTTCTTTTTTACTGAGTAATAATATGTTTATCACCTGGCACATTTGAAGTGTCAGCTGTCTTCACTGTAGGTGGGGGGGCTGCAGGAGCTACGGGTGCAGGTGCTGGTGATGTGTGAGTAGGGCTGGGTGGCTGCATTGGTCCCATCCCAGGTCTTTGCACCCCTGCATTATTTACTTGCATATATCCTCTAGGTCCTGGTGTGGGAGTAACACCCTGTGGCATCTTATGCACAGGAGGTCCACCTTGAGATGAAACAGGAACATGTGCACCGCCCGTCTGGTTTCCAGCTTGTTGATAACTAGAGTTAGCACTTACCTGAGTCAAGTGCGTAATGCGAATTAGCAATCTAATATAAACATGTAAGTGCGAAAGGCAGATATAAATATGGTACGTACAGGATATAACTGTGAGGCCAGTGTAGGCTGCTGATACTGCTCTACATTTCTCAAACCTTGAGGAGTTGAAGGAACAAATGGTTTCACCGCAGGCTGACTGGTAACTGGACGTGGAGCTGAGTTGGGCTGTAAACAAAAGACATTAAAAGTCAATATGATGATGCTAAACTTTGATTATTGTTAAATTGCAATTTTCTTCCTAAGAACGAAAGAGGACACAACATAACCAGTTCGCGAGAAAAAAATATGGTGCATTTATTATGAAAATTACGATCTAAGGAGTAAGCACAAGGTCTGAATACATTCCATCTTCTTCATAACCCACTACCATGTGGGGGATACACGGTGTTGTTTGGCTTTGTAAGAACCTCCCATACGGTGGATTTATCTACATGTGCTTCAGAGCAATTGTTTACCAAAAAATAATAAGAGACTTGCATTACCTGGGGCATTTGCGGTGTCTGAGATGGAATAAACATATTAGGTTGGGGTGCAGGCTGATATGGAGTAGATTGAGATGCAGGCAGATATGGGGCAGGTTGGACTGCAGGCTGATATGGGGCAGGTTGGACTGCAGGCTGATATGGTGCAGGTTGGACTGCTGGCGGATATGGAGCAGGGGAACTATAGTCTCTCCTAAATGAAGGATTATATGGCTGTTGGAAGTTATCAGCATAAGGAACATTCTGCTGCATTTGTTGTTGTGCTGCATTCTGAGGAAAAAAACTATATAAGAAACTAGATTAAGGAGAAATTGTCATAGAGAACCAAATCCACACTTGATGATTATAATTACATATATATATACAAATTTCACTGAATTTAGATACTGAAAAACATACAGCACCTGGTAATAGTTCGAGGCATCAGGAACATAATTGGGTACAGTCTCAGTTTGTGACTGAGAGTGCACATAATCGGTGGAACTTTGTGCTTCTCTGTCTGCACAGAAAAAGAAAGAGTAATTATACGAAGAGCTAGAAGTGGAGTCCGTAACTTTCAGTATGTTTTGAACTTTTATCAGAAAATGGAATCTCTTTTCCACCAAGTCTTTCTCTCTCCAGTTTCTCTCTCTATAACTGCTAAGCTATCTCTGTGTTCAATTCTTCTTCTAATCCTAGCTGTTCTCTGTTATTCTCTGCTCTATTACTTCATTTATAGCCTATATCTACTGTTATTTTGCTTAAAAACACCAAAAACACTTACATTTCTATACTAGTAAACTAGAGTTCCCGACACTAACCTAGAAATACTGATAGTAATAATATTATCATTTGCTAGATAGCAGGCCCCAAAATGTAGCAAAACCGTGAAATGGGGTTGCAGGCAAGTAATAGGAAGATCAAAAATATTATAAGTGCAAACAGTAAGCAAGTCAATATAAGAGTTGCATCCGTGCAGTAATTCCTCTAACTATGATCCGTTGAATGAGCTCTCCTTTTTGGCAATGATGTATCACCTTCTGCAATTTCTATAATGATTCTCAGACCATTTGCTTTCTCTTTGCATCACAAATCAGTGCTGACATGCAAAGATGAGCATAGCTGCAACAAATGACCTTGATTTTCAACTGAAACTAAATGGTAATTCGACAGCACAACAAAGTATTCCTGTTTGATTTTACATCCTTTTACACTTGCAGACTTCATTATTTTTGCCAAAGGCATTTCTGACTTTTCAGTGCTTTCTAAAAAATTTCTCTCTTGCCCACCTACATCATTTGGTTAGGTTTGGGAATGGAAGACTACTCATTTGTCCTCGTGTATTCAGGGGACATGTAAACACAACTTTACCCTGAAGGTATTCTAGTCTACTGTAATGTGCTCTTGCAAATAATCAAAATAATGACTTAAATGCGAAAAATAAATAGAGCATAGGCAAACTATGTTAATCGTATCACAAGGAGCTCAGTACTTAAAAGTGAAAATGATGCATTTTTAGAAGATTGCTAATGTTTGCTTATATCAGTAACCATACAATATGACTAATGTAAGTTAAAAATCTAGAACTAATTCAGAAATCATTTTAATAATAAGATTTACAACCATGAATCTCAGAGCTTGTCCAAAATTAGAAAGACCTACATCCAAGCCTATATTCTCTCATGTTTAGAATACATTAAACATAGTAGGTGGTTAAGTCCTCTTAAATGAACTATAAGCCGGGTTGAACTTATTGCATACTGTTTAGATGAATAAATGACAGCCTTATTTTGTTTATTTATCTGCATAAGTAAAAAGATATTAGGTAGGTACTTTTCTCTGAATAGCCAATTAGCTTAATTCCCCATTGTTCTAAACGTGATTAAAAAAAACCTAATAGATGTAGCGACGACCTCATACTTGTTGTATTGAATTATATGCTGCTACTAGCAATCATGTAACGCATTGTGGATCTACCCTGAGTTAAAAAGAACGTTTGGCAAGGCATGGTGTTAAAATAGTAAAATGTCAGACAAGAAATAGAGCAATGTCCTCAGCGTTCCTGACTGAAAAGGTTATCATATCTACACAGATGCAAAATGAGCATCACAAATTGTATATGACATGATCACATACCAGGTTGAGTAGAGACAGCAATGCGATCACGCAGAATCACTAGTTCAGTGGTCAATTCCTCGTTCCCCATAAAATTTAAGTATTCCATTGCAGTTGTTAAAAGCCCTTGACTTGCCAATATTTCAGCATACTTCTCAACCAGCTTGCACAAAGAAGCGCTGAATCGCTTTTGCCCAGTGGCCATTGCGAGAATCATAGTTTTTTCCATGAGATCCTATCAACATAATCAGATAGTGTCAAAACAACATACAAGTATAACATATATATAATATAAGATATTATTGTAGATCAATAACCTGAAGAAGAGCTACATAAGATTTCCCATCTTGCTTGGTAGTAACAGTTATTGACCAAATTTCAACTGTTTTGTCTATATTTCCAGCACATATATAGCAAAGAGTTGCTGCCAGAGTTCTGCCAGCTCCCATGAGCCTAGAAGCAAGCGTGTCGCACAGAAAAGTCCACTCCTCTCTTTGTGCAAACTAGTTTTCAGGGAGAGAGTTTTAATAGATTAAAATGAAAACAAAGCATAGAAAAAGAAAAGCACTATCTTCTAGAGTGTTAAAATCATCTTAATAGGAGAAAAGTAGAGGGAGAAACACTTCTGACTATGCCTTCAACAGATTACAAAAATTCTGAAAGTACTAAGTATAGGATATCTTTTATCAGAACTTAAATACCAGTAAATGGTATCATCTTCTAGCTATGCCTTCAACAGATTACAAAACTTCTGAAAGTATTGAGTATAGGATATCCTTATCAGAACTTAAATACCAGTAAAGGTTTTCTTCTATCAGGACATTTACATGGTCTCCAACTTAGATCATATAAAGCTACAGAATCTTCCACTTGTTTAGACAAACTTATACAATTCAACATTAGGAGTATCTGATATCAAAGTTGCACTCACTTCAAAACAGGTCTAAATTCCTAACATAATCAATATAGACTATCCGATGTTCGGTTTATAATTAAATTGACCGGAGAAAATTCGACATGAGCGTGACAGTAATACTCTTTTTTTAACGGATAAAATTTGGACAAGGAAAGACAGGAACCGACTCTGAGCAAAGAACTACCTTGCTTGTATAATTATTGTTAATCACTAAGGCATATTTCAAAAATAAATTATATTAATCTTAATTATTAATTCTTTTATTCTCTGTCATTCAAGTGATTAAAAGTCGAAAAAACTGGCCAGTCAACCCCTTGTGCTACACTGTTGAGTGCTGAGGCTCGCTGACTGGGAAGGCTTACATTCTTTCTTCCGGACACAGCCAGACGTCAATGTGAAAGATGATAAAGGGCTAGACACGTCTCCTGTGAATGCATGACTCTGTTTTCTCCTCCATAGAAAGTTTTAGTAGAGAAATCAAACTCTAATAGAGCACCTATATATCTAGGTCTAGGTCCCAGTGACAGATAGATTTGGTCCCAACAAAATATTTCAAAATATGTTCTATAAGTGCATATTTCTTTACGACATGGATTCTTTGAAAACATGGACGGAGGGAGAGGGGGTTAGGGGATGATTGCGCCCCCAGAGTCCAAAAGAATCATTTAATTAATGCTAAAATAATTTCATCTATTTTTCAAATTTTGTATTTATTAAGTTAGAATTTAATTATTTTAGATAGAATAAATAGCCAGATTTAAAAGATTATGAATATGAACACAAAAACTAAAACATAATTATTTATTTTTATTAATATATATATATGTATCTTTAAATATTTATACATTGTTATTATTTGTGCCAGTGGTTCAAAAACGTTTGTGTAGGCGTTGGGAAACAACATTACAGCATATATCGACAAGAATACCTTGTTCAGAGTACCGTATTTTTTTATATTAGCAAATAGATTTTCCGCCCTAGTCAGCGTTAATTCAAACTGCAATGTCTCAAAGTTTGAAAGAAACTTACTGTGCAGAGGAGAGCAAGGGTTTCCTTCCAGGCTTTTAGCGGCCTTGTATTCACGAGGCTCATAAGATCATTATTCACCATAGCTGCAACAACCTAATGACAAGTGTAACATTGAAGAAAAGAGGTTCAAAGTACAGGCAATAAATTTCAGAATTCTTAATATAAACTATAAATATGAGGTGCATTATATTGAATAATGTTCAAAACAAATCAGATTACAATTTAGGTTTAATAAAACAATGAGGGTACCTTAAGGTAAGGAGAATGACTTGTCTTCAGGTATTGGTCACGTGTCTTCTCCCAAAGGGATGCCCCGCCAACATGAGAAATAACCAGAGCATCTGCAATTCTATTAGCAGATATGCACTGAGCAACAGCACTCGTATAGTCTCCAACAACCAAAGCACGTTGCACAGCATCTTCGAACACAGCATCGGAATTCTCATCGTGATCATCATTTTGGTGCTGACGTGCTTCTTCCGCATCAAGCACAGAGTTCTCGGCATTAAACTTGTTATCTGAAGTTGACACAGGTGTGTCAGCCTTTGGACTTGGAAGATTGTTAAAGAAATCTTCCCCGTCTGAAGGGTATATAGCACTATCCTTGAGCCCCGGATGCCCTTTATCTGCTTCTTTTTCTTGAAGGCCAAGACCATTTAATTCCTGGGAGAGCTCTTCTTCTGCTGTATCTTTAACTTCAGCAGGCAGACTGAATCCAAGATGGGTAAGCAGCTTTGTCCTTGCGGTTCCATCATCCTCAAACATGACTTTCAAAAATCCCCATGTTTCTTTATCATCCTGAGATCTGCTTAGCCAAATCCATTAATAGTACCATGTAAGTGCAGGAGGTCACCATACCTAGAAATGATTTACAAATAAAAAAATTAGGGTAGAAAGATACTCAGATTCCTGAGACTTCTTATCGCATAGAAGTCTCAGCGAAGACCGCTCTCCACTTTGCATTGCAGCTTCAAATTCGGAAGAGCTACCCACCAAGTTGTTTTCAGTTGCTAGCTTATGCAAAAACACCTGAAACAATAGAATGTACTGATTAATACAAGTAATCGAAACCCCGAAAACTATATAAAATGTATTGTACCTCTGAAGATCCAGCATCTGTAGAATTGAAAGCGACAAGCTTGCCCCCAAAACCAAAAGAAACTCCGGCCTTACGTTTATACCATTTAGGGGCCCTTAGATGACCTGCAAAGAACCATTTTCAATATGGAAATGATTGTTAGATAAATAAGGGAACACAATAGGAGAAAGGCCGAGAGAACTTCATATAACACTTGTAAAAAAGAGAACTTCTCTAGACAGCCCCTTAAAGCTGTCCAGCCCATGAAAGTTATTTAAATAAATAATAATAAAATATAAACCAAAGGCTCTACGCAACTTCAAATCCCACAAATAATTAACAAGGAATATATTTTAACCTCCAAATTCATTTTTCAAATATTCTCGTTAAACAGAATTACAAGTATATACCCTGTCATGGATCAATGAAAATGTAACAACATTACTCTGGTGTTTGTCAACCGCGGTGCATGCTTAAACCATACGGCTTTACTTCCACTTGATCTATATCTAGCTAGTATCCGGTCTGGATTACCTAATATCCAATCTGGAATTTTACTTTGTTGCTCAGAGATTGAACTTTCATTTTAAAGACAACATGCATGATTACAAACATAATGAGACGTGTAAAGTTACATCAGCAACAAGTTAAATTTAAATATATATTATTTCAATCAAAAGGCAGAAGAGATAATATACATATATGCGGTAACTCCATTTTACCCTATTCCTACCATTACGTGGTATCTCTAGGTATTAGGAACATGTAGATCAACTACAACCATCAAAAATAAATTTATGGCCATAAAAGACAGTATAAACTGTAAGTCATTGACAATATATATTATAGTCCATCTTCCTTTTAACAAATGTTTTCTTCAAAAAAATTTAATTCCAAAACATTACCAATAAATCACCACACTGGTATCATGACTGCAATTAATACATGGAAATGTGGTCGCTGAGTAGCTTGTGCTTGAAATTGATAGGACAATAATTCTAGAAACATTATATATAATAAGAACTATATTACCTGTACCAATATCACCTTCCCCTACACCAATTCTGTCACAAGCCTGCATGAGAGATGGTCAAATATAAATCTAAAGCATAAAATATATCAATTGAGTAAAAGAGTTTCCAGATATTCAGCGCAAATATCTAAGGGAATGCACAACACATTATCAAAAGAACTATCGAAGGGGTACACAAATATCTGGCATGAAGCATTTCCTTTTTTTGGTTTTTTTGCATTGCAGAAAAGCTTAGAATTCAGTAGCTTATTATGATTGTCATCTTAGTCTCAAAGTTTAAGCAGGTTCTCTATACGATTCTTCGAACTGAAAGCACAGAAACAAACCTCTATATTGTAGATTCCAATTTTCCCATCAAATGAGGATGCTGATATGACCCCAGGAATCTTTGGATACCAATGAACATCAAAGTTCCAGTTCGTCCCAGCAGGCAATTCAGAGACGATCTGTAAATATTCATAACATAGAATCATCATAAGAACAAAAGGTGGGAATAAAGACCAACTAATTGACACACTAATAATGGCATAAGCTACTTCAGAGAAAATAGAACATGTGCAGTTACCTCAGAGGAAGCCATGTCCCAGCAAATTGTCCGATTATCTTTGGCACAGGTCAGCAGATAGGAGCTGTCGGTGGGACACCATGACATTGCAACTACACCTGTAAGGTACAAGGGCAATCATTCGATACAGCACTAATATAGGGCTTGCGAATAATAAAAGTGAAAGAAGGAAATTTAAAAAAAAAATACTGATAAAAGAAAAATGCCGGCTCCCAAATTATACGTAGCATATTCTGTTGGTCATATCACAATTCCATAAAATGGAAACCCCCACCCCAGGGCATCCACACCAACACAACAAATTAAAACAGCCCCTAATGCCATGTAATTTGGAACTACTTTTGGGGTCCAATTTGGGAGCTCTAGGACTAATCTTAATATATAACTGCAAAGACCAGAGACTAATGCTAGCAATGCTACTCAGCTTGTACAAAATTTAACTTTTTATAGTGAAAAAAAAGAGTACAAAATCAGAAACTAGAAATATGATACGGTATTCGCATCACAAAATTTTCAATGACCAAGGAGCAGATACAAACATTCCCTCGCACATTCTTCTCTCAACCGTTCTGTTCAATTCATCTCCGAACTGTCTGTTCAATTCATTAGGGGAGGAAGAAAGTTCTTCAATAACTAACAGGTAGTCTTCAACTTGCACTCTGCTTCCCTCAGACCCATATAAGTGGTACCTCTTTAAGAAACAAAACAAAGTGATCCACCACCCACATGAGATATCTAAATTTGAAATGACCTATCTGGGAAAAGGTTTGAGAAAGCTAACCAAGACCTATATCATTTGATCCCCCTTTACTAAAACTGTATAAAAAATGCATTATCAAATTCTCAAATCTCAACACACATATTTCAAAGATGCTGACAGATTGTCAACTACTTTACTGAGAAGCTCCCCTCTCATTAATATAAAGCTTCACTGGTATGCACAACTGCCACATGCAAGCATGTCTGCGACTATGACCATGCTAAAATGATTGTATGCATGTGTGACCATATCATACAAACGCACATGCTCACACGTAAAAGTTATCTTTAACAAGAGCGATCTGTACAGCTGCTGAAAGAAAGAACTAGTGCAATGCAATATTTTTAAACAAGATGTAAAAAGACCATCTACCACTATACCAACATACCTTTAGTGTGCCCTGATAGTTCTCTTAGTGGTGACATTGTATTCCGCATGTCCCAAATCTGATTGCATTAATTAAAGACTCAGTAATTTAAAGCAATACATCCAATCTTGAGAGAGGGAGGGGGGAGAGAGGGAGAGAGAGAGAGAGAGAGAGAGAGAGAGAGAGAGAGAGAGAGAGAGAGGCGTATTACCCTTAAAGAGGGAGAACTGTCATCATCTGAAGCAAGAATAAGCTGAGTGGCAACATCCGGATTCCACTGCAGAACAGAACATCGTCTTCTAATTGAATCTGAAAAGCTGTAAATTGAAAATTTTGAGATGAATTGTAACGGTGTACATTATTTTCAGTAACAAAACATTAGCAAAGAAAAAATATATTGAGATCAGGCATGCAGGAATTGGAGGCAGCTTGTGTATCCAGATTTACCTTATCACTGGTTTTTGCTTCCTCAAGTCCCACACAACTAAAAACAAAAATAATCCACACCGTTATCACATATATAATGGGTGACTCGTCAGAAGGATTGTAATCTTACTGCAATAAATCTTCTTACCAGTTGTCCCATTGAAAGAAGCTGACGCCAATATGTGTTGTACCTTGCTATTCCAAGATAAAAAGGAAATTTCACCCTGAGCAGCAGATCCACTACCCTGCAAAGAGATGTGCATGCATTAATACAGGTATGAAAAAGAAATATCAATAAAATTAGTTGTTAGATGGACGGTACTGATAAAATATAATTAAACAAAATGAATAGAAGAGCAACTGGTTAGAAAAATAGATGAGTAAACCAATAAACTGGAACCTTTTCCCTATTCAGAATCACCATGATTAAATTATTAATTCTAGCAAGGGCCTAAGAAAGTACAAAAGGAGTGAACTGGCATTGCTTGTATTCATTCCAGTACGGGCCTGGAAGAGTTTGTCTTGACATAAAAATCTCAAACTAATTCCAATCTCCAATGAACCTAGTTCCAGCATACCGTTTAAATCATATTAAATTGATATTAACATCTTTAAATACATTACAGATTCGTTGCCAAAATTTCACATTGGAAGATATAGACCCCAGAATTTAAAAAATGATATTACTGCGAATTTCAGAAAGGCAGAATACTCAAATTAAGCCAAAAACTCAGGGACTTGTGCACAATTGACTGGTGAATAAATCAACCTCGGGGAAGTTTGGTCTCTTCTTCTCTTTAAGTAATCCCACAAGCGAGATGAGGAATTATCTATTCCTTCGTGAATAGGTTGCAGTGTTGGCAACTTGTATTTAGTTCTCAGAATAAATTTAATTTAAATATAAGGATCACAACTTCACCATTTAGTTCTAAATTTATACTAAATGAAAGAAAAGTAAAGGGAAGCTAATATACTGTTGACTTTGAGCACACAGGAAAAACATAGGCTAGTTTTTTTGAGCTGTTTCTCAGTCAATAAAGACAGCAGGTCATTATAGAGCAACCACCAGCACAAAGTCAGCAAGAAGGTAGTAATTGCACTACAAACTTACCGGTTACCAATATCAACACGTAAAATGGATTTTCACCCAGTAAGGGTCTACTTTTATTCAACATAATATTGGCAAAAACACACTCCACTCGAAAATTTGTAGCTTTGTACTTTTCATGTATTACAGATTAAAAGAATCCGCACATAATATTTTGTCTTACTAGAAGTTTAATTTATGAACTCCTATTAACAAAAAGATGTAAAGAAGTAATTTTCCAGCCACTTAAGCAAGGGCAGAGGGTCAAAAAACACATATTAAGCAACACAAGGGAGTAATGTCTGCAAAATAGAAAATATGCTTTCCTCACAAGTTCATTTAAGGGTACATGCAAGTATAGAGGAGCAAATGGATGACACCATCTGAATACAGTTTCATCTGCCAGCCTACGATGATTACTTCCAAACATTGTAAAAAAAATCCTCCTTTTGGCCAAAAAAAACATTTTACAATTTTATAGTGTTGTCAGTATCAAAGTTAACCATCTCAGGGAAACATGCTTTCATACCAAAAAAAATAACTTTCCTACTAGTTATTGGCTACGGCATACATAATATGTCATACTTTAGAGCTAGAGGTGAAAAACCATATCTGTTATCAGAAACTATATATTTTGCACATATCCTGTGTACTAATGCATTAGGGGTAAACTGTATGTGCGTACCTTGAGCGGAGGAAAATGAGTAGGTTCTGTGGGTTTTGCAATATCCCATATACAAATTTCCCCTTCTTCAGCCCCAGAAGCAAGAAGATTCGGAGAAAGAGAATTAAATTCTAGGCCACGAACCTGGAACATTAGATATAACAAAAAATTGAAGATAGTTGGCACAGAAGTAAGAATGGTGTTATCTTCAAATTACATAGCACCATCATAAATCTGAGGTATCTTGAATAAGTATATAAGAATCTTACAGGTCCCTTGTGTCTTGAAAGCTGTTGAAGAAGAGAGCTTTCACTTGCCTCAGAACTGCAGCAAAGACAGTTATGAAATCAGGTTTCACGAACATGAAAGAACTGCAAACTACTTCTCAACTAAAAAATAAATTAAAATCATTAACAAAAACAAAGTGGTAACTCCATTCTAAATGTCATTAACAAAAGTGGCTTATGTACTCTACTATGTACCACAACACGTAGCTTGTCCACAAAAAGACTTATAGATTACAAAAAATCGATAGTGCATCATTATAAAAAGCAAAAATTTCTGTCAAGCAGCTAAACTCAAACAAACAAAAACGTATAAACAACGCTTAAAATAAATTTATAAATTACCCTGCATCTAACAAAAAAATAGATTGCACTCCATTCTTGAATTTCCTTATAAAATTAATCTTTCATGGACAGAAAAGCTCAATTACAATTACAACCCCCCCCCCCCAACCAATCTGGTCTGTAGAAACATTAACCATACATATCTTTTACCTCTATATCAGTTCACAGAAAAAAAAACAAAACAAATACATAACACAAAAAATTAGTTCCTTTAAGACAAACCCCAACTATAATAAATTATAATCCACCTAATCACCAGTCAATATATCCGCAAACTAATCCAATGAACCTCAAATTCTGCAAATTCTAACAAAAAATTTATCATCCTCTCGGACACACTGTAACTAAATCAACTTCAATTCCACCAAATCACCAATCTACATACACTAACTATAATCAAATCAACCGAGAAAACCGTAAATTCCGGAAAACAAAAACATCACATGTAATTAGCATCCTCTCCAGCACACCGTAACTAAATCAACTTCAGTTCCACCAAATCACCAATCTACATACATAAACTAATCAAATCAACCGAAAAAAACGTATATTTCTGAAAACAAAAACATCACACAAAGTAGCATCCTTTACGACACATAATAACTAAATCAACTACAATTCCACCAAATCACCAATCTATAAATACACAAAATAATCAAATCAACCTAAAACCATAAAATTCGTAAAAGGAAAAACATCACACAGAATCAGCATCCTATCCCGCACACCGAAACTAAATCAACTACAAATCAATCAAATCACAAATGTACACACATCAAAACAAACAAAATTGATCTCAAAAACCGCCAAATCGACGAAAAAAGGTACCTAAGAAGCGTAACAGGATTCCAAATCCCAATGTTCCCATCATTAAGTCCACCAGCAATTAAACCTAATCCAAACTCCTCCGAACCGGCTGGTTTTTTCCCCCACGAAATGCGATTAAACGGCTCAGAACTCGGAACCGCACCGAGCAATCGCAATTGACGATCATCGGATTGAAAATCGAGCTCGTAAATGTCGAGATTCGCCGACGTACTGAACGAGATATCCACAGCTCCGGCCATTGTTCCGGCCGCTAAGTAAGGTTTGTCCGGCGAGAAGGCCGCCGTCGCCGATCTATTAACCTCCTTTATCGCCGCCATAATTGAAATCACGAGATGTATAGATACAGATGAATTGTGTGTATAGGTGTGTGTAATTGAGATCTGAGAGTGAAGTGAAAAATGATGATTAAATTAGGGCAAAAAGAGAAAGACCAGATCGTCAAACTATATGCTTGTGCCTCCTCCCCCTATGTACCTCTTCTGTGATCTGTTATCGATTTATTTATTTACATATAACTTCTTTTTCATTTTTATAGAATCTTAAGAAATTGTATTTTTGGCACTAGGATGAGGCCACGTGTCATGCATATTATTTGTTTTTTTTTCAACAAAAAAATATCAAAACATTTATTTTATTTTCTCTCGCAACAAAGGTATTATTGTTGATAACAAAATAATTTTGTCATTTAAATATATTAAGTTGAGTGAAGTTTCATAAAAACCGTTTTTTTGTTGTAGATCTTGAAAATCATTTATATTTTTCAAGTCAAAATTGGCATAAAAATATTTTAAAAACGTATTACTTTACAAATTATATTCTGCAAAAATCATTATTTTATCCAAAATTTTAAATATAATATATATACTGGATGTAGAACATTACAAAATATTTTATTTTATAAAATATGTTTAGTTTGTAAAACATTTGTTTAGTTTGCCGAACACATACTATCTACTTATTAAAACTTAAAGAATTTTGAACAATTTTAATGAATTTGTGATATTCGTATAATATACTTCACAAAAGGGAAAATAGATTTTTTAATCACTCAACTATTTATTTCTTTATAAATCTACTAATCAACTTACATTTTTTATTTTTTTTGTCACTAATGTTACATTTGTATTGAATTCTACACCAATTCCGTTAAATTTGGCTTCTTTCAGTTAAAACAATCAGAAAACGAAGAAATTGCTAGCACCAAAAATCGTCTTTACTGTTCTGGTGATCTATCATTTTTCGACCAAGTTAATTCATGGTCAAATCGGCTCTATTTTACGGTTTTTCAGTCCAAATCACCCTATACAAATTCAACAATTCATATATAGTAACAACAATTACAACCGAAGTGTTTCTCGATGATTCTGTCGAGTTCTAATAAAAAAATTCAACGATTTTAAAATCCGGTAATGGCAAAATTAATTCAAAACTCAATAAAATTTAATACATGTGAACAAATACATTCCTGCAAACTATTACATCAAATTATACTAACAAATAATCACTTAATCAGTAAAAAAAGAATGAAAAACACAAGTGACGTCTACTTTTCCGGCAAACACAAAATTATAACCCAAAAATCACGAAATAAATACATATGAACTCAAATCGAACGATAAATACATTCATAACTTCAAAATTAGTGCACGATTAACCAAAAATGAAACACTAAAATTAATGTCTCTTTGACAAAATTAACGGAATGGTTTAAAATGAAAAAGAAATGTAACGTTAATGACAAAAAAATTAAACATATAAGTTAAGTGGTAGGTTTTTAAAAAAATAATAGTTGAGTGATAAAAAAATCGATTTTCTCTTCACAAAATAATATATTTTATAGTGTTTAGATTGCAAAACATAGGTGTTCTCCGAGTTCCCCGATAAAATTGTAATTACCATAGAATTTTGACAAATATTAACTTTAAATTCGAATTGCTTTTTTCTTTAAACCTGGTTTATACTAATATCAAGGTAAAAAATTACTTGTTTAATCTCAAGTTTCAAATATAAGCTCAAAATACATGACCCGACCTGTAAACAAACTTTCTTTTAATTCCTTAAGAATTGAATGGCACTTTGGGTACCTGTAACATTTAACTTTCTCATTTTGGGGGCCTAAATAAAAATTCAACACATACATGCCTAATTGCGCTTTTACCATGTAATATAGGGCTCCGAACATTTGTAGTTAGACTTAACAAAAAGTTAACGGTGGTGAAGATAGTAAAACAAAACACATTTGTAATGCCTCTTTGGTGTGTATAAACTTTTGAAAAAATATAATCTTTGTTAGGTCACACACACTGTAGAAGGGGGTTGAATACAACGTATAATACAATCAAATCGAATTAAGAACACAAGTATGTAACAAAGAATAATCTTATTAATAAAACAGTATTGCAATGGAACTGTTCTCTCTCAGTGATGAACAATATCACTAAGAGCTGATAGGGTTACAATGAATAATATTTTCGATAATGATAACACATATAGTGTAAACCCTATGTCTGTGTTTATATACCACACAGTTACAAGATAATCTCAAATTGATATCGAATATGATTATGTATCCTAAAATATATCAATTAGTTATCTTTTCCTCCAAGTCTTCTATTCTTCATAGAATTCTTCTCAATGCATATCTCTTCTTGTTTTAGTCTTGATCTTCTTTCCTTTCAATCAGCCGTCTTCCTTATCTGAATGTCTTCTTAAGTCCTGATATTATCTTCTGATAGATATCTTCTGATAACTTAAGTTCTGATATCTTAAGTCCTGACTTTAGTATAAGTACTGATTTCCAGTTAAGTCCTGATTTATCCTGTTAGTCAAGATCTGAAAACTAAACACAAATCATTATCAGACATGACATCACAAATATATCTAACAATCTCCCCCAACTTGTAAATTAGCATAATATACAAGTTCAATAGATATTTGATGATGTCAAAAACATTAAGTACAAATGCATATGAGAATTTGACTTGATAACTACAACTCACAGTCCTTGTAGCTTTTACCATCCTTAAAGTCTGATATCAGCTTTAGCCTGTATATCCTTCAAAATTTATCAGTTGTAGTTCTTGACTTGGCTTCAGTGTGTGATCTCTCGAATATCAGGAGTTGTTCTGAGATAGTTCTTTAACAAACTCCTCTCAGCATATTCAAGTTCATTCTGCATCCTCCTTTTTGCATCTTTAAGTTCAGCTATATCTTCTCATGTCTGAAAGATAGCAGCCCTGAGATCATTAATCTTTGTTTTCCTTATCAGCTGATCTAATCTAATCAGATAAGCTTTGTCAGACTCCAGATTAAATTCAACACCCTTAATATCCAAAAATGTAGTGATTTTGGCAGTATTAGGCTTCATTTCAACTAGTTCTCCATTGTGAGCTCTGTACTTAGGATAGTATGGCCTGTCAGACTTTACAGAGTATAATTTCTTCTGTCTTTCAATATCAGACCTTATGTATCTGGCAGCACCATCTGTTGATTTGTTCTTCACTTGAAGTAGAAATAGCACATGTTGCAATTCTTCAAAGTACTTCAAACGAATAACATCCTTTCTTATCTGGAATACCCTCCCATCTTTCATGAAGTATAGCATGATATCTTCTTTTAGCACAGAGTGGTAGACCATTTGTACAGACTCCAATTGATTCAATCTTTCAGGAGTTGTTCCTACTCCTGATGCACTTAAGGAAGTTGGATCATTGGTAGTGTTGTGTATTCTTCTTTCATCATAACTACCCAATTCCGATTTGTCTTTAGCTTCCTTTCCTAGAATAACTCTTGATTCAAAACCACTTGATGTAGTCTTCAAAGGTTGAGTAGATTGTTGAGCTTTAGTGAACCCAGGTAGTAGAACTGTTGATGATTTAACATGAGCAATATCAGAGGTTAATTCTTCTTTATCTTCTGATATCAAGACAACTTGAACTCTGTCAGAGGTTGCTTGCTTCATTGTAATATCAGAATTTACTAAGTCTTGATCTTGAACAACATGAGCTCTGTCAGAGGTTGTTTGAATATTCTTCTTCTTCTTCAAAAATCAGACTAGTATATTCATCATCATTTACTTGTTCATCCATGATTGGCAGATAGATTTAGCTTTGCCTTTGAACCTTGGATCTATCTCCACTTGTGATTTGGCTTTGGATGTGGATTTGGTTGCCTCAGAGTTTATCTTCTCTTTAATCACAATGCCCTTAGGCTTTGGAGGTTTCTTTGCAGTAATAGAAGCTTTAGACTTGGATTTGACATTTTCTGCTTTAAGTCTGGCTTCTTCTTCCTTCAGACTTTCAAAGTCCATTTCTGGATTGTCTTTGAGAAATAGTCTTTTTGAAATTTCTTCATCCAGCTTCTGTATCTTGAGGTCTTGATAGTAAATTATTGTTTCCTTCCCCTTGAGCTTCAGTATCTACATAAACTTCTGTGATTCTTGACTTTCACCTTGTATCAGAACATCAGGCTTAGTCAGAACTTGTTTATCAGAACTTATTCTTTTATCAGCATCAGAGCTTGATCTCTGTGTAGAAGTTCTTGCTTTCCTAGATAAAGAGTCTTTGCCTTGACCATGACCTCTACCCTTTTCAGAGTTTCCCTGGTCATCATTTCCATCATCCTTTTTCTTCAGTGCTAAATCAGTAGAGCATTTGGAATTAACCACCTTCTCCCCTTTTTTGGCATCATCAGGTAGTAGGAGAGAGAGAATTAGTTCCACTGAAGATTGGATTTCATTTAGTTGAACTTGTTGAGAAGCTTGATTCTTTAGTACTTCAGCAATCTGAGCTTGCTGTGCCTCCTGAGCTTTCTCAATAGCCTCAACTCTGTTAAAGGCAGGCTTGAAAAATCTTTTCTTATCCAGTTTAAAGTTCATATCCTGTTGAGTAATTGAGTCTTGAAGCTTGTCAACTTTGGCTTGAGTATGTGAATGGTGACCTTGAAGGTTCCTTGTACTGAGTGCTGTAACTCGAAGTTGAGTTTTGAAATCAGAACTTGTTAGTAACTCATCAGCCTTTGAAATGTGCTCAGAAAGAATGTAGGAATTTGGTGTGAATTCTGAGTCATTCCACTTCTTGGTCCACTCTTCTCCTCTTGGAGTTTCCTCCCAAGGTACTGGTGCATCCTTTCTAATAATTTTTTTGATTAATTCAGCTTTACCAACTGTTTGTGGAGGTGCATGTCCTGAAGGACCAGTTACATCAACATTTATATTTGTAGCAGCTTCACCAGTATTTTCAGCATTTACTTCAACAGAACTTGCAGAGTCTTCAGCATCAACATCTTTGGATAGAATGATTGTATGTGAAGCAATAGAAGATTCATCTGCATGGTCATCGACATCAAGCAGTGGAGTTGTTTGTGGAGTTTGGTGAGGAACTTGTGGAGTAGGTGGAGCTTCCAGATACAAAACCATAGGCACAACCAAGTTGTTGATATCAATTCCAGCACTTATGCCTGGGTTGTCAGCATGTACTGGAGAGTGAATAGGAGACACAGGAGGTGTAAGCATTGGTGATGTAGCAGTCTCTGGCTCTTGAATTGGAGATTGTGGAGCTTTAGTAAGTTCTGGTTCAGCACTGGGAAGAGATTCAATCACAACTGGTTCTTTTGGGATCAGAGATTCCTGACCCCCTTCCTCAGCTGCTTCTTCCACTCCTTCAGAGATAGACTCTTATACAGCCCTCCTTGCTCTTTGCTTCTTTAGTCTCTTTGCTGGTGGAGAGACTTTGGGAGCTTTGTCATCAGAATTTATCTTTCTAAGCCTTTTTAGGGGCCTAGAACTCCCATTTTCCTTTGTTTCCTGAGGAGAGACTTCCTCAGCTGCTTGAGCAACAGGTTCTGATTGGTGAACCTGTGCCTCATCTTGTGATTCATCTCTCAGAATCATCTTCCTTCTCTTTTGTTGTGTATGAGGTACAATCTTTGTCCTCTTTACTCTAGAAGAAGAAGGTTGTACTGTAGGTGCTGATGGTTGATTGGTATGTGCTGATGGGTGTGGTTGTTGTGTTTGGGTAGTGGTAGATTCTGATGGCTGTTGTGTGTTGGTGGGTTGGACATCAGGATATAACAATGAATAGGTATCAGAATCAGCATTTACCAGAGCTTGCTTTACTGATAAAGGAATTATAAGGGGTCTCAGAACTTCCTTCTTGTTGTCAGCAGTTAAGAGATCAGTAAAAGCCTTTTTTGCTAACCTAAAAGGTTCTATGTGGTCACTTGCTAGTTGTGGTTCATCTGATGTACAGTAACTGTAAATTAACTGACAGAACCTAGCAAAGTAAACTACATTCATGTCCTCTTTCATCATATCTCCTATAAAACATGACACAGTCTTTGCATAATCAAAATGAGACTGGTTTAGGAGTGCATACCCAATTTGTTGTGTCAGAATAGGAATGGCATCAAAATTTGAGCACTTGTTGGCAAACGTCTTCGTGATGCAATCGAAGAAGAAGCTCTATTCCCTTCGAATATATGGGCGTTTGAGTTGACCCATTTTAGCCAAACTCTTTTCATACCCTAGATTAGCCATCATTTGCTGTAGCAGGGGCTCTTCAACAGCAGAACTAAACTCGCAGTTTTCAGGTAGATGTAATGCTTTTCGAACTGTCGATGGAGTAACAACGTACTCAACCTCCCCTGCTGTAAACACAATGCTTGGTGACCCAGCTTTACCACCATCATCATACAAACCAGTTCGCCAGAACGTCAGAACTTGAGTTCCAGAAAAAGTTGTTGGCTGCGTCAAAGCGAACCCAATTTCACTATGAGATAAGAAATCCTGAATAAAATGAAGTTCTGAAGGAGCTTCACTCTTAGTGAGAATGGCAGCGTAGTTGTTTGGTACAAACTTAGATCCATTACCGATTAAATCCTTGGGTGCCATTGAAAAAGAAGTGAGAAATAAGAGTGCCTGAAAGGTGTTTGATAAAATGTCTGTATAGAAATTTGTCAGAGAATATAGAGAGATTAAGAGAAAAGAGAGAGAGAATAGAAAGAAATGTAAATAAAAGATTTTATAATCTTTTATCTCTTTTACTTATACACTCCACTTGACAGCAGTTATTACGAAGTTGAACAATTTTTACACCTGTCAGCCATGCAGTGATTAAGACAATAGTTAATGGGCATGGGAAATAAGTAATGATTACAATGCACATGCAGTTTTTCAAAAAAAAAATTGTTCCCACTAAACAAGTAATAATGACTGTTTTTATCTCACTTAAACCAATATTCTGATAAAATAGAACCGTTCAAGTATTGACCAAAAATAAATCAAGTAAATAAATACTGTCATGTAAGCATCAGAACTTGATTATTATCAGAATTTAAAGGTCATCGGAATATGGCTTCTATACTCGAAAAGTGAATATTTATTTCTATAATTCTTCACACAAATACTGATATGGTTTCCTCAGAACTTAATCATCAGAACTTCAGAACTTGTCCTCAGAATTTATGCAACTAGCACTTAAATTGTTCATCTAAAACAACATTAATCACCACAGTAATTTTCATCATTCATATGGAGTGTAAGTGTGTGCTTTAAGCTAAATATCAGACAAAGAGTAAAGTCTGATTCACTTCAGTACATCTTAGAAATAAGGCATAACTAAGAATATTGCTCAAAATTTGTTATTTGTCTGAAGTCTACTATAGAATGAGTTCATGCATGAGTCCACCTCAACTGTTTTGTGCTCAATTTATGCATCTTTTGATATTCTTTTTCACAGTGGCTTCTCAGTGTAAGTGAGTCACAACTGCTATCAGAATTTATGCTATTATCAGAGTATTTCTCCAGTAATCAGAGAATGTGAAAAGTCACCAAGAAAATTTTATTTTGCTTTTCTAATGCATATAACTTAATACCAGCAATGCACTTGGGTCTTCCCTTCCACATATATTTTTCTCTAGATCTCAAAGGAGTACCTGATATTTATTTCTTTACTCTACATTTTCTTTTGATAAGTGAGGCTTATCAGCACTTAGTACATCCATAAGATTTACCAAAATCAGAACTTAACAGATAAGAAGCACTATTCTAGTTTTTGACTTAGTAATAAGATACACAAAGTAAACCTAACCAAGCTCAATATCAGAATTTTCTTGTGTTAAAAGATTTCCACATAAACAATTACTTCAAACATGGGATCTCTAGTATATTAGAGACTACTAGGTCAACATCTAGCACAGTTATCCTCATTGGATTGAATAGTCACAGAAACATTCATATAACTGTTAGAGTTTAGAAATTCACATCAGACAACAATCAGCACTTAGGTAAATTTCATTTTAAGCACAAATTACATAAAGAGAGTAATATCTGTAAATACTGATCATAAAGTCTGATGTATCAGAACATAAACTAAATAGATTTAGAGAAAGAACCCGAAACCATTCCAAGTTCATTTACCAATCTTGTAAAAGTAGCTTCACACAGTGGTTTTGTGAAAATATCTGATAGTTGTTGATCTGTTGGACCAAAATGCAATTCCACTGTACCTTCCATCACATGTTCCCTTATAAAGTGGTACCTAATACTGATGTGCTTTGTCATTGAGTGCTGCACTGGATTACCTGTCATAGCAATAGCACTTTAATTATCACAGTAAATAGGTATTTTAGAATATATTAACCCATAATCCAGTAACTGATTCTTCATCCAAAGAATTTGTGCACAACAGGTTCCTGCAACAATGTACTCTGCCTCTGCAGTTGATGTGGAAATTGACTTTTGTTTCTTGCTAAACCAAGAAATTAATCTGCCTCCAAGAAATTGGCAGCTTCCACGTGTACTTTTCCTGTCAATTTTGCACCCTGCAAAATCTGCATCTGAGTAACCTATTAGCTTAAAGTCTGATTCCCTAGGATACCATAATCCTAGATCAGCTGTACCCTTAAGATACTTGAAAATTCTTTTCACAGCTGTTAAGTGAGGTTCTCTTGGATCTGCTTGAAATCTTGCACAAAGACAGGTAGCATACATGATATCCGGTCTACTTGCAGTTAGATAGAGTAGTGAGCCAATCATACCTCTATAATTAGTAATATCTACTGATGTACCAGTATCCTTATCCAATTTTGTTGCAGTGGCCATAGGAGTGGATGCACTTGCACAGTCTTGTATTCCAAATTTCTTCAACAAATTTCTGGTGTACTTAGATTGACAAATAAAAGTTCCTTCTTCATTCTGCTTGACTTGAAGGCCCAGAAAATAGCTAGGTTCTCCCATCATACTCATTTGATATTTTGACTGCATTAACTTGGCAAACCTTTTATAAAGTCTATCATTTGTAAAACCAAAAATGATATCATCAACATACATCTGTACCAAAAGTAAGTCATTTCCATGGTTGAGATAGAATAAAGTTTTATCAATTCCCTCTGTTAAATCCACTTTCCAGAAGAAACTGGGCTAATGTCTCATACCATGCTCTTGGAGCTTGCTTAAGGCCATAAAGTGCTTTATCAAGTCTGTAGACATGATTAGGAAATTTTGAATCTACAAAACCTGGAGGTTGTTCAACATATAGTTCTTCTTCCAATTCTCAATTAAGAAAAGCACTTTTTACATCCATTTGAAATACTTTGAACTTTTTGTGAGCAGCATAAGCCAAAAATATCCTTATGACTTCCAATCTGGCAACTGTATGCAAATGTTTCATCATAATCAATTCCCTCCTGTTGAGAATATCCTTTTGCAACCAGCCTTGCTTTATTTCTTGTAATTATGCCTTCACTATCAGTTTTATTTCTGAACACCCACTTTGTACCAACAAAAGATCTATTCTTTGGTCTTGGCACTAGGGTCCAGACTTTATTTCTTTCAAATTCATTCAACTCTTCCTGCATTGCTTGCACCCAATCAGCATCTTGAAGAGCTTCTTCCACTTTCTTTGGTTCAGTCTGAAAAAGAAAAGAATGATAGAGTCATTCATTTGATGTTGTTGTTCTAGTTCTAACACCTGCTACATGATCTCCGATAATCAAGTCAGGTGTATGTGCTTTAGTCCACTTCCTTGCAGATGTAAGGTGATCTCTAGAACTGAATGCTCCCCCATGATCCATGCTGTCTCCATCAACATTTTCTGATGCTTTCCCTAAAATTATGCTCTCTGAGTTGGATCCTTCAGAATTTGAGTTTCCAGAATTATCAGAACTTAGCCTATCAGAACTTGATGAATCAGAACTTGAAGAGCCTGTTCTAGGTTCTGATGCTTCTTGAGATGTGGTTGGATCTTCAATATGCTCCCCTTGCACAGGTGCATTTTCCTTTGGCGTAGTTACCATGGTTTCAATAACATCAGAGTTTAACCCATCTGTGGCGCCCTCCAAACACGGGTCAGAAGTTTGGGGTCCACACACACTATTTATAACCTGCTTATAACAATAATAAAGATAATAATAATATGCAGTGACCCTACTTACCAACTACCACGGACCGCAACAGGTTAAAGTATGCACACAAGCCAAACACACACTTATATTACAAACCGTTCAAATCCCAACTATCCAAACTCAGAACTGAGTATTAAACATTATTACAAACTTTTACAAACTTAAGTTATTCCAAAAGAATCCTACTAGCTCAACTCGATCAACCTGAACCCCTAGCTCTCGCGCTGGACTGGAGATACTCGGTACCAACCGGTTCCTTTTTAACTGGAAAAGAACATAAACAACATGCACAAATGAGCTAACTAGCTCAGCAAGTCACAATGACAAAACTGAGAATAATGATCATCAGGTGAAAATGGTTACGATATCAAGTGAACAATGAATTATGATTTAGAATTGGATATTATATTTTCACTTTAAAAACCAAGGTTAGGCTGCTTATCAGTCATGCATTAACCCCGAGCAAAGCACACAACACTGCTCTAACTACTGGATCCAAGGCACACATTGGCCTAACTTGACCATTATATGGTTTGACCACGAATCTGGTCCACAATTTTATAAAAACAATCCAATTCTAACATAATAACAGAATAACAATGTAAAGTAATAAACGAAATCATAAACAACACTGGATGTTTAATAATGAAATGGTTTCAATCATCATAAGGATCAATATGGCATCTTCAAAGCTTGGCTGTTAGGTAATGAAAGAATTGGATAATAAAGGAATCAATGTTTCAGGGTTTCAAGAAATTTTTCTTTTAAATCATAAGGTACAATGGTTTGAATATATAAGTAATTCGGTTCAGTGATCGGTATTTAGTTTGTATGTATTTGTGGAGTAGTATCGTATATCTGTGGTTCGTATCTAGGTGTACAACAATCAATGGCTTAGAAAGAATAAGGTTTACGGCTCAAGATCATTAACTGGAATCAGGGTTTTGGGTTCAGTGCTTCAAAGCACTTGCAATATAAAACAGGATTATCAATCAATATAACATCTCGAGAAAGTTCAGAACACTTGCCTGGTACTAGCTTATTATACTGCACTCGCTTTCAGTCACGACTGTCTTACTCCTCGACTACCTGTTTCCCTTTCCTACGTCTTGCCTCTTCTGCTCACATATCATAAGCATCTATCGATATTCAATTTATACGATTCTATTCGACACATAATTCTATCTACCCTTCGTTTCACCCAAATTCATTTAACGGGTTAAAAGTTACGCAATAAACAAGTAAACATCGAATATATAGACCGGCAGTTAACCAACAAGTCACATATAGCACATAACACATCACATAATCAATGATATAACGTTTATAACGAAGTCCCGGGTCATAAACAGGCTTTTGGATGTTTAAAATGATTTTTAAAACATTTTTCGTAATTAAAACGGATCGTTGGATCAATTTCGGAATAATAAACAGGGTTCGGTTGGCCAATTCTGGCTTCAAAATAATTTTATAATAATTATCGGGCCTTAAAACAATTTAAAATAATATTTTAAAGCTCGAAACTATTTTTCGGAATTTTTAAATTATTTTTAAATAATTAAATCTAATTAAATAATTAATTAAAATCAATTAATAATTAATTAAATCAATTAATCAATTAATTTTCGAATTAATTGACTAATTAATCAATTAAAAATTAACTGAAATTAATTAACTAATTAATTCAGATTTATTTTTGAATTAAAAATAATTTTTGGAATTAAAATAATAATTTTTGGAATTTTCAGAAATTGAAATCGAATTTTTATAATAAAAATAAATAGGAAATATGATTTTTGAATATTTTTAAAACAGGAATCCTAAATTTGCAAACTCTGGAAACTTCAGGGACCAAACTTCATCGTCCCCAAAAGTCCAGGTACCAAACTGAAATTTTACACCCCCCGTCGCCGAAAAATACAGGGGTGGCCGGAGAACTCGATTCCGGCACCCTCACCTCACCATCTGCTCCAGATTTACACTACACAACACCAGGAATCTATTTGTTTAATCAAAACATATCAATCATCCCTGTCCTGGCCGGAAATTGGCCAAGAACATCGCCGGTTTCCGGCGAAACATCGAAAACTTAAAAAGACAACTCCCTTCGATTCACTAATCCTCTGTTAATGAGCTATATACCAATCGATTGCAAATTTCATAAGGAACACAACTCACTATAAATCAACAGCTAATAACCCCTAAATCAAAAAGGCCCAAATTTCAATTGAAAACATTCATACGGGTTATAAACCCTAATTTTAAATTCGAGAATTAAACCCACTTTTGAGCATGTTATTGAACTCCAAATCAGACGTATGACAAATGAAAATCATCAGGAAAACAAGCTCTACAACATGCAATCATCAAATCATACAAACAATCATCCGAACAAAAAATCATATTTTTAATAAAAATAATTCGAAAATAATAAAAAATATAGAAATTAAAACTTGATTTCTGCAGTAAAACGAGTCCTGGAATCTGAAAGTACACTCCAAATCCTTCGTTTTGGTTACTCCAACTTTCCGAACGGATTTCACTAACACCTTTAAATTGTAGTTTGATTCTCAGAAGGTTTTATGAAATTAGGGTTTTTCTCTGAAAAATTATACAATTAACTGTCTGCAAATGATTTTGATACGAAATAAAATACGGTAAAGGCTATTTATAATTACGGAAAATTAGTAACCCGTTGGATCATTCCGGATATAAAACGGTACGTTTATTTATAAAAACTGATCCAAACTGTATCGGTTTTCGGGATACTTATCCAAATCAGTACAATTTGTACTGCGGTCTTGGTCTCAGCGCCTGGTTACACGTATTACGAGGTGATAATTTTGATAGTTTAATAAAAAGCTCCCGTTTATCGAAAATACGAGTTTTATTAATTTACCGAAACAAATAATGTATCGAAAATATTACGCCGGGACCCGCGCAGGACAAACCATACGCCGGATCGAAAAAGTCGAAACATGGAAAATGCTCGGAATATTACAAATAGGTTAGGAAGGAGTTCTCGGAAGAGTTTCGGGTTCTAAAAACGTAACAACGGATGACGTCGGTTGGTTCCCGTTTTTATAAAATAGATTTTAGATACCCGGAAAAAGATTTGATAAAATTCATATGATTCCTATAAATTCATAAATCAACATAAAAATAATTAGGAAGATATGACAATTATCTATATTTTATTTTGGACATATAAAAATTAAAATACTCAATTAATAATATTTTTAAACATCCAAACATATTTAACACCTAACAAATAATTCACAGAATAGATACTGAACACATATAATAATTATTTATTAGCAAAAATAATTACATGATATATCCTGGATATTACACCATCAGAGTTTGTAGTATCAGGATTTAGACTATCAGAATTTACAGAATCAGAATTTAAAACTTCATTCTCAAATCTCAGCTGATCATGATAATTGAAATCTTCAAGTCCAGTAATCTTCTTATCATCAAAAGAGACATTGATAGATTCCATGACAACCATTATTCTCAAATTGTAGAATCTGAAGGCTTTTGTGCAAAGTGGATATCCAACAAAAATTCCTTCATCAGCTTTTAGATCAAATTTGGATAGCTGTTCAGGATGAGTCTTAAGAACAAAACACTTACATCCAAATACATGAAAGTACTTCAGATTTGGCTTCTTTTTCTTACCATCTCATATGGTGTCCTTCTATGCTTGTTGATAAGTGTTGCATTCTGAGTAAAACAAGCAGTCTGCACAGCTTCAGTCCAACAGTAGGTTGGTAACTTTGCTTCATCAAGCATAGTTCGTGCAACTTCAATAAGAGTTCTATTCTTTTTTCAACAACTCCATTTTGCTGTGGAGTTCCAGGAGCAGAGAATTCCTGCTTTATTCCATGGTCTTTGCAGAACTCTTCCATGATCAAATTCTTGAACTCAGTGCCATTATCACTTCTTATAATTTTCACAGAGTTTTTGACCAATCTATCCAGTTGTTTGACTTGATCAATCAAGATAGATGTAGTTTCATTTTTTGTGTGCAAGAAATACACCCATGTGTATCTGGTAAACTCATCTACTATGACCATAGCATATTTCTTCTTTGCAATAGATATGACATTCACTGGACCAAATAGAAAGACTCAAGAATTGAAGTTTTAGTCTTGCTCTTGAATGAAGATTTTCTTTGTTTTGCCTTTTGACATGAATCACAAAGGCCATCAGGAGCAAATACTAATTTTGGCAGTCCTCTCACAAGATCTTTCTTGACTAGTTCATTTATATTGTTAAAATTTAAATGAGAGAGTTTCTTATGCCAATCCTAGCTTTCTTCAATCGATGCTCTGCTTAACAGACAGATTACAAAACCATCAGAACTTGTTGAAAGCTTGACTTCATAAATGTTACCATGTCTGTATCCCTTCAGAACAACTTTACCTGTAGATTTGCTTACAACTTCACAGTGTTCTTCAAAGAAATCCACATGATAACCTCTGTCACAGATTTGACTAACACTCAGCAGATTATGTTTAAGTCCTGAGACTAGAGTTACTTTTTCAATGATGGCATTTCCAAGATTGATATTACCATATCCCAGAGTTTTTCCCATGTTGCCATATCCATAAGAAACTTCTGGGCCAGCTTTCCCCACAAAGTCTGATAACAGGGCTTTATTTCCAGTCATATGTCATGAACATCCACTAACAAGAACTAGGATGTTTTTCCTGTTGCCCTGCAATCACAAAAACCGCCAATGGTTAGTTTTAAGGACCCAGAATTGCTTGGATCCTTTGGCCTTATTAAGTTTGTCAGCATTTGCAGCGGATTTAATTTCAGAGTTTATGCTAACATGTCGTGTATCAGAACTTACAGTATCAGACTTTGCATTAGAACTTACACTAGAAGGAATTAAAGCAACTTTCTTCAAAGAAGGTTTTATTTGATAATAATCATAGTACAAACTATGATATTCCTTTCTAGTATAAATGAAATGTCATACACTACCACAATGAAAACAAGGATTTTGTGGCTTAAACCTAACAGACTAACTCTTAACTCCTGATTTAGAAGGTAAGGAGTTTATATTCTTATTCTTCCTGCAAAAAGAAGCCAGATGGTTAGAATTTCCACAGTTATAGCATTTCTTTCTAGGAGCATTAGGAACAGGCATATAATTATTGCTTTTATTCACACCTTCCTTTCCATTCCTATTATTTCTAGGTGGCTTTACCTTGTTTACATTCTTAATTTCTTTCAGCTTATGCTTAAGCTGCTTCTTTGTCATTAAGCCTATGTCAACTTCAGCTGGTTTGTTAGGTCCCAATGTGTTTATAGAAGGGGGGATTGGATACAAATAGTACCAAATAATCGAATAAAATATGGAATAAAAATTGAAACAAAATTCAAGTTAAATAAGAATATTATTAAACTTGAAAGGTGTTACAACAACGATATCGATTACAAGGAATTAATCTCAAATTAATTATCACAAATCTAGAATAAATTCGACATGAACTTTTTCTATTTTTGCAATAAAAAGATTCAAATGCTAAACGCAATTTGAGATTAAGTTCTAGGGATTTTGATCCGCTAGATAGTTACACAAGAACAAGATAAAGATTTCTAGTGGTTTGGATTTAACTTAAAAACTAGAAATTGTGATCTTGAATTCAGCAGATGAAAATGGAATATTTTGCTGCGGCTGCTGTGTTTTGTTCTTGAGTTTTGTTCTTTTTTTTTGTTCTGCTGCTTCTGTTGCTTTTGTAATCAATCAACCTTTGATTTAATTGGCAAGACAATCCTTTTAGCTCAGCAAGACAATCCATTGAGCTAGCAAGACTTTCGGTGAGACTATTGATTGAACTAGCAAGACTTTCGGTGAGACTATTGATTGAACTAGCAAGACAATCAGAATGAACTAGCAAGACTTTCGGTAGGACAATCAGATTGTTTTTGCTGAAAATAAATAGATTTAAATCCTATAATAATTCTGGTAAGACAATCCTTTTGAATTAGCATGACTTCAGTATGACTATTGATTGTCATACCGATTGTCATACTAATACAATCAGTTGTCTTGTTGAATTAAAATATATTTTTAACCAATTTAAATTCTGAAAATTCTTAATATTAATTCAGAATTAATTAATCAATTAATTCAATTAATCAAATAAATTAATCTTTGCAGATATAATTTATTTTCTTAATTAAATTATATGACTTAATTAATTAATAGAGAATTAATACTAATCTTGAGCAGCATCCATTCTTCTGTATATCTTCTGAAAATCACTGAAATATATGAATCAATTCCATCACTTCAATGTTGACACTCGATGTACTGTCTGGTTCATGAGTGACTAACTTCCGTGACGTTTCTTCATGCCTTGACCTTGATACTCTTGATTTTTTTCAGACTAAATCCTTGTAAATAATTGATACCCTGACGAGATCTCTGTCACTTGATTAAATCCACAATCTTGATTTATATCACTGAAGCTTGATCAATTTCTTGAGCTTCTTCCAGTGAATTAAGTCATCAAGTCTGTAGATGAACAATGTTACTTAATCCTTTGACATATGTTACTCTGTGAGATCTCTCTGACGATAGATCCACTATTTACTTATTACATTCTTATTTGAGTTGAGTTAAATCCTCGAATAAACAAATAGGCTATAACATATGCCTTTCATGTTTTATCCTGTTTTAATTTGTCAGAAGTTGACTCTACCTTAACTTCTGTCTCAATATCTTTCATCTTTTCAGAATCAGACTTTACAGTTTTAGCTACAAACTTAACAAGATTTACCCTTGGCTTAACAGTTTGTTTAACAACAATTGGCTTAATTTGTTCAGTTCCTATTTCACTTTTATCATCTTCATAACCTAAGCCCTCGTTCCAGTTTCCACTACTTAGCAAATTCTGAGTTGTTCTGCCAGAGTTAGTCTGAGTCTTGATAATATCTCTTTCCTTTTCTAACTCAGTTTTTAGAGATTGATTCAATTTTAACACTTCATCTCAAACATAAAAAGCGTCATCTCTTTTGTTGTGCAAGACATCCCTGTATTATAACACGACTAAGTCATACCGACAACCCTAAGATTAGTTGTATTGTAACCTTAATCTGTAATTCATACTTGTAACACTTAATGTCTGTAAAATGTAAATGGAGCAGACTGGAGCATTTTTCTCTAAACAGTGTCAAACCTAAGAATTCTATCTGCAAGAAGATCAAGAAGATCATGCCTCAGAAGAATTATGAAGAAGCATGGAGTTGAATAAATCTGTTTGGTGTAAAACATTCTAAGTCAAGATCTCTACAAGTCACATAATTAGTGTTATAAAAAAATCATTCGAGAACTCCAGAATGACTTATCGAGAAGTCATTTAAACTCCAGAGAGTACCGACGGATGAATAACATCTACCCGACGGATGAATAACATCTACCCGACGGATGAGCAATATCTACTCGACGGATGAGCAATGTCTACCCGACGGATGAGCAATATCTACTCGACGGATGAGCAATGTCTACCCGACGGATAAGCAACATCCACCGGGTGTAGAGAACTCAGGAATTGCTATTGGAGATATCGATAAGTCAGATACCCATTCGAGAACTCAGAGATATCGACGAGTATACATTCATTAGAGAACTCTGAGTTATCGATAAGCCAAAGTCCATTAGAGAACTCTGAGTTATCGATAAACCAAAATTTATTAGAGAACTCAGAGTTGTCGATAAGTCAAGTTAACAATGAAGTTTCAGAGATATCGACAAGCCAACATGCCTATCGAGATGTCGAGTTCTCTACAGCTTAATTGGAGATCTCGAAGTGAAGAAATTTCTCTAAGTACAGAATTGCAGAACGGTTCAATATCCAAGGTTGCAAATCAACAAACAATTCACACAGCTGGATTGACAAGTCTACAAAAAGCAGCTTGAGAGATGTGCAAGATCAATGGCAAAGATTAACTGACATAGGAGATTAAAGTAATCACGAGATGCTAAAGATATGCTAAGCCAGAAATGGAAGATTTGCTTTTCTATAAAAAGAAATGACAAGTGACAGTTTAGAAAAGCTAATAGCATGTTTATTATCCACCGTGTAAACCAGTAGTTAACTGAGTCATAAAGTTAACACTGGTCCTCTAGTTAAGTAGAACAATCAGAATAGAAAATTGTGTGTTCTCTCTCAAGAAAGAAGCTAAAATCTAAAACAAGAACTTAGAGATTTTGTAGCAAAACACTGCTTGATTTTTAATATAAAATTAATTGAGTTTTGAAGATCTTTGTTTTACATATTTGCACAGCTATTTATGTTTAACATCCATTCTACTAAATTATTAACAACTACCAACTGCTAAAGCCTAAGTCGATCGAAAATCAAATATTTAAGCCAAAACACATTCATCCCCCCTGTGTTGTATTCATTCCTAACAAGTAGTATCAGAGCAAAATCTAAAAGTAAACAGATTAGATCTTGGAAAAATGAATACACAGAAAATCAGTAGTATCAAGATTCCTCCTTTTGATAAGGCCAATTATACTTTATGGAAAAAGAAAATGTTGCTGTTTATAAGAATGGCCAATCATCTTTACATTGGTATCCTCAAGAATGGGCCCTTCACTCCTGTAGTTAGAGTTGAGGAAACCAGAGATGGAGATATGTTTATTCCAGCTCATTATGCTCCCAAGGATCCTTCTGAGTATACTGAACCTAAAAGAGAGAAAGTTTCCCTAGACAGTGCTTTGCAACTGATACTAATTGAGTCACTTGACAATGTAATGTATAATAACATTATCAACTGTGACACTGCTAAACAGATCTGGGAAAAGATTGAAATACTTTGTGAAGGAACTGAGGAGGTTAGGTCAAATCAAAGAAGGATATTGATTTCTCAGTATGAGGGTTTTATGGCTAAACCAAAGGAGGGTATTACTGATGTGTTTGAAAGGTTTAATAAGCTGATAAATGACTTGCAGCTTCATGATAAATTTTATGATGTCGAAGAAGTGAATTTGAAGTTCTTGCTTACTCTCCCTGATCACTTGGAACAGAAAATCTCTGCAATTAGAGAATGAAGGGATCTGAGTAGAATCACACTGGAAGTGCTCTATGGGGTTCTGAAAACTTATGAACATGAAATGATTCAAAAGAAGTCATTAAGGGCTGGTCAAGGATATGTAATGGATGGCTCAAGTGCAGTGATTGTGAATGATGGCCAGACTTCTAATGATGAGCAAAGATCCCCAACTCCAGCAATTTCTACAAGTGAGAAAAGAGTCAATGACACTGAAGAGAAAGTCATACTGGAATTGGATGAAGAAGATGAGTTCTACACTCTTGATGAGCTTGTTGAGCTAGACAAATCAATGACTTACTTGGCTAGAAAATTCTCTAATATTAGAGTAAAGAAACCAAGATTTTTCAAGAGCAAAGGACAACTCTTCAACAAAGACAACAGCTGGAAAGGAAAAGGGAAGTACACTCCTGATAGCAAAACTGGCTACAAAACTGGATCTGTTGATAGATAAAAAATAAGGTGCTTTAACTGTGATGAGTTGGGTCATTTTGCTACAGATTGTAGGAAACCCAAGAAGGCAAAGAAAGATAAAGCCTATCTTGAATTGGAAGCAAAGTATGATCTCTTCTAAAGAAGCAACAAGGGAAAGCTTATATTACTGAGGGCAAGAGCTGGGATGATTCAGATAATGATGAAGATGAAGAAGTTGGAAACTATGCATTCATGGCCTTGAAGCAAGGAGATTCTTCATCATCTAAATCACAGGTACCAACTCTTACCACAATTGATTTAAATGTGAGTCAATATAAGGAAACTGTTGAAAAGATGAGCACATAAATGTTCCACATTCATACAAGCATGGTTGCTGCAAATGAGGAAGTTAGCAGATTGAAAAAGATCAATGAAAAACTTGAGAGTGAAAAACAAGAGACTGGATTGTTACTGGTTGAGCTTGATACTGCTAAGCAAGAAAATGCATACTTGAAGAACAAATTAAAGTGTGCAAGTGAAATTGAAGCAGTATTGAGAGAAAAGCTGGAGAAGAATGAAGTGAAGCTGAAATCCTTCAGAAATGCTTCTGATTTGATTGGCCAATATCATGAAAAGAACAAGCCATGTGCAAACATTGCCATTGGTCTTGATTATGAGGATTTGAACAACAAGAGGAAGTCTATCAGTGACAAAGGGAAATCAACTGAAACTGAAGATGTTCCAATTATTTTGAAGAAAGTTGAATCACCTTTGTTTAAGGCATGTGAAGTAAACTTCAGTGAAGAAGAGTTGATCATCAAACAGGAGATAGCTGATGAGGACAAGGAAAAGAAAAATGATGAGACAACTCAGTCTTCCATCTCTGTTGAAACACCAAAAGCCAATCAAGAAACTAAGGAGCCTGTGAAGGAGAATAAAGCTGAACAGGTGAAAAAGAAAAAAGAAGAATAGAAATGGAAAAATTGGGATAAACAAAAGCAATAATTTTGCTTATGTTGCAAATGCTCCTAGAAAGAGGTGTGAGAACTGTGGATCAATGAATCACCTAACTCATCTTTGTAAAAAGACTGTAAGCAATCCACCTGAAGGAGTCTACAAGTACAATGAAGCTAAGGCAAATGATCCCCATTCATTCTGTGACAAGTTTGACTGCATTCCCTGCAACATGAAAGTAATGAAGAGTTGCTACAAATTGAGAATTGATCTCATAGAATCAAAAGTTGGTTCTATATCTGAAAGGGAAAATGCTCAACAGTCTATGAATTCCATTTTATCTCAAAATTCTTATTCTACTTCTGCAAAATCGGTTAACAAGAAGAAAGTGCCCAACACAGCTTGGGTAGCTAAACACACTTAATCCTTATTGTGTGCAGGGTAAAGGGAATAAGGTCATATGGATCATTGATAGTGGATGTTCCAGGCATATGACAGGTGATAAGGCCCTGCTATCATAATTTGAGGAGATGGCTGGCCCTTTGGTAACCTTTGGAGACAACATCAAAGGATTCACAATGGGATATGGCAAGATTATTTCTGGAAATGTTGTCATTGAAGATGTAGCACTAGTTGCTGGATTAGAAGTAAATCTCCTAAGTGTTAGTCAATTTGCAGACAGAGGTTTTCAAGTTGTTTTCAACAAAGAAGATTGTGCTTTTATTAGCAAAAAGACTGGTGAAATTGCTCTTAAGGGATTAAGAAAGGGAAGCTTGTTTGTTGCAGACTTAGACTCAATAAATAAGGAAGGAGTGTGTTGTTTCTACATCAAGGCATCAGAAGAGCAAAGCAAACTGTGGCATAAAAAGTTATCTCACTTGAATTTCAAAGCAATCAACACCTTAGTCAAGAAGGAGCTTGTGAGAGACATGCCCAGTCTGGAATTTACTCAACTGGAAGTTTGTAAAGCTTGTCAGAAAGGAAAGATGAAAAGATCAAGTCACAAGTTAAAATCTGTGAATTCCATAAGTGCACCTCTGCAACTGATTCACATGGACCTGTTTGGGCCAGTAAATGTCCTGTCCATTTCAAGGAACAAATATGCCCTTGTCATGGTTGATGAATTTTCAAGATACACTTAGGTTGATTTCATGTACTCTAAAGATGGAACTCCAAACATTATAATTGAGCACATCAAGAAAATTGAGAAGCAAGCTGAAGGAAAGGTTAGTGTGAAAAGATTGAGAAGTGATAATGGAACAGAATTCAAAAACTCAATATTAAGTGAATTCTGCAAAAGCAAAGGCATTGTTCAAGAATTTTCAGCAGCTAGAACACCTCAACAGAATGGAGTAGTTGAGAGGAAAAATAGAACATTGGTTGAAGCTGCTAGAACTTTGCTACAAGATACTCAGTTGCCAACTAGTTTTTGGGAAGAGGCTGTTAATACTGCATGCTACACTCAAAACAGATATCCCATCAACAAAGTTCATGGCAAATCACCCTACTAAATCATGTCTAACAAGAAGCCTACAGTGAAGCATCTACATGTGTTTGGAAGCAAGTGTTATATTCTAAAAGACAACTCTGAATATGTGGGAAATTTTGACTCTAAAGTTTTTGAAGCAATTTTTCTGGGATATTCATTGGAAAGAACAGCCTATAAAGTTTATGTGATTGATCAAAAGAAAATTATGGAAAGCACAGATGTGACTTTTGATGATGACAAGTGTCCAGGCTTGGAATGCCTTAATGTAAATGATGTTGAAGCCCTTGCATTTGGAAATCTAACCATTGATAGTGATTCAGATGAGGAAGATGAAGTTGTGACACAACAAGTGACAAATGAAGAAACCTCTGAACAAAATCATGTAAATGAAAGCTCTCTTCAGACACCTGAATTTGATGGCACAAACTCAGGGGGAGAAGGAGAAAATGGAAATGACAGTCATGGTAATACTGAAGAAAATGATGAAGGCACTAGTCAACAGATACACACCAGAAAGTGGGATATGAGTCATACAGTAGAAGCTATTATTGGTGATCCCTCAACTGGTGTGAGAACTAGAAGTGCAACTGCTAATGAATGCCTACATGCATGTTTTCTATCTCAAGTAGAGCCCAAGAAAACTGAAGAAGCCCTAATGGATCCTGACTGGATATGTTAGATATATTTGATAATGTCATGGCTAATATGTTTTATGTTTAGATTTCAGATCTTATTTGAACAGAACAAATCAGTACTTAACTGTTGATCAGTACTTATACTGGAAGTCAGAACTTAAGGGATATCAGTACTTATGTTATCAGGAGATAAGCATCAGGAGATAGATATCAGAACTTAAGTGCTGAAGAACGATCAGATAAGGACAGTAGCTGATTGAAGTTAAGAAGATCAAGATAAACATAAGAAGAGATATGCATGAAGAAGGAATTCCGTGAAGAATGGAATACTTGGAATAGAAGATATCTGATTGATATATATTAGGAAGCAGAATTATATTTCATATCAATTAGCGATTATCTTGTAACTGTGTAGTATATAAACACAGACATAGGGTTTACACTATAAGTGTTATCATTATCGAGAATATTATTTTCTGTAACCCTAGCAGCTCTCGTGATATTTTGTTCATCACTGAGAGATAACAGTTCCAGATTGTAACAGAGTTTATTGTTTCAATAAAGTTTGTTTTCTGTTACATAAGTTCTTGAAGTTTGATTTGATTGTAATAAACACTGTATTCACCCCCTCTACAGTGAAAGTGTGACCTAACAAGTGGTATCAGAGCCTTCTGTTAACACACATACAGTTAAAGATCCAAACACAATCATGTCTGACACAGAAACTCCAACTAAGCCTACCAAAACTGAGGAATCATCAAAGACATCAACTCAGAGTCGATATGAGACTATCAGAGTTCCCATATTGAGACCATCTGAATATCCCATATGGAAGGTAAGGATGACCATGTTTCTGGAAGCAACAGATCCAGAATACCTTGATAGAATCAAGGAAGGGCCTCACAAACCTACCAAGCTCGCTGTTGTAGTTGCAGGTGAAGCAGCAATGACCGTACCAAAGGAAAAGAGTGATTACACTGCTGAAGATATAGCATCTATTGCTAAGGATGCCAAGGTACGACACTTATTGCATAGTGCCATTGATAATGTAATGTCAAACAGGGTAATCAACTGCAAGACTGCTAAGGAGATATGGGATGCACTGGAGACAAGGTGTCAAGGAACTGAAACAGTTAAGAAGAACAGGAAGACAATACTCACTCAAGAGTATGAACACTTTGACTCTAGGACTAATGAGTCATTGACTGATGTATATGATAGATTTGTCAAACTCTTGAATGACTTGTCATTAGTAAATAAGGAGTATGATCTTGAAGATACAAACCTTAAATTCCTGTTAGCTCTTCCTGAATGTTGGGATTTGAAGGCAACAATAATAAGAGACAACTACAATCTTGATGAAACAACTCTTGATGAAATCTATGGAATGCTCAAGACTCATGAACTTGAGATGGAACAAAGAAGCAAGAGGAAAGGAGGAAAGTCAAGGACAGTTGCTCTCAAGGCTGAAGAGGAATCCCCCAAACCACCTTCCTCAAAGAAAGACAAGGGTAAAGCTCTTATCATAAAGTCTGATACTGAGTCATCAAGTTCTGAGAGTGATGATGACTCAGATTCTGAAAGCTTGCCTGAAACTGATGCTGATGAGGAGATGATGAAGCTGTGTGCTCTTATGGTGAAAGGAATCACAAAGATTGCATACAGGAAGTTCAGGAAGGGAAAGAAGTTTTCCAGAAAAGGCATAAGTTCTGATAAGAAGAATTTCAGAAGATCTGAAGGAAGAGGAGGAAAGTCTGACAGAGGAGATTACGCTAATGTTAAATGTTATAATTGTGGTGAGAAAGGCCACATATCTCCTGATTGCAAGAAGACCAAGAGTGACAAAGGCAAAGCTCTTGTCACAAAGCAGAAAAGCTGGACAGACACCTCAGACTCTGAAAGTGAGGAGAACTATGCATTGATGGCAAATGCTGATAAATCAAGTTCTGAGAGCAGTTCTGAAGCTGCTGAAACAAAGGTACCTCAGACTACTTATGCTTTTCATACTGATGATATTAATGAGTTGAGAAGATATCTTAAAACCATGTTTGTTAGTTATAGAGATCAAACTTTAACATGTGAAAGATTAACTTCTGAAAATCTTGCTTTTAGGAAAAGAAATGATTTCTTAGAAAAAGAGTTAGTCATGTTCCATCAAACTCAGAAGGATAAAGATGATGCTTTTTATGTTAGGGATGAAGTGCTAAAAATGAATAAATCTCTAAAAACTGAGTTAGAAAAGGAGAGAGAGATTATCAGAACTTGGACTAACTCTGGCAAAACAACTCAAAATTTGCTAAGCAGTGGAAACTGGAAAGAGGGCTTAGGTTATGGAGAAAATAAAAATGAAAAAGGAACTGTAAAAATTAAGCCTGTTGATAAGCAAAAGCCGAAGTTAAAACCTGTTAAGTTTGTAACTGAAAAATCTGAAAATGAGAAATCAGAAGTTAAAAAGGAATTAGCTTCTGACAAACTAAAACAGGAAAAGACAGCTGAAGTTAACATAGGCTTAATGACAAAGAAGCAGCTTAAGCATAAGCTGAAAGATGTTAAGAATGCAAACAAGGTAAAATCACCTAGGAAAAACAGGAATGGAAAGGAAGGTGTGAATAAAAGCAATAACTATAAATCTGTTCCTGATGCTCCTAGGAAAGCGTGTCATAACTGTGGAAGTTCTAACCATCTGGCTTCTTTTTGCAGGAAGAATAAGAATATTAACTCCTTATCTTCAAAATCAGGAGTTAAGAGTCAGTCTGTTAGATACAAACCACAAAATCCTTGTTTTCATTGTGGTAGTTTATGGCATTCCATTTATACTTGTAAGGAATATCATAGTTTGTACTATGATTATTATCAAATAAAACCTTCTTTAAAGAAAGTTTATGTTGTTCCTTCTAGTGTAAGTTCTGATTCAAAGTCTGGTAGTATAAGTTCTGATAAGAAAACTGTTAACATAAAATCTGATGCTAAATCCGCTGCAAATGTTAACAAACCTAAAAAGGCCAAAGGATCCAAGCAAGTCTGGGTCCTTAAAACTAATAATTAGTTGTCTTTTTGATTGCAGGGCAACAGGAAAAATATTTTAGTTCTGGACAGTGGATGTTCAGGACATATGACTGGAAATAAGGCCCTGCTATCAGACTTTGTGGAGAAAGTTGGCCCAAGTGTTTCTTATGGAGATGGCAACATTGGAAAAACTTTGGGATATGGCAATATCAATCTTGGGAATGTCATCATTAAAGATGTAGCTCTGGTCTCAGGACTTAAACACAACTTACTGAGTATAAGTCAAATCTGTGACAGAGGTTATCATGTTGATTTCTTTGCAGAACATTGTGAAATAGTTAGTAAATCTAAAGAAAAAATTGTTCTGAAGGGATTCAGGCGTGGTAACATTTATGAAGCTAAGCTTTCAACAAGTTCTGATGGTTCTGCAATTTGTTTAGTGAGTAGAGCCTCAACTGAAGAAAGCTGGAATTGGCACAAGAAACTCTCTCATTTAAACTTCAACAAGATAAATGAACTAATCAAGAAAGATCTTGTGAGAGGACTGCCAAAATCAGTGTTTGTTCCTGATGGTCTTTGTGACTCATGTCAGAAGGCTAAACAAAGAAAATCTTCGTTCAAGAGCAAGACTGAATCATCAATTCTTGAGCCTTATTATCTACTTCATGTTGATCTATTTGGTCCAGTGAATGTCATGTCTATTGCAAAGAAGAAGTATGCGTTGGTCATAGTAGATGAGTTCACCAGATACACATGGGTGTATTTCTTGCACACAAAAAGTGAAACTGCATCTATCCTGATTGATCATGTCAAACATCTGGATAAATTGATCAAAGATTCTGTGAAAATTTTGAGGAGTGATAATGGCACTGAATTCAAGAATCTGATAATGGAAGAGTTCTGCAAAAATCATGGAATAAAGCAGGAATTTTCTGCTCCTGGAACTCCACAGCAAAATGGAGTTGTTGAAAGGAAGAATAGAACTCTCATTGAAGCTGCACGAACAATGCTTGAAGAAGCAAAGCTTCCAACCTATTTCTGGGCTGAAGCTGTGCAGACTGCTTGTTTTACTCAAAATGCAACACTCATTAACAAGCATGGAAAAACACCATATGAGATGGTGAAGAACAAGAAGCCAAATCTCAAATACTTTCATGTATTTGGATGTAAGTGTTTTGTTCTCAAGACTCATCCTGAACAGCTATCCAAGTTTGATCTAAAAGCTGATGAGGGAATCTTTGTTGGATATCCACTTTCTACAAAAGCCTTCAGAGTCTATAATTTGAGAACAAAAGTGGTCATGGAATCTATCAATGTCTCTTTTGATGACAAGAAGATCACTGGACTTGAAGATTGCATTGATCATGATCAACTGAGATTTGAAAATGAAGATTCATATTCTGATACCTCAAGTCCTGACAGTCTAAGTCCTGATACTGTAAATTCTGATGGATTAAACTCTGATGTTATTGAAACCGAAGACAGCATGAATCATGGGGGAGCATCCAGTTCTAGAGAAAATCTTCCATCTGCAAGGAAGTGGACAAAATCACATACACCTTATTTGATAATTGGAAATCCTGAGGCAGGTGTCAGAACTAGAACAGGTACTTCGAATGAATGTCTTTACAATTCCTTTCTCTCTCAGTCTGAGCCAAAGAAAGTGGAAGAAGCTCTTCAAGATGCTGATTGGGTGCAAGCAATGCAGGAAGAGTTGAATGAATTTGAAAGAAACAAAGTCTGGACCTTAGTGCCAAGACCTAAGAATAGATCGGTTGTTGGTACAAAGTGGGTATTCAGAAACAAAACTGACAGTGATGGCATAATTGTAAGGAACAAGGCAAGGCTGGTTGCAAAAGGATATTCTCAACAGGAGGGAATTGACTATGATGAAACATTTGCTCCAGTTGCTAGATTAGAAGCCATAAGGATATTCATGGCTTATGATGCTCACAAAAAGTTTACTGTCTTTCAAATGGATGTGAAAAGTGCTTTTCTCAATGGAGAATTGGAAGAGGAAGTATATGTTGAACAACCTCCAGGCTTTGTAGATTCCAAACATCCAGATTATGTCTACAGGCTTGATAAAGCACTTTATGGACTTAAGCAAGCTCCTAGAGCATGGTATGAGACTTTAGCTCAGTTTCTTCTGGAAAGTGGATTCAACAGAGGAACTATTGACAAAACACTGTTCTATCTCAACCATGGCAAGGACTTACTTTTGATTCAGATTTATGTTGATGATATTATTTTTGGGTCTCCAAATGACAAACTTTGCAAAAAGTTTGTCAAACTAATGCAGTCAAGATATCAGATGAGTATGATGGGAGAACTCAGTTATTTTCTGGGCCTTCAAGTCAAGCAGAGTGAAGAAGGAACTTTTATTTGTCAATCTAAGTACACCAGAAACTTGCTGAAGAAATTTGGAATGCAAGACTGTTCAAGTGCATCCACTCCCATGGCCACTGCAACAAAACTGGATAAGGATACTGGTAATTCAGTAGATATTACTGATTACAGAGGTATGATTGGCTCACTTCTCTATCTAACTGCTAGTAGACCAGATATCATGTTTGCTACCTGTCTTTGTGCAAGATTTCAAGCAGATCCAAGAGAACCTCACTTAACAGCTGTAAAAAGAATCTTTAAGTATCTTAAAGGAACAGCTGATCTAGGATTATGGTATCCTAGAGAATCAGATTTTAAATTAATAGGTTACTCAGATGCAGATTTTGCAGGTTGCAAAATTGACAGGAAAAGCACAAGTGGAAGCTGCCAATTTCTTGGAGGCAGGTTGGTTTCTTGGTATAGCAAGAAACAAAAGTCAATTTCCACATCAACTGCAGAAGCAGAGTATATTGCTGCAGGAAGCTGCTGTGCACAGATTCTCTGGATGAAGAATCAGTTACTGGATTATGGGTTAACATATTTCAAAATCCCTATTTACTGTGATAATCAAAGTGCTATTGCTATGACAGGTAATCCAGTTCAACACTCTATGACAAAGCACATCAGCATCAGGTACCATTTCATCAGGGAACATGTGGATGAAGGTACAGTGGAATTGCATTTTGTTCCCACAGATCAACAAGTAGCAGATATCTTCACAAAACCACTGTGTGAAGCTACCTTTTCAAAATTGGTAAATGAACTTGGAATGATTTCAGGTTCTTTCTCTAAATCTGCTTAAACTTGTTCTATGTTATCAGACTTTATGATCAGTATTTACAGAATTAATCTCTTTGTGTATTCTGTGCATTAATTGATAAATGTTTTTAAGTACTGACTGTTGTCTGATACATATTTCTTAACTCTAATAAGTGATATATCTGTTTAAGTAACTATTCGATCCTATGAGGATAATTGTGCTAGATACTGACCTACTAATCTTCAATAAACAAATGATCCCATGAAAGAAGTAATTATTTCTGTGGAAATCTTATGACACAAGCAACTTCTGATACTTGAGCTTAGTTTAGTTTACTTTATTCATCTTACTACTAAGTCCCAAATTAGAATAATGCTACTCACCTGTTTAAGTTCTGTTTCTAGTAAAACTGCTGAATGTACTAAATGCTGATAAACCTCACTTATCAAAAAAAAAAAAAAATCAAAAAAATCAAAGAATAATATCAGGTACTCCTTTGAGATCTAAAGTAAAAATGTGAATGGGACGACCCAAGTGCATAGCTGGTATTAAGTAAATATGCATTAGAAAAGCAAAATATTTTTTCTTGGTGACTGTTCACACTCTATGATTACTGGAGAAATACTCTGATAATAGCATAAATTCTGATAAGCAGTCGTGACTCACTTACACTGAGAAGCCACTGTAAAAGAGAATTTTAAAAGATGCATAAAATTAGCACAAAAACAGTTGAGGTGGACTCATGCATGAACTCATTTATCAGTAGGTTTCAGGATAATGACAGCTCTTTAGCAAAATTTTAATTATGACTTATTTCTAAGATGTACTGAAGTAGATCAGACTTTACTCTTTGTCTGTTATTTAGCTTAATGCACACACTAATCACTCCATCTGAATGATGAAAATTTCTGTGGTGGTCTATGTTATTTTAGATAAACAGTCATTGTGTCATTTTTGCACAAATTCTGAGGACAAGTTCTAGTTACACGTTCTGATGATTAAGTTCTGACGTTCATAACTAAGAACTTGTATGAGTATTTACTAAGATAGATATTCCTTGTTCGAATTAAGACATTATGTTCTGATGACTGTTAAGTTCTGGTATAGGTCTAAGTTCTGATTTTTCAGTCTAACCCTTTACTTGACTTATTTGTGAGTAAAATTTGGTAACAGTCTCAGATTAATTTCGAAATGTTGAAGTGGAAGATTAATAGTCACTATGATTAGGATTAATGGTTTTGTACTTGAACAGTCCACTGTTTCTTGTGTCTTGTGTGGTCTAGACCATGATTCCTCTTTCCAATGACTGTTATTCTTTTTCAAAGTCTAGGGAGACGAGGTAGAATTAATTCTACCTGTCAGCATTAAATATCTTTGCGTCTCTTGGCATTCTCTTGCCTATATATGCAACCACTTCACATCAGTCTTTCCATCACATTCTTCTCACACACTTATCCTCATTCTTCTGTCAAAAACACAATGGTTCGATACAACATGTTTTTGAACACACAAACCTTCACAATGGAGCTCAGTTGTGCTGAGTGGCAGCAGGAGTGGCATATAACAGCCATTCCTGAGGAGATCTGGGACTCTGTCCCACAGGAGGTGCTGGCTCACCTTCTATTCTTTGAGATGGATTACCATCGCCATCTGGAGCGCCTGGAGGAGGAAAGGCGGGAAGCTATCCGTCAGCAAGAGCGAATCATTCGACTCGCTATCTTGTTTGTCGAAGATAGGAAGAGGAAGATGACTTAATCTCGTCTTCTTCCTGTTCTTCTTCATCCTCAGCTTTGTCAGGCTTCTTAGCTAGGACTAAAGCTGTTGACGTTAGGATTAGAAGCTTAGGGAAAATCTTGTATTGATGTAATTTCTATTTCATATATGTATTGACTTGATATATTAATGAAAACAGTTTTTACTTCAAGATTTTGTCTCTGAGTTATTTTATCTTGTGTTGTTAAATCCTGCTTGATATTCTGATGACCATTTAAATTTTGTCTTTATTTAAGTTCTGATTCTTTGTCAGCACTTATTCATCAAATTTATCTCGGTCATTTTTAACATGATTCATTTTCAGAATATTAATGTTGCAGTGAAAAATACTTCAATCAGTGCTAACGGTTTCAATTTTGAATTAAAACTGTGTCTCTTGATAACTGAAATGGTTTTTCCTTGAAATAAGGCAACTGGGTAAGTAATCATTCCTGTTTTCTCGAGCCCAGTAACTATCCGTTATTACTGCATGTCTGACAGGTGTCCAACGGTAACATTTTTTTCCAGAGTATAAGAACAACAGAGAGAAGATTTCTTTAATCTTTTATTTTCTTTATACTTTATCTCTCTTCTTACTTTTACTCTCTTTCTCATTCTTTCTTACGTTGGTTTTTCATACAGACATTATCTCAAACACCTAACAGGCATACTTGAATTTCAATATTTTTTCACATGGCACCAAAGGATTTAATCATTGATGGAGCAAAGTTTGTTCCAAACAACTATGCTGCAATTCTTGATCATTCTGAAGCTCCATCTGAATTGCATTTTGTGCAAGATCTTCTTGCACATAGTGAGGTTGGGTACGCCTTAACTCAGCCTGAATTATTTTCAAGTCAACAAGTTCTGCGGTTCTGGAGGATTGGAGTTTTTGATGATGGTGGTAAACGAGGAACTCCCAGTATTATCTTCCAAGTGGGTGATTCATCCTATGTAGTCACTCCTGGTACAGTACGAAGAGCATTACATCTTTCAGAAGATTGTACCTTCTCTATACCAGAGGAATCAGAACTTCGGGGGTTAATGACTGATTTGGGATATGAAAAGAGTCTGACGAAACTTGGACAGTTGAAACGGGCCAATATCAGAAGAGAATGGAGTTTCTTCTTCGATTGCATCACCAAGGCTTTTGCAACAAGTGTTCAAATTTTGATGCCATCCCAATTCTGAGTCAGCACATCGGGTATGCTATTATCCATCAAACTCATTTTGATTTTGCAACTGGAATAATTGGTTTTATTGGGGATAGGATGACAGAGGATCGAGATGTTGTTTATTTTGCTAGATTCTGTCAACTTATTTATACGTATTGTACTGCTGAACCCCAGTTAGTCAGCACTCAAACCCCACCTTTTAAGGTTGCAAAAAGGTACTTTAACGACCTGATAAATGCTGACACAAAGAAATCAATGGTGAGACAATTACAGATTCCTCAGTCTGTGAAACAGATTCTGGTAAATGCTGATCCTGCTACTTACAAATCTGTTTACTCAAATGTTCAACCAACTCACCATAACCAAAATCCATCAACCTCAGTACCTACCTCTCATTCTACTCAACCTACCCTCAGAACTTATCTCAAATCCTATCTCTCCACTTCACAGACTGCTCAACCTTCTTCTTCAGCACCTACTGAGAAGCCTACATTCTCTAAGCTAAAGAGAACAAAGACTGTTCCTCAAACACCTCAAAAGAGGAGAAACATTACTTTGAGAGATGAATCAGATTCTGAGGATCAGATTCCCTCTTCAGAACCTGTGGTAAATGAAGCTGAGAAGGCAACTTCTCAGAAGAATTCTGCAATTGGGGGTTCTAGGCTTCTCAAGAGGCTTAGACGTATGACGGTTCCTGCAACTCCCAAGGAATCCAAATCAACAAGGAAGTACAAGAAACAGAGGGCACAAAGGCCAGTTTCAGATGATGAGGAGGAAGCAGCTAAGGAAGGGGATCAGGAATCTCTGATCTCACAAGACAAGGAATTTGCTCCAGTCACTTCTTCTCCATCAACTCCATCTCAGGAACCTGTATCTGACAAGGCTAATTCACCTTCTATGTCTCTTGTTGATCCAGGCACAAGTGCTGAAATTGATATTCAGAACCTGGTTGTGCCTGAAATACTTTTCTTAGAAGCTCCAACAGCAAATAATCCTTCCACAACACCTGTTACTGATGCTGTTCAAACTCCTGAGTTATCACTAACACCTTCTCTGCATCAAGATGCTGATGATCAAATTTTAGGTGAGCATCAGGATATGGCTGTTGATCAGAACTTAGTATCAGATCAGCAATTCGAGGATGTTGAAGCCTCCATTGCTACTCACACAGTTGTCTTATCAGAAGATACTGATTCTCTAAGTTCTGATGCTGCAAATGTTGGAGATACTGGTGAGGCTGCTACAACTGTAGATGCTGATGCAGCAGGTCCTTCAGGACATACTCCTCCACTGACTCTTCCTAAGTCTGAACTGGTAAAGGAGTTTGTTATCAGGGATGCACCAGTACCTTGGAGTGAAACTCCTGCAGGTCAGGAGTGGACTAAGGAATGGAACTCAGTTTCATGTGTTCCAAATGCTTTACATCTTGCTGAGCACTTGACTAAAGCTGATGAAATGTTACATTCTGATGATTTTAAAACCCAGCTTAGAGTCACTGCATTGAGTACTAAACATCTACAAGGTCTTCATTCCAACACTCATGCAGAGCTACACAAGATTCAGGAGAACTTTATCAAACAGGAACAAGTTTGGAAAATTGATAAGAAAAAGTTCTTCCAACCTACCATTGACAGGGTTGCTTATATTGAGAAAACTCAAGAGAAGCAACAAGCTCAGATTGATCAAATTCTGACAAATCAAGCTTCTCAGCAATCGCAACTTACTGAAATCCAGACCTCAGTGGAACTACTTATCTCTCTTTTATTACCTGCTGATGCCAAAAAGGGGGAGAAGGTAATTAAGTCCAAATGCAAAACCAACAAGTCACTGCAAGGAAAGGATGATGGAAAAGATGACCAAGGAAACTCTGGAATGGGTAGTGGTCATAGTCAAGGTAGAAGGTTTACATCAAGACAAGCTAGTCACAGAACAAGTTCTGATACTGGGAAAAGAATGAGTTCTGCTGCTGGTAAAAGGATAAGTTCTGATGAACTTCTAGATCTTGATGAGGAAATGTCAAGACAGTTATTTCTTCAAGAAAATCCAGGGATGGACTTGGAAAGTTTAAAGGAAGAAGAAGCCAGACTTAAATCAGAGAAAGTCACATCTAAATCTGAAGCTTCTGGTAAAAAGTTACTTCCAAAACCTAAAGGCATTGTGATCAAAGAAAGGATACATACTGAAGAAACTTTGGCTAGATCATAACCACAGATAGATCCAAGATCCAAGGGTAAAGAAAAGGTTGGTGAACCTATCAAGCCTTATGTACCTCCTGAGGAAGAAGAAATTACTGATGGAAAAGATGATCTTGCTCTGACTTCAAGAAAAGTTTTTAAAACAACCTCTGACATGGCTCAAGTTGTTCAGAGTCAAGAAATTGTAAGTTCTGATATTCAGAAGAAGCAAGTAACCTCTGACAGTGCTCAAGTTAACTTGATATCAGAAAATAAATCTAAAACACTCCTACCAGGATTCACTAAAGCAAAACAGACTCAATCTTTGAAGACTACTCCAAGTGGTTTTGAAGCAAGAGTAGTTACTGGAAAGGAAGCTAGAGATAAAACTGGATTGGGAAGTGCTGATGAAAGAAGAGTACACAACACTACCGATGATCCAACTTCCTTGAGTGAACCAGGTATTGGAGCAGCTCCTGAGAGATTGAATCAACTAGAATCTGTACAGATGGTTTACCATACCTACTTGAAAGAATACATCATGTTGTATTTCATGACAGATGGTAGGGTTTATCATATAAGACAAAATGCCATTCCTTTGAAGTATTTTGAAGAATTGGAGCATGTACTTTTCTTACTTCAAGTGGATGATAGAATAACAGAGACTGCTGCAAACTACTTAAAGGAACAGATTCAGAGACAGAAAAGACTTTATTCTGTTAAGTCTGACAGCAGATATGTTCCAAAGTACAGAAATCACAATGGTGATATTGTTGATATGAAGCCTAATACTGCACAGATCAGAACATATCTTGGTATTAAGGGGCTTGAATTCAATCTAGAGTCTAACAAAGCTTATGTCATAAGACTAGATCGGGAGTTGAGAAAAGCAAAGATTAATGATCTCAGAGCTGCAATATTTCAAACTGGTGAAGATACTGCAGAGCTTAAAGATGTCAAACGGAGAATGATTGATGAACTCAGATATGCTGAGAAATGTTTGTTGAAGAATTATCTCAGAACAACTCCTGACATCAGAGAGATCAGAAAATGATGAAGCCAAGTCAAAGATCTATAACTACTTAAAATTCTGATGTGTATACAGACCAAAGTTGTTATCAGAAGTTGAATTGGTAAAAGCTTTAAGGACTGTAAGTTGTAGTTATCTTGTCTATTTCTCATGCATTTGTACTTAATGTTTTTGACATCATCAAATATCTGTTAAACTTGTATATTTTGCTAATTTACAAGTTGGGGGAGATTGTTAGATATATTTGATAATGTCATGGCTAATATGTTTTATGTTGAGATTTCAGATCTTATTTGAACAGAACAAATCAGTACTTAACTGTTGATCGGTACTTATACTGGAAGTCAGAACTTAAGGGATATCAGTACTTATGTTATCAGGAGATAAGCATCAGGAGATAGATATCAGAACTTAAGTGCTGAAGAACGATCAGATAAGGACAGTAGCTGATTGAAGTTAAGAAGATCAAGATAAACATAAGAAGAGATATGCATGAAGAAGGAATTCCGTGAAGAATGGAATACTTGGAATAGAAGATATCTGATTGATATATATTATGAAGTAGAATTATATTCCATATCAATTAGCGATTATCTTGTAACTGTGTAGTATATAAACACAGACATAGGGTTTACACTATAAGTGTTATCATTATCGAGAATATTATTTTCTGTAACCCTAGCAGCTCTCGTGATATTTTGTTCATCACTGAGAGATAACAGTTCCAGATTGTAACAGAGTTTATTGTTTCAATAAAGTTTGTTTTCTGTTACATAAGTTCTTGAAGTTTGATTTGATTGTAATAAACACTGTATTCATCCCCTCTACAGTGAAAGTGTGACCTAACAGGATATGTGCCATGCAGGAGGAGCTGGATCAGTTTGAGAGAAACAAAGTTTGGAAATTAGTCCCTGCACCAAAGAACAGAAGCATAATTGGAACTAAGTGGGTGTACAGGAACAAAATGGATGAAAATGGAAATGTTATTAGAAACAAAACAAGGCTGGTTGCTAAAGGCTACTCACAAGAAGAGGGAATTGACTATGATGAGACTTTTGCTCCTGTTGCAAGACTAGAAGCAATAAGAATTTTTCTGGCATTTGTTGCACACTCAAATTTCAAGGTGTATCAAATGGATGTCAAGAGTGCTTTTTTCAATCGTGAACTAGAAGAAGAAGTTTATGTGCAACAACCACTTGGCTTTGAAGATCCATAATTTCCTAACTTTGTTTACAAATTACTTAAGGCTCTATATGGATTGAAACAGGCACCAAGAGCCTGGTATGACACACTGTCAGAATTTCTACTCAAACATGGTTTTACCAGAGGTACTATTGATAAGACTCTCTTCTACAAGAAGCATGGTGAAGATATGATCCTAGTTCAAATCTATGTGGATGATATCATCTTTGGATCTACAAATGAAAAGCTTTGTCAAAGATTCTCTAGGCTAATGCAGAGTGAGTATGAAATGAGCATGATGAGAGAATTGAGTTACTTCCTTGGCCTTCAAGTTAGTCAAAGAAGTGATTGCATTTTCATCAGCCAAACCAAATATGTGAATGACTTATTGAAGAAATTTGGTATGGTGGATAGCTCACTAGCATCTACACCAATGTCTACTACAACCAAGTTGGATGAAGACAAGAAAGGCAAGAGTGTGGATATTTCAAGCTATAGAGGGATGATTGGATCATTACTATATTTGACTGCTAGTAGACCAGACATCATGTTTGCTACTTGTCTATGTGCCAGATTTCAAGCCAATCCAAAGGAATCACACTTTGATGGCTGTCAAAAGGATTTTCAGATACTTAAAGGGAACTCCAAACTTGGGATTATGGTATCCTAAGGGAACTGGTTTTGAAGCTGTTGGATACACTGATGCAGATTTTGCTGGATGCAGGGTTGATAGGAAAAGTACTAGTGGAAGCTGTCAATTTCTTGGTCAAAGACTTGTGTCCTGGTATAGTAAGAAACAACAATTTGTGTCAACTTCCACAGCTGAGGCTGAATATATAGATGCTGGAAGTTGTTGTGCTCAGGTGCTTTGGATTAGAAATCAGCTAATGGACTATGGTCTAGTGTTACACAAAATTCCTATTATGTGTGACAATACTAGTGCCATATCTATAGTAGCTAATCCAGTTAATCATTCTAGAATAAAGCACATTGATGTTAGGTACCATTTTATCAGGGAACATGCTGCAAATGGTACCATTGCGCTCATTTTTGTTCCAACAGAGAAACAATTAGCTGACATTTTTACTAAACCTTTGGATGAAGCAACCTTCACTAGACTTGTGAGTGAAATTGGAATGCTCAATTCTTCATCCTAAGGCAAGAACTCAGCTAATGTTTTGCAACAGATTAATTTCTAATAAATCAACCCAGTTTGATTTAATTGAAAATTAACTGAAATATGAATTATAAATATTTCAGAATCTCTGTATATTTATTTTTCTTTAAAAACTCAAAAATCAACTTAGAATATTTCAAATTCTAAGTAAACTGCTTAGTTGTTAATTTACATCTTAAATATGTAAAAATTAGCACAAGGCAGAAAAACAGTACTCAAAAGTATAGAGAACTGAGTTCTCGATAAGTCAAAATGACTTATCGACAAGTCATTTTGGAGTTCTCGAGTGAGTCCTCGATAAGTCTATTTACAGACTTCTCGAATGACTTCTCGATAAGCTCTATTATGACTTATCGATAAGACCATATAGAATTCTCTAATAGTGTTAATTCACAGAGTTCTCGACAAGAATATTTTGAGATTTATCAATAACTCAGAACTAAAATAATTTAATTCAATAAATTATTTTAGACAAATACTTTTGGAAAATTTATTCTGATTTTAATTTGATTCAATTCAAATAAATTAGAATTATTTCAGTCCTTTTTGGACAAACTGGGCATTTATCAGAGTTCTCGATAAGTCACTTGACTTCTCGAATGTACCTTTTTCATATTCAAAATTAGTTCTCAATAAGTTTAATATCAAATGTTTATTTGACTTCTCGATAAGTATTTTACTTTTTCTATAAATACCCAGACTTCTCGATACACACACTGTACTTACACCTTCTCAAGATCTCAAGTGACCTAGCTTTCAGACAAAAGGCGATTTCTCTCTCATTTTTGCTCCTTTCTCAAAACTTTTTCTTACCCACTACTTCTAAACACTACAATGGCACAAAACATTGTTAGAGCTATCATTCCAGAGAAGGGAACTAACTTTATTGCTTTTCTTAATGCTAATCAAGCCCCTGATAGTTTCAAGGGGTTTGTGAAGTTTTTTTCTGAATCCTACATTGCAGGTGCTTTAACAGCAAATCCTGTGCTGTATTTGGGCGTTCTTCATGAATTTTGGACATCAGCTATCACTAGGACAGTTGTTCTAGAGAATGTCACTTCTATGGTGGTCACATGCACAATTGGAGTCCAAAAAATAGAGTTTTCAGCTGCTGATGTGAATACAGCCCTGTGATTGCCAACTGAGAATTATGGAGAGATGCCAACTGCAGATGAGCTGAGTGAATTCATGGACTTCATCAACTACAGTGGCTCAATCAACTTGGCAAGCCTGAACAGAACAAACCTTAGGAAGGAATGGTCCTTTGTGTATGATTCTGTAGTGAGGGCTTTCACTTGCAGAAAAAATGGCTTTGACAACATCTCAAGTGTGGTGCAGAAGCTGGTGTTCTCAATAGCTCACAACAGGCATCTGAATGTTGGAGGTCTAATTCTGGAGGAGCTGGCTACCAGGCTTACTATGCCTTTGAAGAATAGAGGTAAAGAAATCTTTTTGCCAAGGTTTATTATGTCTACTTTAGCTCATAAAGTCAATGACATACATTTGTTAGCTGGTATTGATAGTAGTAGAATTGGCAATTACAAGCAAGTGTCCAAAATCATATTTGGCTCACTTACTTCAAAGAATAAGGTGAGTGTAAGTCTCAGAATCACTCCATTTATGTTGGAGAGATTCAGGACTTATCCTTACCCTATGCCAGACATGAGGGCTCCTAAATTTGCTAGTTCAGGTTCCTGAGTCTGTGGAAGCACAAACACAGGCACACCAACAGGGACCTTCCAAGGCTGCAGCCCTTTCTTTTACACCACTAGATGTTAGCAAACCAACCACTTTAGTCTCTCAAAAGACTGAAGTGAGTAAAAAGAAGAGAAAGGAACCAACCCTTGTTGTTGTAAATGCGAGTGAAAAAATCAAACTGAACCAGAGTCACCCTTGGTCAAGAAACTAAAAAAGAGTAAGTTACCAGAGTTAACCACTCTCGACACCTCTGTGTCCTCCCAAAAGGGCACAATTGAACAAATGGGGAGTAAACAGTTACTAGATGCATCCTTTCAACAGGGTGTATCTATTGAAAAGAGCATTCACCCCAATGCATCCTATACTGAGTCAGCACAACCTGCACCTAGAGTGTATGGTAGAAGAAATAAGGATGGCACACACAGTGAGGGCACATCACTTGAAGCTCTCTCATCCATTCAGGGGGAGCTGCCAACACTCACAACTGAGCAAACTTCTCTAATCTCCCAAATTTCTTCATCATATAGAGCACTTGAATCTGATTCTCAAGTGCACCAACACTCAAGTGACATGGTTCATGAAACTGTGCTCACCACCCAGAACCAACATCTAGATGGTGAGAGACTACTAGATGGGGTAGATCTTGATGACACCATCACAAACATGGGGGTTTTATCAGTTTTTACTGAAGACCCCATGGTCACTCTTGCACCTTCATGTGCACAATCATCTTCACAGATGAATAGGTTTGAGGGTAGTACTCCTGGGGGGAGCTATCTAAATCCTCTCCAATTCAATTGGAGGTTCCTCTAGAAGGAACAACTCCCCTCAAAACCCTAGCTGAAATTGCCTTCACAGTTGAAGCTAGGAGTACAATTGCCAATGACCCTGTTATGGGAGAGGCAAGTTCATCACATCTATGTGACAGTGCTCTGCAAGGTGCACAAAGGTTTGAGGCTGGTGTCCATGACAGTAACCCAGTCAAATCATCTCCAATTCCAATGGAGGTTCCTACTACATGTGGTGAACAACAACTTGTCAAAACCACAGATTTATCTGTGAGTCAAACTGTGACTTCAGTCACAGGTGGTAATGTGAACTTTTCTCAACAACCATCCACATCTCAATCCAGTCAACCACATGTCATCGCTCAATGGCTACAAGATATGGAAGCTCAGCCTTCTATAGTTGATGACATGTTGGTAGATCAAATATCAGGCTTGGCCAATCTCTCTCAGCAATTGCTCACTTCAGACATGGGGAACCAGGACTATCAAGCTATACTGTTATGCTTCAATGAAGAGGTTGAACAACAGAAGGAGAAGATAGTAGATGAGGCTGAAGAAGATGGAAATGTAGATGCCTGGTTGTCTGATGACCATGTGGCAGAAATGGATGAAGTTCTGGCTAGATTCAGGAGGGAGTACATAACTATCATGGGAAGCAATGTTAAATCTCTCACTCCTCCTGAAGTCTATGATGCCATCATAGATGTGCACAAAGCTCAACTCAAGGTTTTCTATCTCTTTGGAAAGGCCCTTGAAGTAAAATTGACTGGACATGAAGATAAAATCAGGAAGCTGATCAAGGAAAAGATGGATGACATTGTGCCTTCTCAACAGGACATCAAGAATCAATTCCAGTATTTCACTGAGCAAATGTCAAGGATGGATCTGGCCTCCATTGAGAAGGAAGTATAAAAAATGAAGAGTTCTTTCAAGGCCCTGTTTGATCAAGTTCAAACTCATATGACAAATTCAAATGATATCAGGGTCAAGCTAAATCAAATGTATAATGCTAGGTATGAGCCTTCATTTCTTCTCATGGAGGGTGTCAGAAAAGCTGTTGATGAACACTTTGGGTCCTTCTCAGCCAAAACCTCTACTCCTCAGATACAAGAACTTCAAGATCAAATTTCTTCACTTCAAAATTCCAACTCAGATTTATCTTCACAAGTCAGAGCTCTAACTGCACTGGTTGAGAGTCAACAACATGATATTTAGGCCCTAGTGGAGTCCCATAAGCATTTACAAATGCAGAATACAGTTGCTTTGGGAGCCATTATGGGAAAACTCAACATTCCACTGCCAGCATTTCCTGAAGTTATAAGACCTGAGATTCCTACTCCCCTACTCATGCCTGTCACCAAGACTAAGGGGGAGATATATGCAAGGCTAGTACAATCAACACTCAAAAGTCAAGAACAAGGTCTAAAACAAGAGAGGCTCCTTATGGCTGCTCAAGGTCCAGGAATGACACAAGAGTTTGACAACTTGCTCACTGGATTAAGGAACTCTCTCAACAACAATTTCTTCACTTACAGAAAGACCTTGGAAAAGACTATGAATTATATCAGGGTGCTGCAAATCCCAGTCAAGGACCAGTTTTTGGAGAAAAGAATAGTGATCAATCTTAATGATTCTGGTGTAGATAGATGTATGCAAGTCAACTTCAATTATCTAGTTTCTAGAAGAGCATCTGAGATAGACATTTTGATTAACAAGGTCAGAATGATCAATAATGAAGAGAAAATTCTACTAGCAGAGTTGAAGAAGGCTCAAGAAGCTATATTCCCAGAAGCCTACCTACATCCAAGCAAAGGGGTGCACTATATCTGCTCTACAACCAAGCAACTGAAACATTTCCTAGTACCTAAAAACTGTGTCATGGCCAACAGAAGACTGATAATGGTGCTTGAGACTGGGCTGAAAAGTAAGAAATTGAAGACTAGTAAAGATAAAGCTATGATCAAGATTCTGAGGAGATACATTGATAACTCTGAAGCCAATTTGCCTAAAACTAAAATCAACACAGATGACTTGGGTGATGATGAGCAGAAGAAAGACGGTCAAAATCCTTCTGGCTCAAAATCAAGTCAATCTAGTAAGGCAATTGGTGGAAAAAGTGATAGTAAGAAAGAGAAGGAGAAGAAAAGTGGATCTGAGACTCAAAGGAGGGATGGAAGGAGGCAAAGACAAAAGAATGATACCTCACAATCTCTCAAAACCCTAAATATCCAAATACGAACTCCTAAAACTTCACAATCAATCTCAACAGAAACTGCTCAACCTCAAATCTCTAAACCCAAATACTTCTACAAGCTCACTACAAACTCTCTTCTCAAAACTCAAATCACTCACAACCATACTTCTCTGAAAAGACTCAAAACCTTACCTTCACTTCAGCCACCCCTTAAAACACACTTCAAAATAGTTGGAATAGGTCCAAAAGAAGCCAAGGTCAAAAGGAGATTAAGAAGACAAAGAAGAGAACAACTGATAGCTGAATCTCCCAATGATCATGGATTTGGTGAAAAGGCCATCTGGAACAGATATAATCAAGATGATTTCAAACCTCTAAATGTTGTTGATTCAGATGAAGACTACTTCCAATAGCTAGCTGAAAGAATTGTCAGAATTTGGGTTGTTAACATTAGAGAAGTCAAAATCTACTACAATGATGGGTCCTTTGAAAAGCTTGGAGATATACTAAAGGATTCTCTCTCAATTGTTGAACTGAAAAGGGTGATAAGCTTGATGAATGGTAAAGATTCAGCCACTAAGGCATGGAGAACAATATTGGCAGTGTTTATGGTTAACAGAGAGGAGATGAGAGATAAGCATAAAGAGTTGCTAGCTGAAAGGAGGAGAAAGTATGAGCATGACATTAATGAGTATATCAGAAGATCAGAAGAGTTGAAGGCAGCAGGCAAGAGCAGAATATCAAAGGATGGAAGATTTCTGAATATAAAAGTTGGCTCTTTGTCAAGTTATAGGATAGGGATGTTAGCTAGATATCCTAGCCAGATTTGCTGAAAATAATAGAGGCTCTAACTGACACCCCCATCCTAGAAGAATTGGAAATACTTGTGCAAATTAAGAACATAATTGAGAAAGAATCAGACAGCTCAGTCTTTACTTAATTATTGTAAACTGTCAAATATTCATTGTACAAGTGTTGTATCAGCTTTTGTATTATTTTATTTTCATTCTTTAACTTGGGGTTAGTCTTGTTAACAGGCATGAATTTGTGATAAGCAATCTTCTCACAAATGAAAGAGATGTGTCCTAAGTCCAATCATGTATGATGATTTAGGAATAACTTTTATGTAATCTGTTTTGATTTCATTGATATTAATAAAAGACTTGTTTTGGTTTTATTGCGGGCTTTATCTATTTAAGTGTTTAAATAAGATATACCATAGTTTAGAGTAAAGCTTTTTATGGATTATGATGAGATCATAATAATGAGACCTAAAAGATGATAACTCTAAACTTAAATATTTCCTGGTCATAGGATTACTAACTGGTAATTAGTAATCCGCAAAGATTGGTACATACTATGCTTGCTTCATTATGAAGGATGTCTGTTCTCATAGACATTTGTGTGGTGACACTATAGCTAGTATGTAGGTGCTTATTACAGAATAAGTTCACTGAACATGACTCACACAGCTGAACAACTGATGGAGTTCACTCACGTGTCAGCAGTTGTTCACATAGTGATAGTTGTACAAGTATCCTTAGACTTGAGGTCATCATAGTCATCTTGTGTACACTGAAATATGCTTTGGTTTAGTTCTTAGTCTCCAGGGACAATTATAAGGGCTCTACTGGGTATAGGAATTTGTACATGAAGATAGTGTATGATCAATAAAGGATCTACCCCTTTTAGTGAAGGAAGAGAATGTTCAATGCTGATCCACTTATGCTAGTTCAGGAATCTCTGGCCAGAGTGAATGAAATTAGAAAGGAGTTTCTAATTTACATTAAATAGAACTAAACATAGTGAATGGGAAAGCAAATGATTATATAGATAGGCTTGACACAAGTTCCATGCCTTGTATTTAATCGTGACATTGTAGGGTAGAAGGAAATGATTGTACGGTAACTACTCACTGAATAGGTTCTTGGTATTCTAAGTAGTGAATTCGTATTATCAGGATAGTCGCGATATGCTGAGAAGTATCCCTCACGATGTAGAATAAATATGATTAATATATTAATTAATCATATTTAATGAATTAGAGAATTTATATAAATAATGATAAAATAGTTTTATTATTATTTATTTCTACTACCGGCTTAATATTGAACCTACAGGGTCACATCATAAAAGAGAATGATTTAATGGTGGAGGAATTAATTAATAATGGCTGGTAATTATTTATTTGTGAAATAAATAATTAATTAGCAGATTTAATAATTGATTAAATGAGATTTAATTAATTTTTAATATTATTAATTAAGAATTTAATTTTGGAAATTAAATCAAGTGAGAGATTTATTTTTCTAAAGTGTTTAGAAAAATGATTAATGATTAAAAGGTGTTTTAATTATTAATTAATTGGTTAATAAGAATAATCAATTAAAGGGTTAATAATAATAATATTTTATGGAAAATTTTCAGCTGGAAATTTTGCCTATAAATATACTATTATAAACCCCAATTGCCTCAACCCAAATAATTAACCCTAATTCTAAAGTAGAACAAGAGGGAGACAACTAATTCTCTCAACCTCTTCCTCCTCCATCACATTGTACTCTTGGTGGATACCGGTGGAGTGGTTCACACTTGAGGAGCAGCTGCTAGGGATTCTTGTTCATCGTTCTTGGATCGCTATTAAAGACCTCCATCTTTCCATTAACATAAAGCTTCTTAAGGTAAACATACTGAACTATGAATTAAATATTATTTTTCGCATGGATCCTGCGGAGGGTTTCGTTTTTTTTTAAGTTTTTTTTTAAGATTTAAATTTACGTTTTTGTTGCGTTTATGTGCTAAAAACCCTTCAACAAATTGGGGGAGATTGTTGTGCAAGACATGCCTGTATTATAACAAGACTAAGTCATACTGACAACCCTAAGATTAGTTGTATTGTAACCTTAATCTGTAATTCATACTTGTAACACTTAATGTCTGTAAAATGTAAATGGAGCAGACTGGAGCATTTTTCTCTTAATAGTGTCAAGCCTAATAATTCTATCTGGAAGAAGATCAAGAAGATCATGCCTCAGAAGAATTATGAAGAAGCTTGGAGTTGAATAAATCTGTTTGGTGTAAAACATTCTAAGTCGAGATCTCTACAAGTCACATAATTAGTGTTATAGAGAAATCATTCGAGAACTCCAGAATGATTTATCGAGAAGTCATTTAAACTCCAGAGAGTACCGACGGATGAATAACATCTACCCGACGGATGAGAAATATCTATTCGACGGATGAGCAATGTCTACCCGACGGATGAGCAATATCTACTCGACGGATGAACAATGTCTACCCGATGGATAAACAACATCCACCGGGTGTAGAGAACTCAGGAATTGCTATCGGAGATATCGATAAGTCAGATACCCATTCGAGAACTCAGAGATATCGACAAGTATACATTCATTAGAGAACTCTGAGTCATCGATAAGCCAAAGTCCATTAGAGTACTCCGAGTTATCGATAAACCAAAATTCACTAGAGAACTCAGAGTTATCGATAAGTCAAGTTAACAATAAAGTTTCAGAGATATCGACAAGCCAACATGCCTATCGAGATGTCGAGTTTTCTATAGCTTAATTGGAGATCTCGAAGTGAAGAAATTTCTCTAAGTACAGAATTGCAGAACATTTCAATATCCAAGGTTGCAAATCAACAAACAATTCACACAGCTGGATTGACAAGTCTACAAAAAGTAGCTTGAGAGATGTGCAAGATCAATGGCAAAGATTAACTAACAGAGGAGATTAAAGTAATCACAGGATGCTAAAGATATGCTAAGCCAGAAATGGAAGATTTGCTTTTCTATAAATAGAAATGACAAGTGACAGTTTAGAAAAGCTAATAGCATGTTTATTATCCACCGTGTAAACCATCCACCGTGTAAACCAGCAGTTAACTGAGTCATAAAGTTAACACTGGTCCTCTAGTTAAGTAGAATAATCAGAATAGAAAATTGTGTGTTCTCTCTCAAGAAAGAAGCTAAGTTCTAAAAAAAGAACTTAGAGATTTTGTAGCAAAACACTGCTTGATTTTTAATATAAAATTAAGTGAGTTTTGAAGATCTTTGTTTTACATATTTGCACAGCTATTTATGTTTAACATCCATTCTACTAAATCATTAACAACTACCAACTGCTAAAGCCTAAGTCGATCGAAATCAAACAATTAAGCCAAAACACATTCACCCCCCTGTGTTGTATTCATTCCTAACATCTTTCTTTCTGAGTTTGATGGAACATAACTAACTCCTTTTCTAAATAGTCATTCCTTTTCTTAAAAGCCAAATTTTCAGAAGTTAACCTATCACATGTTAAAGTCTGATCTCTATAGCTAATGAACATGGTTTTAAGATAAGATCTCAACTCAGCAATATCATAAGTATGAAAAACATAAGTTGTTTGAGGAACCTTTAACTCAGCAGTATCAGAACTGCTATCAGCATTTGCCATCAAGGCATAGTTCACCTCATCTTCAGAATCTGAAGTGTCTGTTCAGCTTTTCTTCTCTGTGACAAGTGCCTTGCCTTTGTCACCTTTTCCTTTCCTGCAATCAGGAGATATGTGGCCTTTCTCACCACAATTGTAGCATTTAACATTTGAGTAATCTCCTCTGTTAGACTTTCCTGCTCTGCCTTCAGATTTTCTGAATCCCTTCTTATCAGAACTTCCACTTTTCCTAGAAAACTTCTTTCCCCTTCTGAATTTCCTGTAGGCTATCTTTGTGATACCCTTTACCATAAGAGCACACAATCTCATCATCTCTTCATCAGCATCCATCTCAGATAGACTTTTAGTTTTTGAATTCTCATCATCATCATCAGAACTTGATGAATTTGAATCAGACTTTATGATGAGAGCCTTTCCTTTGCCTTTCTTTGAGGCAACCACTTTGAGGGATTCCTCCTCAGCCTTAAGAGCAACTGTCCTTGACTTTCTCCCATGTCTCTTGCTTCTTTGATCCATCTCAAGTTTATGAGTTTTGAACATACCATAAATTTCATCAAGAGTAGTTTCATCAAGAGCATAGTTGTCTCTTATAGTAGTTGCCTTCAAATCCCAACTTTCAGGAAGAGCTAAAAGGAATTTGAGATTAGAATCTTCAAGATCATATTCCTTATCCACCAGTGACAGATCATTCAAGAGTTTGACAAATATGTCATATAAACCAGTTAATGACACATCAGGTTTTGAGTCAAAGTGTTCATACTCTTGAGTGAGTATAATCCTCCTGTTTTTCTTAATTGCATCAGTTCCCCGGCATCTTGTCTCCAAGGCATCCCATATCCCCTTTGCAGTCTTGCAGTTGATTACCCTGTTTGACATGACATTATCAATGGCACTATGCATCAAATGCCTTACCTTTGCATCCTTGGCAATAGATAAGATATCTTCAGCTGTATACTCACTTTTCTCCTTTGGTACGATCTTTACTGGCTGATCTGCAACTACAACAGAGAGATTGGTTGGCTTATGTGGTCCTTCTTTAATTCTGTCAAGGTATTCTGGATCTGTAGCTTCCAGAAACATAGTCATCCTTACTTTCCATATGGGATACTCAGAAGGTCTCAGCATGGGAACCCTAATAGTCTCATATCGACTGTGGATTTGAGTCTTTGGAGTTTCTTCAGTTTTGGTGGGCTTGGTTGGAGTTTTTTCTTCTTCAGACATGATTGTTTTGGATCTTTACTGTATATGTGTTAACAGATAGGCTCTGATACCACTTGTTAGGTCACATACACTGTAGAAGGGGGTTGAATACAGTGTATAATACAATCAAATCGAATTAAGAACACAAGTATGTAACAAAGAATAATCTTATTAATAAAACAATATTGCAATGGAACTGTTCTCTCTCAGTGATGAGCAATATCACTAAGAGCTGCTAGGGTTACAATGAATAATATTTTCGATAATGATAACACATATAGTGTAAACCCTATGTCTATGTTTATATACCACACAATTACAAGATAATCTCTAATTGATATGGAATATGATTCTGTATCCTAAAATATATCAATTAGTTATCTTTTCCTCCAAGTCTTCTATTCTTCATAGAATTCTTCTCCATGCATATCTCTTCTTGTTTTAGTCTTGATCTTCTTTCCTTTCAATCAGCCGCCTTCCTTATCTGAATGTCTTCTTAAGTCCTGATATTATCTTCTGATGAATATCTTCTGATAACTTAAGTTCTGATATCTTAAGTTCTGACTTCAGTATAAGTACTGATTTCCAGTTAAGTCCTGATTTGTCCTGTTAGTCAAGATCTGAAAACTAAACACAAATCATTATCAGACATGACATCACAAATATATCTAACAATCTTTGTATTTGCTTTCTTCACCAGGTAAGCTTCAATGCATAGAATATGCGTAAAATATCAAAATATATCCTTTTAAGTTTAAAAACTTAAAACTCGTACACTAACTTACTTTAATATTGTATGATTATTTAATTTAACTTAAGTTGAATTTTTTAATATTAATTTAATTTATTGTGCTTTTCATTTCAAATATAGAATTGGTTGGTTATTTTCAATTATAGTATTATTATTTTATTTTATTAATTAAAATTTTGCATGTTAAAAGTTATAATCGATGGTTAGAAAAAATAGAAAAAGTGACATATTTTAGATGAATGAATAAGGTAATTGGTTGGTTAGTAATAATTAGTATAGTATTATTCTATTTTATTCATGATATTTTCGGTGAATGCGATATTTTACTTGGAATAAATCGAGAAGGTATTGTGTTTTAGTTCAAAAAGGTAATTTATATTTTAGTTGAAAAAGTTAATTGGATAGTTATTATTTCATGAGATAATTTTGGAGAAAGAGATTTTTAGTTGGAAGAAATAGAAAAAATAATGTGTTTTAGTTGAGAAGGGTAATTGATATGTGAGTTGGAAGAGGTAATTGGTTAGTTTTTTGAGAAATTATCAAAAATATTAATTTTTCTAAGTTTTTTTGCGATTTTATTATTTTCTGAATTCTTTTGTAAAAATACGGAATCAACCAAAATCAACCAACGTCAAACATATATGCAAATAGTTGAATAGAGTTATATGTAATTGCAGAAACTCGTCAAAGGTTGCATGCAGTTGATTCCAGTTGCCAAAAACCGTACTTTTGCAACAAAAAAATTGAAAATAGTATTTTTGCAAATTAAAAAGTTTTTTTGTATTTTTTTTAAAAAATTACAGTATTTTTGCAAAAGTATTTTTGACTTAGATATTTTTCAAAAAAGCACTAGTTTTTTAGGGTAGGGAATTGGTTATTTATTAGTAATAATTAATTTTACCAAAATTAATGGGTTAATTACTAAGGATTAATTGGATTGATTCGATAATTAAAATGAAGTAAATAAGAACAAAAATATAGATGACACTGTAATTTGGTGACGCGAAAAACCCCCGTGAAAGGGTAAAAACCGTTGGTCGGATTGTGTACCCAACCTAATGAATTGCACTATAATCTCATCGCAGTTATAATGTTACAATCATTCTACATTGAGGATTTATCAATACTCAATCTAGTAAGTTCAGGTTACAATTTGAATATACTGATGAAGAGTGCGTGTATGTGTATGTGTTTTTTTTCTGATCTCCGAACTACTACCTCCCTCTCTGTTCGTCCTCTTCGTGTGTTTGTGCCAGTGTTTGTGTTTATGTGTATCTCATACTCTTGGTTGTTACTCCTTTTTCTCCTTATTTCAAATCATATTTATCAATTCTCCCCCAATTTTCTCAAGTTAGTGGATCTTGCCTAGAGAATAGGTCTTGTTTTTGATTTAGTTCATTCAAGATAGAACCGTTGTTGCACTGAGTCCTTGAGCTTATCTCACCAATCGATGAACTATGCTTCTCTTGAGTTGTCGTCCAGTTAAGATCGTGTTTTCAGTATATTCCTATCTCGCCATGTTCCTCTTCTTCTCGTTATGTCTTTATCATGAAAAACCAGTAATAACAAAAGCCCCAGATTTTATTGAATTAACATAATTAATCAATAAAATCTCCATAATTTAATTTCAGAACATAAACATAAAAGTTTACACACGCGTATTGTTGTGTTGGATGCGTGAACTGATCATTTATCTTCTCTTAAAAGTTACGTGTGTCATCAAGTGATATACATGCATTGGTATTTCACTTATCAAGAAATCTTTTCCCAAAATCTTATCACTACTCCCTTGTAGTTCCCTATATACTCTGCGTAGGTTTAGACTTCTACTCTCTAGTTTCTCTCTACCCAAATCTGTCATCCTCTTTAAAAACTCAGCTTCAGAAGAAACCCTCACTGCCTTTGTATCCATGGCTAAGAAAAATTCCAAGCAAGTCAAGAACCCAAGCACCAACAGCCCCATTGCATCCTCCAATACCTCTGGATGGATCATCACCAATTTGTTGGATTCTCATGATATTCAACCTAGTTCCATGAAACCCGAGAAATATGATGAAGCCCAATTACTGTTTCCCTTTGGTGCTATGATGTTAGCGTTCGTGCACATTTTCGAATGACCAATTGGGTATATTTCCACTACTACCCCTTTGACATCGATTTCACCTTTTCATTCCCCAAATTGGTGGTTGGTGTTCTCAACGCCTTGAATATCTCTCCCGGACAACTTATGTCGTTTGCATGGAGGAAGCATCACTTGCAAATTGATGTCGAGGTGATTAAACAGGCATATAGCCTCAAGAAATTCAGCAATTATCATTTTGGTTTTTCAAATAGGAACACAGATGATCCCTTGATCCTGAATCATGACACTGTTAATGATAGAAATTGGAAGAAAGATTTCTTCTTTGTTGATAAGAAATCCCTTGAAGATGGAGGTGACTATCTGTTAGAACGTTAAAACAACACTAATAATGCTTATCCTGACCTTATTGTCATTTCTTATTCTATTTTGTTCTTTGTTTGATATTACAGTCCTTATGATTGCCCAATTTGTTGTTTCGTATATACTTTATTACTTTATTGATTTATTCCTATCACGTTTATACATATTTCATACTTATCTTGATTTGCAAGTCGTTCTTTCTTCATATGATTTATTACTCCCACTGTTTGACGACTTTGTTCCTTAGCTCTACCGTTTCTCCTTATATTTTTGTCATAACGTTGGAGTCTGTTTTGTCACATTCATTTTTCTCAAATCCACTGCCCCCTTTTTACCTTTCTCTTTCTTTTGTTTCTAAACAGATTGTGAGTTTGAACATGTTAGGCCCTTAATCAACTGTAGAGGGGGGGGGGGTGACTACAGTTAATACAATCTAATCAACAAAGCTTCAACAGAATCAACAATTTTTATATTAACTGATAAAAACTTATTACACATGTACTCTCTCGAAAGGATGAACAAATATCCTTGAGACCTGCTAGGTTATGCGAAAGATATAACAATGTCGCAATGCATATAGCATGAACCTAATTTGTGCTTTATATAGAGCACAACTACCAATGTATAAGGAATCATATTCTATTAACAATAAGGAAACTTATACTAGTGCTTCTGAGATAAAGTCCTTCGCCGCCTTGAAATTCGTGTTTCCTTTTCCTCCCTGAAGATCAACTGATGTGACAAATACTGATTTCATTATCTGTTGACATCATCATCTGTTGAAATTATCATCCGTTGATATCATATCATCCGTTGATATTTCATCATCCGTTGATGTCATCAGCATCCGTTGATATATAAGTTCTGATGTGAACGTCTGATAGTTTTTATTTGATATCATCAATTACTCCTAACAATCTCCCCCTACTTATTCATTATGGAATTATGGACAAGTTCCAATTGATGATATTAAAACTATCTAAATGCAAGAATCAAGTATGCATATTCAATCTTTCTTCAGTAAATATCAGACTTTAACTCTTCATCCTGAACTGCTTCTTTAACTTGAGCAATGTCATAGGTTAATTCCACTTCCTCAGCTTAGAATACTTCCAGAAATCTTCCTTCTTTGACCAGCTTGGATGATTTCTGCTTCAATATAATTTTCTTCAGTATCCAGAGCTTGAACTACTATATAGATTAAATCTATCAGAGTTTAAGATTTAGATTCCTTAGATACTGACTCCATCTTTGGCTTTAGACTTTGAAATCCTTGACTTTTCTTCTATCTTCTCTTTTTCTTTAAGCTTCATGTCAGCAGTTCCAATACCTTGTGATCCGAGAGATCTTTCAACTTCTGTCTGACTGATTTCCCTTATAATTATACCTCTGGTTGGTCTGTTAGAAGGATCATCTTCATAAAGTACTTGAGAAACAACAGCAATATCAGCATTTGCTGTCTTCGTAGAATTTTTAAAGTATTCCTCTGTTTTCCGTAGCAGTTCAAGATCAACTCCAGGATTTTCTTTTGCAAATATTCTTCTACTCACCTCGGAATCAAATAATTGAATTTTTGGATCCTTCTAGAACAGAGTTGTCTTTCTTCCTTTAACTTTCAGAGTTTGAAGATATTGGCTTGCTTCAGCACCAGCTTCTTTCTCTAGAATACATTGGTCTTCATCAGCAACAGTTGTGACGTGAAGATTTTTGCATTTTAGTAGTCATAGTCAATTCTTCAACTCTTTTACTTTTGCTCTCCTTTTGTTCCCCCTTATTACCTCCATCAGAATTTTCATCATCAGTACCTATCAATGTCATTTGTTTGCATTTAGATCTATCAATTTCTCCCCCGTTTTGGCATCATCACCAAGCAGTAGAGAAATAATCAGCTTCATTGAATTCTGTACTTCTGTAAGTTGATAAGACATTTGAGCTTGATAAGCTTCCAATCTAGCTTGACTGGCTTCAATTGCAGTTTGTCTGACAACTATTGGTGAAATTTGTTTTTGAATTCCTGATGAGTAAGCAGCTTTGACGCAATCAATGATTCTTTAATCTGATTGATCTGAGTAGTAGTTGCTTCATGAGCTGTGTGTAAGGATTTGACAACCAAAGTTGATGCTTTCAGATGATTCAGCACATCAGGAATTGTAATCTTCTGTTCAATTATTTCCTGATGTTCAACTGTAACACCCCCAAATCCGGGGTCAGGGATTTGGGTTGTCACGAGTTCCATTTCCCTTAATAACGCCCAATCTAAATAAATAATCAACTACTCCGTACTGTGACCCCACAATATACACACACGCCACAAGTTATAGTCTCAGAGATGAATACCAAAAAAATAACACAAGTCATTTTATTCCACATAATAAGCCATTACACCTCAAGAAGGTTCTGAATAAATTTAAATTTCTTTGCCATTATTACAATTCATATTATACATAAGTCTGGTTCATCAATAGTTGAAAACCTAGCCTATTGGTAGCTCCTACCTCAGCTACGGCGACATCAACGCTTCCAGAAAACTGCGGAACGTTTCCTAACCGCTTGCGAATTGGAAGCTTGGTCTTGTTCATCTTTTCTATCTGTTGTTGTGTGATGAAAGAAGAAAGCAAGGGTGAGCAACAAGCCCACCAAAATAATATGTATAATGATTAACAATATATGAGCATTCTCATAGTACTCATGAAAGTCTTGGTCAAGAAGAAATGAACCAAGTTGATATCTTAACGCGACCAAGTCGCAAAATATTCAGTATATATATACATATATACTTTTCACAATCTTTGAAATCCTCTGACATGTATAATATATATAGAGTTCCAGTTTATAACTGTATAAAAATATCGTTGCAAGGTGATCTCATATATCTAACCTTGTCTCAACGTTTTTCTGAGAATCTTTGACATGCACAAGATAATCATTTACTAGATATAAGTTTAAAAGATGAAGTTACAAGATACTCCAATATACTTATATCTTTTCCGAATACTACTTGAACTACCACCGTTCAATGTATAAATAGTTCATCCCATAGATTAAGCTACAAGACAAGACTTGTATATAATCAATCTTTAAAATATCATCAAAATAAAAATGAAGTTACGAGATACTTCATTTGATGCAAACATCATTTTGAAAACTCGACCCTGCCAACACTCAACAATCGCCCAACCGTAGCCTTTATATCGAAGTGCTCTGGGTAGTGTTGCAGAAATATCCAATTGGATGATGAACTCATTACGGGAATTTGCCGCGCCAGGAAGACCACTTACGATGATCAGTCGCAGTAGTGTAACCCCACCATTTTCTACATGTAGAGGAGAACCTGTCGGATTTACTTATCAACCGAACACTGGACTCCTAAGAAATGGACCGTCTTAGCGGAACTTCCAGGCCAATTGGGCCAATAAATAAGGCTGGGCCGGCGCCAATCGACCACTTACGCCACTCCTAGTTCAGATGAAATCCATGACTCTGAAACGTAAAGCTCGTCTCCCCTTTCCCCAAGTAGGAACTTGTTGATACGACTCCACCAAGAAGTCGCATCTAGTTGGAAAGAAAAACTCGCTGATATTTCCCAGGCGATGCCTGTTAATGGATTAACTTGTTCCAAGAATTTTACTTCCCGAGTGTTGGGTAAGTAATCAAAAACTCTTTTATCAAAATAGCAACCTTGTTGCGAATATAAAACACACCACAGAGCCGGATCCCTCAGGTTTTGAGCGAGTATTTAAATCTCCTTCGAAAGGAGGATCTTAAATATAAAAATGAGGATTGGGATCCTCCCTAACCTTTAAAATCATTTTGAAGACTCGAAAACATTTTTAAGAATGTTTGGAGTGATGCTGATTTAATAAAATAAATCAGTCCCAATATATTAGAAGATATCTGAATATTATTATTTAAATAATATTCCCATAAAGAATAATCTTTATAAAAATAATTGAAGTAGAAGTTTTAAAACTTATACTTGAAATGAATATTAAATAACCAAAGATATACTTATACGAAAGTACTATCTTTATTTAAATAATCAAAAGTGAGTTTGATTATCGACACATTATTCTTTAATAAAATAAAGAATAATAATTAGTAAATAATCGGAGTCATAAGTCCTCGAATGAATATTCATTAATAAAAATAAAGTTATCGAATAAACCTTATTCGATTCATAGTTTTGAAAACTATATCTATATATATATAAATATATATAATATACTCGGGAACATCGACTCCCGGTTTTAGAAAATGTTCACCTTTGGGTCCCTATACTAAGGGTATATGCAATTACTGCTTATCTATAGCATAGGTATTATGCAACTAATAAGCATTTGAATCAACAGATATATATATCAAGATTACGAAATAGACATGCATATATACCATATCACATGCTCCAATATATCGCAAGATTTGCTAATTAACCATCATGCATCTATCACAAGATAATGCATATACATATGTATACATCACAACAACAGTATAACGGGTAGAAAACTTGCCTGAGTGCTCCGGGGTAGACTTAAGCTTAGAGCGGGTCCAGTAACCTATGAACAACAACATAAGCCGAAATTAAACCCCGGTCGCTTAAGAAACTAGACTTTAACCAACTAGACCCCTAACGTTCGCTTTCGCGCTTAACGATTTACTTAAGTCGCTTGAGTACCCTCGACTCCACCATTTTTAATAAGTTAACCATTAAGGGTTTTAAGGCGATTCTTTCGCGAGTGTCTTACCAACTTCCTAATACACTTTACACAAATGATTCATACTCCAATTAGTCATTTAAGGTATTTAACCTATGTTCCAAAATAAGGCGAGGGGTAATGGTTCGTTCGCGAAATGCCGTTACTTAAAACGGTCATTTCTCCTAAACCGTACATCGGATTCAAACGAACCACATATCAAAATGAAGCTCGTAACATGAACTATCTAATCATGGCAATGGTCAAAATCTAACAGGGAGTTCTCGGGTCCTGATGTTAAGAGCAAAAATAGTCTAAAGTAAATCGGACATTACGATGGCTATGTTTACGCGATTATCAATTTTTTTTCTACTCCAAACCAACCACCAATCAACCACAATTCATTCATACAACCAAAATCCATCCATACCATACTACAACAGCCCCAACACCTCAAGTTCTCCAATTTATATTATTCTCAAACATGAATTAAAACTATACATAAGTTCATTAATCAATAATCCAAGATTTACAACTCCAACTCATTACAAAACCAACCACACTCTAAGTCTACAAGAATCATGCTTCTCATGAATCATAACAACAAAACTAAACCTAATATTCAAAGTAAAGTTAGGGTTTGGAGGGGTTATACCTTCCTTGGAGAGTGGAAAATCAATTAACTAGCTTGGAATCACCCTTGAAAGTCCTTATCCAAGCTTAATCTAAACAAAAACTCAAGAACAAAAATTTAAGTTCTTGAAAAACACTATTCACCCTCTTCTTCCATAATTTTTAGGAAGAGATTGTGAATGAAATTGAAACTTAGATTCATGGGATAGCTATATCTATGTATAAGGAACCTTGGATAATTACCTCATGATTTAACAATGCTTGGATCTTGGATTTTGATTTTTTTCTCCTTGAAAATGAAGGAAAGCCGAGAGCTTGATGTTCTTGAAAGTGAAAGTCAACTTCTGTTTTGTGTTTTTGATTTGTTTAGTCTTGGTTGCTTTATTTTTGTTGTTAATTAACCTTTTACCATGGTAAAATTTGTGTGGCTTGAAATCAACCAACAATACCTTCTCATTTGGTCATGCTTATATCATCCACTTATGTCATCTTCCTACACTTATCTTCTTCTTGTTGGTGTGATGACATCATCATCATTAACCTCTTTGATTAACTCCTAATTACTTGGCTAATGATCGCTGATCTGTTATACGGTTCGCTTAACTTTCGTTCTCATTTATCGTTTGAGGGATCATACCCGGGATCTTATTACTTGGGTTCCCTTAACCTTTCTCAATACATTATATTCCTTTTTATGATCCCCTCTTATAATCCTTGAATTTAAATCCCTTTTATCCTGTTACCTTATACTCAATTCTTTCAGTATCTGGTGGATTTTCGGTAAAAATCAAAGTGTTCGAATTTGGATTCTGACGATCTTTACATACACTTATATCCCATATAAAGTACTAATAAGATCTCAGAATAACAATAGAAGAACCCCTACGTAGTGTGGCATGAAAAGTTTTCTTATTCAGCATAATCAGCAAAATCACTATTCATAAGGTTTTCAAAAAAATTCCAAAAATTGGGGTTATTACATCAACTGCTTGTGTTCTGGAAATATGATATGTACAATGCTGTGGTGATTCTGAAATTAATTAATCTGTATGAATGGACTGTTGTGCTACTACATCTTCAGCAACAACAGGGATTTCTTCAGGTGATGGAAAAGTAGAATGAATGGACCGTTTTTCAAAAAAAATAGGGACTATCTCATATGGTGGAATAGTAGAATTTATGGACTGCAAGAAAGTATCAGTACTTAGACTTGTAGGGAGATTAATAGCCTTTGATACATCAGAGTTTTCCTGAGATTCAACAGACTGCTGTTCAGCATCTGTTCCTTTAATACTCTGAACATTTGGAAACATATAGCAAATAAAACTTAATCTCTCTATTCTTTTACAGTAGTCTCACTACTCCTCACACCACACATCTCATGACTTTTATTAGTCAGAGCTTCCTCATAAAGATTACTAAATTATATCTCTCATCTACCTCTCCTTTTTTCCAGGAAGGATCCTGCCTCTCTTAAATTCTGTTTTTCTCTCAATCTTTTTCACACATCTCACAGAAAAAGGCTCAGAAAGATTGTCCTACAGAAATAAGAGGTGTCTTAAAGAAGGGTGATATGTGATTATACAACTATAGGTAGTCCTTAACTAAGGTCTAGATGTAATTGTTGTGCAAGACATGCCTATATCTCAACAAGACTAAGTCATATTGACAATCCTAAGTAAGTTGTATTGTTATCTTAGTTTGTATTTATACTTGCAACATTTTAAAGTTTGTAAATATGCAAAGGAGCAGCCCGGAGTCTTTTTCCTTGAACAGTATCAAGCCTAAGGATTCTATCTGGAAGAATATCAAGAAGATCATGCCTCAGAAGAATTTTGAAGAAGTTTGGAGTTGAATAAATCTGTTTAGATAAAAATACTATAAGTCAAGATCTCTATAAGTCACATATTTAGTGTTATAGAGAAGTCATTCGAGAACTCCAAATGACTTATTGAGAAGTCTGGAAAGCTACTAGAGAACTCAGAGAGATATCAACAAGTCATTTCTTCACTAGAGAACTCAGAGTTATCGACAAGTCTACATTCGTTAGAGAACTATGAGTTATCGATAAGTCAAAGTCCACTAGAGAACTCAGAGATAATCGATAAGTCAAAATTCACTAGAGAACTCTAAGTTGCCGACAAGTCAAAGTGAAGACATGAAGCTGAGAGATATCGACAAGCTAAAGTCTCATTTGAGAACTCAGAGACCTTTATAAGTCAAATTCACAATGGAGTATCAAAGATCTCGACAAGTCAATATACTTATCGAGATGTCAAGATCTCTATATGCCGAATCAGAGATCTCGAGTTAAAATTCTCAAAGTACAAAATACAAACCAGTTCAATATCCAAGATATACAATCAACGGACAATCCAACCAGCTGGATTGACAAGTCTACAAAAAGCAGCTTGAAGGATGTGCAAGATCAATGGTGAAGATTAACTGACAAAAGAAGATCAAGATAATCACAGGATGCCAAAGATATATTAAGCCAGAAATAGAAGGTTCACTTTTCCTAAAATAGAAATGACAAGTGACAATTTAGTAAATGTTAATAGCATGTCTTATTGTACATTGTGTAAACTAGTAGGTAACTGAGTTATAAAGGTAACACTGGTCTTTTGTCAGTTGTAACAATCTAGATAAAAAATCTTGTAACTCTCTCAAGAAGAAGCTAAGCTCTTTCTCAACAAAGAGCCTAGAAATTTTGTAGCAAAATATTCTTAATTTTAATATAAAATTAAGTGAGTTTTGAAAGAATTATGTTCTTTATTATTGCATGCTTATCTACTACATTAACACATTCTCTCTACAAGATTTAATTTACTTTGTTCAACCATAAATATTCAAGAAAAGCCTAAAAGAAACTAAAACACATTCACCCCCCCTGTGTGTTATTCATTTCCTAACAAGTGGTGTCAGAGCAAAATCTGAAAGTAAACAGATTCAAGATCTTGAAAGAATGAATACACAAAAAATCGGTAGCATCAAAATCCCTACTTTTGACAAAGCTAACTACACTCTTTGAAAAAAAGAAAATGTTGATGTTTATCAGGATGGCCAATCCACTCTATATCCAGATTCTTAAAAATGGGCCCTTCACTCCTATGGTTAGAGTTGATGAATCTACAGATGGAGATATGGTCATTCCAGCTCATTATGCTCCAAAAGACCCTTTTGAGTACACTGAGCCTGAAAAAGAGAAAGTTTCCCTGGATAGTGGCTTGTAATTGATTTTAATAGAATCACTTGACAATGCAATGTACAGCAACATTGTCAACTGTGACACTGCCAAGCAGATCTGGGAAAAGATTGAAATACTTTGTGAGGGTACTGAGGAGGTTAGGTCAAATCAAAGAAGAATACTAATTTCACAGTATGAGGGTTTTATGGCTAAGCCAAAGAAAAGCATTACTGATGTGTTTGAAAGATTCAATAAGCTGATAAATGACTTGCAGCTTCATGACAAATACTATGAAGCTGAAGAAGTGAACTTAAAGTTCTTGCTTACTTCCCCTGATCATTTAGAACAGAAAATCTCAGCAATCAGGGAAGGGAGAGACCTGAGCAGAATAACACTGGAAGTTCTATATGGAATTCTTAAAACATATGAACTAGAAATGATTCAAAGGAAATCATTGAGATATGGTCAAGGACATGTTGTAGATGGCTCGAGTGCTTTAATTGTAAATGAAAGCCAAACATCCAATGATGAGCCAAGATCTCAAACTCCAGTTGCCTCATCAAGTGAGCCAAAAACAAATGATTCACGGGAACAAGTCATTATAGAATTGGAAGAAGATGAGTTCTACACTCTTGATGAGCTGGATGAGCTAGATTAGTCAATGGCCTATTTGGCTAGAAAATTCTATAATATTAGAGTAAAGAAGCCAAGATACTTCAAGAGTAAAGGATAGTCTCTCAACAAAGACAACGGCTGGAAAGGAAAAGGGAAGTACACATCTGATAGCAAAAATGGTTACAAAATTGGATCTATTGACAGATCAAAGATAAGGTGCTTCAATTGTGATGAGTTGGGCCATTTTGCTACAGAGTGCAGGAAACCCAAGAAGGCAAAGAAAGACAAAGCTTATCTTAAATTAGAAGCAAAGTATGAAGCTCTTCTAAAGAAACAGCAAAGCAAAGCTTATATTGAAGAAGGTAAAAGTTGGGATGACTCTGACAATGATGAAGATGAGGAAGCTGAAAACTATACACTAATGGCCTTGGAGCAAGGAGAGCCTTCTTCACCAAAAACACAGGTACCAACTCTTACCACCATTGATTTAAATGTGAATCAATATAAGGAAACTGTTGAAAAGATGAGCACATAAATGTTTCACATTCATACAAGTATGGTGGCTGCTAATGAAGAAGTAAGCAGACTGACAAAGATAAATGAGAAGCTTGAGAATGAAAAATAAGGAACTGAATTGTTGATAGTAGAGCTTGAAGCTGTAAAACAATGTTTATCTGAAGAACAAGCTCAAGTGTGCAAATGAGATTGAAGCCGTGTTAAGGGAAAAACTGGAGAAAAATGAAGTGAAGTTGAAGTCCTTCAGGAATGCATCTGAATTGGTTGGTCAATACCATGAGAAAAACAAGCCATGTGCAAATATTGCTATTGGTCTTGATTATAATGCCTTGAACAGTAAAAAGAAAAATATAAGTGACAAAGTAAAAGCAACAGAGAATGAAAATGTTCCAGCAATGTTGAAAAAGGTTGGGTCACCTATGTTCAAGGCTTGTGAAGTAAACTTTAGTGAAGAAGAGTTGATTATCAAGCAAGAAATTGCAGATGAGGATAATGAGAAGAAAAGTGCAAATTCAACTCAATCTTCTAAGACTGAAGAAAATCTCATGGACAACCAAAGCACCAAAACATCTGTCAAAGAAATAAAGATTGAAGATGCAAGAAAGAAGAAGAAAAATAGAAATGGAAAAATTGGGATAAATAAAAGCAATAATTTTTCTTATGTTGTAGATGCTCCAAGAAAGAAGTGTGAAAAATGTGGCTCTGTAAATCATCTAACTCACCTTTGTAAAAAGGCTGTTAGCAAGCCAACTGAAGGAGCATGCAAATATAATGAAGCAGATGCAAATGATCCCCACTCATTCTGTGACAAGTTTGACTGCATCCCTTGCAACTTGAAAGTGATGAAGAGTTGTCACAAACTGAGAGTATACCTTAAAGAAATAAAAATTGGGTCTATATCAGATAGGGGAAATGCACAACAGTCATTGAATTCTATTTTATCTGAAACAACTCACTCTACTTCTGCTAAATCAGTTAACAAGAAGAAAGTACCCAACGCTTGGGTTGCTAAACACACTTAAAACTCATTGTGTGCAGGCAAAAGTGAAGAAAGTCATATGGATCATTGACAGTGGATGTTCCAGGCATATGACAGGTGATAAGGCCCTGCTATCACAATTTGAGGAGAAGGTTGGCCCCTTGGTGACCTTTGGAGACAGCATCAAAGGATTCACAATGGGATATGACAAGATTGTTTATGGAAATATTGTCATTGATGATGTAGCACTGGTAGTTGGTCTTGAGGTGAATCTTCTAAGTGTTAGCCAATTTGCAGACAAAAGTTATGAAGTCTTATTCAACAAAGAAGAATGCACCTTTATCAGGAAGAAAACTGGTGAAATTGCTCTGAAAGGAGCAAGGAAAGGAAACTTGTTTGTTGCAGACTTAGACTCAACAAATAAGTATGGAATTTGTTGCTTCTACACCAAGGCATTAGAAGAACAAAGCAAGCTATGACATTAGAAATTGTCTCACTTGAATTTCAAGACAATTAACACCTTGGTTCAAAAGGAATTAGTAAGAGACATGCCTAAACTGGATTTTGCTCAAGTTGATGTTTGTGAAGCTTGTCAAAAAGGAAAAATGAAAAGATCAAGTCACAAGTTAAAAACTGTGAATTCAATAAGTGCACCATTGCAACTTATTGACATAGACCTGTTTGGGCCAATAAATGTCTTATCAATATCAAGGAACAAATATGCACTTGTAATGGTGGATGATTTCTCAAGATACACCTGGGAAGAGTTCATGAACTCTAAAGATGAAACTCCACACATCATAATTGAGCATATCAAGAAGAAAGAAAAATAGGCTGAAAAACACAATTGTGTAAAAAAATTGAGAAGTGATAATGGAACAGAATTCAGGAATGCAACATTGAGTGTTCTGCAAAGGCAAACGCATTGTTCAAGAATTCTCAGCTGATAGAACACCTCAACAAAATGGAGTAGTTGAAAGAAAGAACATGACATTAGTTGAAGCTGCTAGAACAATACTGCAAGATGCCAAGTTGCCAACAAGTTTTTGGGAAGAGGCTTTTAACACTGCATGTTACACTCAGAACAGATACCTCATTAACAAGGTACATGGCAAATCACCTTACTCAATCATGTCTAAGAGAAAGCCTACTGTAAAGCATCTTCATGTGTTTGGAAGCAAGTGTTATATTTTGAAAGACAACTCCGAATATGTGGGAAAATTTGACTCAAAAGTTTTTAAAGCAATTTTTCTGGGATATTCATTGGAAAGAACTGCCTACAAGGTTTATGTGATAGATCAAAAGAAAATTATGGAAAGCACGGATGTGATTTTTGATGATGACAAGTGTCTAGGATTGGAATGCCTTGATGAAAATGAAGCTGAAGCCCTTGAATTTGAAAACCTCAACATTTATAGTGATTCTGATGGTGAAGATGAAGTTAATGGACAACATATGATAAATGAAGAATCTGCAGGACAAGAGAATCAAGGAAATGGAAGCTCATCTCAAACACCTGATTTTGATAGCACAAACTCGGGTGGAGGAAGAGAAGAGGAATTTACAAATCATACCAACAATAAAGAAAATGATGAAGACACCAGTCAATAAACTCACACCAGAAAATGGGATAGGAGTCATAACACTAATGCAATAATTGGTGATCCTAATGCTGGTGTAAGGACTAGGAGTGCAACTGCTAATGAGTGCCTACATGCATGCTTTCTATCTCAAGTTGAGCCCAAAAAAACTGAAGAAGCTCTAATGTACCCTGATTGGATATCTGCTATGAAAGAGGAGCTCAGTCAGTTTGAAAGAAACAAAGTTTGGGAGTTAGTTTCTGCACCAAAGAATAGAAGTGTAATTGGAACAAAGTGGGTGTACAGGAACAAGATGGATGAAAATGGTGTGGTTACCAGAAACAAAGCAAGGTTGGTTGCAAAAGGCTACTCACAGGAAGAAGAAATTGATTATGATGAAACTTTTGCTCCAGTTGTAAGATTTGAAGCAATAAGGATTTTTCTAGCATTTGTTACACACTCAAATTTCAAAGTGTATCAAATGGATGTGAAAAGTGCCTTCCTAAATGGTGAGCTAGAAGAAGAAGTGTATGTGCAACAACCACCTGGCTTTGAAGACCCTGAATTTCCAAACTTTGTGTACAAACTACTCAAGGCTCTATATGGATTAAAGTAGACACTTAGAGCTTGGTATGATACATTATCAGAATATATGCTTAAACATGGTTTTACTAGAGGTACTATAGACAAAACTCTCTTCTACAAAAACCATGGTAATGACATGATTCTAGTCCAGATCTATGTAGATGAAATTATATTTGGATCTATAAATGAGAAGCTGTGCCAAAGATTCTCTAAGCTTATGCAGATTGAATATGAAATGAGCATGATGGGGGAATTAAGTTATTTTCTTGGACTTCAAGTTAGTCAAAGAAATGATGGAATCTTCATCAGCCAAACTAAGTATGTCAAGGATTTATTAAAGAAGTTTGGTATGGTTGATTTTTCACCTGCTTCTACACCAATGTCTACTGCAATAAAGTTAGATGAAGACAGAAAAGGCAAGAGTGCAGATATTTCAAGTTATAGAGGGATGATTGGATAATTGCTTTACTTGACTGCAAGTAGACTAGATATAATATTTGCAACATGTCTTTGTGCAAGATTTCAAGCCAATCCAAAAGAATCACATTTGATGGCTGTTAAAAGGATTTTCAGATACTTGAAGGGAACTCCTAACTTGGGATTATGGTATCCTAAGGGAACTGCTTTTGAAGCTCTTGGTTACACAGATGCAGATTTTGCTGGATGCAGGGTGGACAGAAAAAGTACTAGTGGAAGCTGTCAGTTTCTTGGACAAAGACTTGTATCCTGGCATAGCAAGAAACAACAATATGTGTCAACTTCCACAGCTGAAGCTGAATACATAGCTGATGGGAGTTACTGTGCTCAAGTGCTTTGGATTATAAATCAGATAATGGACTATGGCCTAGTGTTACACAAAATTCCCATTATGTGTGACAATACTAGTGCTATATCTATTGTAACTAATCCAGTTAATCATTCTAGAACAAAGCACATTGATGTAAGGTACCATTTTATTAGAGAACATGCTACAAATGGTACCATTGAGCTCATTTTTGTTCCAACAGAAAAACAACTAACTGACATTTTTACTAAACCTTTGGATGAAGCTACTTTCACTAGACTAATAGGTGAAATTGGAATGCTAAATTCTTCATCCTGAGGCAAGAACTCAGCTAGTGTGTTGCAGCAGATTAATTTCCAGTAAATCTAAATCAATTTGATTTTATTGAAAATTAACTGAAAAATGAAGTATAAATATTTCAGAAATATCTGCATATTTATTCTTCAAAAATAAAAAGTCAACTTGGAAATTTTCAAATTCTAAGTAAACTGCTAAACTGGCAATTTACACACTTAATATGTAAAATTATCGCAAGGCAGAATTAAAATTGATCAAGAGTATATAGAGAACTGAGTTCTCGATAAATCTAATTGAATTGTCGACAAGTCATTTTAAGACTTCTCGAATGAGTCCTCGACAAGTCAATTTACTAACTTCTCTAGTGACTTATCGACAAGCATTATTATGACTTATCGATAAGTCACTATAGAGTTCTCTACAAGTGTTAACTTACAGAGTTCTCTACAAGTATTACTTTTAGACTTATCAATAACTCAAAACTGAAATAATTTTCCCCAATAAATTATTTTAGTAAAATACTTTTGGCAAAAATATTCTGATTTTATGTTGAACTTATTCAAATAAAACTAAAAACTTTTTAGTCCAATTTGGACAAACTAGGTATTTATTTTTGCATCTCAATAAGTCAATCTTTATCTATTTTTTACAAAAATTGAATAAATTGACCTATCGAGATGTCTTTTATTTCAAAATGACTTCTCGATAAGCATAAGCCATACATCTATTTCTGACTTCTCGACAAGTCATTAGCTTTTACTATAAATACCCAGACTTTTCGATGCATATACTTACTTACAACTTTCGAGATCTCAAGTGACCTAGCCTTTCAAGCAAAAACAGGTTTCTCTCTCAGTTTTACTCCTTTCTCAAAAAAAATTCTTACCCATTCATTCTCATCAATAAACAATGGCACTCAATGTTGTAAGAGCCTCTATTCTAGAGAAAGGAACCTATTATCTTGCTTTTACTGATGCTAACCAAGCTCCTGACAGTTTCAAGGGGTTTGTGAAACTTTTGGTTGAGTCTTATCTTGCAGGAGTTTCGACTGCAAATCCAGTCATGTATCTGGATGCACTGCATGAATTCTGGACTACAGCAGTAGTGAGGACTGATATGAATGACAACTCTCTTTCTATGGTGGTGACATGCACAATTGGAGGCCAACTGATAGAGTTCAATAATAAAGATGTGAATAGAGCCTTGGGGCTACCAACTGAGAATCTGGTGGAGGTACCAACTCCTTATGAGCTGACTGAGTGTATGGACTTCATCAATTATGATGGAAGAATCAACCTGTCAAGTTTAAACATGACCAATCTAAGGAAGGAGTGGTCCTTTATCTTTGACTCTGTTGTAAGGGCTTTCACTCGCAGGAAAATAGGGTATGATAACATTTCAAGTGTTGTGCAAAAGCCGGTGTATTCAATTGCCTACTACAGACACTTGAATGTTGGTCTGTTGATCATGGAAGAACTTGAAACCAGGCTAACAATGCCCCTGTCAGCTAGAGGTAAGGAAATTTTCTTTCCTAGATTTATCATATCCACTTTAAATCATAAAGTAGCAGACATACACTTACTGAATGGTATAGATAGCATAAAAATAGGCAATTGTAAGCAAGTGTCCAAAATAATATTTGGCTCACTTACTATAAAGAATAAGGTAAATGTAAGTCTGAGAATCACTCCATTTATGTTGGAGAGGTTTAGGGCTTATCCTTACCCTATGCCTGACATGAGATTAAATATACAATCTAGCACAGCTGTGATCCCTGAACTTGTGGAAGTACAAACACAGGAACACCCACAGGGATCTTCCCAAGCTGCAACCATTCTTTCAACACCTTTAGAAGCTAGGAAATCAACCACCTCATCTTCTCAAAAGGACGAGGTGAGTAAAAAGAAGAGAAAGGGGGCAACCTTACCAGTTATAGCTGAGAGTGGTGAGGATATAACAGAAGCTGAGTCACCCTTGGTCAAGAGATCCAAAATGAGTAAGAAAACTGAGCTGACCACTCAAGCCTCCTCTGTATCCTCCCAACATGATGCAGTTTTAAAAGCACCTAGTAGTGAGTCTGCACAGCCTGCACCTGAAGCAATTCAAGTGTATGGTAGGAGAAACAAGGATGGCACACACTGTGAGGGCACATCTTTTGAAGCTCCCTCATCCATTTAGGGGGAGCTTCCAACACTCACATATGAACAACAATCTCTTATATCTAAAATTTCTTCTCTTCCATCTGTACTTGAATCTAATTCTTAAGTGCAAGAAAAATTAAGTGACTTAGCTCAAGAAGCTTTGCTCACCACCCAGACACTCAATTTACATGGTAAGAGTCTATATGTCGGGGTAGACCTTGATGACACCATCAAAACCATAGGGGATTCATCAGTTTTTACTGAAGACCCCATGGATATCTCTAATGCACCTTCATGTGCAAAACAGTCTTCACAGACTGAAAGGTTTGAGGGTAGTACTCCTGAGGGGGAGCTATCTAAATCCTCTCCAATTCAATTGGAGGTTCCTCATGTAGGAACAACTCCCCTCAAAACCCTAGCAGAGATTGCCTTGGCAGTTGATGCTAGGAGTACAATTGCCAATGATCCTGTCATAGGGGAGGCAAGTACAACACATTCAAGTGCCAGTGTGTTGCAAGACATACAAGGGTTTGAGACTGGTGCACATGGCAGTAATCCAGTCAAATCCCCTCTAATTCAATTGGAGGTTCCCACACCTAGTGATGAACAACAACTAGCCATAACCATAGAGCAATCTGTGAATAAAACTGTGACTTCAATCACATGTGTTTCTGAACCATCTACCTCCCAACCCCACATCCTCTCATAGTGGATGCAAGAATCTGGCTCTCAACCAACTTCTGTAGATGATCTACTAGTAGAGCAGATTTTTGGATTGGCAAACATCTCACAACATCTTTTGACTTCCAACATGAGCAATCAAGATTATCAAGCTATCATTCTTACATACAATGAAGAGGTTGAGGAGAAGAAAGAAAAGATTGTCAATGATGTTGAGCAAGATGGAAATGTGTATGCATGGCTGTCTGATGATTTTGCCTTAGAAATGGATCAAGTCTTGGCCAGATTTAGAGAAGAATACATTACTATTCTGGGCAGCAATGCAAAAGACTTGACTCCACAAGCTGTATATGATGCCATTACAGATGTAAACAAGGCTCAGCTAAACGCATTTCATCTGTTTGGTAAAGCTCTTGAAATCAAACTCACTAGTCATGAAGACAGAATCAGAAAATTGGTGAATGAGAAGATGGATAAGATTATACCCTCTCAAGAACAGATCTCTACCAAATTCAAGCACTTTATTGAGCAAATGGCAAGGATGGATCTTGCTTCTATTGAGAAAGAAGTCAAAAATCTCAAACAATCTTTCATTAATCTCAATACACTGATCCATCAAAAAATCACTCACTCAAATGACACTAAGGTCAAGCTGGATCAACTTCACCCGAGTAGATATGAGCCATCAGCTTTGCTTATGGAAGGAATCAAACAGGCTGTAGATGAAACATTTGGTACATCTACTAGCTCTTTTTAGCCTGACTTCATCTCCACAAACCTCCAAATTCAATCACTACAAGGCCAAGTCTCAGCATTGCAAGACTCCAACTCTTCTCTCACTGTACAAGTTCAAGCCTTGACATTTCTTGTCAAGAGCCAACAGACAGACATTCAGACCCTGGTGGACTCCCATAAGCATCTTCAAATGCAGAATTCTATAGCTTTGGGAGCCATTATGGGGAAACTCAATATTTCACTACCTTCCCTACCTGAACAAGTGAGGCCAGAAATTCCAACTCCCCTCCTCATGTCTGTCACCAAGATTAAGGGGGAGATTGAGGCTAGAGTTCAACAATCTAAGGGTCAAAGCTCAAATGATAAAATAGATGTTGAAAAGGAAAGACTTCAAAGGGCTGCAGAAGGACCAAATCAAGATCAGGAATTCAATGACCTTCTTGCATCACTGAGAGTGTCCCTTAAAAATAACTATGTGACTTTCAAGAAAGCCCTGGATAAGAACATTAACTTTTTAAGGGTAGTGATAATGAAGATTGATGATTTTCTAGAGAAAAGGATTGTTATGAACATCAATGATGGTGCTGTGGACAGGTGCATTCAGGTGACTCTCACAAATATCCAAACTCTAAGAGCATCTGAACTTGATGTGATGATTGACAGAGTAAATCCAGTCATTCAAGAGGATACTCAACTTCTTCAAGAACTTAAAAAGGCACAAATAGAAGCTTTTCTAGAAGCCTATCTACATCCAAATCAAGGAATAGTTTACATCTGCCCAATGACCAAATAAGCCAGACATCTTCTTGTTCCAAAACACTGTGTCAGATCAAACATGAGGTTGATCATGACTTTACAGTCTAACTTGAAGCGTAAAAAGAACAAGAAGCATGAAGATGTGGAGATGATAAACATTCTGGAAAAATATGTTGTGAACCCTGATACCATGCTACCAAATACACAGTATAATCTAAGAAAAGACAAGGATGATGATGAGCAGAAAAAAGGTGATCAAAATCTTTCTGGCTCAAATCCAAGTCAATTCACTAAACCTTCTGGCAGCAAGGGTGGAGAAAAGAAGAAGGAGGATGATAATAAAGATGAAGATAAGAAGAGAAGAAGTGAGAGGAGGACCAAAAAGAACCATGACATCTCAGAACCACAACAAGCCCTAAAAATCCAAACAGACCTAGCTCAACCTTTATCTCAACCTTCAAAAACAACCATCTCAAGCATTATACCCTCTCAAACCTCAAAACCTAAATTTCCATACAAATAAACAACCAACTCTTTCCTAAAAATTCCAATCACCTCAAGCCAAACTAATCTCAAGAAAATCACAACCTTACCATTAGCCAAGCCTTCACTGAAAGTTAATCACAAATTTATTGGGAGAAAGCCTAAGAAAGTCAAGCCTACAGATAAAGAAGAAGTCACTGAAAGGGCCATCTGGAACTGTTTCAAGCAATCTGACTTCCTACAATTAAACTGGGGCATCTCAGATGAAGATTATTTTCAACAACTGGTTGAGGAAATAGTCAGAGTATGGATTGTATCTCTAAGGGAAGTTATAATTTATTATGAAGATGGGTCCTTCACTTTTCTTGGTTGCACTCTATTGGATTCACTTTCTCCCATAGAGATTAAAAGAGTGATAAGTCTGCTAAAGGATAAGGATTCTGCTACTAGAGCAAGGAGATCAATTCTAGCCGAGTGGTTGATTGAGAGAGAAAAAAGAAGAAAAAGGAATGAAGCTGAGTATGACGAAAGGAAGAGAATGTATGATGAAGAACTTGAATTGTTCATAAGAAGGTTTGAATAATTGAAAGCCAAAGGAAGAAGAAGAATATCCAAAGATGGAAAGTTTCTCAACATCAAAACTGGTCAATTCTCAAGGTTTAGAATTGATTTACTGAATAGTGGTTATCCAAGGAATGCAAGGTTTAAACTAGAAGAAGCTTTAAGTGGAACTCCTATTGTAGAAGAGCTTGAAATTCTTGTTCAATTAAGGGATATTCTTAGAGAAGAAACTGAAGAAAAAACAGTGTTTACTTGACCCTTGTAACTACTTGTAACTTATAAATCTTCTATTTGTATAAAGATGTAATTGTGTCAATTTTCATGTAAGTACTTTACTTTCCATTTTATCTTGGGGTTAGTCTTTTTAACAGGCATGAATTTGTGTTAAGCAATCTTCTCACAAATTGGGGGAGATTGTTGTGCAAGACATGCATGTATCTCAACAAGACTAAGTTATATTGATAACCCTAAGTAAGTTATATTGTTATCTTAGTTTGTATTTGTACTTGTAACATTTTAAAGTCTATAAACATGCAAAGGAGCAGACTGGAGTCTTTTTTCTTGAACAGTATCAAGCCTAAGGATTTTATTTGAAAGAAGATCATGCTCTAGAAGAATTTTAAAGAAGCTTGGAGTTGAATAAATCTGTTTAGATAAAAATACTCTAAGTCAAGATCTCTACAAGTCACAGATTTAATGTTATAGAGAAGTCATTTGAGAACTCCAAATGACTTATCGAGAAGTCAGGAAAGCTACTAGAGAACTCAGAGAGATATCGACAAGTTATTTCTTCACTAGAGATCTCGGAGTTATCGACAAGTCTACATTCATTAGAGAACTCTGAGTTATCGATAAGTAATAGTCCACTAGAGAACTCAGAGATATCGAAAAGTCAAAACTCATTAGAGAACTCTAAGTTGTCGACAAGTCAAAGTGAAGACATGAAGCTGAGAGATATCGACAAGCCAAAGTCTCATTCGAGAACTCAGAGACCTCTATAAGTCAAATTCACAATGGAGTATCAGAGATCTCGATAAGTCAATATACTTATCAAGATGTCAATATCTCTATATTCCTTACCGGAGATCTCGAGTTAAAATTCTCAAAGTACAAAATACAAACCAGTTCAATATCCAAGATATACAATTAATAAACAATCCAACCAGCTGGATTGACAAGTCTACAAAAAGCAGCTTAAAAGATGTGCAAGATCAATGGTGAAGATTAACTGATAAAAGAAGATCAAGATAATCACAGGATGCCAAAGATATGTTAAGCCAGAAATAAAAGGTTCACTTTTCCTAAAATAGAAATGACAAATGACAGTTTAGTAAAGGTTAATAGCATGTCTTATTGTACAATGTGTAAACTAGTAGTTAACTGAGTTATAAAGTTAACACTGGTCTTTTGTTAGTTGTAACAATCTAGATAAAAAATCTTATAACTCTCTGAAGAAGAAGCTAAGTTCTTTCTCAACAAAGAGCCTAGAAATTTTGTAGCAAAACATTCTTAATTTTAATATAAAATTAAGTGAGTTTTGAAAGAATTGTGTTCTTTATTATTGCATACTTATCTACTGCATTAACACATTCTCTCTACAAAATTTAATTTACTTTGTTCAACCATAAATATTCAAGAAAAGCCTAAAAGAAACTAAAACACATTCACCCCCCTGTGTGTTATTCATTTCCTAACAGTAATCATGTCAACAGGAGTTCATGAAAGCATACTATAAAGGCTGAAAGAACTAAATCAGTATTTAAAATAAATGCTGACAAGGTAACATCAGTATTTATAACTAAATCAGTATTTAAAATAAATGTGTTTATCGAAAGCTATCACAGAGTCTTCAATAAAAACTGACGAAACCTCTGTGTCTTTGTTAGTATCATTAAGATGTACCTCAACAAGTAGTCTCTAACCAACTAAATGTTGTTTCTAAGTGGTGAATCATAATTCAAGAATTATGTCACTTGATTTTGGCAACATTTGAGAAAAGAATTCAAGTGTTCAGTCGTAAGAAGAAATTTAAGATATAAGATATATGAAATTTAAGATTGAGTGTGGACAACTTTCTTGATCAGAAAAAGAAAGTTTCAAAAGATTTTGAATTGTAAGCAACACTTAAAGATTATAACTCTTAGTGATTAAGAATTAAATCTTCCCTTAAATTTTCTTCTTTAACAACAGTTACTTCCTATAGTGCTCAATCTGTATTGAAGTGATCACATGAACTTAATTAGAGATTAGTTTAATCACATGCAGAAAAAAATATCTGAAGTTTAGCATGCAATACTGATTTGAATTTAACATTTAAGAACATTCAAGCACACATAAGAAAGAAACAAATAAGCACTTAGAAAGCAAAAAAGATTGAAAATTTTCATTAATAATGAAGAAACAAAGTACAAGATTTTATAGAATTTTAAGCATAAAATCCTAATACAATCTAACTACTCGGATTTCTTCTACTTCTTCACTACTCGCTCCACCTTCATCGTCTTGCGATGATAAATCCTGCTCGTTGTGCTGCAAGAGCGATAATATTCTCTTGCAGCTCAAGAGCTGCTTGTCGAGCACGTTCTGCCATCTCAGCCCGAAGTTCTTCTTGAAGAATAACTTCTCCAGTGAAGAAGTATGGTTCCAACCGATCATCCTAAGAAAGATGATCGTAGACTGAAGTTGAAACTTCAGTTGGATGGTAGATTTCACCACAAATTCGAACTTTATGTCCGTAAGGGTTAAAGTATATCTTCTCATCACTAGGATTAAAAATCGGTAGATAACAACCACCGATGCGTGTATAGAACTGAGGTTGAACCATTTTGATGAGTAAGATTGTGAATGAAATGATGAGAATGTGATGAGTTGAGTATGAAGAAAGCAGTGACAAGTTTTGAGAGTGGAGGGTTGTATTTATAGAAGAGAATATAGAAACTGAAGAGACTCTTTGATTGACCATGCAATAATTAGACATAATAAGTATACACGATTACGCATATCTAGGCAAACAAAAAGTAATCTCTTTCTTAATATTCCTATTCCCTATGAAAATACTCAAGTATTACAAGATACTTGCATCAGTAGCTAACTCATTTAAGCAATTAAAAGATATTCCCCCCACCCATTGATTAATTACTACTATCATGATTTATCAACAACTGAAATAAACTATCAGTCAATATAAGTTTAACTAATATCAGAGTTTATAAGCATAATCAGTAGTTCAACATGCAATTTTCACATAAATCATTTAGCACAATTTGAATGTTATTATGGCATCAAGCATTTAGCACAAAAATCAGTATCTAGTAAGTACTGACATAAAATAAGATACCATGCTTCAAAAATATTAGCAGACTTAATTATCAGAGTTTGAGAGTTGTCCTAATATCATTCCCAATTCATTCACCAACCTTGTGAATGTGACTTCACAGAGAGGTTTGGTGAATATATCTGCTACTTGCTGATCTGTTGGAACAAAGACCAATTCCACTATACCAGCTTCCACATGTTCCCTTATGAAATAGTATCCGATGTTGATGTGTTTAGTCATTGAATGCTGCACTGGATTTCCTGTCATTGCAATAGCACTTTGATTATCACAATATATAGGAATAGAAGAATAGTCTAACCCATAATCCAATAATTGATTCTTCATCCATAGAATCTGAGCACAACATCTTCCTGCAGTAATATATTCTGCTTCTGTAGTTGAAGTGGAAATTGACTTATGTTTCTTGCTATACCAAGAAACCAATATACCTCCAAAAAATTGGCAGCTTCTAAAAGTGCTTTTCTGTCTATTTTGCATCCTGCAAAATCAGCATATGAATATCCAATTAGCTTAAAGTCTGAATCTCTAGGGTACCACAATCCCAGATTCATGGTGCCTTTGAGATACTTAAAAATTCTTTTCACAACTAATAGATGAGGTTCGCTAGGGTCAGCTTGGAACCTTACACAGAGACATGTAGCATACATATATCAGGTCTACTAGCAGTCAGATATAGGAGTGAGCCAATCATACCTCTGTAGTTAGTTATATCTACTGAAGAACCAATATTTAAATCTAACTTGGTTGCAGTGGCCATACAAGTTGATGCAGTTGAGTAATCTTGCATTCCAAATCTTTTGAGTAAGTTCCTGGTGTATTTGGATTGATTTTTGAAGATTCCTTCATTAGTCTGTTTGACTTGTATCCCATCATACTCATTTGATACCTGAACTGCATTAGCTTTGCAAATCTCTCACAGAGTTTATCATTAGTAGATCCAAAAATGATATCATCAATATATATTTATACTAATAACAAGTCCTTACCATGGTATTTATAAAAGAGAGTTTTATCAATTGTACCTCTTGTGAAACCACTCTCTAGCAGAAATAGAGCAAGTGTTTCATACCAGGCCCTTGGAGCTTGCTTCAGTCCATAGAGTGCAATTATCCAGTAAGTAGACATGATCAGGATACTTTGGATCAATGAACCCTGGAGGCTGTTCAACATAAACTTCCTCTTCGAATTCTCCATTTAAGAATGCATTCTTCACATCCATTTGGAACACCTTAAACTTCTTATGAGCAGCATAGGCAAGAAAAATTCTTATTGCCTCTAGCCTTGCATCTGGAGCAAATATCTCATCATAATCAATGCCTTCTTGTTGTGAGTAACCCTTTGCAACTAGTCTTACTTTGTTCCTTGTAACAATGCCCTCACTGTCAGTTTTTTTCTGAACACCCACTTTGTGCCAACTACAAATCTGTGCTTTGGTCTTGGAACAAGAGTCCAGACTTTGTTCCTTTTAAATTTATTGAGTTCTTCTTGCATTATTGTGACCCAATCAGCATCTTGCAGAGCTTCTTCAACCTTTTTAGGTTCAGTTTGAGATAGAAAAGAATGGTAGAGACATTCATTCTGAGTGGCTTTTCTTGTTCTTACACCACTGTCAGGGTTTCCAATGATTAAGTCAGGTGTGTATGACTTAGACCACTTTCTTGCAAATGGAAGTTGACTCCTAGAAGAAGAACCTCCCCTAGATCCATGAATTCTCTGTTATTTCCTTGAGTAGTACCACTATTGTTTCCTGATGCTCCCCCTGAATCAGTGTTCCCATGGTTATCAGTATTTGACACATCAGAGTTTGAGGAAGATGAGTCTGATGATCTTTCTACTTATGTTTCTTGAGTTGAATCACTTGCAGTAGTCTCTGGGTTTGAGTCATGTTGCTCCCCCTCAAAATCTGCTTCAGTGTCAGAAGAATTTCCACTATTTTGTGGAACCTCAGAGCTTTGAGTGATATAAGGATTTACTGAATCAGAGTTAGGATTTATAAGTTCAGCATAAGGTACTTCATTTTCAAATCTCAACTTGTCATGGTCATTTACATCTTCTAGACCTGTTATCTTCTTGTCATCAAAAGATACATGTATAGATTCCATGACTATTCTTGTTCTCAGATTATAAACTCTGAAGGCTTTTGTAGATAATGGATATCCCACAAAGATTATTTCATCAGTTTTTAAGTCAAACTTGGTAAGCTGCTCCGGATGAGTTTTGAGAACAAAACATTTAAAACCAAATATATGAAAGTATTTCAAATTTGGCTTCTTTCCTTTCACCATCTCAAATGGTGTTTTTCCATGCTTGTTGATCAATGTTATATTTTGTGTAAAGCAAGCAGTTTGCACAGCCTCAACCCAGACATAGGTAGGCAATCTTGCTTCTTCTAGCATGGTTCTTGCAGCTTCTATCAGAGTTTTATTCTTTCTTTCAACATCTCCATTTTTTGTGGAGTTCTAGGAGCAGAAAACTCTTATTTTATCCACTTGAGTTTGCATAACTCTTCCATAGAGCTATTCTTGAATTCAGTTACATTATCACTTCTGATGATCTTCACTTTGTATGTTGATCCTTTTTCCAGCTCCCTCATATGATCAAGAAGAATGGATGGAGATTCATCCTTGGTGTGCAGAAAATACACCCATGTGTATCTTGTATATTCATCAACAATTACAAGTGCATACCTCTTCTTGGCAATAAATATAACATTCACTGGACCAAAGAGATCAACATGAAGTAGATGACATGGTTCAAGAATGAAGGATTCAGTTTTACTCTTGAAAGATGTCTTCCTTTATTTGGATTTATGGCATGAATCACATAAGCCATCAGGAGTAAACACCGCATTGGGAAATCCTCTTACAAGATCTTTCCTCACAAGTTCATTGATATTGTTAAATTTAAGGTGAGAAAGTCTTTTATGCCAGTTCCAGCTGTCTTCTACAGATGCTCTACTCAGTAGACAAACTTCTGAATTATCAATTCTTGTGGAGACCCTGGCTTCATATAAATTACCATGTCTCACACCAGTCAATGTGATCTTGCCATCTGACTTACTGACAATTTCACAATGCTCCTTATAAAAGTTGACATGGTAACCTATGTCATAGATTTAACTCACACTGATCAGATTATGCTTGAGTCCTGCAACCAGAGCTACATTTTCAATGATGACATTTCCAATTTTTATTTTGCCATATCCCAAGATTTTTCCTAAGTTTCCATCTCCATAAGAAATGCTTGGGCCAACCTTCTCCTCAAATTATGATAGCAGGGATTTATAACCAGTCATATTTCCTGAGCATCCACTGTCCAAGACTAGAGCATTCCTCCTGTCACCCTGCAATCAGTAATTTGAATCAGTTAGTATTTTTAAGGACCCGGACTTGCTTGGATCCTTTGGCCTCTTTAAGTTTGTTAACATATGCAGCAGAAGTCTTCATATCAGAATTTATGTTAACATTCTTACTATCAGTATTTATACAGGCAGAAACAGATTTTGCTTTAACTAAAGAGGGTTTCAGTTTATAAAAATTATAATACAAACCGTGATACTCTTTACATGTATAAATAGAGTGCCAAACACCGCCACATTGAAAACAAGGATTCTGTGGTTTATATCTAGCTGTTCTATTCCTAAACTCTGATTTAGAAGGAACAACTTTTATCTCTTCTTTCTTCCTGCAAGAATTAGCAAGATGATTAGTGCTACCACAGTTTGAACAGGTCTTTCTAGGTGGATTAGGAAGAGTCACATAATTTCCATTTTTATTAACACCTACCTTGTCATTCCTATTTTTCCTAGACCTTTTCCTCTTGTCTTTCATGTGTAAATCCTTTAGCTTTTGCTTAAGCTGTTTCTAAGTCATTGAACCAATATTTACTGAATTTATGTGAACTTGTTCACTCTTTTCACTAGTTAAGTTTGATCTAGGTGTTGAGGTAGTACCTTCCTCATGGATTGATTTAACATTATTAGCATTTGGATTAAACATAATGGCCTTTATTTGAACCTTGTTCAATTTGACCTGACTATCAGTCTTTATTGGTTCTATTTTCTCAGTTTCTTCTCCACTTCTTTTATCAGAATTAGATCTAGCTGAATATCCTATTGCTCATCCCCAACAGCCATTTTCTAAGATTTCCTGAGTTAGTCCAAAGTTTAATAACTTCTCTCTCTTTAGCTAGCTCATTTTCTAGATAAACATATTTTTCTAACAATTTTTCTTTAACATAACATCATTATCTCTTTCTTTTTGAATTTCTAGCATGAAAAATAACTCAATTTCTAGGTAATCATTCATTTTCTTTAGCACATAGTTTTCACTCTTGTATCTATTGTTCTATAAGGTTTGATACCTAAAACTAACATACAGAGACTTAAGAAATAATCTTAATTCATTGATATCATCAGTATCAAATGCAAGAGTAGACTAAGGTACCTTTAATTCAGCATTATCGCCCTCATCATTAGCATTTGTCATGAGAGCATAATTGATCCCATCATCTAAGTCTGATGAATCATTCCAGTTTCTTTTCTTTGAGATCAAAGCTTATTTCTTCTCAGCTCTGGGTTTCCTGCAGTTAGCTGCAAAGTGTCCAAGTCCATCACAGTTGTAGCATCTCTCTTTTGACTTGTCAGGTTTTATAGATCTAGCTTCCTTCTAATCAGTATCTCTTCTGTTGTTCCTCTTATCAGAGTTTGAGGAATTGGAACCTTTTATGGAAAATCGTCTCCCTTTCTTGAAGTTTCTGTAGACCATCTTCTTGAAACTTTTAACCAGTAGGGTAGCCATTTGATCCATATCTTCATTGTTGTTGTGATTACTGTCAGTATCTGATTCAGTATCAGGATTTGAGTCATCATATCTGACTTAGTAATCATGGCTTTCCCTTTGGAGTAGCTTTTCCTCCTAGCTTTCTCCTTTGGCTTCTCATCAACTTTGAGTGCAACTGGTCTAGCTTTTGATCTTTTCCTCTTGCTCCTTTGCTCCATCTCTAGTTCATGTGTTTTCATAACTCCATAGATCTCATCTAAAGGTGTGATATCAAGATTATAGTTATCCATGATTGATGTGACTTTAAAGTCCCACTTTTCAGGGAGAGCAAGTAGGAACTTCAAGTTTGAGTCCTTCAAAACATATTCTTTATTGACAAGGGCTAAGTCATTCAACAACTTCTGAAATCTGTCATAGATCTCAGTTAGGGACTCATTTTCCCTTGAGTCAAAGTGCTCATATTCTTGAGTAAGTACTGTCCTCTTGTTCTTCTTGATAGCACTTATACCTTGACACTTTACTTTTAAAGCATCCCATATCTCTTTTGTTGTTTTACATCCAATGACTCTATTGGACATAACACTATCAAGACTGTTGTGCAGGATATGTTTAACCTTAACATCCTTCATGATAGACGAAATATCTTCAGGAGTATACTCTTTTCTGTCTTTGTCTATCATCTTCTCTGGTTCTCCTGTAAGCGAAACATCTATCTTTATTGGTTTATGAGGACCATCATAGGTCCTGCTTAGGTATTCAGGATCCGTGGCTTCCAAACACATGGCCATCCTGACTTTCCAGATTGGATATTTATGTATCTTCAGGATGGGCACCTTGATTGCTTCATACCTATTCACGTTGCTGCTTATCTGTGATGCGACTGAGGGTTGTGGCTTCGGATTCTGTGTCTCTTCTTCTTTGTCTGCCATTGTAGATTGATCTTCAGATCTTAAACTGTTTGTACGTTAACAGCAAGCTCTGATACCAATTGTTAGGCCATTAATCAACTGTGGGGGGGGGGTAAATACAGTTAATACAATCTAATCGACAAAGCTTTAATGGAATCAATAGTTTTTATATTAACTGATAAAAACATATTACACATGTACTCTCTCGAAAGGATGAACAAATATCCTTGAGAGCTGCTAGGTTATGCGAAAGATATAACAATGTCGCAATGCATATATCATGAATCTAATCTATGCTTTATATAGAGCACAACTACCAATGTATAAGGAATCTTATTCTATTAACAATAAGGAAACCTATTACCTATACTGTTGCTTCTGAGATCAAGTCCTTCACCGCCTTGAAATTCCTATTTCCTTTTCCTCCTCGAAGATCAACTGATGTGACAAATACAGATTTCATTATCCGTTGACATTATCATCCATTGAAATCATCATCTGTTGATATCCAATCATCCGTTGATATTTTATCATCCGTTGATGTCATCAGCATCCGTTGATATATAAGTTCTGATGTGAACTTCTGATAGTTTCTATTTGATATCAATTGCTCCTAATAGAAGGAGATGAAAGCAATCTCATTACTAAAGAGATTATTGAGAAAATCCGTGCTCTTCCCGTCGGTGACAGACTATGGCCTAACTGTCTAGACCGTCATATTCGTAATACTAGCAGAGTGAATGTCGAGGAGTTTGCTGCCAAAATGAAGAAGGGTCTTGACAAAATAGAGGGACGTGTCTCTGAGCTTCCTGGAAACAAAGGTGCTGCAACATGGACTAGAAGTAAGTTATCTACCCCTATCCTTAAGCCTTCTCTGTCTATCCATGATGTTTCTTTGGAGTCTATGTAAAGTTCGGAAACTATGAATGAGAATGAGATGAGCTCAGGACTCAAGTATGCCAGAGGTATACATCGAATATTCTTCTTTTTGACGCGTCTTTTTTTTTTCTAGTTGTTCCTTGTTAATTTTGTTAACACACTTTGACCCATGCTTCCTAATTGTAGAGTTCAAACCTCCAGTCATCAAGACATAATTGATTTATTGTAAAGAATTGTTTAAAAGATCCCGTGAGGACAAGCCTTCTGAAACTGAATCTTCTAAGACTCCCCTTTTAGCAAGCACTGTTACAAGTCCTCCCACGAATAAAATCAAGGTTACACCATCTTGTACAGGCACAGTAGTTAGTTCACCCCTCTTGGTTCCCAGGCTTATAGTGTTGAAGCCAATTCATCCAAGTTTGTATATTTGTCTGGAGACATGTTCCTTTCTCAATCAATGGAGGGCCATTCTGCTAAACTTGTTGGATCTATCATGGGCTATGTTGCAGGTTATTCCTTTCATATAAGTAACTTTTCTACTTAAATATCATATATTTCTCGTACTATGTTTCATTTACCATTACTCATAACTTTTTCACATTTCTTCAGGTTTTACAAAGCATCTTGATTGCTCATGAAGTTTATGAACACGACTCGAAGATACTCAAGGATATTGAAGTTGAACACAAAGGGTGTGCTTCAAAAATTCAAGTTGCCAAGGAGCAGGAAAGACAGAACCTTAAAGCCAAAATGACTTGCAGAAAGAACTTAAAGATTTTACTATAAAAGTCCAGTCTTTGGAGAAAGACATGCGTGAAGAAGCTGAGAAGGTCGTCCATCAGCAGATCATGAGGACACGTGTTGACATGATGCTTGAATATCACAGGGTGAATGGAGCTCATTGGATGTACTTAAAACTGTAAAAATTTACAATGAAACTTTCCCGATGATGCTTTTCCTCTTGATCAATTCAACAATCCCGGCGATGGCGACACATAGATGAAGTCCCCTAGAGACGGTGATCCAGATGACTAATAATTGGATTCTCGTACTCGTGATTAGTTTTTTCTTTTGTCATAAACTTGTTTTAATTTTTGAACTTGTCTCATTTTAGTATTTTGTTGGTTTTTCTATAATATATCATTGTTTCTCTTTAATGCGGGGGATCTTGGTTTATTTTCTGTTGGTTTTCATGCCGAACATGTGACATAGCTTCCAGTATTATGACATTTTCTTTCAATTATTATCATACTTCTTGCCTTGCATGTTTTAGATATATTTTTGATTTAATTCTTGTCATTAATTGTAGTTATTTACCCTCCACGAAGTGAGTCTTTATTGTTGATTATTACTTGGATAGTTTGTAAGAATAAATTCAGCCAAGTGTTATTATTCAAAATCGTAAACTCGCATTTAACAAGAGATCATCATGAAATATTATGATCAATTACTTATTGTTATTGAACTTTTTATAATGTCTTGTAAGGTATACTGCCTTGATAATTATGACTGTCAAACATTTATTCAACATGTTATTATATGTTAGGAATACATTGGAGACTTGATGATATGCTACAAAAACACCTTGGTAGATTTGATTAAGTGAAATTATAGCTTTCAACGGATAATGTACTCTGTCATCCGTTGAAAGAGTAGCTTATATTTAAATAAGTTTTGGTAGCACATTTCTGCATATTGTAATGCATTAGAGAACTAGAAGTTATAGGATATTCTAAGTCATTTTGACTACTAGATTGATATGCAAAATAGGTTGTCTAATTGTAAATATTAGATGTCTTGTAATCTTGCATAAGTGAAATGGAGTTAACTGCTATGAAGATACTCTCAATGGATGTTCCACAAGGTTTCAATGGATGATCAACCAGACTCTCAATCGATGATCCAACAAAGTCTCAACGGATGATCCAACAAAGTTTCAATGGATGATCAAATTCAAAAAGCAGTTGATAGTGACTTGACAGTCACAGGGGTTGATTGTATGCAAATGGAATGTGGCAGCCTATTAACAGGTTTTAGAGAACAAAGAAGCATTTCCACTTCCATGCTAACTTGAAGATATTCAAAGATGCTGGATGGAGAAATGGAGCAACATATAATTAGACTAAGACACTTTTGTCTTATTAGTTTGTCTTTTTATCATGTAACTTGGTGATATATAAACCAATAGTAGCAAGTTGAAAATTAAGTAAGCAAGAACTGAGAAATAGAAAAAGCTGTATCTGTTAAGAATTTCTCTGTTCTAAGTGTATCATACTTGTAAGCAGCTGTGTGCATCTTTGCATCATAAAGTTCTCATCAATATATATATCTTTGGTGGGTAAGTTCAATCCACCAGAAATTTTTTAATCCTTATGTTTAATTACTTTGTATTTAAATACATCTATATTTTCATTCTGCACTTTTGCATATTCTACACTGATATATTAATATTTGTGAAAAGAAACCAAGAATTACATTCAACCCCCCTTCTGTAATTCTAGTTGTTAGATTATTTGGGAATAACAATTGGTATCAGAGCAAGCTCTTGACACACTAAGAGTTTAAAGATCAAAGCAACTAACAAGATGAGCAGGAAGGATGTTGGAGTAAAGATCCCATTCTTGGATAAAAACAACTATCACCATTGGAAGGTGAAAATACACCTGCATCTTCTCTCTCAAGGTGAAAGTTATATTTATTGCATTGAGAAAATCCCTCATGTTCATAGAAAAGCTGCTATAGATACTGAAGGAACTGTAGGCGATGAGCAAACTATTCCAAAGCCACAAGCATAATGGACAGATGAAGACATTGAGCAAGTACACAAAGACAAGAAGGCTATGAACATTCTATGGGATACAATTCAAATCATATGTGATGGAACTGAACAAGTGAGGTAAAACAAGATGCAACTTCTAATCCAGCAGTATGAGCACTTTCACTGTAAAGACAGTGAATCTTTGAGTGACATCTTTAGTAAATTTCAAAAACTACTAAATGCACTAAAGTTGCGTGGAAGAGTCTATCAAACAAAAGATTCAAACCTCAAATTCCTTAGATCTCTACCAAAAGAATGGAATCCTATGACCATCTCTCTCAGAAATTCTCAAGATTATAAGAAACTTACTTTGGAGAGACTGTATGGCATTCTAAAAACTTATGAGCTTGAGATGGAAAAAGATGAGCAAATAGAAAAAGGAAGAAATAAGGGAGGATCTACAGCTTTGGTGTCTGAACAAGAGAGAGTGAAAGAGATGAAGGTTGAAGCTGTGGAATCTGCACCAAACTCCAGGGTTTGTGAAGCAAAGGAAAATGGCTAGTGGCTGAGCACGAAGATCATATCAGTCAAGATGAAATGGAAGACATAGATGAACATCTAGCTTTCCTATCAAGAAGGTTTGCCAAGCTCAAATTCAAAAAGAATTTTGGAACAGCCAAGCCAAATAGAAACATAGTGGATAAATCCAAATTCAAATGTTTCAAGTGTGGCTTGAGTGGTCACTTTGCAAGTGTAACAACCCAAATCCGGGATCAAGATTTGATATCACTAAACAATCATTACATAAAATAAAGAAATAAATAAATAACCCCTTGAATCCGGATCGTTTACAGGTTATGGTATGAAACAAGAATCTAACCTTCTACAACTCACCATAACTAGAATACAAGTGTAAATACCTTTGAACTAATGCTCTTGTCACATTCTTCTAACTCCTTCAACCTCTCGCAGCGGAAATTTCTCTAACTTCTGCTATCTATCAAACCTATTCACTTTTATCCTTATCTGTTTCTGGCAGAAATAAGAATTTACAAAGCAAGAGTGAGCCAAAAATGCCCAACAAGTATATAATTTGAGTTTCAAACATTAATATCAAAGAAAACTTCCGGACAAAATCTAAAAAATAATTTTAAACCATTCTATTTATTTTGAGTGAGTGAGCGAATAAACATTGGCTGTCACCAGCCTTTAACTAAATTCCAAAAAATGACCAGCGATTTCCCGATTCATCTCCTGAATCAGGGTTTTTTTCCGGTTTTGGAATCATGAAAACCTTTCGAGAGAGAATGTCGTTAACGGCGATCAACAACAAATTAGACTGGACACTAGTTCGTATCTATATCCTGCTGATCAGTCAGGATACGGTGCAGATCTACACCTACCTGTATAGATCCAGTCGGGTCCCCAGGCACTACGGCCCATCTCAAGGCACCGGTTATGTTTCGGTCCTTAGGATTAAGTAAAACTTAATCCCCAAAGTATCATTATCCAGCCCGTGGAGTATTTTGATATCAAATCATTTTGAATTCAAAACATCCCAATTTAGGGTTCGCAAATAACCCGAAAGAATGGGTATTTGCTCAAGAGAGCAATCGAATTATAGGAACAATAATAAAAGGAACATGCATAATCAGAGTAATTGCAGCGAAATGTAAAACATTTAACTATTCTGAACTTAAAATAGGAACGAAGAAATAATTGCAGTATTTTAAAAGAAAATCAGAAATACTTGCAGTATTTAAAAGAAAGTTTGGGAATACTTGCAGTATTTAAAAGAAAATCAAGAATATTTGCCTCAATAAGCTTTAACCGCTATTGACTTTGGTTCGACTTTAATCATCCAGCTTTATCGTCAAACTACTATCCTATTCTGGATACGATCCCAACATTCAGACCCTTCGGTTGGAACTTCGTTGATCTCGAAGTTTAATCACTAGATCGTTCCTAGTCCGATGTCACGTCTCGGTCTTCCGTCTAAAACCTACAGGGTTGAAATACCCTAATTCAGATAACCGTTTAAGCTTAACATCAAATCGTTATCCTATTCTACCCATACGATTTCATCACCAAATTCATATTTATATGTATTATCGAAATACACATAGCAATTATAGTTCACATCTTCGAAACTTGGTTCGGTGTTCATTTTCAGAAAATATGTATACTCGTCATTTTGGAAAAACGGGTAATCAATTATTTATTTATAAATTATTTTGTCTCAATCGTAATTAAGTTCGTATAATATAACTATATATGGTTATTCGACGTTTCCGATAATTATAGGTTACGTTCCCTTATTTTTGAGATTAATTTCCCGAAAATCGGGCAGCGTCTCCTTTGTTTATCGGCCTGCCCATCGAACAATGCGACGTCAAATTCACAACACAACAATCAATCCAATCCACCATTCGCAATCCCAATCACCGACACAATTCAGTTACTAATTATTCGTATTTTTATTCGTATTTTTTTTGTTTTTTATTCGTAGGACTCAGAACTGCGTCATCACAGTCCACCATTGGCTCGCCGAAGCTCATCGCCGACGGCGATAAAATTCGCGGGTTCCCGTTTATAACGCATGTCCAACACGAATTTCACCGATTTATCGAAATTATTCCTACTCGAATAATTTATGTATATCACAAAATTAATCAATTCCATATATTTATTTCCTGCAAAATAAATAAAAGAAATTCGGGCAGGTAATTAAATAAAATCACAGGGCATCTACACGCGCCTACGCGTAGCAGAACAGGGGAGGGAGAAGGTCGCCTCGCCGGAATAATCCCGGCGGCAACCGATAAAGGGGAGCACACACTCCATAACCAACATACGCGCACATATACATACTGCATATATATATATACACACACGAAAAGAGCACAACAGGAAACGACCCAAAAGCAAGGTCGGGAATAACCCGAAAACAAGGCGGCGAAGTCGCCGGGAGGAGAGAAAAAACAGCAAGGGAGCAGATCACTGAACCACGCACAGACATAACCACCACAGACCAAGTCGGAACAGGGCCGGCGGCCGGAAACAGGCGGTGCTTACCTGAAACCGAAGGAGAATGGGGAGGAGGGAGAGGAATTAAGAGAAAATCAGGGGAAAAGAAAGGAACAATTGAGAGGAGGAAATTACAGAGAATTGAGAGACCGAGAGATTAAAAAGAAAAGGGTCACAGGAGATGAATTAAAGGAAAAGAAAGGAATAAATTCGATTGCACTTATCTAATTTGCCAATCGTTTTTGTCCCGAATTTTGTAATTACAGCGAAATGAGTTGCGATCAACACATCGAAATAAATCAAAATTAGTGTTAAAATGTTATAAATATCCTGGAATTAATAAAACATCAAATGTTGTAATTTTTAAAGGATTTTTAAAACGTAACTCAGGCCCGCCCTTAACAATTGAACGAACCAACGTGCGGTTAAATAAAAGTCAGAAAATTTCCAAAACAATTTTAAAATTCTTGAAACATCCAAAAGTTAATAAAATCAAATTTTCATGATTTTTGAAATATTTTGGAATTAAATACTGATTTTACAATTAAATGCAATCAGAAATTTATTTAAAAATAAATAATTGATAAATATTATCTTATGAATTTTATAAACTATTAAAAATAAACATTGAAATTATAAAAGCACAAAAATAATATTTGAAACAATTTTAGCATTTGTAAGAATAATTATTCAATAAAATTACTTTAAAAATGAATTCAGTTCATAAAGCTCGATAATTAATTACAAAATTAACCTCCACATCCAACAATCACAAACAATTAATACCCCAACAACACATAGCTGACAGAACCATCACACATTTTATTTACTTAATAATTCGATAGTTACATTTACATATTGGATCCGAAAATAGGTTACTTAGCCGCTAAGTAACTAAAAAGATGATACGATTTTAATACTAGAATTGGATAATTATCAAAACAGAGCTTCCTGTAAAATACTTTATACGAAATTAAGGTGATAATGTCTCGCCTTTTGAGAATATGGATTCTTATCGATATATAAAATGATTTGCGTATCGAAAATTTCACACCGGGACTCGTACAGGTCAAACCGTACCCCGGATCGAAAAAGTCAAAACATGAAAAGTGTTCAGAATTATCAGATTAGGTTAGGAAGGAGTTTTCGGAAGAGTTCCGGGTTGTAAAAACGTAAAAACGATTGATGTGGAATGATTTCTAATTCTAAAAAGTAATTTTATATTTATGTAAAAATAATCATTATTAATCCTATAAATTCTCATGAAATCATATAATAATCCAAAAATTACCAGAAAAATACCAAAATTATCTAGATTTAATTCTGGATAATTGGAAATTAAAATATCTAAGTTTTATCAGAAATAAACATCCAAATATTATTATCCATCATCAAATAATTTACCAAAATTCACATAATAATTATTTATTGATAAAAATATTTACATAAATTTCCCAGACGTTACATCCTTCCCCCCTTAAAAGGATTCTGTCCTCAGAATCATGCTAAGGAACAAACCATGATGTTTTCGAAGTATCTTTCTTATAATTTCTCAGTCCTCATCACCTTAATCATAATTCAACGGCCTTTTACCGTCATCAAATCTATCAGTTGCTCATGCAACCCCTATCTCAATCTCTACTTCGTACATTTGAAGCTAAATGAGCTTTCGTAGTCATACACACATAGATGTCTTATAGATTCGTTATACCCGTGACAACAAGACCAACTCATTCACAATTGTTCTATCTATCTCATTGCCTCAAAGGACCAACTTAAATCACACTAATCTTCTTTTCTATCTAATTTCAATAATTTGTGTTCATGAACCTTCTATTTTTTACTAACTGTTCTACTCTACTGTTCATGTCTTCTTCTGTTCGCATATTTTATCCGTCTGCGCCCGATATCTTGAGCTCATGACGCTTGATGCTTCAGAATGTTCTACATTTATTCAAAAACTAAAAGTAAAGGAAAATCTTGACAATTGCATTTAACTCACTACTTTGTGGTATACTTCAATTTATTTTCAATCACCATCAAGTATATTCATTGAGAGAGAATCTGTTACTATCTGAAAGGAAATATATCAATTTGGAACGGAATGAATTAGAACTTTATTTAAAAACCCGGTCTCTTGGTACTAATACTCATTTTGTTGTCATATCAAATTAGATATCAACACGAACTTTGATGCTCACAACGTCCCATACTGAAGTCAACATCAATCAACTGCATTAATACCACCTTTGATATCCAACAACAAAGTAAGTATCAGCATAACCCAGAAGACGGATCAAATCCTATTCTTTAATTCCTAACTTTTCAAATTCTTTTAACCATTTCTCAACAATTTTAATGGTATCCACTCTTTTCTTTCTATTCAAAACATCTATCCCTAAATGGACCTTTCCTGGTTGGTAGTTAACCAAGCAATCATAGCTCATAATCAATTATAACCAGAATTCATATCTTTGGAGATGAAACTGCAGTTGCTATTTTTCAACTCTTCGCAAGAATATTTTCAGGCGTTCACCTTATCCTTAGTCCTTGAATCAGCGAGGATGTTATAAATAAATACAATCACACCATCTCAATACTCCTGGTACATTGTGTTCACTTAACCTTCAAACTTACAATTTATGATAATCGACGCGTAACCCTATACGTCTATTTTCTTTTTCCATGACCGCTTTTGTGCACAACACAAAATATTCTTTATTTCATTATTCTTTCATTCCACATTTCTGAGGTTTTCCTTCACTTATTATTTTATCCCTATTGAGTTAGACGATATAGGGCTTTTGACACCAGCTTGACTCTGTGCAGTAACCGATGAGAAATTTTCACCTCATTCCTTGAGGTAATCTTGGTAAATCATTTATTCGAACTTGCGGGACTTTATTTTAATTTTAAAGAATTCCGACATGAGATTCATTGCAACGTTTTTCTCTAGCAGTTTGCCACCAATACCTTTGTTTAATCATCCCTGTTTACACGCATTTGTGGAACGAATTCCTATCTCCAACTATCGACGCTTCAGCTCATTCTTCTAATAGTTCGAGCTCAACCGACGTTCCCAACTTACATATTTCCTGGATTATTTTATAAAATTTATTTATCATCCTTTTTGATTCCACTTCTTTTCTTCATTATTTCTTCCTTTTCATTATTCATTATCTCTTTTAAACACAACTAATTTCTTTTTCTTAATAATATTAATCTGTTTATCATTGGATAAGTCATTTCTGGAGTTCACACTGGAATGAAGGCTTTTATTTGTACTATTTAAATTCTTACTAACAAAATTATCGAATTTCCTCGGTAGCTATTTCCTTAGCTTTGCTTGACGTATCACAGATCACGTGTTTGACTTCTCTTCATTGACCATCATCTCTTTTTCCTGAGTTCACATGCGGACTTCATCAATCTTCGTCTTTCATTGGGTGCTTGAATTTGCGAGCTTTCCGTTATTCTACCGCAACTTCCATTCAATCGCCGTTCAAAAGAAGTGTACATTAAAATCTTCCATTAATTCGTCATTCGATATGGGTATACATCCAAGTTCTTCCTGGAACGCTATTACAGATGATATAATCCCTTTACTTTATCTTGAACCTTCAGTTCTTAAATTTATTCTTCTTACTAGCGTATACCAATAACTTCCTGTTCCTCTTATTCATCGAAAAGAGCGTATTCTTCTGGATCAAACCTTGCACCTGATCATAGTAACATCACGCTAATTAAACTAAGCCTTCAATTTACGTTAACGCCATTACTTTTTCCAAATTTCTTATCGCTTTAATTTCGGATCTGGAAATCATGTTAGAGCCTGACTCAACCTAATTGGAATCGATCTCCATTTAACTAACCATTAGTGGGTAAAGTTGACCAATTAAGTCCTTTAACTGATCACTTAAACCAAGTGCTGACTAGCTAATTGGAATCAAAGGCCAATTATATAAAGTCGGTTTGGTCATAACAACTTTCTCAAGAACCGAAATCACAATTATTTGGAGTACTGACGAGAATGACAATATACTTCTTTATCCTTAACTATAGGGTAATTTCTGAAAATTTGGGCAGCACTTCCCCTACACCATTGACTACCATTCGGACTCAAGCCGACACCATCAATCAACCAAAGCATCCACAATCATATCCGTCCATTTCCCTCAATCAAATTCATCAATTCCCACAATTCACCTTTGATCAGCATCTGACTGGCATAACATATATCTTTTTAATTGGGATTGGGTCTGAAACCCACAATGATTAATATAACCATACATTTCTCAATTCTTTCGAAATATTACAAAATATTATTGGTGAACTTAAAATTTATCTTGTTATTTCTCAAAATTTTATTTCGCAAGTATTTTAGCTTATTTCTTGTCATTATTAATTGTGTACGGTTACTTTTGAAAATTATGCCGCATCCTTCAACGAACCACATCAATCCTCCTTCTTTGACGATACACACTCAATTTCACTAATGAGTCTATTTATCTATTAATAACCATACATGATCTTGATTATCACCCTCATCTGTTGGAAACTCAATTGTCGGATCATTATTTCTTAAAATATTTCGCAGTCGAATCACCATTTCTTCATCTTCACTTATGGTTCCGCATCAACTTTCATCTCTGGTCCAGGAATGGATATCAAATTCACCGTAACTTATTTACTCAAATTGGAGAACCTCACAGTTTCCTTAAAGAACACGTTCGAAATTTGGTTGCCATTAAGATTGCTTCTGTCTTGAATCTTCACGATAAATATCTTCCCGCGACGAAGGGATATTTGACGTATTGATTGCATGTCTGAGTCATTATTCAGAATCCCTTTGATCTTCGATTGTCATCCGACACTCGCTTACTTTGTCTGACGCACACCGCCTTACTTCCTTATTTTGTAATTAATGTACGATTCACTAACCATTCATTTCACGTCGAAATCCTCGGATTTGAGGTGCATCATGTTAACGCAATCTACCATATTGACGAGATCCTCGTAACACAAACAACTGCCAGATTTGATGTCTTTGCCACGACCGCGTTGTTGGTGTATCCATTCTTCCTTGCTCGTAAATGTCCACCATTTATCGATTTGCAGTCGTATCTATGTTCGTTGTATGATTCCACGTACCACAATACTTCATTTCTTTTGAAATCGTCAGAGAACAGACTCGATGCAAGAGGAGAGTTTGTGAATAGGACTTTGAATGAAAAGAAGGATAAGGAATAACAATGCAACAAACAGTTGGAAGAATCTGTAAGTCAATAAATTGAAGGAATAAGAATGAGTGAAAATTTAGATTTAAATGAGACAACCACATTCGTACTCAAGATGGCAAGTCTTTCATACTATATGGCATACAGCACATGATTAAGTGGCGTCCCACCCGACTCTTCGTCATTTCGACCAAGCGTCATATCACAACACTGTTGTCCCAATCAAGAATCCAGAATTTGAGAAGAGAATTAGTTCAAAAGGAATACAATAAATTTTCTTTCGTTTTTGCCTCATATAATTTATCAACAGAAGAAGCTCATACGAATTCAAAACTCGAGAAGAACATATGCTATCGTATTTGTAAAAGAATAACATTATAGATCACCATTGGTCACCGTCCACGCTCCATTTATGTATGCCTCCAAGGACCATTCGGATGAGAGATTCACCGTTTAGGTTACGTTATAACTTCAGAATGTCTTCTGGAAATGCCTCCATATTCAAAGCTTTAATAATTCGATCATATCGCGTCCTTACAAAATTTATAATCATTGCTTCCAGTCACATTCAAGAATCAAGAAAAATGTATACTATCGTATTAGAATAAAGGATATCAGTATTGATCACCTTTCATGCTTCGCCTACATCTACCTTCAGGATCGTTCGGATACAAGTTTACGATTTAAGTCGCATCATTGCTTCGAAATGATGTCTAGAATTGCCTTCATACCAAATGCTTCAATAATTTGATCTTAATCGCGTCGTTCCAAAATTTAAAATCACAGCTTCAGATTTCATCCATGTCGCGTAAAATATCCATTGATCACGCAACGCCTCAATTCCGTCTATAGAAATATGATTCTTCTCTAATCATCTGGAAGATTCTTTCATTTCCTTCAATCATCCTCCGTCCATTTGAATCACGAGTCTTGTTAAATTTTAATAATTTTATAAATTGGGTAATTAATATTTTAATATGTTGATTCAATTATTGATTTTATTTAAACAACGTTTACCTTCATTTTTCACAGAAAACTTTAAACCTTTCTTCCTGCCAATGGGTCTACTTGGTCCCCCGATTTAACAACACTGAGTCTAAATCCATTATCTTTTTAGGTCATTTTCTGCTGGTAATAACAAGAACATAAATAGTAATTCGACAACCAATTTGTAAAACTCATTTCATGCCAAAAATCTTCTGAAAGTTGATTAAGAAAATCTTTTCCGAAATCTCATTTTAAAATTTTGGAAATCAAATATTTGGTCGTCATTACTATATAAGTTATTTGCTATTTTCCTGATTTACCAATGAAATGTCTAATTAAAAGAATGCCCATATAAGGGTCTTTCTACTTCGGTACGCCTTCTATGCTTTTCCTTGGACTCTGTTCGCATTTCCTAGTTGATGAAACTTCATTTACCATTGTATATCATTTTATTCGCAATTTTACCACCATGCTGACATCTGGTACTATCTTTGACATTCTTGTCGTCGTCCTTGACGTTATGCTTACAACCACGCATGCGATTCAATGTTCTGTCTGTAGATAGGGTCGCATCTTCTTGCTAGTCTTACCTATTTCTAGGAAGGTAGATATCATTCCTCACGCAGCGCCTGATAAGTGATAAGAATCTTCTCACAACGGTGGTGCCTTCGAAATGTGCAACGTTGGTTTTTCATCGGCTTCCATCAACTGGTTGCCTCCAGCGTGAAGCTCGTCCTACTACCTAATTCTAAGTTAAATCGTAGCTTCTCTTACATAAATTCTCACAAGAATCGATCGCATATTCTTCAAAGCCACATAAAAAGTAGGGTAACGTACCTAGTCTCCGTCAATCCGTCGATTCCTCATTATTGTAGGGTCTAAGAATTCAATATACCTATAGCGTTGTGACATTCGCCTTACACTTTCTCAGTAATCCTATCTTACCAACTCTATATCCGATTTGCTAACCCTAGTTCACACTCAACTCCACTGGGTATGCCCAGGATCTTTCCTATCCTATACGACCTATCATTCCTATCTTACTCTCACCTATTCTTATTTCAGTGACCAATAACCTGCAGCTCTGATGCCAACTTGTAACAACCCAAATCCGGGGTCAAGATTTGGTGTCACTAAACAATCATTACATAAAATAAAGAAATAAATAAATAACCCCGTGAATCCGGATCGTTTACAGGTTATGGTATGAAACAAGAATCTAACCTTCTACAACTCACCACAACTAGAATACAAGTGTAAATACCTTTGAACTAATGCTCTTATCACATTCTTCTAACTCCTTCAACCTCTCGCAACGAAAATTTCTCTAACTTCTGCTTTCTATCAAAGCTATTCACTTTTATCCTTAGAGTGAGCCAAAAATGCCCAGCAAGTATATAATTTGAGTTTCAAACATTAATATCAAAAAAAACTTTTGGATAAAATCTTAAAAATAATTTTAAACCATTCTATTTATTTTGAGTTAGTGAGTGAATAAACATTGGCTGTCACCAGCCTTTAACTAAATTCCAAAAAATGACCAGCGATTTCCCGATTCATCTCCTGAATCAGGGTTTTGTCCGGTTTGGAATCATGAAAACCTTTCGAGAGAGAATGCCGTTAACGGCGATCAACAACAAATTAGACTGGACACTAGTTCGCATCTATATCCTGCTGATCAGTCAGGATACGGTGCAGATCTACACCTACCTGTATAGATCCAGTCGGGTCCCCAGGCACTACGGCTTATCTCAAGGCACCAGTTATGTTTCGGTCCTTAGGATTAAGTAAAACTTAATCCCCAAAGTATCACTATCCAGCCCGTGGAGTATTTTGATATCAAATCATTTTGAATTCAAAACATCCCAATTTAGGGTTCGCAAATAACCCGAAAGAATGGGTATTTGCTCAAGAGAGCAATCGAATTATAGGAACAATAATGAAAGGAACATGCATAATCAGAGTAATTGCAGCGAAATGTAAAACATTTAACTATCCTGAACTTAGAATAGGAACGAAGAAATAATTACAGTATTTTAAAAGAAAATCAGAAATACTTGCAGTATTTAAAAGAAAGTTTGGGAATACTTGCAGTATTTAAAAGAAAATCAAGAATACTTGCCTCAATAAGCTTTAACCGCTATTGACTTTGGTTCGACTTTAATCATTCGGCTTTATCGTCAAACTACCATCCTATTATGGATACGATCCCAACATTCAGACCCTTCGGTTGGAACTTCGTTGATCTCGAAATTTAATCACTAGATCGTTCCTAGTCTGATGTCACGTCTCGGTCTTCCGTCTAAAACCTATAGGGTTGAAATACCCTAATTCAGATAACCGTTTAAGCTTAACATCCAATCGTTATCCTATTCTACCCATACGATTTCATCACCGAATTCATATTTATATGTATTATCGAAATACACATAGCAATTATGGTTCACATCTTCGAAACTTGGTTCGGTGTTCGTTTTCGGAAAATACGTATACTCGTCATTTTGGAAAAATGGTTAATCAATTATTTATTTATAAATTATTTTATCTCAATCGTAATTAAGTTCATATAATATAACTATATATGGTTATTTGACGTTTCCGATAATTACAGGTTACGTTCCCTTATTTTTGGGATTAATTTCCCAAAAATCGGGCATCGTCTCCTTTGTTTATCGGCCTTCCCGTCGAACAATGCGACGTCAAATTCACAACACAACAATCAATCCAATCCACCATTCGCAATCCCAATCACCGACACAATTCAGTTACTTATTATTCGTATTTTTATTCATATTTTTTTGTTTTTATTCGTAGGACTCAGAACTGCGTCATCACAGTCAACCGTTGGCTCACCGAAGCTCATCGCCGACGGCGATAAAATTCGCGGGTTCCCGTTTATAACGCATGTCCAACACGAATTTCACCGATTTATCGAAATTATTCCTACTCGAATAATTTATGTATATCACAAAATTAATCAATTCCATATATTTATTTCCTGTAAAATAAATAAAAGAAATTCGGGCAGGTAATTAAATAAAATCACAGGGCATCTACACGCGCCTACGCGCAGCAGAACAGGGGAGGGAAAAGGTCGCCTCGCCTGAATAATCCCGGCGGCAACCGATAAATGGGAGCACACACACCATAACCAACATACGCGCACATATACATATTGCATATATATATATACACACGAAAAGATCACAACAGGAAACGACCTAGAAGCAAGGTCGGGAATAAATCGAAAACAAGGGCAGCGAAGTCGCCGGGAGGAGAGAAAAAACAGCAAGGGAGCAGATAACTGAACCACGCACAGACATAACCACCACAGACCAAGTCGGAATAGAGCTGGCGGCCGGAAACAGGCGGTGCTTACCTGAAACCGAAGGAGAAAGAGGATGAGGGAGAGGAATTAAGAGAAAATCAGGGGAAAAGAAAGGAACAATTGAGAGGAGGAAATTACAGATAATCGAGAGACCGAGAGATTGAAAAGAAAAGGGTCACAAGAGATGAATTAAAGGGAAAGAAAGGGAGAAATTCGATTGCACTTATCTAATTTGCTAATCGTTTTTGTCCCGAATTTTGTAATTACAGCGAAATGAGTTGCGATCAACACATCGAAATAAATCAAAATTAGTGTTAAAATGTTATAAATATCCTGAAATTAATAAAACATCAAATGTTGTAATTTTTAAAGGATTTTTAAAACGTAACTCAGGTCCGCCCTTAACAATTGAACGAACCAACGTGCGGTTAAATAAAAGTCAGAAAATTTCCAAAACAATTTTAAAATTCTTGAAACATCCAAAAGTTAATAAAATCAAATTTTCATGATTTTTGAAATATTTTGGAATTAAATACTGATTTTACAATTAAATGCAATCAGAAATTCATTTAAAAATAAATAATTGATAAAATATTATCTTATGAATTTTATAAACTATTAAAAATAAACATTGAAATTATAAAAGCATAAAAATAATATTTGAAACAATTTTAGCATTTGTAAGAATAATTATTCAATAAAATTACTTTAAAAATGAATTCAGTTCATAAAGCTCGATAATTAATTACAAAATTAACCTCCACATCCAACAATCACAAACAATTAATACCCCAACAACACATAGCTGACAGAACCATCACACATTTTATTTACTTAATAATTCGATATTTATATTTACATATTGGATCCGAAAATTGGTTACTTAGCCGCTAAATAACTAAAAAGACGATACGATTTTAATACCAGAATTGGATAATTATCAAAACAGAGCTTCCTGTAAAATACTTTATACGAAATTAAGGTGATAATGTCTCGCCTTTTGAGAATATGGATTCTTATCGATATATAGAATGATTTGCGTATCGAAAATTTCACACCGGGACTCGTACAGGTCAAACCGTACCCCGAATCGAAAAAGTCAAAACATGAAAAGTGTTCAGAATTATCAGATTAGGTTAGGAAGGAGTTTTCGGAAGAGTTCCGGGTTGTAAAAACACAAAAACGATTGAACTGGAATGATTTCTGATTCTAAAAAGTAATTTTATATTTATGTAAAAATAATCATTATTAATATTATAAATTCTCATAAAATCATATAATAATCCAAAAATTACCAGAAAAATACCAAAATTATCTAGATTTAATTCTGGATAATTGGAAATTAAAATATCTAAGTTTTATCAGAAATAAACATCCAAATATTATTATCCATCATCAAATAATTCACCAAAATTCACATAAAAATCACATAATAATTATTTATTGATAAAAATAATTACATAAATTTCCCAGACGTTACAGCAAGTGAATGCAGAAAGCGTGATTCTGAAAGAAAGAAGTTTGGGCCTATAGATTACAAAAAGAAATACTTTGAATTGCTCAAATAAAAGGAAATGGTTTTCTTGACTCAAGACAATGACTGGGCAAATGACGGGGTAGATGAAGATGAAGAAACAAGCTATGTCAATCAAGCTCTAATGCCTAATCAAGTGAAGCAAAAGTCAGTTCTTCAACCAATCAGGTAATCACTACTAATCTAGCACACCTTTCTAAAGATGAGTGTAATGATGCTATAAATGACGTCTACAGAATTATATCACTTGCGTGTTACAATTAAATCTCTCACTAATAAAACACAAAAATTAAAGAGAATAATTTGTTTTTAACTGAAAGAAACTATGTGTTAGAAACTCAATTTGTAGAGTTTGAGAAACTGAAAAAGAGTGTAGAATTGCTAGGAAGAACTAACTGAATCTTTAAAGAAAGTGGAGATTTTAAGAAAGCAGCTTGAACGAGAACATGAGGTAATTAAGGCTTGGAAATCGTCTAGAGATGTCCATACTCAAATTACCAAAGTTTAAGGTATAGAATCTTTCTGTGAGGATGCCTGGAAAAAGAGTAAAGAGAAACTAGATCCAAGTTTGGTAGAAGGACTTTCAACGGATTTGGATTCAACAGATAATGAAGATTATCCGTCGAAAGATAAAAAGATTTATCCGTCTAAAGACAAAGAATCACATCCGTCGAGTGAAAGAAATCCAGTTAGCAAAGTGAAGCTAGCTAAGTTAAATAAAAAATATGGATCAGTTTCCAAGAACTTTGTTACAGGTGAAACAAGTCAAGTCAAGGAAAACAAGAGAGTAAATGTAGGTCATCTGTTAATGAAGCAACTAAATGACAGACTAGAGAAAATTGAGGTTAAGGCAGAATAAAAAAGGAAAAATAGCAGGAATGGGAACGTAAGAATTAACAAGCATAACAACTACACACCTGATAAATATGCTCCTAGAAAAATATGTGTTAAGTGTGATAATGTTAATCACTTGTCTGTTAATTGCAAATCTGCTATGCCTGCACCTATGTCTGTACCACCTCCATTCCCTAGCATGCCCACAATGCATATGAATGTTATGCCTACACAAAATTTGAATGCACAATTTTCTAATATGACATTTGCACAAAATCTTTACTATGTTGCATTTAGTATGCCTCAAATTCCATTTAGCAGGCCATATCGGAATAACATGTTTACACATAATATGCCATTTCATGTTAATCAACCTGTGCAGGATAATTCTGCAAATATGAATGTTTTCAAAGCCCTACTCTAATGGAAAAGGTTGAATTGATAAGTAGATTTTATATCTACTTGGAACACTTCATTACAAGCTTAAGTTGTAGGTATTTTTGATAAGTTTTTGTGTTATTGCATTTTAGGCATCAGTTAAATGAAGAAATAAGCTTTTCAAGGAAATATGCTAAAACGGGATCAGAATTGGAAGCCTAGGCCATTCTCAAGTTATAGAGAATCTCGTTATCTTCGCATGGGCAGTTGAATCGCCTAATTCTGACGAGCAGAACTCAAGATACGGCCAAAAGAAGCATCGTCAGAAAATTTTCAAAAGGCCAGCGCGGCCGCGCCCACGCTCCAGAAATCACTATTCCAGCGCGGCCGCGCCCGAAAGTAGCGCACCCTGTTTCTGCACCAAAATCCTGATTTTAGTCGAAATTGAAGATTTTGAGAGTCCTGGTCATCCTGGAGCCTGTATATATCAATAAAAAGACGTTTTTAACAACAAGGAGCGAGGGAAGAGCAATAAGAAGACCTAGAGAGCACGAGAAGGCTACAGAGAAGAAGACTTTTGTTTTCTTTAGTATAGTTGATACTTGGATGCTTGCTTTCAATTTGTCTTTGAACCCTAGTACTCTTATATTGTTTATTACCATGCTTTCATCGGAACCCATGGTGACTATGTGTTCGGTTATGAACTAATCATTATCGTGGGGTTCTAACGGATTTACTTATGGATTTCTATAGTTAATTTGTTTCAATATCTTGGTGTGTGGTGATTGATTGATATCATCGTATTGGTTGTGCTTATTCGTCTTATGTTCGTAACTAACATATAAGATATCGTGTTAATCTCTATTGAAGCGAAAGTGAATATAGAGATTTAGAATTTGTCATGCTAGCATAGGTTCATGTATTTATTATGCATGATTCATAGGTAATTTTAACCATCTTATTTGCCCTATATAATCACGATAGATAACTTGTTCATTAAACGTTTATGTTGTCAAATTCTATAGACATATAGGGTCTCAACATAATTGGTCTCTATTCAGCTTCTATCTCTTTTATGGATGTCTGGTAGTAGGGTATTCGTACAACGAAAATTGACGATTACTAGTGTCATGTTATCTGATTAGTTGTCATCACCATTGCATGCTAAGGTTAAGAACAATGACTTTGAATGAAGTAGTAATGTAGTTAGAATCCCATGTTTGTGTCATATAAGTAATACAACCTCAATTCTCTTAGTTAATGCTATTTAGTGTAATCTCTTAGTTTAATCAAAACCCAATTTGTTATTTGTCTTAGCATTGAGTGATAACTATACAATGTTGCATAGGTGCATAAATTGAACTTAACCTAAACTAGTATCTGTGGGAACAAATCTGATTGATATCTTATACTACTTGCGAACGCGTATACTTGCGTATAATTTTAGCGCGTATTTTCTCCCTAACAATTTTTTGGCGCCGCTGCCGGGGACTCGGTGTTAAATTTTAGTTTATGTGCTTGACATCAGTGGTCGTTAAAGTTCACTGACTCAGATTCTTTTACTTTCACGGTTTACTTGTTTGTGTTTCAGGTACTCATTACAATAGGAGATCCAGCAGCACCAACGAAAGCGTTGATGGATATTTCTCAACCCAAGATCAATGATATTCAATCTAGCATTGTCAGGCCAGCGATCGCAGCTAATACCTTTGGAATCGAGCCTGGTACGATTCAATGGGTATCGAATTCAGTCCAGTTTGGGGGTTCTCCAACGGAAGATCCCATTCTCTCTGTGGGACAAGGCTAAGAGCTGGTTACACTCTCTACCAGCTGGTTCAATTAAGACTAGGGAAGATCTTGCTCAAAAATCTCTCACTAAATTCTTCCCTATGGCGAAGACATCTGCAATAAGGAATGCTCTTACTCAATTTGCGCAGCAACCGGGAGAATCTCTATGTGAAACTTGGGAGCGCTACAAGGAGATACTTAGGAAGTGTCCTCATCATAGAATGCATGATTGGATGATCATCAATTGCTTCTATAACGGTTTAGGAGCACAATCAAGACCAATACTCGATGCAGTATCAAGTGGAGCATTATGGGCAAAGATCTATAAGGAAGCTTATGATCTAATTGAACTGATGGCTACTAATGAATATCAGTATCCAACTCAGAGATTGCCACATGGCAAGGTAGCAGGAGTTCCTGAAGTGGATACAGCTACGACTATCACTGCTCAACTAAAGGCATTGTCTATGAAGATTGATTCTCTGGCTAACTATGGTGTTAATCAGATAACCAGTATTTGTGAGCTGTGCGCAGGTTCACTTGCGATGGAGCAATACATTATATCTAGTAAATCAGCTTAGTTTGTGAGCAACTTTCAGAGATCGCAGCAACCAGTTCCAGACACTTATCATCCTGACAACTGGAATCATCCTAACTTCAGCTAGAGCAACAAATAGAATGCGATGCAACAGCCATTCCAGCAGTTTGGAAACAAGTAATTCAATCCTCCAGGTTTTCAGCATTAATTTGCACCAAGAGAATAACTCCAACTTCAACAACAAACTCATGGAGGTGCAGGTCAATCTTCGAATAAAAAATTTGAATTTGAGGAGTTGAGGCTTATGTGCAAAAACCAGGCTCTTATATGTCAAAGTCAAGCTGTTTCTATCTAGACTCTGGAGAATCAAATAGGGCAAATTGTTAATGCCTTATTGAATCGACCATCGAGAACGCTTCCTAGTGATACAGAAGCTGATCCAGGCAAGAGGGAAGTTAAAGAACGGGTGAACGCCATCACCTTGAGGTCTGGAAAGGTCACAGACCCCCAAATTCAGCAAGATGAAGATTCTGAAAACTCTGTTCAAAACCTTTGCCAATTCCAGAAAATGAAGTGGTGGTTGAGGAAGAAATACTGAAGGATGCCGAGATGGAACCAAGGAAGAAAGTTATTATCAACACTCCTCCTGAGGGTAATATAGGGGAAAAATAGGTCTATCCTCCACCTCCTTTTCCTAAGAGGCTGCAGAAGCAGAAGTTGGATAAATAATTTGCTAAGTTTCTGGAGGTGTTCAAGAAACTTCATATCAACATACCTTTTACTGAAACTCTTGAACATATGCCTAGCTATGCGAAATTATGAAGGGTATTCTATCTCGGAAAGTGAAGCTCGATGACTTAGACATCGTTGCTCTAATAGACAAGTGCAGTGTTGTTCTGCAACAGAAGTTGCCTCCGAAACTTAAAGATCCTGGAAGTTTCACTATTCCTTGCACTATTGGAAACTTGTCATTCGATAAATGTTTGCGTGATTTGGGAGCTAGCATCAATCTGATGCCCTTGTCTATCTTCAAAAAGCTTGGTCTACCTGATCCGAAACCAACATACATATCATTACAACTAGTTGATCGTTCCATCGCTTATCCGCGAGGAATAGTTGAGGATGTCTTGGTTAAGGTGGATAAACTCATCTTCCCTGCTGACTTTGTAATTCTTGACTTTGAGGAAGATAAGAAGATTCCAATTATCTTGAGGAGATCATTCTTAGCTACTGGCCGAACTATGATCGATGTGCAAAAAGGAGAGCTTACGATGAAGGTTCACGATCAGAAGGTCACTTTTAATGTGTTCAAGGCAATAAATTTACCCACAACTAGAGAGGAATGCTTTAAAGTAGAGTAGGTCGACTCTATAGTAAATTCAGAACTTGAACAATTGCCAAAGTCAGATACCTTAGAGAGGTCCTTAATGTGGGGAAGTATTTATTGAAGATGAAGGAGCAGAGCAGCTGCAGGTTTTGAATGCACCTCCGTGGAAGAGGAAGTTGGCTATGCCATTCGATTCTCTTGGGTTAGTAGAGCTGAAAATTTCTCAGGAGCGTCTTGAGCCGTCTATTGAAGAAGTTCCCACACTTGAGCTCAACCCACTTCCAGATCACTTGAGTTATGCATTCTTAGGTGCACCCCCTGACAAGTGCTTGGAATATATCTATGATAATCTAAAGGGTGACCGGCCGGTTCCTCCCGTGCTTGCAAATGGTCTCTCTCGTGCATTCAAGTAGTTGCATTTAGTTGCATTAAAGTAGTTGCATTCATGCATTAGGTTTGTTTTGTAGTTTTGAGTCTGTTTATGCTTGAGGAAAACATCGATTCAAATTTGGGGGTGTGACAAGTGGATTTTTATATCTACTTGGAACGCTTCATTACAATCTTAAGTTGGTTTCTTGGACTCAAGTTGTTGATATTTTTGATATATTTTTATGTTATTGCATTTCAGGCATCAGTTAAATAAAAAAAAGGTGCTTTTCAAGTAAATATGCAGAAAAGAGATCATAATTAGAATCCTAGGACATTCTCAAGTTGTAGAGAATCTCGTTATCTTCGCGTGGGCAGTAGAATCGCCTAATTATGATGAGTAGAACTCAAAATACGGTCAAAAGAAGAATCGTCAGAAAATTTCCAGAAGGCCAGCGCGGCCGCGCCAGAACCAGCGTGCCCGCGCCCGAAAGTAGCTCCCGCGCCCGCTCCTTGTTTCTGCACCAGAATCCTGATTTTAGTCGAAATTGAAGATTTTGAGAGTCCTGGTCATCCTGGAGCCTATATATATCAATAAAAAGACGTTTTTAACAATAAGGAGCGAGGGGAGAGCAATAAGAAGACCTAGAGAGCACGAGAAGGCTACGGAGAAGAAGACTTTTGTTTTGTTTAGTATAGTTGATACTTGGATGTTTTTTTTCGATTTGTCTTTGAACCCTAGTACTCTTATATTGTTTATTACCATGTTTTCATCGGAACCTATGGTGACGATGAGTTCGGTTATGAACTAATCGTTATCATGGGGTTCTAACGGATTTACTTATGGATTTCTGTAGTTAATTTGTTTCAATATCTTGGTGTGTGGTGATTGATTGATATCCTAGTATTGGTTGTACTTATTCGTCTTATGTGCGTAGCTAACATATAAGATAGCGTGTAAATCTCTATTGAAGCGAAAGTGAATATAGAGATTTAGAACTTGCCATGCTAGCATAGGTTCATGTATTTATTATGCATGATTTATAGGTAATTTTAACCATCTTACTTGCCCTATGTACTCACGATAGATAACTTGTTTATTAAACCTTTATGTTGTCAAATTCTATAGACATATAGGGTCTCAACATAATTGGTGTCTATTCAGCTTCTATCTCTTTTGTGGATATCTGGTAGTAGGGTATTCGTACAACGAAAGTTGGCGAATGGCGATTACTAGTTTCGTGTTATTTGATTAGTTGTCATCACCATTGCATGCCAAGGTTAAGAACAATGGCTTTGAATGAAGTAGTAATGAAGTTAGAATCCCATGTTTGTCTCATATAAGTAATTTAACCCCAATTCTCTTAGTTAATGCTATTTAGTATAATCTCTCAGTTTAATCAAAACCCAATTTGTTATTTGTCTTAGCATTGAACGATAACCATACATTGTTGCATAGGTGCATAAATTGAACTTAACCTAAACCAGTCTATGTGGGAACGAATCTGCTTGATATCTTATACTACTTGCGAACGCGTATACTTGCGTGTAATTTTAGCGCGTGTTTTCGCCCTTAACATGAATCTCATTCACTTGAGTCAAATATGGACAAGTCCAAGAAACTTAAAAAGAAGGCTAACAAGGCAGGACCTGAGGAAACTTGGGTACCAAAATCAACTTTATTAATTTTGATGTGTGCAGGGAAACATAAAGAACCTTTGATATTTGGATAGTGGTTGCTCAAGGCACATGACTGGAGATTTTGCCCTACTCACTGAGTTCTAGGAGAGAGCTGGACTAAGTATCACTTTTGGAGATGACAACAAAGGGTATACTGTGAGATATGGCTTGATTTCTAAAGACAATATCATCATTGAAGAAGTTGCTCTAGTGGATGGACTCAAACATAATCTTTTGAGTGTCAGCCAGCTTTGTGATAAGGGCAACTCAATAACATTCAATTCAGAAGCCCGTGTTGTTACAGACAAGAAGAACAACAAAGTGGTTCTCACTGGAGTGAGAAAAGGAAATGTGTATTTAGATGACTTCAACTCATCAATTGCAAATTCTATTACTTGTTTTTCATCAATGCAAATCAATATGAAAGTTGGCTATGACACAAGAAACTGTCCCATCTGAACTTCAAGACTATGAATGATTTAGTCAGGAAAGATTTGTAAGAGGCATTCCTCCAGTTGAGTTTTCAAAGGATGGACTGTGTGATGCCTGTCAGAAAGGGAAACAAATCATGACATCATTCAAAAAGAAGCTTGAATCTACAATGGAAGAACCTCTGCAACTATTGCACATGGACTTATTTGGACCAGTCAATGTCTTGTCAATCTCTAAGAAAAGATATTGCCTAGTGATTGTGGATGATTTCTCAAAATTCACTTGGACATATTTCCTAAAATCTAAAGATGAAGCTAGTAAAATCATTTTGAATCATATAAGGCAAGTCAACAATCATCCTAATTTTTAAAGTTAGAAGAAGTTTTTCAAATAATAAGGCCTCACAGCACTCCACCGGTTCATTGGAGTTCATCACCGGTTACGGTAAAATTCGGTGGTGCCCCTTATCTCGGGTTTCCAACATGAATTCCACCGATAACGAGATTATAAAACCGCACATACGATTATCATCAAAGCCCATTATAATTTAGCAAAAATTGAAGCGAAAAAACTCAGGGAATTGAACCCCACGCGAATTAACAGCCAACTTAACTGACACACCACCAATGCACAAAACACGCACACACGCACAAACATTCACAATTGCACAATACATACACACACACACACGTATACAGCCTCACTGGAAAAAGAAACAAGCAGCAAGGGGTTAAAATGAAACAGGCAGCGACGACAATTACCGGAGAGAGGGAGATCAGCCGAGGGGGAAAAAGTGAGAGGGAGAGAAGAGATTGAGAAGAGAGATTGAGAGAGGGAGGAGAGAAACGAGAGAAATAGAGAGAGAGATGAGAGATATCAAGAGAGAGACAACAGATATTTTTTATGTGTGTTTTTTTATAAGCCAAGAGAGAGACAATTGATATTTTTTGTGTGTGTTTTTTTATAAGCCAAGATATGTGTATTGCAAAGCAACATTGAAAGAGATATGTCCTAAGTCCAATCATATATGAGGATTTAGGAATAACTTTTATATAATCTGTTTTAATTTCTTTGATATTAATAAAAGACTTGTTTTGTTTTTATTGCGGGCTCTATCTATTTAAATGTTTAAATAAGATATACCATAGTTTAGAGTAAAGCTTTTTATGGATTGTGATGAGATCATAATAATGAGACCTAAAAGATGATAACTCTAAACTTAAATAGTTCCTGGTCGTAGGATTACTAACTGGTAATTAATAATCCGCAAAGATCGGTACATACTATGCTTGCTTCATTATAAAGGATGTCTGTTCCCATAGACATTTGTGTGGTGACACTATAGCTAGTATGTAGGTGCTTATTATAGAATAAGTTCACTGAACATGACTCACACATCTGAACAACTGATGGAGTTCACTCACGTGTCAGCAGTTGTTCACATAATGATAGTTGTACAAGTATCTTTAGACTTGAGGTCATCATAGTCATCTTGTGTACACTGAACTATGCTTTGGTTTAGTTCTTAGTCTCAAGGGACAATTATAAGGGCTCTACTGGGTATAGGAATTTGTACACAAAGATAGTGTATGATCAATAAAGGATATACCCCTTCCAGTGTAGGAAGAGAATGTTCAATGCTGATCCACTTATGTTAGTTCAAGAATCTCTGGCCAGAGTGAATGAAATTAGAAAAGAGTTTCTAATTTATATTAAATAGAACTAAGCATAGTGAATGGGAAAGCAAGTGATTAAATAAGTTAGGCTTGACACAAGTTCCATGCCTTGTATTTAATCATGACATTGCAGGGTAGAAGGAATTAATTGTACGGTAACTACTCACTGAATAGGTTCTTGGTATTCTAAGCAGTGAATTCGTATTATCCGGATAGTCGCGATATGCTGAGAAGTATCCCTCGTGATGTAGAATAAATATGATTAATTAATTAATCATATATAATGAATTAGAGAATTTATATAAATAATGATAAAATAGTTTTATTATTATTTATTTCTACTACCGGCTTAATATTGAACCTACAGGGTCACACCATAAAAGAGAATGATTTAATGGTGGAGGAATTAATTAATAATGGCTGATAATTATCTATTTATGAAATAAATAATTAATTGGAAAATTTAATAATTGATTAAATGAGATTTAATTGATTATAAATTAATTAAGAAAAGGTTCTTAATATTATTAATTAAGAATTTAATTTTTGGAAATTAAATCAAGAGAGAGAATTATTTATAAAGTGTTTAGAAAAAAGATTAATAATTAAAAGGTGTTTTAATTATTAATGAGAATAATAAAGGGTTAATAATAATAATATTTTATGGGAAAATTTTCAGCTGAAAATTTTGCCTATAAATATACTTTTATAGACCCTATTTTTGCCTCAACCAAAAAGATTTACAAAACCCTAATTCTCTCCATCTCTTCCTCCTTCATTACATCGTTTTCTTGGTGGATACCGGTGGAGTGCTTCACACTTGAGGAGCAGCTGCTAAGGATCTCCGATCATCATTTTTGGATCGCCATTAAAGACCTCCATCTTTCCATTAACGTAAAGCTTCTTAAGGTAAACATACTGAACTACGAATTAAATATTATTTTTCGCATGGATCCTGCGGAGGGTTTCGTTTTTTTTTAAGATTTATATTTACGTTTTCGCTGCGTTTATGTGCTAAAACCCTACAATAGTATCAGAGCTACTTGCGAAAAGTTTTTAATTCGTTTATGTGTTTAACTGTTTTCGATATATGAGCATGTACGTGATTCGCCATGATTTAATGTTGATATAATATGTTTATATATGTATGGTTTTGAATATATGATATTCATGTGAGTTGTATAATTATAAGATGATTATGTAATCTGTATATATACTGATATATACATGATTTATGTTTGTTCTAATTATGAGAATCAAATTGGATACGGATTCTGAATTGGCTGCTGCAGATTTGCTGAAATCTGGGTCTGGTGTCCAATTTACGCAAACGAATACCCTATTCCATAGGTAAACGAGCGTCTGAACAAAACTGATAGCTAATGCTATCAACGACTCGTCTGTAAGGTGTTTGACGTCGTTTACTGCCCGTAAACGTGATTCTTGTGTTTCTGATTTGATTCTGATTTTTGTCATATTTTCTTTTTATGATTAGATCATGGATAATATGATATGTTAAGATCAGATTATGTGTTTTAACATGCTTTTATGTGTTGTATGAACATGGTGGATGGTTATGGCTTTTCGACCTTAGTGTAATGGTTTTGGTTTTGGTTTTAAATACGACTTGCATGTCGTCAATCTTTGTAATCATAAATCTCGAATGTAACTCGGGTTATTCTTGTAAGTTCATTAGATTAGTTTTACTTTCAATCATGTAATGTAATTGAAGACTCAAGAAGACTATCCAATGGAGGTGATACAAAGAAGAAGACGAGGCATACAAGAAGACTTATGTAATAAGTAGTTGTATTTATTTCCATCACCATATTAGATTGACCTTGATCTTTATCATGAGCTTGATAAAGATCACATAGGATGGGGCCATAACCAAACACATTTACTTTATTGTACTTTACATTTACTTGTTTATTTAATTTTATATATGAGATATATGCCTATGTTTACCATGCGATGATAGATTTAGGTGAACTTAAATCAATATAAGGCGTGCTCTAGAAAATCTAGAATAGGAATCGTTTCTTGCCTTAACAATAAATATTATGAATACGATCATGAGATTCTTGTGTTTATAAAACACGTAATTGAATATGAATTTTCAATATTGAGAGAAAAGATGATTCTGTCAACAACAGATTTCTATCTATAAGAAAGGGTTATTAAGTGACGCCTCTTGACAATGCTCCACCCGATTTGGGAATCATCTAATTATCGATTATTTATTTGAAATATTTAATTTAAAAGGAAGAATCTCTTTATAATATGATTATGATTGTAACGTAATATAATCCCTCTAAAATTAAACAATATCAAGTAGTAATTGGCCAATGACACAACGGGCTTGTGTCGGTCATAGCCTTCCAATATGGTAGAAAGTGGTTCTTATTTTAAATCATTGTCGTTTCGTGCTACAGCCGAGGGCTTTGATTTCGAAATACGAAATACTTGTCTATTACATAGAGATGTGTACATTGAATTAGAATCTAAAGGTCGGTACGTGCCACAGCCGTAGGCCGTTGGAGACTGATTCAATTGTACGAAATGTTAGGTTAGACTTGACTTACAATATTGAGTTTGTCGTGCCACAGCCGTGACTCAATTATTCAAGAGGCTAAAGTTATATTTGGGAATAACATAAGATGTAATTGACAAGAGTTGTCTGCCTATTGAACATCACATGACGTTTCGTGCCACAGCCGAGGTTGTGTGATGGAATGTAGGATCCCTATTCCCACTAGCATTATGAATGCTTAATTTTCACTTAGGGGGTTGAATAAATTAGATAAACTAGTGGGAGACACTTATGAATAAAGACCCGATTCATATAGTGTTTTGAAATGAAATTGAATATTTGTTAAGTGTTGTTATGTGTTTATCATTTACAGATTTACTATATTCGTCATGTCTTCTGCACTATCACTCCGGAGCATACTAGATGCTCACAAGTTGACTGGTCCTAATTTAGCTGTTTGTTTTCACTGTAACAAGTTGGGGCACTGGAAGAGGAACTGCAAGGTTTACCTTGCAGAATTGAAGAAGAAGGGTAGTGAGACTACCGCTTCTGATTCAGGTATGTTCATGATCGAAGTTAATATGTCACTAGGTCAAATTTCTACTTGGGTATTAGATACCGCCTGTGGTTCTCATATTTGCAATTCGTTGCTAGGACTAAAGGGAAGTAGGACTCTTGAAAAAGATGAGGTGATTCTACGTATGGGCAATGGAGCAAGGGTTGCGGCTATATCTGTAGGATCATTTAGTTTACATATGCCTACGGGCAAGACTATTATTTTGAATAATTGTTATTACGTTCCCTCTATTGTGAGGAATATTATTTCTATCCCTATGTTGGATTTGGATGGTTTTTCATTTATTATTAAGAATAATGAATGTTCTATCCTTAGAGATAATGTTCTTTATGGACGTGGTATTATAAATAATGGTCTGTATGTATGTGACGTAGAGCATGATTTACTTCAGATTGAACAAACTAATAAAAGAAAACGAGATGATGAAAATCTGACCTATTTATGGCACTATAGGCTAGGTCATATTAGTGAAAATAGACTGCGGACATTCCATAAGGAAGGGTTACTTGACCCCTTTGATTTTGAATCATATCCTACATGCGAGTCTTGTCTATTGGGTAAAATGACCAAATCTCCATTTAGTGGACATGGAGAGAGGGTTGCAGATTTGCTAGGATTGGTGCACATAGATGTATGTGAACCAATGTCTACGCAAGCTATGTGTGGATTTTCATACTTCATTACTTTCATAGATGATAGATCTAGATTCAGATATGTGTATTTGATGAAATACAAGTCTGAAGCCTTTGAAAAGTTCAAAGAATATAAACATGAAGTGGAGAAACAAACCAAACACAGTATTATAACTCTTCGATCAGATCGAGGTGGTGAATACTTGAATGGAGAGTTTCTAGATTATCTCAAAGAAAATGGTATAGTCTCCCAGTGGACTCCTCCATATACTCCACAGTTGAATGGGATATCTGAAAGGAGAAATCGAACTTTGTTAGACATGGTTCGGTCCATGATGAGCTATGCGAATCTTCCAGTATTCCTATAGGGTTATGCATTGGAAACCTCAGCATATTTACTGAATAAGGTGCCTTCCAAATCTGTTCCTCAAACACCATATGAGATATGGAAAGAAAGGAAACCGAGTCTTAAACACGTTAAGATTTGGGGATGTCCAGCTTATGTCAAGAAAGTTGACCCAGATAAGCTGGAATCTCGATCCGTAAAATGTAATTTTGTGGGATATCCTAAAGAGACTTTGGGGTATTACTTTTACACCGATCATCGGGTGTTTGTCTCCAGACATGCTACCCCCCTTGTCATTGAGAATGGCAATGAGTTATCAATCATTGATGATGATGACCCTGTGACCTATAATAAGGCTATGAGTAGTGTTGACTCAGAGAAATGGCATAGTGCCATGAAATCCGAAATGGAATCTATGTATACCAACCAAGTATGGACTCTGGTTGAGGCGCCTGAAGGTGTTAAGCCTATTGGGTACAAGTGGGTATACAAGAGAAAGATTGGAGCAGATGGCCAGGTGGAGACCTATAAGGCCAGGATCGTGGCAAAAGGATTCAAACAAAGGCAAGGGATTGAGTTTGATGAAACTTTTTCGCCTGTAGCCCTGTTAAAATCAATTCGGATTTTGCTTGCGATTGCTGCTTACTACGACTATGAGATCTGGCAAATGGACGTGAAAACGGTCTTCCTCAATGGGGAACTTGAGGAGGAAGTGTATATGACACGTCCAGAGGGTTTTCTTTCCAAGGGAAATGAACACCTAGTGTGTAAGCTGCTGCGAACCATATATGGTTTAAGGCAAGCTTCTCGTAGATGGAACATCCGTTTTGATGAGACAATCAAAGAGTTTGGTTTTATCAAAAACATAGATGAACCATGTGTCTACAAGAAGGTTAGTGGGAGCGCGGTAATATTTCTTGTATTGTATGTGGATGACATACTTCTTATAGGAAATGATATACCGATGTTACAATCACTCAAAGTATGGATATCAAAGAACTTCACCATGAAGGACTTGGGAGAAACATCCAACATTCTCGGTATGAAGATCTATAGAGATAGATCTAGAAGAATGATAGGTCTTACCCAGGGTATATACATCCAGAAAGTGCTTAAAAGGTTTAGCATGGAAAACTCCAAAAGAGGTCTCATACCGATGAGCCATGTAGTGTCCCTTTCCGAAAAAATGTCTCCTAAGACACCTGAGGAAAGAGAGCATATGAGTAAGATTCCTTATGCTTCAACAATAGGATCTATCATGTACGCGATGTTGTGTACAAGGCCTGATATTGCTTATTCAATTAGTGTGACGAGCAGATATCAGTCCAATCCAGGTGAAGACCACTGGAAAGCAGTGAAAAACATCCTTAAGTACTTGCAAAGGACTCATGACATTTTTCTTGTTTTTGGTGGTGAATCTGAGTTGAAAATAGAGGGTTATACTGACTCTAGTTTTCAATCAGAAAGTGATAGCAAATCCATGTCAGGGTACGTGTTTACTCTGAATGGTGGTGCAATTAGTTGGAAGAGTTCCAAACAGTCTAACAACGTAGCAGACCCACTCACAAAGCCACTTTCTCAGAGTCACTTTGATCGTCATAAAGACAAGATGGGTATTAGATATCAGAGTAATTGGCTTTAGTACAAGTGGAAGATTGAAAGAGATATGTCCTAAGTCCAATCATGTATGAGGATTTAGGAATAACTTTTATGTAATCTGTTTTGATTTCATTGATATTAATAAAAGACTTGTTTTGTTTTTTATTGCGGGCTCTATCTATTTAAATGTTTAAATAAGATATACCACAGTTTAGAGTAAAGTTTTTTATGGATTGTGATGAGATCATAATAATGAGACCTAAAAGATGATAACTCTAAACTTAAATAGTTCTTGGTCGTAGGATTACTAACTGGTAATTAATAATCCACAAAGATCGGTACATACTATGCTTGCTTCATTATGAAGGATGTCTGTTCTCATAGACATTTGTGTGGTGACACTATAGCTAGTATGTAGGTGCTTATTATAGAATAAGTTCACTGAACATGACTCACACAGCTGAACAACTGATGGAGTTCACTCACGTGTCAGCAGTTGTTCACATAGTGATAGTTGTACAAGTATCCTTAGACTTGAGGTCATCATAGTCATCTTGTGTACACTGAACTATGCTTTGGTTTAGTTCTTAGTCTCAAGGGACAATTATAAGGGCTCTACTGGGTATAGGAATTTGTACACGAAGATAGTGTATTATCAATAAAGGGTCTACCCCTTCCAGTGTAGGAAGAGAATGTTCAATGCTGATCCACTTATGTTAGTTCAGGAATCTCTGGCCAGAGTGAATGAAATTAGAAAGGAGTTTCTAATTTACATTAAATAGAACTAAGCATAGTGAATGGGAAAGCAAGTGATTAAATAAAATAGGTTTGACACAAGTTCCATGCCTTGTATTTAATCGTGACATTGCAGGGTAGAAGGAATTAATTGTACGGTAACTACTCACTGAATATGTTCTTGGTATTCTAAGCAGTGAATTCGTATTATCCGGATAGTCGCGATATACTGAGAAGTATCCCCCACGATGTAGAATAAATATGATTAATTAATTAATCATATTTAATGAATTAGAGAATTTATATAAATAATGATAAAATAGTTTTATTATTATTTATTTCTACTACCGGCTTAATATTGAACCTACAGGGTCACACCATAAAAGAGAATGATTTAATGGTGGAGGAATTAATTAATAATGGCTGATAATTATTTATTTATGAAATAAATAATTAATTGGCAAATTTAATAATTGATTAAATGAGATTTAATTGATTATAAATTAATTAAAAAAAGGTTCTTAATATTATTAATTAAGAATTTAATTTTTGGAAATTAAATCAAGACAGAGAATTATTTTAAAGTGTTTAGAAAAAGGATTAATAATTAAAAGGTGTTTTAATTATTAATGAGAATAATAAAGCGTTAATAATAATAATATTTTATGAGAAAATTTTCAGCTGAAAATTTTGCCTATAAATATACTATTATAGACCCTATTTTTGCCTCAATCAAAAAAATTTACAAAACCCTAATTCTCTCCATCTCCTCCTCCTTCATTACATCGTTTTCTTGGTGGATACCGGTGGAGTGCTTCACACTTGAGGAGCAGCTGCTAAGGATCTCCGTTCATCATTTTTGGATCGCCATTAAAGATCTCCATCTTTCCATTAACGTAAAGTTTCTTAAGGTAAACATACTGAACTACAAATTAAATATTATTTTTCGCATGGATCCTGCGGAGGGTTTCAGTTTTTTTAAGATTTATATTTACATTTTCGTTGCGTTTATGTGCTAAAAACCCTACAAGCATAACACGTGTATATTTCCTGACACGTATATACTTCCTCAACTACAAATAGTTAATTAATTTTTTATTTACAAAAAATTGACAAATTGAATTTGCTCTTAATATTTAAAAGTACTACCTCCGTCCTAAATATATTTATCTTTGACTTGTTTTACATATTTTAAAATGAATAAAAAATTAATTTTACAAATTATTATTTAAAATATGTGAGAAGAAAATATACTTGGAGACGGAGAGAATATTTAAAAAACAGATGTTAGAATACAAATTGAACGGTGGAAGCGAAATGCTGGATATATGTATATACTGCACAAACAAAGGGTTCCCCTTTTGTCCTAAAACCCTAATATTTTATTTCATTCGGGGGCCTCAACAGTAACGGTAAGTTTCCCTGCCCTTGTATTTCGCTGTTAAGTTTATACACTAATATTCGTTCTGTGATAATTTTAATAATTTTGGGGTGAATCAGAATCGAGACGGAGAATGGCTCTCTCCTTGCAGCGCTACATTCGTTATGAGAACGATCGTTTGACTCAATTTTTGAAACAAAGGTACATGTATATTCTCTCTATTTTCTTTTGATAAGTGGGAAATAATAATTTCTGATTTTTTGATTAATTTATTTTCTTCAGAATTAAGAAAGAAAAAGAGAGATCCAGGTTAATTGCATTAGAGAAGATTGATCATCATGTGCCTGAACATTTAATTATTGAGATTCTGTCAAGGCTATCAGTAAAAGATCTGCTGCAGTTTAAGAGTGTGTGCAAATCATGGTATGCTATTATTTCGAGGCCTGATTTTGTATCGAAACATCTGATTAACTACTACAATAACAGCAATAATGATGATTGGCGCGGTTGTCTCTTTGTTCAACATTATGTTACAAATGCTGAAATTGAGTTGTATGAGTTGTTTCTCGATGAAACTCCTCGAGTTTTAGCTTATTATTCGTTAGATGACATGCCAATGTCTAGCATTTATGTTTGCGGTCCTTGTCATGGATTGTATTATGTGTATGGGTATGATTCCGGACCCGGTTATCGTGCTCTGTGGAATCCGGCTATTAACGAGTTCAAAACCTTGCCTGAGATAATTTGTAAGCCTGATTTTCCGGCTAATCTCACTTATTGTCCGTATGAAGTTTATGGTTTTGGGTTTGATCATGTTACTGAGGATTATAAAGTGGTTGTTATAAAAGGCTATTGGAAAGATACTGATAGTAGTGATCTCAATGCTAATGATAATGGTGATCTCAATCCTCCTGTATCGGTCCTTGTGTACTCTTTAAGGACTAATTCCTGGAGGTATTGCGGAGATCTGGCTAAGGCTTATCACTTGGAATGTAACAAGTGTTATATATATGTGAAGGAATGTTGTTACTGGTTGGGGTCACTCGACTATAGCTCTGAATTGATCATTTCTTTCAACATGGCTAATGATTCATTCATAGAGATTGATGTTCCTGACTATGCACAACCAAGTTATAAGTGTCTTGCAGTATATGATGATTCTCTTGCGTTTCTGTCTCTTCATCAGACTAACAAGTATTTTGACATTTGGACATGGAGTGAGGGATGTTGGACCAAGAAATTTAATGTGGGTCCGTTTCCTGGTGTTTGGCGTCCTATTGGTCACTGGATGGGTAACAGGCTCTTACTGCAACTTAATGATGGTAAGCTAGTCCTATTTTATCCCGACACAGAAGAAACAAAGGATCTTGCATTTCAGAACAAAATGTTGTGTCGAGGAGTGTTTGCATACATGGAAAGTTTGGTTTCAATCAAGGACAGGAACGAGGCAGGGCAGCAGCCTGAGGAAAATTGAATCACAAAATAATCAAGTCATTCGTCATTCTCCCCAGCATCTTCCTTGACGTTATTTGTTTCTGGTTGATAACCTGCCTATATGTTTCTTTGGTATGAGTGAAGACTACAGAGTAATAAGAGGCTCAAGTTGTGGTGTTGTACAAGTTTTCTTGGTCTAGTAATAATTCCCACAGCTATGTTCTCACTATTAAATAATCTGAGAAACTTTTTTCTGCTAATCTCTTTTATTTTTGAAAGGTTTGAAGCTTTGATTGTTGCTATATTTCTGCGACACAAAAATTTGGTACAAGCTGGTAGGTAATATGAATTTTACGAAAAGCTATCGTTTTTGGGACATACTTGATGTACTTGAGTTACCTGCTGACAGGTGTGACCAACACTAATTGTTTACATATTCATGGCAAGCCAACAAAGGGTCTTGTTTCGAGAGAAAATAATGCTTGTATTTGATCCTACTCCGTAGTTTTCTTCTTTATAACTAGTGTTAGAGGCATGGGCATGCTCTAGTTATGTTTAGTTGCTGGAGATTTGGATCTTGGAACAAAATACATTATCCATTGTATTTTGAGTACTTTACATCGTGGACTTGTATACAGTGAACTTCTTTTTGTTTCATAATCCAGACCTGCAAAGCAAGACCGTGTACACGTTTTGAATGATTTTTTTTTTATGTAAAGAGCTTGGTACAATTTAAAGCATTCAAAGTGTATTGTTGATCAGCAGAGTGTCATGGATCCCGCACTCTATAATTTCAAGCAAACAGAACCTACAAAATAAATATCTGCTTGTAGGTTGAAATGATTTGAGAAGAATTGAGAACATAGTGGTTAAACTGTGACACATTCTGAGGATTCACATTGCAGGGATTGTTTCCTAACAAGCTTGGCAATGTTAAACCATTCATCCTCTTCATCTCCTAATTTAGAAAACGGACCAAAACTTCCTGAAATATCTTTCAGATACATGGATAAGGGGAAAATGCAGAGACAAGGACTGGGAAAGGAATGACTTCCAGTCCAGGCAGGCTATTCCGTAACAAAGTTTTATTAACAAAAGAAAAAAATACCAGTATGTGGAGATCAGCATACAATCTAAAGATCAAATGTCAGTAACTCCAAAGGAGTAAATAATTATTAAGCAGAAGGTCCTTCACCAACTAGAACACTATTGAAAAAAAATAATATGCAAATATCCTGAAATCCTAACCATGCACCATTCTCTTGTGTAAGATTCTCTACTAGGTCTTTGATAGGAAAAACAAAGCTTAACAAACTATTTTAATGTCAAAGAGCCACTAAATGCCTTCCAAATGAATATAAAATATGCAGATATTGCAGCAGAAAACAGAACTGCTAATAAAACAGAAAGATTTATTCATTTGATTGTAGAATACATGCATTCGGCGACTAGAGCCCTAAAATATAAGATTTCAAACTATATTGCCATAGTATTTAATTAGGCCCAAGTCATTTTTAATTTCAGCCACTGTGTTCACCTCCTGCCGGTACCCAATATCACTGATTACGAGGGTTGGTGAAATCCGAACACATTTCAGGGTTTTTGCTTCTGCTTTATGAATCGCATTTGAGATTTTTTCCCAGTCGTTCTGGAAGGCCACCATTTTCTTTTTTATGTTTGGTGTGTTATCATTCCGAACAATTGCATCTTCCATAAATTTAAAACGTGCTGCCTCCGACACCATTTGTATAGCAATAAGAAGAAATTTTGCCTCTGCAGTCCCTTGGTTTAGTTGGCCTTCTTGTCTCCCATATACTGCTCTGATGGCCCCGTCCAGGTTCTGAATTCCTAATCGAAGGTTTAGTCGACTTACATTAGCAGCCTGCTCCAAATCGTTGTAGTTACCTTCGAATCGAGTGACTCTATTCGTCGAACCAAGAAAAAGCTTATCCGTAGCTTCTTGAGGGGCATCAGCAAGAAAACTTGCCCTGAAACGACCATTATATTTGATGTTATCTTGATACGCCCAAACATAAAAGGTCGTGGCATCTATTCCCAAAGTCACCCATTGGGTGTTACTGATTTTGAGGTTTATGTAAACATATTCCGCACCCGGTAACGGGATGTTTCGTGTTGATCGCACCCCGCACGCTCGTGTAGGAGCTTCTACTACATTGCGTGATCTTACCAGGAAACTTGAATACCCTGATGCACCATTTGATAGTTCAAACGTTACATTTTTGTAACCGAGAATCGTATCAATTTCTTGATCATGTACTAATGGTGATGATGGCATAACCATCATCATCATGCACACACTAAGAAGAAAGACAAACAAGTTGCTTGAATTCATTTTGGCGATGAAAGTAGGAGGTGATAAGAGAAGAGGATGGTGAAGTGTGAAGAAAGAATCAACAAGACAAAGGGTGTTTATATAGGCAAATGGTCATTCGAGTTTTTGTAAATGTGTCTATCAGTAGTGCATATGCATGCATTTTATTTAACAACAGGAAGAGGGTATTGCAGAAAGCATAGTTCTGCTTCATTTTAACCACATTTTTTCTTCAAAGATAAAGTTCATTCATGCATAGACCTCAAAATTTAAGCATAGACTCCTATTAAACGGATGAATTATTACTAGTCTAGTTGTGAAAGCCTCCAGAAACAGTAAACATCAAAATCACAGCTCAAGCTCAACTATCATGAAAACAGAACAAAACTATTTTGAGACCATTACATGCCATTATTTCATGGAAGGTGATTGTAAAGCAATTCTAAAATTCCAAATGTAATAAGAAATTCTTTTTGACGAGAAATGTAAAAAATAGTAATGAATTGGTTATGTGACTTGGTGAAAATGTATGGTAAACTACTACCAATTAAAATTAAAATAAACAAAAAGAAGGTATAACACTAATTTAAGAACTGGGCTTACAACTGTGTATTACATATCTGCAACCTATCCTTATATGTTGTTATAATGCGCATTGCCGTAAAAACCTTTTACTAGGATACCTATTTCTTAAACTTGCCAACAATTCCTAATGGGACGGTTAACTTCAACATTTTTAGCCTTTTTATTTACTCACACAACTTGAGCTACAACAAATATGATCACTTGTAAAGAAATTTTTATACTGAAATTCATCTCATTTGTGACAAACAATTTCGTTATTTTTGTTCCAAGTCTTAAGCTATAGCTAGTATAGAGACCTAATAAACTTTACACCATTAATAAAGCCAAACTTAGATATAACCAATATCAATATAGATTTAGAAAGATTTATGACCGATGAATTATTTCTTTTAGAGAGAATTCTTAAAATTCAAACATAGACTAGCTACTAAATTATAATTATTAATTGAGTTACAAGTCTAGGGTGAAAGCTTTGCATAAAAATAAATATATTACAAGCTAGCGTTGTTAATATCAAAATCATAGCCCAACAATCACTAGGTAATTAGACTCCTACAACTGTTGAATATATATTATCAATTGTTGTTACAATGTTCCATCAATATGCTACCTATTTTAATAGCAACAATTACTAGGATTAGGATTAGATATATAGAGGAGTAAATTCAACATTTTAAGCCATTGTAATAACTCAGACAACTAGGGTACGGAATTAAACACGCACTATTAATTCACCTTATAACTAAACTTAGAAATAGTGTCCACTGAGATTAATGTATAACAATTTTGCAGGTGCATCGTCCTAATCACAAATTAGCCTAATAAATTAGTTTAAGATTTGTTTTAATATTTTGGACAACTTTGTAATACTTTGTAACTTGGGTACTCACCCATTAAACAGCGGAATAAGATATATTACTATTCAAATGATTATGCAATACATTTAAAAACTCACTTTAGATTTGTAGTTTTGTATTTACCCACTTGTAAACATGTATAGGTACGAGCAAGAGAGGTATAGCCTGCATCACTCTAAAAAAATTGGATATTAAAATAATATTTTATGATGTTTAAATTAGTAATTATTTCAGAATAATTTAATTTAAACAATCACTTGCCGTCACTAAAGAATTTGTGAACCCAAGGAGCTCATTCTCTCAAGATATTTTCTTGGGCTTTCTTGATAAATATACATAAAAGAAATATTACCCTAGATACCGGATTAGTTGCTATATCAGTATTTTACGTTTTTTCGTGACTTTACTCTCAACTAAAACTATGTTTTTACCGACTCTACGTCAAATCATCGTCAAAGAAAAAATATTCTTTAAATTTATTAAAGATTGGATCAAAATCAATCCAAAGATATGTTCCAAATCACTAATTCATATATTACGTCATAAGTGTGCTACTGTAATGGAAGTGTTATAACGAATCTTAAATTTTTGGCCTATTGTAACACCTGACTTGCAGTATTACAATAGTTATAAATTTTCTTGTTACAATGAAATGCTGTGTTGCACAGCATTTAACACTAGCACATGTTGTTACATTAGATACTTTTTAATTTTTAAAAATTTTAAAGTGGAAATATTACTACAAAAGTAGTAGTAAAACTATATTCTAAATTATTAGTTAATCGGGAATCTAACATCAAATTACCTACAAATTACGAAATTTATTGTAAATAAATAAAAAAGTAATTTTGGTGGTTCATTATTTAATAAATAATAATTTAATTATTAAAAGTTTTTAAAAAATATTAAAAATTAAAAATTGTTAAATATTTCGGTGAAAAAAAAGCAGCGGTTCCCCCCCCCCCCCAAATTACATATTGTCGGGACTTAAACAAAAAACTAACACAAAACCGTCACTCACTCACTCTCTCTCTCTGAAATTTCTTCGATCTAAACTAACACAGAAAATTGCTTCGTTTTTTTGAAGAAGAAATTGGAGTCTCTTGGATCAGGTATTTTATACCCTTCCTGACCGAGAAAAAAATATCAGGTATTTTATACCTTTTATCTTCCTGATCTTACATATATTGCACTTACATGCGGAATCACTGGAATTTATTTAGTTGTCAATTTTCATAACTATATTTGAATCCCACATATCTATACTTTACAATCTTGAATTGGCATGTCAACCTTCTGCTTATTTGGCTTGCAGGTATAAGTTTAAAAACCATCAATTTACATTCTTTTCTTTGCTATTTATGTGCCTTTTTTCTCATTCATATTCCCATGTGCAGATTGAGGAACAAGGTCAAGAATGGCACACTATCACGTTTTTTTAGCACAGTCATTTTCTGAGGTTTACGCTGCAGTCACCAAGCTTTGATAATGAATTTTACTGGTTCCATCATTCCCTTGTTTTGCAAAAATATTAGTGTCTCTTATGGAGAAGGTGAGGTGTATTGTACAATATATTTATTTTACCGTTATGCTTAATTATATGTCAACATGAAAAAGTCTTTTTACGCTATTTACGGGTATAATCCTTTTTAGAATCTTTCTACTAGTATTTAACTTTTTCTTCATAGCAAGTTCTTGCATTAGTGTTTGTTATTCTCTCATTCTGGAAGGAATCTGACGATGCACTTTCCCAAATACATAATTTATCAAACAAGAATGTAGTGAAAAGATGCTACATATTAATGTCACTTCTTCTTTGTCATTGTAAATGACCTCACAAATGTTTAAACAAGCTTCTTATCGTATCTCTCTCGCACTGTCTTGAATTTTCAATCATGCAGCCTCATGTTGACTTTGGACTAAAGTTGCTCGGAGCAGATGCTTTGTCCAGGTGTGTATAATCTTGTCTATGTTTCATGTCAATCCCGGGCCTGTATAGCTTTGTCCAGGTGTGTATAATCTTGTCTATATTTTGCAGTAATATTTTTAGTTAGCATTGGAATTTTTCTTACTTTTCCTTAGAACAATATTTTTTTTTCTTTTTTTTCCTAATAGTTTCTTGGTGCCCTTGATTTCTGCTCACTAGCGTAACGTAGCACTTGCTACTTACCGGAAGTTACGTGAATTTATCTTAGCTACTTTGAGCATGGAACACAAAATCCATTTGACGAGCCCAACCCTTCCAATCTGAGAAAATTATGAATTGATGATATCAAAACCCAAAAACGATTATTCAGTCGCATCTTCACACTCTACATAATCTGAAAAATCTATTAATCTATTTATCTTGTGCTAGTCTCTAGTTTTGTGTTTCTAGTTGTGCTCTAGATCAGTTTGGTAATAAATCAATTATGTCTGCTGCAAGCTTTTCGGCTCCGGTGGCTAGATCCACCTATGTTGGCTTAAAACCTAGCCCGCCAAAGCTGATTCGAATGGATCTAAAACTCACTGTATGAAGGTACTTTGATCGGAACTTGTATTTTTGTTTTTAATTTTTTTTAAGCTGCTTATATTACCACCTTTTGTACTGCTTATAGTTGGCTCTCGTTTGTGTGTAAACAGACTTGGAATCCGATTGATAACAAGAATTTGCTATTTGCATCCACTCTTTATCATAATTTAAATTATGTTGTAAACTTTCAGTTTAGCAGGTGTATTGTTTCTTGATAGTTGATAGTGATAGAAATTGGACTCCAATGGTAGAAACTGCATATTTTTTATATAGAAAATATTCAATGTGTGTCCGATGTTATCAAATTTTCTATAAATCCATTCCAAATTGTGGCACTGATGAATAATTTTGTTCAATCTTGAAATTGCCATCTCTGGAGATGAACTTTCTGTTTCTTTTCTCTCTTGCATGCACAAAATCATTATATAAATCAATGGCTTGAAGCAATACTCTGTGGTCTGAAGTTTTTTGTTAAGCAGGGGTTGAAATACTGATCTCTTGTTCCGAACATTTTTGTCTACAGCTGGGGTATGTTTATCGCGAGAATAGCAGAATTCCTAACTACTACGATGGGAGGTACTGGACAATGTGGAAGCTTCCCATGTTTGGTTGCACGGACGCATCTCAAGTCCTCCATGAAATCGCGGAATGCAAGAAGGCATATCCTAGTGCTTACATCTGGTGCCTGGCTTTTGATAACATTAGGCAAGCTCAATGTATGTCGTTCATCATCCAAAAGCCCACAACCACCTCCTAGATCCTCTGCTCCTTGAAAAAGTTGCAGTGCGACCCTGTTCTGCTTTTGCATGCTTCTACATGTTCAATGAAATCAATGAGTGATTCCATAGGGGTAATTCAAAATTTCATTATTCTAAACTGCTTATAGTAGTTATTATTGCTAAAAGGAATTGGTTGTACATAGTTGCTTGTATCAGTTGTGTTGTCATACTCAACAATTTTTATTAGACTGAATGTCTTTAGTTGGTTTCTGGAGAATGTAATAGTTTAGATTTCAGATCATATGTTTTACTATTTTGGTTGACGTTCTCAGACAACAATTACACAATTAGTGATGTAAAACTTTACACAATTTGGTCTATAAACTTCTTACACATCACTTTCAATTAAGAAAAGCTGATGTCAAAAAAGATAATGTACATCACTTTAAGGTAAAAAACTGATGTCAAAGAAATCCAAGTTCAAGTTTAAATGAAATATAGAAATCACTTTGTTTAAGATTAAACTGATGTCAAGTAACATTATAAACATCACTTTTAACCAAACAAAACTGATGTCAAAAAATACAATGTACATCAGTTTCAGACAAACAACTGATGTTAAAGACTAACATGTTCAAGTCTAAATGATACATAGACATCACTTCATTTTAGAAAACACTGATGTCTATACGCTAAATTAGACATCACCTTTCATTAAAGAAAGAGATGTTTAATATGTCATTTTACATCACCTCTGTCAAAATTATCGATGTTTTTGTGACGAAAAACATAGCTCAATATATGTTTAATATATTTTAATAGGTGTAATTTAGTTATTAAATAATTTTGTTATAGCATTTTTTGTAAAAAATCATCACATAGACATCAGTATTTTTCACTAAAATCGATGTTTTTGTGACAAAAAACATAGCTCATGATATGTTTAACATGTTTAATTAGGTGTAATTTAGTTATTAAATAATTTACTTATAGCATTTTATGTAAATAATCAACACATAGACATCTGTTTTTTAACTAAAATCGATGTCTAATCGAGTATAGACATCGGGTATTCACCGATGTCTAGAATAGACATCACCGACATCAACATCGGTTGGGAAACAGTATAGACATCGGCCAAAAAGCGATGTCTATGGACTTTTTTCTTGTAGTGAAGGTGATATATAGAGTAATAAGTGTGTAGAAATATAATTACAAATTAAAAATTATGATTATAACTTTAAGATATATGTAAAATGTATATAAAATAAAATTATAGTATTTATAATTTGGTCTTTTCGGTCTATTCGGTCCGGACCGAAATATTTTTTAAAAGAACCGGACCGAACCGAATTTTATTTCAGTCTATTCGGTCCGGACCGAATAAACCGAAATTTCTGAAAAATCAGGACCGAACCGAATTAGCACGGTTCGATTTTTTGTTTTCGGTTCGGTTTTGCTCAGCCCTAGATGACAATGCCACTGATGAAGACTTGATTCAGTATACGAGATCTTATATGTTACAACTTATCGCGGGATCTATATTTACAGATCATTCGGGTGGTCTTGTACATTCTATGTGGATTCCATATCTTCGTGATCATCATTCTTGTGGCAAGTACGCTTGGGGAGCTGTGCAAAAGTTGCATATTGGATACAGATGAGGTTGCTGGATGTTTAATATTACTACAATTATGGGCTTGGGAGAGGTTGCTGACTATGGCTCCAATACGTACTGAAATTTCATTAGTTGATGAGGAGTCTGGGCTGGACAGCTTGCAGGCCCGCACGGAGTGAGGTTAATTTATAACTATAATTTTTATTACTTGTATTTTTGTAATAGTCCCGTTTGGCTTTATAGTTTGTATAAACTGCTTCATGCTTCAAAATAACAATTTACATAGTCTGGTTCATGTTAACAATTCATATAGTCCATTATATTAACATCACATCTGCTTCGAATATATATGGGCATGTTGCGTCTATTTGTGTCTAATTATTTAATTTTTTTTATATTTTATATAGGTGGTTGGTTCATCATTCATTTTCAGAGAAGAATGGACGTACTCTTCCTGTGTATCGAGTTATTTTGGATGATATAGGTCCTTCACACTTTAAGTGGCAGCCTTACACTCAAGATGTCTTGGATTCACTACCAGCGGGCTGCTTGAGGGGTCAGGCTATATGGCGTTACTGTGGCCCACTGATATGTATCTTTATTGTTGAGCATCATCTGCCTAACTGTGTCATGAAGCAATTTGGGATGTTTCAGAATATTCCGGATCACCCTGAAGATATGAGTCAGCTCCACAAGATTACATTGCAAGGAAAAGTATCGGTTAATTGGGTTCAGAAGCATCAACCATCTATCACTCTTTGGAATTCTCAAATGAATTATGTTTGCGAATCAGATATTATTGTCGGTCAGAGTGAAGTTTCTGAATATTATGATTGGTATATGCTGAGAACTCAAAGATTTCATTCTCGGATGGGTGCATTTCATGTATATGTTGTAAGTATATACTTGAATGTCACTTTTTAAATTATGTTTATTAGTATTTGACGATGTCATGCAGAACCCATATGTAGCATCTACAGACCCGTGGGGATCAAGCAGTGGATCAATAATATCAGTAACTACGAATATCATAAATTACAGTCACAATTTTTTGACTGTAAATTGTTTGTATTGTTTATATTGTTTCTATTTCAGGGTGAGTTATTTAAATCTATTACAAGACGTTCAGAGACTGTACTACCAGTGGTTAGTGAACTAGCTTCTCTCGGATGGCATGCTGTTCAACAGCATTCAGTTCATGGTTTTTTTGAGGAACTACCACAGGAAGAACATCGGGATAAAGAAAAAATGGCGAGGAAGGTTACTGGTCGACGTGCTAAATGTGGTGGCCATGGAGGAGGTCGTGGAGGGGTTCGGTGTGTTAGGCGTCGAGGAGTTGATAATACGTTTGTGGATTTAGTTGTGCCAACAACTCTAGGAGAAGATGATATTGATTTTGGGGGTAATGTAGTCAATTATGCACATCCAAATGAAAATCCAGTTGCTGATGCTTACTTACCAGCCATGTCGGTCAAAGAGGGTAAAAAAAGTACCAAATGTGGTACTGATTGGCTAAAATGTGCAAAACATAAATAAATATTTTGTATTCTTCAATTGCATGTCTTTTGATTTTGATTGTGTTTTGTTTAAACATTTATGTAATTTGAATGTTACTGAATTAGAATTATGGTTAAGTTTTATTCTGCAACTGATTTCCAGAATTGTGTTATTTTATTTAATGTATATTATTTGAACTGTGTGTGTTTTGATGTTTACTGGTAAAGGCTAAAAATCAGTGCAGGTGAAATCAAAATATGCTGCAAACGCATATAAGCTTTGCATTTTATGAAAGGAACACGTAATTTAAATTTGCGTTTTACTTACAACGCAAACTAAAGATGCGTCTTCATGTACTAAACGTTTTAAGAATATGCGTTTCTAGGCTTTCCAGTCAGCTTTTTGTATTTACTTAACATCAGAATGTCAACAAAATAAGATTACACATCCCTTGTGTAACTTAAACAAGTTAGTTTACAAAAAACTGAAAATATAAAATTTGATAGTGAGTGTATAGAAAGTGTTAGTCAATGTGTATGAAACATGCAGACATAAAAAATAAACTTTGGAGTTTAGATATTGCAAATTTAAGTACCGAATTTTAATATGTAAATAAATGTTTTCAAATCTAGATAAATAAAATTTAAATAATATCAAATTACAAAGTTTTAATTCTTAATATTAATATTAAATTGAATGAAAATTTTAAGGAGCCGAGTTGGCTTTCTTTCTGCGGGCTCTTGAAAATCCATTTCATTTCTAAACCTAGTTGACTTTCTTCTCCCCTTCTTCTTTTGTTCATCCTCATCATGAACGACCTTTGGAAAATTAATTTCTGTTGGCCAACGTGGATCTCCTTTATGTGGTATTGGTTCGAACACACCGTTATAAATCTTTGAAATATTTTCCAACTTATATCAATCACCAACAAGGGTATCATGAGACATCTTGACATGTGCGCAACAAGCAATGACATGGGAGCACGAAATACGATAATTTTGCCACTTTCCACATGTACAAGTTTGCTCGTGTATGCGAATGGTATGATTTTTTCCTCCTTTTAGTCCGTCCTTTTTTGTAGTTACTTGAAATAACCACGTGTCCCTATCAAACAACTTTACATGATGCCCACTAGCACGTGATATTGCTCATTTTAACTTCATGTTTGCAAACTTAGTAAATGTAACACCCCCAAATCCGGGGTCGGGGATTCGGGTCGTCACGAGTTCCATTTCCCTTAATAACACCCAATCTTAATAAACAATCAACTACTCTGTACTGTGACCCCACAATAAACACACACACCACAAGTTATAGTCTCAGAGATGGATATCCAAAAATAACACGAGTCATTTTATTCCAAAATTCTATGCCATTACACCTTAAAAGGGTTTCTGAATAGATTTACATTTCTTTTCCATTATTACATTTAATAAAGATACATAAGTCTGGTACATCAAAAGTTGAAATCCTAGCCTATTGGTAGTTCCTACCTCAGCTACAGCGACATCAACGCCTATAGGAAACTGCGGAACGTTTCCTATTCGCTCGCGAATTGGGAGCTTGGTCCTGTTCATCTTTTCTATCTGTTGTTGTGTGATGAAAGAAGAAAGCAAGGGTGAGCAACAAGCCCACCAAAATAATGTGTATAATAATTAACAATATATGAGCATTCTCATAGTACTCATGAAAGTCTTGGTCAAGAAGAAATGAACCAAGCTGATATCTTAACGCGACCAAGTCGCAAAATATTCAGTATATGTACATATATACTTTTCACAATCTTTGAAATCCTTTGACATGTATAATATACACAGAGTTCCAGTTTATAACTGTATAAAAATATCGTTGCAAGGTGATCTCATATATCCAACCTTGTCTCAACGTTTTTCTGAAAATCTTTGTCATGCATAAGATAATCATTAACTAGATATAAGTTTAAAAGATGAAGTTATAAGATACTCCAATATACTTATATCTTTTCCGAATACTACTTGAACTACCACCGTTCAAGTTATAATTAGTTTCAAAAGTTCATCACACTGATGAGACTACAAGATAAGACTTGAATAGATTCAATCTTTGAAATATCATTATAAATAATGAAGTTACGAGATACTTCATTAAGTCCTGATATATATATACACACCTATATATATATATATTTCATACACTCCTTGAAAACCTCTGTTATGAAAATTATAAACAGAGTTGCAATATCCAATGAATTTGGAAAGGAGAAAACATTGGCATAAACCTGATATCTTGCTGATCAGGCAAAGATACCAATAAGTAACCTTTTCTACTAGTAGATGGATGAATCCCCCACCGGTCATCACCCTGGCCACATAAGTACCTTGTGCTGGACCGCCACCCGGCCTCTTACGCGTTGATGGACTGCCACCCAGCCACTTACACTTTGATAGACCGTATCCCGGCCTGTCGCTTATACCGACTCAATTAGATGGACTTACTTCCCAAACGTTGGGCAAGTAATCAAATTGTTTTCTCAAAACAGCAACCACGTTGCGAATGTAAAATACACCACAGAGCTGGATCCCCCAGGTTTTGAGCGAGCATTTAAATCCCCTTCGAAAGGAAGATCTTAAATTTGAAAATGAGTTTTGGGATCCGCCCTAACTTTTAAAAATCATTTTGAAGACTCGAAAACATTTTTAAGAATGTTTGGAGTAATGCTGATTTAATAAAATAAATCAGTCCCAATATATTAGAAAATATCTGAATATTATTATTTAAATATTATTCCCATAAAGAATAATCTTTATAAAAATAATTGAAGTAGAAGTTTTAAAACTCATACTTGAAATGAATATTAATAACCAAAGATATACTTATACGAAAGTATGATCTTTATTTGAATAATCGAAAAAATAAGTTTGATTATCGAAACATTATTCTTTAATAAAATAAAGAATATTATTTAGTAAATAAGCGGAGTCATAAGTCCTCGAATGAATATTCCAAATAATATTCATTAAATAAAATAAGCGGAGTCATAAGTCCTCGAATGAATATTCAAAATAATATTCATTAAATAAAATAAGCGGAGTCATAAGTCCTCGAATGAATATTCCAAATAATATTCATTAAATAAAATAAGCGGAGTCATAAGTCCTCGAATGAATATTCCAAATAATATTCATTAAATAAAATAAGCGGAGTCATAAGTCCTCGAATGAATATTCCAAATAATATTCATTAATAAAGTTATCGAATAAAACTTATTCGATTAATAGTTTTGAAAACTATATCTATATCTATATATATATATATATATATATATATATATATATATATATATTATACTCGGGAATATCGACTCCCGGTTTAGAAAAATGTTCACCTTTGGGTCCCCTATACTAAGGGTAAACGCCACTACTGCTTATCTCTAACATAGGTATTATGCAACTAATAAGCATTTGAACCAACAGATATATAAATCAAGAATAAGAAACAGGCATGCATATATACCATATCACATGCTACAATATATCGCAAGAATTTGCTAATAACAAATATGCATTTATCACAAGATCATGCATATACACATATACATCACAACAATAGTTATACGGGTAGAAAACTTGCCTGAGTGCTCCCGGATAGACTTAAACTTAGAGTGGGTCCGATAACCTATGAACAACAACATAAGTCGGAATTAAACCCCGGTCGCTTAAGAAACTAGACTTTAACCATTTAGAGTCCTAACGTTCGCTTTCGCGCTTAACGATTTACTTAAGTCGCTCGAGTACCCTCGGCTCCACCATTTTTAATAAATTAACCATTAAGGGTTTCAAGGAGATTCTTTCGCGAGTACCTTACCAACTGCCTAATCCACTTTAAATAATTGTTTATTACCCCAATTAGTCATTTAAGGTCCTTAACCAAGGTTTCAAAGTAAGGCGAGGGGTAATGGTTCGGTCGCGAAACGTCGTTACTTAATACGGTCGTTTCTCCTAAACCGTATATCGGATTCAAACGAACCACATATCAAAACGAAGCTCGTAACATGAACTATCTAATCATGGCAATGGTCAAAACCTAACAGGGAGTTCTCGGGTCCTGATGTTAAGAGCAAAAATAGTCTAAAGTAATTTGGACATTACGACGGCTATGTTTACGCGATTTCCCAAATTTTTACCATTCCAAATCATATCAATCCAACTACCAATCAATAACAACTCAGGATACACATAAATGATACTGATTTCAGTCATAATAAGCTCAAGGATCTCAATTCAATCATATATTATAACATCTCCAAATTCAACTAAACTACTTAACAATTAAGCTCGAATCATGCTTATCATTCAAATTACTACTCATCCATCCAAACCATCTCCAAACTTCAACATTCAAACTTATTACTAAAGGGTGTGAAGATTTATACCTTTCTTGGAGGGTGGAAAGTTACTAGGAAGCCTTATGGAGCCTCCTACAAGCTTGATCTTTCCAAAGAAATCAAGAACACAAAGTTAGGCTTTAAAGTTTCTAAAAGTCCGATTGAAAGAACTGTAAAAATGAGGGTGTTACCATGCTTATTTGGACGAGACTTGTGAACAAGAGTTGTAGGCAATCTCAATACCTTTCCAACGAGCTATATAACACAATATTTGAGTGAGTATTGAAGGAGATATGGCAGTTTGAAGTTGCTGTGTTTATTTTGGCCGAGAGCTTGATGAAGAAAAGGGAAGAGCTTTTGTGTTTTTTGTGATTTGTTTTGATTTGCCTTGGTTGGTTGACTTTTGTTTTGTTTTAATCATTTTTAACCATGAAAAATTGTGTGGTTATAAATCAACCACACTTCTTTCCCTTATGTCATGCTTTGGTCATCATGTGATGTCACCCTCCACACTTGTCCTCTTCTTGTTGGTTTGATGATATCATCATCCTTAACCTCCTTGATTAACTCTTAATTGCTTGCCTAATGACCACTGATCTGTTATACGGTTCGCTTAACTTTCATTTTCGTTTATCGTTTGAGGGATCATACCCGGGATCTTATTACTTGGGTTTCCTTAACCTTTCTCAATACATTATAATCCTTTTATGATCCTCTCTTATAATCCTTTAATTTAAATCCTTTTTATCCTGTTACCTTATACTCAATTCTTTCCGTATCTAGTGGATTTCCGGGAAAAATTAAAGTGTTCGGAATTGGATTCTGACGATCTTTACATACACTTATATACCACATAGAGTACTAATAAAATCTCAGAATATCCATAACAGAACCCCTACATAGTGTGGCATGAAAAGTTTTCTTATTCAGCATAATCAGCAAAACACTATTCATAAGGGTTTCAAAAATTCCAAAAATTGGGGTTATTACAGTAAAAACTTGACCATTGAGAGATTGTGTTGCGATCTCCGCATGCCTCGCATCAAAGTAATCAACTAATTTTCCAAACAATGCCCTAACTGAAGAAGTGATAAGAAGTTTTTGTACTTCAAGTATTACATTGTTCCAACTTTCGACGTGATTTGTTGTCATGATTCCAAACCTTTTACCTCCATCATGTGCTAATGTCCACTTTTCTAAAGGCTTGTTTTCAAACCATTCCATTTCTCTTGGTTCCGCCATCACTAATTGTTCCCATAACAAATCAAATTTTTTAGGTTGAACTTGAGAAGCCAATGTTACCAAATTTTTCTTCAATCCTTTTTTCTTATGTGCATTACAGAAGTTTAAAGCAAGGTGCCTGATATCTAACCGATGATAATCAAGTGGCTCACACCATCCAGTTTGTTGCATAGCTACCATAATCCAGGCGTGTCTGTCAGAGATGACAGTAATCCCATGCCTCCTACCTGTCATATACCTCCTCAAACTATCCATAAACCACCCCCAGCTAGACACGTTCTCGGACTCGACAATAGAAAAAGCCAATGGAAAAATATGACTAAAGCCGTCTACAGCTGTGGCAGTCAAGAGTACTCCAGGATATGGGCCATATAGATGAGTCCCATCAATCAAAATGACTGGAATGCAATGCTCAAATCCATCAATGCATTGCTTAAAAGCCCAGAACAATCTCTTGAATGTCATTACCTGTCATATAAGACACAATTTTTAATATTCATTCATATTTTAACAATATTTAAAAGTTTAGGGTTCACCAATTCCCTAATTAGGTTTTAGAAATTGTTTATAAGACTATATTATATTGCACAATGGTTTAGGGTTTAGGGTTTTGGTTTTAGGGAAACCTAAACTCTAAACCCTAATGTAATATAGGTTTTAGGGCCGTTAGTCCCTAAAACCTAGGAACCAATTTCTAAATTATATCTAATTATTTTTAAAAGTTTAGGGTTCACCAATTCCCTAATTGGGTTTTAGAAATTGTTTATAAGACTATATTATATTGCACAATGGTTTAGGGTTTAGGGTTTTGGTTTTAGGGCCTTAAGGCCCTAAAACCTAAACTCTAAACCCTAATGTAATCTAGGTTTTAGGGCCGTTAGGCCCTAAAACCTAAGAACCAATCTCTAAATTATATCTAGTTGTTTTTAAAAGTTTAGGTTTCATCAATCTCTAAATTATATCTAAATTATACTACAATGCACAACAAAACAATATATAAGTTGAAAAGAAAGTACCTCTCCCATCTTATCTTCTTTAAATACCCAATCAACTTTTGTACCAACGTTAAAAGATTGGAGCATTTCCATCAAATATGGAAGGTCACTATAAGATCCTTCCCAAGAATCATGCATATCTTCCATGACTAATTTCTTTGCATTTCTTATTTTCTTCCTATTTGGATGATACCCAAACAAGTTTTCGGCCGTAGCTAGAAGCACTTTCTCCTTGATGTTTTGATTGGCTATTATTTGTGCCCTAATTGCTTCGGCAATATCCGAAGATTTCAAATTGGAATGGTCTTGTGTGATAGATGGGTTCATACAAGTGTGTGGACCTGAAATCTCCATTATTTGAAAATGATCATGCACACTCCGTTTCCTTGCTTTTAACTTCCATTTACAACCACTTTCCACCATTTTACAACAAATATGCCAATTCAAGGGATCCGATCTTGTGGTTTTAATCCCTTGATGATTTTGTATATGAATTTTATTTACCACACGCATCAACAGTCTTTCGAACGATATATTGTACCCTTCCTCAATTCCATAGGTGTTGACGCATCATCACTACTTTTAAGAATAGAATCTTTAAGAGAGATCAATATTTTTGAACTACTAGATATAAATGAAGATTTTTTGCTTGACCCCCCACTTTCAATCTCCAAATTCCTACTACAACCCGATTCTCCTACCCTTTCAAAATCAACGCTAACATGTGTACTTAGATTCAAATGAGTTTCCATAGCAATTGAAAACTTTTCTACATAAAGTTTCACAAACAAAGGACTTCCCTTTGAAATCACTACACCAAATAACAAATCTACATAATCATCATCTTCAATTAGTACGATGCCAAATTTCACATCATCCGGATTTTTACATCTATATTTCAACTTCAAACCATATCTATCTCTATCAATTTTCAATTTTGAGAACAAAACATCACATAAATCATTAAATTTCATACTAGAATTAAGTTTGACATGCTTTACAACCGGCTTATCATAAACAAAACCATCTAATTGAGTTTTTAAGATATTACCATCAATGTAGATCCATCCAAGTACAGAATTTGTTGAATCGGATGCCATCAATAAAATCCTAATAAAAGATTGAAGACAAATTGAATTGATTATGAAGTGATTTGTAAACATATATATCACATTATAGAATTGGGGATGTAGAGAAACATTTTTTTGAGACTGTTTTCAACAAATAAGAGTTTGTTACAAAGTTACAGAAGCAGCAGCGACTGTAAGTATATATGTGCATAACGCAACATAAAAATGCGTTACAAGTTCAACGGCTTTTTTACATGTGTTTAGCAATTGGAACGCAATATTGTTTTGCGTTTCTCTTTAGACCGAGAACAGAAACGTAATTTTATTTGCGTTTAAGGTATAACAAACATTTAACTTGCATTTCAGTTTTATATTACATAATTTGCGTATTAAAAATTATTATCAAATGCTTTTAACCCTTAACGTTTTTTTTATTTTGCGTTTTAGACTTTTCAACATAATTTTAAATTGAGTATAACCCTTGACCATATATATGTTTGCATTATAATTTTTCAAATTTAATTTAATAAAAGAAAAAAAATATATAACGCAAAAAAATAAAGCGTTTCGCATGTACAGGTGCAACGCATATTTTTTATGCGTTTTTGCGTGAGAAAAAAGGCCATTTCCCCACGCGCGTGAGTTTTCTAGCCATTTCTTCCCCATCTATGAGATTTAGGGCCAAAACCCAACTTTCAGTAAGGTATGTACTTATACTTGGGTTTTGATATTCACTTGGGTCTTTAGTCGTATGCATGTGTGTATTGTTTATTTTTCTTGTCATAACTGATTTATATGTTTACTTGATTTATTTTTTTATTTGTTATTAAATTGATATTTAGTATGTTTTGGTATTTTTTGATTGTTCGATGAAAGTGTCAAAAATGTTAATGTAATGCGATTCGATGTCAATTCAAATAACTATGTTTTGTTTGATATTCCTCCTACTGATGAGGTAAATTAGAATATTGTAAAATGTGCTTCTTATTTTGATGTGAGAAAGTTGTTATGTTTATACATCCTTTTGCTAGTTTCGCACTATCTCACGCTTTTTGTGAACTGATTAGTAATAATGAGAGTTATAAGTTGTGGAAATATGTTTATTCATGGCTTAGGTTATTACGTATATTAAACCAGGTATATGGCTAGTTCCGCACTATCACTAAAGCTGTTGCAGTTTAGTCAGGTCCAGACTCGGTAATTACGTATATTAGTATTGTTAAGGTGATGACATGGTGTCCTGGTAGTCGGATTTACCAAAGGGTACGATTTGAGATAGACTAAATTCGATTATATATATTTTGTACGATTTGAGATAGACCAGGTCATCTAATGGCCCTGGTCTACCCTTATAGATGTGTTGTACGATTTGAGATAGACTAAATTCGATTATATGTATTTTGTACGATTTGAGATAGACCAGATCATCTAATGGCCCTGGTCTACCCTTATAGGTGTGTTGTACGATTTGAGATAGACTAAATTCGATTATTTATATTTTGTACGATTTGAGATAGAACAGGTCATCTAATGGCCCTGGTCTACTTTTCTGTTTTTTATTACGAGCAATAGCTATACTTTATTATATATATTTTGTGTAGAGAATTACATTGCTAACTAAATCAGAAAATTAAATAACAATTCTAACCTTAAAACTTATATTTTAACCAGTAAAAGTATTTATTGAATTAAATTGAAAATGTAGTGTAAATGATTAGGGATATATAGTGGTATAAGTGTATTTAAATAATGTTTATATATTTCTATTTTAATAATATTTAATAATGTTTATATATATGTCATGTATCATGAAGAAGAGGAATATAATGTTAAATATTGTATATATAAATTTTTTGTTATGTTTGTATTGCTATTTTACTATGAATATCGGTATGATGTATATATTTAATTGATTCGGCTTTATAGGTGCTATCTTGGAAAGGGCCTAGGTTTTAGAAATGGAACCTGATAATGATCTGAATAACTGGATAGGACTTCCAAGATCCAGTAGAGAGTATAAAAAGGGGATGGAATTGTTTGTGGAAAATGTATTTCCGTTTTTTTCCAAAGGTGATGAAATGAAGTGCCCCTGCAAAGATTGTAATGATCGTATGTGGCGTCGTCAAGATGTAATTTACGATCATCTAATTTGCAGAGGGCCTTCTTTCTTACATGTCCAGCGGATTTGTAAGATTTCACAAGCCAAAGTAAAAAAATCTACGAATTTTAAGGATTGTGAAACGGGGACCAGTTTCGAAGATAATTTAGGAGCGATGTTTGATTGTACGGGCATGAGGTTTCAGAATGTCGAACAAGGACCAAATCCATAGGCTAGAAAGTTTTATCACTTTGTCGAAGAGGGAACGCAACCGCTATATCCAGGCTGCACAAAATTTTCTCGACTTAGTTTTATGATCAGACTTTATCACCTAAAGTGTGTTCATGGGATTACCGAGTCCGCCTTCGGGGATTTAATAGTATTAATAAAAGATGCCTTTCCAGAAGCCAATGTGCTATTATCCTTCAACGCTGCGAAAAATATAATCAAAGACCTAGGTCTTGATTATAAGAAAATACATGCATGTCCAAATAGTTGCATGTTATACTTGGCCAAAAATGAAGATAAACAAGTTTGTGATACTTGTGGGGTTTCGAGGTGGATTTTACAAGAAAAAAAAGGCCCAACTGCTATTAATGATCCGACCAAGTTGATCAGTAAGGTTCCAGCAAATGTGATGAGATACTTCCCTTTAAAATCGAGGTTGCAGAGGCTATTCATGTGCAAAGAATACTCGAAGCTCATGACATGGCATGCAACATAACGGATAAGAGATGGGAAATTGAGGCATCCTGCTGACGCCGAAGCTTGGAAGACAATAGATGAAAATTATCCCGATTTTTCTTCAGAAATGCGAAAAATAAGACTAGGCATAGCTGCTGATGGATTCTGTCCTTTTCGTACAAAAGCTAGTCATAATACATGGTAAATTATACTAGTAAACTAAAACCTCCCGCCTTGGCTTAGCATGAAACAAGATAATTTAATTCTTTCGACGTTGATATCGGGTCCAGATTCTCCTTCAAACAGTATCGACATGTATATGCAGCCATTAATTTCTGAGTTAAAAGAATTATGGGATTTTGGTGTCCAAACATATGGTGCCATGACTAATCAGAATTTTAATTTACGGGCAGCGGTGTTGTGGACCATAAGCGACTTTCCAGGATATGCCATGATGTCCGGTTGGAGCACAAAGGGTAAGCTGGCCTGTCCGGTGTGTCATCATGAGACATGTTCGGAATATCTGAAATATAGCAAAAAAATGTGTTATATGCATCACAGAAGGTTTCTGGATCCCTCGCACAAATGGAGGTTTGACAAGAAACAATTTAATGACCAGATTGAAATGAGGCAGAGTCCACAACCATTAACGAGAACATATGTTGATCAATTGTTGGTTGAGTTTGAAAACCATTTTGGGGAAAAGATTAATAAGAAGAGAGCGCGAGAAAATAACACCCCATTTAAGAAGAAGTCAATTTTTTTCAATTTGCCATATTGGAAACATAATCTACTCGGACATAACCTCGATGTTATGTATATCGAAAAAAACATTTGTGATAAAATATTAGGTACTTTACTTAATATTGGGGGGGGGGGAGTCAAAAGATCACTTAGCTTCCCGTTTGGATTTACAAGAAATGGGGATTCGAAAGTCCCTTCTTCCGGTTAAATCTGCCGATGGGAAGAAGCTTGAAATTTCTGCCGCAATCTTTGACATGACAAATAAGGAGAAAGAACTATTTTGCAAGGTATTAAAGAATATGAAACTTCCTTACGGTTGTGCCTCCAATATCAGTATGTATGTGCACACAGACGAGAGACAGGTAGCGGGGTATAAGAGCCACGACGCGCATTTTATACTCCACTACTTGTTACAATTTGCTGTGAAGAAATCATTAAAAGTTGATGTTGAAAAACCGTTAATCAAATTTAGCGCATTTCTTAGGGGTCTATGGACTAAGGTAATTCACTTGGATGATATCAAGAGGCTTCAAGAAGAAATTATCGACATCCTTTGTGAATTTGAGATTATTTCCCCTATGCCTTATTTGATATCATGGTGCACCTTCCCATTCATCTTTGTAAAGAAATTGAGTAAGGCGGACCAGAGCACCTACGATGTATGTATCCTATTGAGCATTATCTTGGAAAGCTAAAAAAATACGTTCATAATAGGACCAAACCCGAAGGTTCAATTACAGAAGGCTACTTGGCTGAGGAGTGTGTCACATTCCGCTCATGGTTTTTGGGTGTTGAATCAACTAATTTTGGAGCAAAAATAGCAAATGCGGAGTATCATATTGGAACAAGAAGAAATAAAGACGGAAAAGTTATTCAGTTAAATGATTTGTAGTGGAAAGCGTGCCATACCTATATTCTTTTCAATTATGGCAATCAAGAAATTGAGACATTGATCGACTAAGTTTTTAGACCCTACTTCATTTAGTGAAAACTATAAATTTTGAACTTTGTCTTTCTTCTTAAACTGTTTCAACATAATTTTTCATAGGAACCATCGGACTTTAGTGGATGGTGATGCCAACTCAAAAAAATACAAAAGAGAACAAACACACTCCGAAGTTTTTTGGAAATGGTTGAAGAAAGATGTGGAAAAAATGATCAACATTTCAACTGATCTGCGTGTGCTTGCACTGGGTCCTAACCGAACAACTAGGAGGTTTAGTGGCTATGTAGTTAATGGATTTCGATTTTATACAAAAAATAGAGATTCGAAATGCACTACACAAAACAACGACGTATTTTTGACCGCTGAAACCACTAGCTTTGCGAGTGCAAAAGATAAAAACCCAATCGTCGGGGCCGTCAATTACTATGGATCATATGTATAAATTATTAAAGTTGACTATTGAGGAGCGTTTCCAGTGATTCTTTTCAAGTGTTGTTGGTACCAAGAAGAGAAGAATTCATTTGGTTTCACCAAAGTGAATTTAAAAAGGTTGTGCAGTAAATCAGATCCCTACGTGATGGCTTCACAAGTGCAGTAAATTTTTTATGTCGAAGATCCTACTGAAAATATGGTGCACTATGTTATCAAAAAGTTACCAAGGGACTGGTGCAACGTCGCCGATGACCAAATTCAAATTGAAGATCAGAATGACCATAACCATAAGAATGATATTATTAATCAAGATGGTGAATTTTATTGGTTTAGGGATGATATCCCTAAAAAATAAATTCCTATTCCACAAACTGAAGTGGAAAATCAAGATGTTTAATATATGTTTTAGTTCAAGACATAATCCTTAAGACAAATTCATGTATTTCTTAGTTTGGTTATTGTACTATGAATATATCAAGTTTGTGGTTTAAATATTAACTGCTAAAATTTGAATCGTATGCATCTGTTTTTATTTTCATGTATCTCTGTTTTTATATTATTTTCTTGTAATTCTGTTTTTTAATGTTGCATCAATATTTAATGTGTTCATTTATAAATACTGCATTTATTTAAATATGCTCGCATCTGTTTGCATGAATATTGCATAGGAGTGCTAATTTTTATATCATTTTCATGTATTTCTATTTTTTTATTAAGATTGCATCTGTTTAAATGTGCTCGTAGTTGTTTATCAATATTGCATCTGTTTATTAATCTTATTTCCATTTTATGTAGGATGGAAGAAAAACGTGTGACTTTAAATCTGCACTATGGCGAAGTTTTTAAAAAGACTACTTATCACGGTGGACAAAGCTTTATTGGTAATAGACTGGATACTTCAGAATTCTCATATAGCTTGCTTATGGAATATGTCAAGGATTACATGAAGTTGACAGAAATTGGAGGGGTGTACACCAAAGCTGCTGATGGTTGGAAATTGCTGACACGCGATAAAGAATTGCTGGATCTTGTAAATGAAACTAAGCCGGATCATGAACTTCATTTATATGTTGACACTGTTATTGACAAAGAAGTGGAGCCTTCAGTTCAGATGCAGCCATGGGCAATTATACGACGGAGGAAGAACCTAATTCAAGGTAATTATACTAATCCCGCATGTATATTGACACACACTTAAATAAATCTTCACTAGCGCCATATATTTACCATGACTGTTCAATATTCTTTCACAGGGTCAAACAAGGAACAAGTGAAGCGTAAATTTGTGACTTCACACCAGCTCCAACAGGAACAACAAAGAAAGAAGAACAAGCAGAAGTCACCTGAGCTGCCCAGGAGGATTTTATCACCATGAAAGTGTAATATGCCAGTTGCGGAGACTCCAGAACTTGAAGAAGGAACTGCTAGTCCAAAAGGAACAACGAGAAGGAAGTTGAATTTACAGGGAGACAAGATAAATGGCAAAAGTACAGGGAAGAATGACATTGCTGTTAAGGCAGTCATTTTTACTAATTTTGCAATTAATTTTCCTATGCCTCTATGTAGTTAAACTAGCATGAATGCAAGTTTGGTGTAACGTATAAATAAAAAACAAGGATAATTAATTGTGTATTGGAACTGTTACAATGTGTTACAGTTACCGGAACAGCCGTCGCAAGGCATGAATACGTATGAGTTACTTAAAATGAAACGTGTGCAAGAAAACATGGCAAGTTTGATGAACTTGGGTTAGGTAAATATGGGACTAATCCAACACCACCTACAGTGCAGAATGTCAAGGGGAAGGAGAAAGACAATGAGGTTTCTGATGAATATGTCTTGGAAAATGAGAGGAAAAGTGATAGTGATGATTCGCCAAAGGTATGCGCATCTGCCCTAACTAATTTAAGTGTGATACTGCAATTTCTGGTAAAATGCAACTTAATTGACTTAATTAAGTCAATTCTTTGAATATTAACAATTTAATACTTCATTTAGTCTTCTTGTTTCGGTCTCAGTCATAATTTACTTAATATATACTTAATTCACTTAATTAAATTTTACCAATTTATTTGAAATAACACATCTAGGTGGTGAGTGTCGACGTAAATACTTATATATAATTTGTTTTTCCATAATTGTTCTTAATAATCAAGAAGGGGAGCATTTGATTATAATCCATTTAATGTCTAATTTTTCACTTCATTATACTTAAATTTTTACTTCATTCTATTTATAATCCGTTTACTCATTGTTTTGATTTATACTAATTATGCTTAAATTTTTACTTCATTCCATTTGTTGCATATATATAGAGAATTAATTTTGTGAAGGAAAAAAAGACACTACCACATGGTCTCAGAACTCGTTCCCAAGCCACTGCAGCCTCGACTACGAACACAGAAGCAAAGAGTTCATCTGCTCGAAAACTTATCAATCCAACTTGTAGTAAACCGTTAAAACAGTGTGGCAATTTTGAAAGTGGATCAGCTGCCGCTTATATAGCGCTGTGGGAACGTCAGATGCAGAATCTTGAAGCTAATCCAATGATAGAGGATGTTGGTGAGTCGAGTTTACAGAATGCCCAGGAAGTTGTTCAAAAAGGTAATAAACATGACACCTGAGTATGTTCTTGTAAGATTATTAACAATAATATAGCAACTAGGACCCGTAATTTTCTATTATATTGTTCATATGTGGCCAGGTCCTAAAAAAGCTCGAGGACGGACAAAAATGTTGAAAGTTCATGGTAGGAGTGCTAATGAGAAGCCAGTCATTAAATCTAATAAACGGGGTCAGCCAATTGGAGAAAGGAAGATTAGATCTGAGTTAAGTAATTTTCTGGGGACACTAGTCAAGGATCATGTGTCGCTTACTCATGTAAACTGGCATGTCGTTCCACAAGAATTGAAGAAGAATATGGTGCAATATACTCTGGTATTCTCAGTTTTACCAATTAGCCTGAAATTTCAGTCTTATTAGTACATGTGCATTGAGATAATGCAAAGTTTGTGTTTGGCATAATATAGGATAGGTATGATATTCCTGCACACGGGGAAAAGTATTTAAACAAGACACTTAATACTCTTTGGAGAGTGCACAAGTCACATGTCAAAAAGGCACCTTATAGAAAATATGACAGTGACAAGAAACAGATTCAAAACAGGCCGCATGAAATTCCAATTGAAGATTTTAAGGTTTTGTTGAAGTATTGGGCATACGAAGAAGTTCAGGTACTTTTAGCTTTTTATGTTTGGCATCCAATACTAATATGAGTTGAGATATGAGATTTGATTTTTTTTTTATTTGTAACAGGTACTTGCAGAGGAAAATGCATCCTGTCGTAATTCCTATACTGACCCCCACACACTTGGTCGTAAAACCCTTGCTGAAGTTAAAGAGAAACTGGTATGACATTATTTTAATTGTAAAAGTGAAATTGTTCGATTTAGGTATAATTAAAAAACTATAGTCTCATTATTCGTCAAATTATTAATCAGACTAATAATTAATCATATTAATATTAAAATTAGTTACTCTGATTATTATTAATCAGATTGATATTTTCTTGGCCCATATATCATTATTGTTTTTATTTTTTCTTTCACATTTATGATAATGTAGTCCTTATTTGTCATTTTATTTTTGTTACATGCCAGAAAACCAAAGACCCAAATCAGGCCTCCCCATCACAAGGTAAAGTTTATTTCAAATGTCGCAAGCACAAAAAAGGGCGCAAGTATAAGACAAACATGGATGCAATTCAGAAAAGAATGGTAAGCAAATTTAGTTGTAGATAATGAACCTGAGTTTATTTTACCTATAACAAATTTAAGTAAATTTCTCATATAGTCCATTGAAGAATTGCAACTATATTTAGTTGTAAATAAAAAAAACTTAATTTATCCTTAAAGAAATTTATGCAAATTTGTCTTATAGGATTCCATTGATGAGATGCTGAAAGAAGGAAATGATGTCGACGCGATGCTTCCTAGTAGAAAACATGGACGAGATTGGTTGGGGGGAAGGCAAGGTACAGTACTTGCCTCAGAAAACAATCCATCTATTCCCGAACCTACCGTTGATGAGTTGACTGCAAAGATATCTCGAAATCAGGAGAGTGAAATGGAAGCCAAGGTAAACAGAAAAGTCCAGGAGAACATGGCTTGGATGCTAAAAAAACTAGCAGAGGCGAATCTTGGTATGAAGTGTGATATTGGAGACTTTTGCGCTACCATCTCAAGTGATCAAGACGACAATGGCACTCCAATCACTCCCGCCACTCAAGCAGGCGCCAGTTCTTAAATAAGCCCACTTGTTAAATATGTTATTAAGTTTCATGTTTATCATGTACTTGGTTACTTTTGTTCTCTCCTGCCCTGGTATTTATAAACTTGACTTTGTAGTAGTTATGTCGTACTTGTTGGTGTTGACGAGATGAGACTCTCTTGCCTTGGTGTTTAGAATTAATTATGTAGTACTTTGGTTGTCGTTGGCGTTGGGATGAGACTATTTGTAGTACTTTGGTTGTCGTTGGAGATGGTTTGGAGAATGTTCTGTTATGTAGTTGTTTGGTTTGCAGAGCTGAGACTCTTATGTACTCAGATTTGATATTTTTGTTGATTATGGATTGTTCTAAAAACAAACCTTATATTTCAAAAATGTTTAGAATAACTGTTACATTTGCTTGTTCTAGTGTAACATTTGTTTACATATAATGTTACATTATATATGTTACTAGTGTTACAATAGATAAAAAGACTGTTACAATACACATATTCCAGTGTTGCCTAACTAAAAAAATTGGTGTTACAATAGATAAAACCTACTGTTACAATAGCAAGGGCCCCATGTGGGGGCCACGTGGACCCCTCCTTGTGGGTCCCACTTATGCAATCTTGATCACGCTATTGTATCACTCAGTTTGTATTACATTTGGGCCAGTTAGTGTTACATTAGGTTTCTATTGTAACATTTTCCTCTCTGTTATAATAGATCAGTAAATTGTTATAATAGGGTGTCTATTGTAATGCTCGTATACGTAACGCCCCCTAGTGTTACAATAGACCTATTGTAACACTTTTGGGGCCTATTGTTACACCATTTAGGCATTACAATATCCCACTTATGACGTAGTGGTAAGTTTAAATTCACTTGAAAATTTTAGATCTATTCAAGTGTTTTTTGAGTTGAATATTTGTAAGCTGATTTGTTGTGCACTTTGATGGCTTTTACTATATATTTTTGCATTTTCTTGGCCGAATTTGAAAATTCGGCAACAGTCCGGCTAGAATTTTTTTTCAAGTAGTTGCATGACTAACAAATGACCGTTAACTCTGTTTAATGTTCTTTGTTTAATTATTAAAAGAAAAAGTAAAAAGACGATATAGACACGTGATTTTGCCTCCAAAGTCATATTGCTGTTTTGTCCCCATTTCAGAAGAGGCGATCAAAACCCTAATCTAAGACCCGATCGTGTGAAGATGAGTTGGTATAAGCGATTGGAAGAAGATGAACACATATACTCGTGAGTGCCCCGATTACAGTGAAATGTCTGAAATCTTTGATACATGTATGCAAATAATATAGTTGGGTAAATGTTTGGTATGCTTTAAATTCGAAGTACTTGTTGATACTATATTAAGATTAGTTAGTAGTAGATTATAGTTTATTTTTCCCTAATTGAACTGTTTTAGTTTTTTATTACCCCACTACATGTATTTGCCTACTTGTTTAAAATGTAAAGTATTTCTATTTTTTGTTAATATGCAGAAATTGAGTATTTTACTATTAAATTTCATCATGGGGGTGAAATGATTGAAAATCCTAGGTCTTATATTGGGGGTGAAGTTGATTATATTGATTATGTGAGTTCTGATGAAATAAGTGTTACCATAATCTGCGTTTAATATGTATAATATATGTGTGTGCAAATAACAGAAATCAACAAAAAAGATACGAAGGAGAAATTCTCGAGTCCAGTCGTAGAAATGTCTCCCTAAAGCTATTACGGCACTCACCGTATGGGCTAGTCATTAGCCTCCCAGGATAAAACGAGAAGACAACAATATTACGCGAACAGCACATTCGGCGGACTAGAACGGAGAAAGAAACTATCACCGGAACAGAGAGGGTAGGGTTTGTATTTAGGAGGCGGCTGTGTGTTGTATTTCGAACGAATGAATAACCCTAAGCCTGATACGTTGTTATATAGGCTCGAGGAAACGTGTGTGCTACTCCACACGTAATTAATTAAAACGCCTTAATTAATCATTAATTAGTCGATTAATAAATCAAATTTGTAATTGAATATGGTTATTATCACATCAAATCAATTATAATAATCCGTAGTCAAAACAAATCAAACTTTTAAAAGCCCAAACCCAGTGGAAATTAAATTTAGCAAAACTAGTCAGTAATTATTCGGGCCAATTTTCTGCTACATCCGTGTCTATACGTCGCACACGTGGGCAAGCTCAAAGGCTTCGCAAGCCTCGGATTTTACCTCAAAAGCCGATGATTTGCACCCCCTTGTGCGCGCACGTAGGTGTTGGAGCAATACATAAGTAACACATTTGAACAATATATAAGTGTTTTCCTTTGCAAAATCAATGTTGGACTTTCTTTTCTTCCACAAATTTCCACTACTAAGAGGCTAAATTTGGATGATCATATCTCATCCATCTCTTAGTCATTTTGAGTGATTCAAAGTTCCTCAGAAATCTCTCTTGGAGGAGAACACATTCCAATTGTCACTCGTTGTTCGCATGCAACATTTGTGCACTCAAATTATGGCTCAAATTGACTTGACAATGTGAGAGCAGTACCCACATTTTCCAACAATCCCCCACATGGATGAGATTGACGTTTTAGTAGCACACACCAGATAGACATACACGGAGTTTGACTTGGTGATAGTTTATTCGATCAGATATAGCATACGATAGGTATAGAATGCTCCTTGAACCTTCGCTCAAATAAGCATACCGACTTTACTGGTAGACAGTAGATGTGCTTGTCCTTGAACCGTTATTGTAAATGATGATATACTTATCACTATATCTTTTATGACTCGTTCAGTTCTCATGAATATGTCCATTTTGGCCGTGGAATATCGTCCTGGTTCTGCAGGAGTTTCTAAAGAATTGTGCCTCGAAATTCTCCTTTGAAGATGGCCCATTCTCTCCCACATAGGTGATCTTTATCATATATAGAGTAACCCACGTTTACTCAACCGAATTACATGCGTTCACTCCTGAACTCCATGTATTCGCCAAAAGATCATTAAAAGCTCAAAAGTTTAACCTTGTACCATACGGGTCTCACTGTTTCCTCATCATGGGAACAGGCTAGGGGTTTTCCCATAGTGATTTGATCATCATGATTTAGTTGGCCCATTGAACCAAGTTCTTAAGATCTTCAGTTAGCATTGGTTGGGTGTCCACCATGACACCGTTAAGCAACAGGCTTAAGGCAAATCCCTCTCGATGATTTCTCAACCACTTCTCTTGATAGCCCTTTGGTTAGCGGATCCGTGATATTATCCGATTAAGATCAATTATCTAATGGAACTATGTCATCGTCGTATGTGACGAGACTTTCCATTATACATCATGCTCTGTGCTCTACCAATAACGGATTGACCGTCACAGTGTATCCCTATTGCAGTCGCAAGATTTGGCCATCTTGGAATATCATCTAAAAATTGGCGTAGATATTCAGCCCCTTCGGCGTATTTATCTAGTGCCATAAACTCATCTTCCATCGTGGAATGAGTTATCACATTTTTATTCGAGGATTTCCATGAAATTGCCGCGCCAGTTAGTGTAAACACATAGCCACTCGTAGGCTTTAGAGCGTTCTTACTAGATATCCAGTTCGCATCAGTATATCCCTCTAATACTGCTGAATATCTCCCATGGTGCAGTCCATAGTCTCAAGTTCCTCTCAAGTACCTCAGTACCCTTATGATCGCTTTTCAGTGATCAGCTCCCGGATTACTCGTAAAACTACTCAACTTGTTGATTGAGTATGAATGTCTGGTCTTGTACAACTCATTAGATACATCAGACTCCCAATAATTTTCGAATATTCCAACTGGGAAACCGCTACACCTTTGTCCTTGGATAGATGTAAAGTCATATCCTCAGGTGTCCTAGCTTTCTCAAAGTCATCCATAAGAAACTTCTCAATGATCTTGTCAACATAATGAGGTTGACTCAATGCGAGTCCCTATGATGTTCTAGAAATTTGGATTCCTAGAATCACATTTGCTAGTCTCATATCTTTCATGTCAAATATTTCCTTTGACATGTCCTTTGTAGATTTGATCACTTTATCATTACTTCCGGCTATAAGTAGATCGTCTACATACAATATCATCATGACATAATCATTGTCATTGTCCTTGACATAACTGCTTTCGTTATCTTTGTAATAGGCACAATTATCACATTCATTGATCTTGAAGCCATTTCCAGCACGACCTCATCAAATTTCTCATGCCATTTTATAGGCGCTTGCTTCAAGCCATATAGTGACTTCACTAGTCTACTAAATTTCCTCTCTTGTACAGGGACAACGAACCCTTCAGGTTGTTCCATATAGATTTCCTCATCTATATCTCCATTTAGAAAAGCTCTTTTCACATTCATTTGATGTACAGCTAAATCTCGCATTGCAGCGATAGAAAACATCATCCTTATAGATGTTATTCTCGTTACTGGAGAATATGTGTGAAAGTAGTCAAGACCTTTCTGTTGCTTGTTTCCTTTAATTACAAGTCTTGCCTTGCACTTGTCGATAGTACCATTAGTTTTCAACTTTTTTCTCGAAAACCCACTTGCTGCCTAACGGTTTACAACCGTTTGGCAAATCAACTAATTTCCAAGTGTGATTCTGCAAAATTAAATCAACTTTATTTTTAATTAGGGGTGAGCAAAACCGGATATCCGGTCCGGTTTTAAAATTAAAACCGGATATCCGGTTATTCGGATCGCTAAAATTACATTCCATATCCGGATCCGATTTAACCGGATATCCAGATTTTCGGATATCCGATTAAACCGGACCGGAAATCAGATTATCCGAATCCATTTAAAACTTCCATTTTTTTAAAAAAAATATGATTTACGTGACAAGTAATACATATTCGAGTTGTGAAACTAATGATTCATGAAACTATACTTTTGTCATCATATTATTAGTTGGGAAAAATGGTGACACGTAAATTAATTTAATATAAATATTGATTGTAAATTAGCGCACATGATCAATATAAACATATTTCTTATTGTACACTTATATTAAATTTGTTCATATTTATTTTTTAGAATACTCGTCAAACATAAATTAATATTTCTTACTATCACTTATGTCTAATTTGCAAGCATGGTCAATATAAACCTGTTAATATTAATATTACACACTTATATCAAATTTGTTGATGATATTAACGAAGGAATGATGAGTAAATTGGATATTAACCTGAAATTTTGAAAGTCCCGGAGAGAAACCGTCATAATGTCGCTAAATATTTTTTTTAAAAAAAATCTAAAATAAATATAATTTATCATGTATTTATATATATAATTTGATTTGTATTAAAAAAAGTAAAAACCGGATCGGATCCGGATATCCGGTTTTATGAAAAATTGTGATCCGGATCCGAATTCGAATCTATACAAAAAACCGGATCGGATATCCATTCCGAATTATTCGGATCGGATATCCTAATTATCGGATTTTTTAAATCGGATACCGGATCAAAAATTCGGATAATCCAGTTTTCGGATTTTTATGCTCACCCCTATTTTTAATGGCCTCTTTCCATATGGGGCCGTTGGGTGAGGTAACCGCTTCCTTTTTGGTTTTCGGGTCACCTTCATCGAGCAAATAGGTCATAAAGTCAGACTCGTAGGATTTCTCCATACGTTGTCTTTTGCTCCTTCTCACTATCCCCATATTCTCGTCCTCACTTTCTTCACTCTCATTATTGTCATCTATAGAATCATTAGCTCGTTTAGATGTTGTAGGAGGTTCATTTCCTAAATTACAAGGAAACGTCGTCTCAAAAAATGAGGCATTCCTAGATTCCATAATCTTATTCTTCTAAATGTCAAGAATCTTGGAATCATACATGAGAAACTGATATATAGTGCTATGTGGTGGATATCCGATGAAGATATTTTTGGGTTTCGAGCACATAAACGCAACAAAAATAGTAATTAAAATGTGAAAAATCAGAGTTTTCGAAACCCACCACGGGATCGATGAAAAAAATAGATAATTGATTCGTAGATTAGAATGTTTACCTTAAGAAGCTTTACGATTATGGTTGTCAAAAGGAGATCCTAGTTTTAACCGAACACCACGTATCCCGCCTTAACGATCTACGCCGTAGAGGTATCCACAGGAAAGCTGGTACGGAGGAGGCGTGTACTAGCACCAAGAACGGACCTGTTTTCCCCTCTCTCACTCTCTCACCCTCTCACCTTTAACTGCTAGGGTTTTATGTTTTTATCTAATAAAAATGTAACCCTAATTTAGCCTTAAGGATGTTTATATAGAGAGGCCAAAAACAATCCTAACCCTAATCCAAGTTAGACTTTATTAAAATATGAAATTATATTTATTTAATAATTAAGTTTAACTCAATTACTAAATAACAACTGAATTTCGGATTTAATAATATACGAATTTGAAATTCATTTATCCTATTAATTAAGTCCAACTTAATTAATAATAAATAATTCAAATTTCCTTTTTAATTCAAATTTGAATTTGAATTAAATATTCCTCCATGCTTTCTTTGTGTGACCCTATAGGTTATTATTACGTTAGCAATAATTTAAATATCTCATATTTAAATTTTAAACAATGAGTGACATCTAGTAATACATCATTGCTACCCAAGTAATAATAATTAAATCGGTGATCGATTAAACCTTTCGTGAATAATGTACAATATAATATAATCCCTTTAACCAAATATTATAAATTAAAGTAGAGGCATGTAATGTGTCATCCTCATCATAGTTTAATCCAAGATTCCTTGATCAATGAGTAGACTATCATATCAAATCAATATTTTAGCGTGGCCACACATTTTATAGTCTAGCTCACACAAGAGGCCAATAATATCACTCCTAAAATAGGAGGGTTAAATCTCATCTAGATCATTCATATTTCACATACGATTCATAATATACCCAATGTCCATTTTTATCATTACCCGGTCAAGGATAACTTTTAATGTAATCAATGTATATTAATTCTCATATAAAAATATATTGACTTCAGGTCTAAGGACCATTACATCATTATCACTGTGAGAATTACTTATGACATAACAAACATGTAGAATCTCACACTGGGTCTGTCTAGCACCATGTACATATACATCTGCCTGTGTTTTTGACTTAAGTATCACTATACCTATGATCAATGAGATGTGATCATCAGTCAACAAACACACCAGTCTTAATGCATTATTATTGTCCCTTAATAATAATACTCGACTAGGGACCTTTAGGAATATTGATACTATTCTCATAATCTCGTTTTTAAGTCACATACTTAGAGATATAGAATTACATATCATATTCCAAAGACATTTATTAATCTAACATTTATATCACAGTAAATTAAGAATTAATAAAGTATAAAGGGAATAATCGATAGAACATAAACATTAATAATCCTAATATCTTGAACTAAAATATCATAGTATTGTCTCTAGGGAACAAACACTAACAATCTCCCACTTGCACTAGATCCAATCACCCATGTATCTAATACCCATGGAACTAGTATGACCATCATGCTTATGCTGCGACAAAGCCTTAGTCAGTTGGTCTGCAACACTATCATTACTATGCACTTTACATTTATATCTCCTTGATCATTAATCTGATTAATAAGGTGATATCGCTTAAGGAAATGCCTAAACAGTCTCCTTGGATGTTTCGAAAACATCAATATATTCAGCTTCCATAGAATCATCAATTTTCTTGTTGTGAACTATTGAAGCTAATATCAATTATATTTAGATAAAACACAAACCAGGCATAGACACATAATTATCCTTTTCTATCCATAAATTAGGTTAAGAAACTAGTATCAGTGTAACCCTTTACAACTAGTTCCCTATCTTCTCCTTACACCAAAAATAAATCTTTAGTCCTCTTTAACTACTTCAGAATATTCTTGACAACTATCCAGTGACCCTCACCTGGATTAGACTGGTATCTGTTCGTCATGCTCAAAGCATATGAAATATCAGGACAAGTACATATCATTGCAAACATTATAGATCCAATTGCCGAAGCATATGGAGCTTTTCTAAGACGACCCTTGTCATCTAATGATTTAGGGCAGTTATCCTATGAGATCACTATCCCAAGAGACATCGGGACATATCCACTCTTTGCCTCCTGCATCCTAAAATGATGCAATAATTTATCATTGTATGTACTGCGACTAGATCGATTAATCTCCTCAATCTATCTCTATAGATCTTAATCCCTAATATCTAGGTAGCATCGTCTAAGTCTTTCATCGAGAAACTATTTCTCAACCAAGTCTTAACAGCCTGTAGAGAAGGAATGTCATTCCATATCTGTTATATATCATCTACATATAATACTAGGAATGTCACATAGCTCCCACTAACCTTCTTACAAACACATCCTTTTTCTAAATCTCATAGTCAAAGTAAGCAACTATTGCTAACAAAATCCTGATGGACTTGACCATAGAAACTGGTGAAAAAGTCTCATCATAGTCTATACCATGAATTTGTTTGAAACCTTTTGCCACTAGTCGCACCTTATAGATCTGTACTTTACCATCCATGTCAGTTTTCTTCTTGAAAATCCACTTGCACCCTATAGGTTTTACCCCTTCGAGTGGATCAACTAAAGTCAATACTTTATTTTGATACATGGGTTCCATCTCGGATTTCATGGCCTTCGGCTATCTCTCGGAGTCTGGACGATTCATAGCATCTTGGTAGGTGAGAGGTTTTATCATTATCCATAAGCATCATCACCATTTTGAGTCAAAAGAAATCCATAATTTCTCCCGGACTCATGGTGAATCCTACTAGATCTACGAATAACCTGTGTTTCCTGAACAGGATTACTTTTAACATTTTGATGTACATTCTGATCTTATTCCAACTCTGGTTCAATGTTATCATGTGGTTCTCAATCTTCATCAAGATGTATTATCCTTCCACTGATTTTCTTAGTAGTTCTCCCTCAAGAAATACAGCGGCCCGAGCAACAAACACTTTGTTCTCGAAAGGATTATAAAACTATACCCTAGTCTCACTTGGATATCCCACAAAATAGCATCTATTTAATTTTGGTCCAAGCTTGTCAGAGGCTAAACGTTTTACAAACGCTTCACGTCCCCAAATTTTCATAAATGACATGCTATGACATTCATCACTTTATATCTCATACGGAGTATTTTGAACTGCTTTAGTCGGAACTTGGTTAAGTGTATATGCAGTCCTTTCTAGAGCATAACCCTAGAAACTGAATGGAAGATCCGCTCGACTCATCATCGATCGCACTATGTCCAACAAGGTACGATTTCTCCTCTCAGAATCTCTATTCCATTGAGGTGTTCCAGAAGGAGTAAGTTATGACACACTATCACACTCCTTCAAGAAACTCTTGAAATTGAGGTTTAAGTATTCTCCTCCACGATCTGATCGTAAAACTTTTATAATTTTCCCTTGTTTTCTTTTCTACTTCGGCCTTATATCCTTTGAACATTTCAAAATAATCGGATTTGTTCTTCATAAGAACCACATATCCATATCTACTAAAATCATCAGTAAATGTTATGAAGTAGTATAAGCCCCCCTTGCCACCATACGCATTCGACCACATACATCATTATGTATAAGTCATAATCGTTCGGTGGCCCTTTCACCTGATCAGGTAAAAGGAGATTTAGTCATTTTTCCAATGAGGCAAAGTTCGCATCTTCCGTATGATTCAAAATCAAACTTATCCAAGTATTCATCTATATGTAACTCAGAAATATGTTTCTCATTAATATGGTTTAATGACAATGTTAGAGGTAATGTTTGATTTGAGTCAACTTAGAACATATAAGTTGTTAAATAATTGTGCAACATTATAAGTCTTATCACTGAAATAGAATAAACAACTATTGTTTATTTAATTAAAATGAAAACCTTCCTTGTCCTGACAAGAAATTGACTTAATATATCCGCTAAAGGCAGGCACATAATAACAATTTATCAAGTTCTCCATCTCACCTCATGGGCAAAATTAGGTATCGAGTTCCTTCAACTAGGGCAATAACTTTTGCTCCAATTCTAACCCTATACCTAAAGCTTGACCATTACTAGTCTTCTTCGTTAGATCTTCCAAATAAGCTCGACAATTTAACTTTCATTCATCCAGTTATTTCCACAGAAATGACAATCATCTCCTATAGCAACACCACTATTAGGCTTCAAAAGCCCTTTGGGATTGGACTTTGGTTTGGCACCGAATAAGATCAAATCTTCACCTTGCCTGTCCGCTTTCCTTTCCCATTTGCATTCCATATGTACATCATTAATATGGACGTAATTCATGCCTTTATCGTGTTATTTTCAGCAGTTCTAAACATGCTTAACAACTCAGTGAGTGTTCTGTCTATCTCATTCCTTTTGTTCTTAACAAACTGAGAATAGAAGTTGTTCAAAGATCGTTTTATCAAATCAAGCTGAGTCTCTAGACCATTCTTGAAACCCAAAATATTAAGATACATATGCCTATCACCTTTAGAACATGTGGTCCAACCAGATATGATTCTCCCATTAATGCAAAATATGGTACCTTATTATTGTCAAATCTTTCTGACGAGCCTATCCTTCAAACATCTTTTGAAGGTGCTCAATCATATCATAAGCATCATTATGCTCTTGTTGCTTCTAAAGATCAGCACTCATAATTACAAGCATGAGACATGAAACATCAGTTGCATTATTAATTTGCTTCTGGTAAGCATTTTGTTCTGCACATGTTTCATTCTCAGCTAGAAGAAATAAGGGAGGGGTTTGAGTGACATCCTTGAACCTGAGGACAATCCCCAAGTTCCCATGTCAATCGAGGAAATTATTTCATGTCAGCCTATCCTTCTCAAGGGCTATTACATAGAGAAGTTATTTGTGTTATTTGTCAATTGATATCTACAATATTAAAGTGCATAAAATGACTTAGTCTATAGATGATCATTAAATTATGTTCAAGTGATTATTTATATACATATTCACAATATATATCTCCCACTATTTTTATCAAATCAATAGCCCTAACTATTAATTCGGAAAAAGTATCTTCTATATCCTTTCCAGTAAGCCAAGATCCATATTTTACCATGCGTTAGGTCAGCTTTGGCTTTTCTCCTAAAACATGATTATTTAGGTAGACATCATTTGTCAATTATATCAACTATATAACTCTTGGATAACTTGGTGGAACAATATTTGTTCATATTTATCTATTAAATTTCGTCAAACTCTATGCCTCTAAGTTCACAATCCTATTATGATAACTTAGTTAAGTCAAACCCGATAGTCAAAAAGTATGAAGATACTTCAACACATCTCCCACGATAGATAGGAGTACTTCGCTTTGGCGAACCCACTCCTGGTCGATCTAGGGGTTAACGCATTGGACTCATTGGAAGGCGTGTGATCAACTCAATAATAACTTTAAGGTTTTGTTAATTTTAAAATGATCATGATCCCATCATAAAGAGATTCCCAATTTTTCTTTGAATAAAATACTTCAAATAAATATTCGTCAATGGTTTGATTTCTAGGTAGTGAGGGAGTCACAACGATCTTGCTTAAAACCCACAACCTTACAAGTTCAATGAACTCCCTTTTAACAAAATTGCCCCATGTCAGAAACAAAGAAAATTTGTATTTTATTTCATGTTTCATAAACACGAGAATCTCATAATCAATTTTTTATTTTAAAATCTTGAGTCATTACATATTTTATCTTGTTTAGCAAGTATGGCATGAGTGTCGTATCTAATACATACATCCCTAATCTAATTAAGCATGCATCTTTATAAACTACTTTACACATACATTCATCATATGTGCATATATATGTAAAGTGCAATAAATAAACGTGAATGGTTATGGCTTTATCCTATGTGATCTTCATCAAGCTAATGACAAAGATCTAGGTCAATCTAAAGTGAAAAATAAATACAAGCTAACTATGACATGTCTTCTTTCATGTATTGCTTCCTTGGATGGCCTCCATGTGGGATTATCTTTGATCTTAAAATCTTCATGTCTTTATGTACATTACAAGAATGAAATACAAAAATTAATCTAATGAACTTACAAGAAGAACTCGAGTTACATTCGAGATTTAAAAATTACAAGATTAAACGACATGCTAGCCGTATTTAAAAAAAACAAAACCATTAACCTAAGGTCATAAACCATAACCATCCACCATGCTCAATTAACACATAAGAAAATGTTAAAACACATTATATGATCTTAACATATCGTACCCATCATGATCTAATCATAAAAACAAAATATGGAAAAAATCAGAAAAATCAGAATCAAATTATGAAAACATTAAATCGCTGATTACAGGGTCTTAACGACATCAAAAGCCTTACAAATCAGTCGTTGATAGCTATGGCTATCAGTTTCGTTTAGACGCTCGATTCCGATGAAGATATTGTTGGGTTTCGAGCACATAAACGCAACGGAAATAGTAATTAAAATATGAAAAATCAGAGTTTTCGAAACCCACCACAGGATCCATGCAAAAAATAGATAATTAATTCGTAGATTAAATTGTTTACCTTAAGAAGTTTTACGATTATGGTTGTCAAAAGGAGATCCTAGGTTTAACCGAACACCACGTATCCTGCCTTAACGATCTACGCCATAAAGGTATCCACACGAAAGCTGGTACGGAGGAGGCGTGTACTAGCACCAAGAACGGACCTGTTTTCCCCTCTCTCACTCTTTCACCTTTAGTTGCTAAGATTTTATGTTTTTATCTAATAAAAACGTAACCCCAATTTTAGCCTTAAGGATGTTTATATAGAGAGGCCAAAAATAGTCCTAACCCTAATCCAAGTTAGAGTTTATTAAAATCTAAAATTCTATTTATTTAATAATTAAGTTTAATTCTATTACTAAATAACAACTAAATTTATGATTTAATAATATACAAATTTAAATTCATTTATCCCATTTATTAAGTCCAACTTAATTAATTATAAATAATTCAAATTTCCTTTTTAATTCAAATCCGAATTTGAATTAAATATTCCTCCATGCTTTCTTTGTGTGACCCTATAGGTTATTATTACATTGGCAATAATTTAAATATCTGATTATTTATATTATAAACAATAAGTGGCATCTAGTAATACATCATTGCTACCCAAGTAATAATAATTAAATGGGTGATCGATTAAACCTTTCGTGAATAATGTACAATGTAATATAATCCCTTTAACAAAATATTATAGATTAAACTAGAGGCATGTAATTTGTCATCCTCATCATAGTTTAATCCTAGTTTCCTTGATCAATGAGTAGACTATCATATCAAATCAACATTTGAGCGTGGCCACGCATTTTATAGTCTAGCTCACACAAGATGCCAATAATATCACTCCTAAAATAAGAGGGTTAAATCCCATCTAGATCATTCATATTCATACGATTCATAATATATCCAATGTCCACTTTTATCATTACCCGGTCAAGGATAACTTTAAATGGAATCAATGTATATTAATTCTCGTATAGAAATAGAATGAATTCAGGTCTAATGACCATTACATCATTATCACTGTGAGAATTACTTATGACACAACAGACATGTAGAATCTCACACTGTGTCTGTCCAACACCATGTACATATACATCTACCTATATTTTTGACTTTAATATCACTATACCTATGATCAATGAGATGTGATCATCAGTCAACAAACACACTAGTCTTAATGCAATATTATTATCCCTTAATAATACTACTCGACTAGGGACCTTTAGGAATATTGATACTATTCTCATAATCTCATTTCTAAGTCACGTACTTAGAGATATAGAATTGCATATTATATTCCAAGGACATTTATTAATCTAACATTTATATCGCAGTAAATTAAGAATTAATAAACTATAAAGGGAATAATCGATAGAACATAAACATTAATAATTCTAAAGTCTTAAACTAAAATATCATAGTGTTGTCTCTAGGGCACAAACACTAACAGATATAATCCACAGTCTTTGGACCAATCTTCATCTTCTTCGGTGTAGGGATCAGTACCTTTTCTAGGAACCCCCACACTTTCAGGTGTTGGTAACTTGGTTTCTTTTTCTTCCACATTTCATAAGGACTTACATCCTTATTCTTGTGCATAGTAATATTTAAAATATTATTCGCGCTTAAGATGGCTTCCCCCCATATCGACTGCGGAAGTCCAAAGCTTAGCAACATCGCATTCATCATCTCTTTGAGAGTGCGATTCTTCCTCTCAGCCACTCATTTGACTGAGGGGAGTATAGTGCAGTGACTTCATGGATTATACCATGCAGTGAACAGAATCCCAAAGGGTTCAACATATTCACCTTCACGATCTCTTCGTATCGTTTAATTTTCTTAGTTTGTTTGTGTCTTAACTTCTTCCTTATAGAGTTTAAATTAACCTATAGCTTCGTCTGGCTTTTCAGCAAATATACATAACAATATTTTGTACAGTCATCTATGAATGTAATAAAATACTTGTTGTTACATGCTGATTCTAAATGATAAGAAGAAGCTCAGGATCTGGCCGTAGTTTAGATGTCATCAGTATTTGGTGTGTCGCCAGGATTCGACACATCATCAGTATTTGCATATCGTCAGCTTCTGAAGGCGGTCAGCTATGAAGATTGGTTCTGTTCCTTATTTTGAGGAATAGATATCTACTACATTCTGAGTCAAAGGACTTTATCTATTCAGTTAAAGATATGTATCATTTTCTGTTAGTATTTGATAGTGCATATCTTGGATTGATTTGTAGTAGCTGTGTAATATATAAACACATTTTAGGTCATCACATAGTGAATTAACTCGAGCATTGTACGACCTAGCAGCTCTCAAGAACATCAGTATTTCTTGAGAGAGTTTGTAACAGTTTTTATCAGAAATATAAAGAACTGTTATATTTTTAATACTTATTCGAAACATTTATACAATTGTATCAAACCCCCTTAAACAATTATATTATTACTGGGAAATAATTGGTATAAGAGCAAATTAATAATTTAATATCAGGATCGATCTAAACATGTTTGTGAACAAGTATGAAAGCATCAAAATTCCCATTCTGAAAAAGACTGAATATCCTACATGGAAGGTGAATATGCTAATGCACTTGGAATCTATAGACCCAGACTACCTCGACGTAATCAATGATGGACCTTACAAGCCAACAAAATTGGTACATGCAACTTCTACTGTTGATGAACACCTTTAGTTGAAGGAGAAGAGTGAGTGGACACCAGAAGAGAAAGCCACTGTGCTGAAGGATGCAAAGGTAAGAAACATTTTGCATAACAGTCTTGACTCTGTAATGTCAAACAGGGTTATAGCCTACAAGACTGCCAAAGAGATCTGGGATGCCCTTGAGACTCAATGTCAAGGAACCACGACCATCAAGAAGAACAGAAGGGATGTTCTAATTCAAGAATATGAACATTTTGAGGCCAAGTCTAATGAAAGTCTCACTGACATTTATGATAGGCTTCTCACTCTGCTTAACAATCTATATTTGGTGGGAAAGGTGTATGATCTGGAATATTCAAACACCAAGTTTCTGAGAGCTTTGAATGAGGAATGGGAGACTCATACTTAATCATACGACATCAGTATGATTTGGAAAAAGTCACTCTGGATGAAATCTATGGCATGCTGAAGACTCATGATTTGGAAGTCCAGCAAAAGAAACAGAGGAAAAGCAACAAGGGAAAATCAGCTGCCTTAAAAGTCAATGCTGAAGCTTCAAAAGATAGGACAGTTGAAGCTACAAGGAAAAAGAACTATCTGCCAGAATTAGATACTGATGATTCATCATCAAATCCTGATGATGACACTGATTCTGAAACTGATGAGAACATGAAAGATTCTTATGTCATGTAGATGGTTGCAATGATGGTTATGGGCTTCAAGAGAATGCAGTTCAGGAAGTCTCAAAAGAATAGAAGCTTCAAGAAGAAGTTTACTTGAGGAGAAAGGAAGTCTTCTGAAAGAAAAAAAGGAAAGGATTTGAAAGCTGGAAAAGTTGATAGATCAAAGATCAAGTGCTACAACTGTGATGAACCTGGTCACTTTGCTACTGAATGCAGAAAGGCAAGGAATGACAAAGGGAAGAACAAAGCTCTGATTACATCAAGCAAGGATTGAATGGATTCACTAATTCTGAAAATGAAGAAATAAGCTATGAATTGATGGCTAGTTTTGATAATCCCTCTTCTCCTGATTCTAAGGTATCAACTTTCTTCTTCTCTCTTGATACTGAAGATATATCTGAATTGAAATCTATTCTTAAGTCTCTCTATGGAAATTTTAAGAATATGACTCTAGAGAATAATAGACTGTTAACTGAAATTGAAGTCTTAAAATCTAGGAATGATAAGTTAGAGTCTGACTTAATTAATCAGATTGAAATTCAAAAAGAATGTGAGAAAGCTAAACATACAGTAAAGGTACTTGAGGCTAGGTACATTATGTTGGAAAAAGTCTTAAAAAATGAGAGGAAAGCCCTTAAAGCCTGGACTGATTCAGGAAAAAAGGTTCATGAGATGATCTCTAAGAAAAACTGGAGAGAATGTCTTGGCTATAAATATGGAATTAAGGATGTAGACACTGAAAATGAAATTACCCTTATGACTCCTGTTAAGTTTGTTTCATCAGAAGCTGATGAATCCAAATCTACTTTTGAGAAGGGTTCAACCTCTGCATCTCAAGAAAAGAAAGTAAATGATAAAACTCAAAAAGAAGAAAACAAGGAGACCATTAAGACTGTTAAAAAAGAAAAGAACATCGGACTTTTGTCTAAAGAATAATTGAAAAAGAAATTATCTGAGGTTACTGATAAACCTCAAGTAAAAAGTCCAAAAAGGAACAGGAATGGTAAGAAAGGTATTTCTAAGGAATCTAATTATAAGTTTGTTCCCAATACTCTGAGAAAAACTTGTTTTAACCGTGGTAATACTAATCATCTTTCTATTGATTTCCAGGAAGAGTAAGAAAAAGAAAACCGCTAATCCAGAGTCTGATGTTAGGGGTAGATCAGTATTTTACAAACCACAAAATCCTTGTTTTCATTGTGGTAGTAATTGGAATTCAATTTACACTTATAATGCTTATCATAAGCTATATCATAATTACTATGATACTTTGCCAAAATTCAATAAAGCTGCTTATTTTGATTAATACTGCTAGTTCTACTAAAACTACTTCTGATAAGACAAATCTTGATAAGAGAAAAACTGACAGAAGTAACTCTGAATCATAGAAACTTAAGTTGTTAAAAACGAGGGCCCAACAAGTGTGGGTCCTTAAAAATACCTCGAATTAATCACCCTTCTGATTGCAGGGTAACAAGAAAAATATTCTTGTCTTGGATAGTGGATGTTAAGGACACATGACTGGAAATAAATCCCTGCTGTCAGAATTTGAGAGGAAGGATGACCCAAATGTATCTTATGGAGATGGAAATATAGGACACACTCTGGGATATGGCAACTTGGTAATTAGAAAGGTGGTAATAGAGAATGTAGCTCTGGTGGAAGGACTGAAGCACAACCTACTGAGCATCAGTCAAATCACTAACAGAGGTTAACATGTGGTATTCCATGACTCTCACTGTGAAGTTGTTCATAACAAGACAAAGAAAGTTGTATTGATAGGATACATACATGGTTACATGTATGAAGCAAGGTTGCATGAAAGTCTTGAGCAAGAAGCTACTTGTCTTATCTCTAAGGCATCAGTAGACGAGAGCTGGAATTGGCACAAGAAGCTCTCACATCTCAACTTCAATTCTATCAATGAACTAGCCAAGAAGGAGCTAGTAAGAGGATTACCAAATATGCTATACTCATCTGATGGTCTTTGTGATGCTTGCCAAAAGTCCAAACAAAGAAGAATATCTTTCAAAAGTAAAACATAATTCTCTATCACTAAACCATATCATATGCTACACTTGGATCTCTTTGGACCAATGAACATAATGTCTATCAACAAGAAAAGGTACACACTTGTAATTGTTGAAGATTTCACTAGATTTACTTGAGTTTATTTTCTACACAGGAAGGATGAAACTCCAGAAATTCTTCTGGATCATGTAAATCAAATTGAAAATGGATCTAACTTCAAAGTGAAAATTTTGAGAAGTGATAATGGCACCGAGTTCAAGGACTCAAAGATGGAGGAAGTCTGTAAGCACAAAGGCATACAACAACAATTCTCAGCTCCTGGTACACCTCAACAAAATGGTGTTGTTGAGAGGAAGAACAAAACCTTGATTGAAGCTGGCAGAACTTTGCTAGAAGAAGCCAAACTGCCCACTTACTTCTGGGCTGAAGCAGTAAACATAACCTTTTATCCTCAGAATATCACACTGAACCTGCACATGTTGATGGGGAGCAACAACAACGTTCAACTGATAGTACTAACACTGAAGAGTCAACACAAGTTTCTTCTCTATTTGATCACTTAGAATCTAATGCTGATTCAATATCAGGAGAACATGAGTCAAGTCCTAATACTTTATCAGAAGCTAACAACACTGATTCAGGGGGAGCCTCAAATGCATTTGATGAGGCACATGATTTAGGGGGAGCATCTAGCTCAAGAAGGACATTTCCCCATGCCAGAAAATGGACCAAAGATCATACTCCTGATCTGATCATTGGAAATCCTGATGAAAGTGTAAAGACAAGAAGTGCAACTCAAAATGAATGTCTGTATCACAATCTACTTTCAAAAGAAGAGCCAAAGCAAATAGAAGATGCACTTAAGGATGCAGATTGGGTCATAGCTACGCAAGAAGAGTTGAGTTTGAAAGAAATGAAGTATGGAATGTGACGGCCTCAACCCCGGGGTCAGGAGTTGACGTCACCAACAACAATACTAATAAACAATATAACCCAAATTATTAGTTATACATAATCTCGACCCCCTTTACCAAGACCTTTTCCAGGTTTAAGTATGACTTAGGTTACAACCGTCAAAAAACTAACTTACTAAAGACAATCCAAATAATACTATCTTTATTCAGCAACTCAACAGACCCGCTTGGGTCCAACACAACTACCTCAGAGGAGCCTGACACGGAAGGAACTGGAACTTTGCCCCGACTACCACTGAAGAATCTCCTAGGTATCTGTAATATATATATAAAATATTTTGCAAGGGTGAGCAATCAATTGCTCAGCAGTACCACTATATGAATAATAATCAAAAACAGTTTATGATAAACAATTATAGGAACAAAAATCATAACTTGCTAGAAAACAAGTAAAACATGTGTGAACTGGATATCAAAACTAGCATGCTCTGTAAAACCAAATTATTAGTTGTGTGTTGTGCATAAATATCAATTTCTATTTTAGCATGCTTCTTTCATTTTAAAATCTTCCGTCCCATCGCAGGACCCATAAACCATTTGTCCCATTACGGGGACCCAAAATCATTTGTTCCGTTACGGGAACCATAAAACTTATCCCATCACATGATCTATAAAACGCGTCCCATCACAGGACCTATAAAACTTGTCCCATCACAGGACCCATACAATTTGTTCCTCTCCGGGAACCTCAAAATCACTTGCTCAGATATAAAAGTATTGGATGATCCCTGGTGAGACAGCTGATTAGGCTATCCTATGAAACTTGTTCCGGAACTCAGAGACTAGCTAGGTCTCTATCACGCTGGGCTGGTGGTCATAACAGGGTGCGCAACCACTCCGCCTCTTATGCTAACTTCCAGGCCGTTACGGGCCTTCTGCACACACTCATCCAATTATCTGATCATTTTTATCCAGTTTTCCAAATCACTTACCTATCTCTTGTCAAAACAATTATAACACAACACATTTTCCCAAAACATTTTCATTTTATTCAAAACTTAGAGATAGGTATTTTCAGAAGTTACTTTCCCCCCAAAACCAAGTTAACAAAACAATTTGAAACCTAGGGGATACGTAACTTAAATCGTTCTGTTCCAGTACGTAAATATAAATCAACAATTATTCATATAGTACTGAACTGTAAAATATTTGTTCAGGGGTACTTGCCTTGCAGAGCTTTACAAATAGTATCGATTGACCTTGAGCTGACACGGACGCTTAGGCTTTAACGTCTAACCACTAGATTACCCTGGATTCGACTTTAACACTCAGGTCCTTCGATTGGAACCTTACTGTAATAACCCCAATTTTTGAGAAATTTTGAAACCCTTATGAATAGTGTTTTTGATGAATGAGAAAACTGTTCATGCCACGCTATGTAGGGGTTCTGTTATTGATCTTATGGGATATTATTAGTACTCTATGTGGTATATAAGTGTATGTAAAGATCGTCAGAATCCAATTCTGAACACTTGGATTTTTCCCGGAAATCCACTAGATACGGAAAGAATTGAGAAAAAGGTAACAGGATAAAAGGATTTAAATTAAAGGATTATAGGAGAGGATCATAAAAGGAATATAATATATTGAGAAAGGTTGAGGGAACCTAAGTAATAAGATACCGGGTATGATCCCTCAAACGATAAACGAAAACGAAAGTTAAGCGAACCGTATAACAGATCAGCGGTCATTAGGCAAATGATTAGGAAGTTAATCAAAGGGATTAGTGGGAATCATGTCATCCAACCAATAGAAAGAGGACAAGGAAGTGAGGATGACATCATGAGGATGACATAAGCATGACATGGGAAGGAAGGAGGTGTGGTGGCTTTGTAACCACACAAATCCAAGGGCAAGAAGGTAATTGACTAAAGCAAGCACAAAAACCAATCAACCAAGCCAAGTAAAATCATTTTCATCAAAAATCAAAAGCAACCAAGGCTTTGTTCTTCATTGCTCACGGCTTTTCACTATTCAAAAGGCAAGAATTTTCAAAAATTCAAGATCCAAGCTTCCTAAATTGGTAAGATAATTCCCTAATCATCTTCATGCTTAGTTAGGACTATATCATGAGTTTAAGCCATTAATTCCTTCTCAATCTTCTTCATTTAATCAAAGAAGAAGACTATGAATAGTGTTTTCAAGTTTTCTTAACTTGAAGTTTTCTTGTTTTCTTGAAGATCCAAGCATTCTTAAGACTTCTCAAAGCTTCTTAAGGCTTCCTAGCTCCTCCCACCTCTCCAAGGAAGGTATAAACTACAAACCCTAGCTTTAGTTTTGAGTAATTAGGATTGAATGTGTTTGATATAGCATATGTGAAGCATGATGCTTGATTGGTTGAAGTTTGGTTGAGTTTGTAGAGATTAGTTGGTTTTGTTGCATTGTTGGAGTTGTAAATCTTGGTAATTAGTTAAAGAACCTAAGTAAAGCTTTTAGTTCATGTGAGGAATAAGTATAAATGGTTAATGTGGATTTGTTGGGGCTGTTATGATGTGGTTTGGAGGGATATTGGTTGTATGATTGATTTGGGGTTGATTTGTGGTTGGTATTGAATGGTTTAAAATTTGGGAAATCGCGTAAACATAGCCGTCGTAACGTCCGATTTTCTTTGGACTGTTTTTGTGCATAGCATTAGGACCCGAGAACCCCCTGCTAGATTATGACCACTGCCATGTTTAGATAGCTCATGTTACGAGCTTCGTTTTGATATGTAGTTCGTTCGATTCCGATGAACGGTTTAGGAGAAACGGCCGTTTTAAGTAACGACGTTTCGCGAACGAAACTTTTTCCCCCGCCTTACTTTGAAACATAGGTTAAAGACCAAAAAGGGTTAATTAATGTATGAAACATTTATGGTAAGTGTGTTAGGCAGTTGGTAAGACACCCGCGAAGGAATCGCTTTAAAACTCGTAAAGGTTAAATTATTAAAAATGGTGGAGCCGAGGGTACCCGAGTGACTTAAGCGAATCAGTGAGCGCAAAACTAGCGTTAGAGTCTAAGTTAGTTAAAGTATAGATTTACAAGTGATTTTGGTTTAATTCCAACTTACTTTTTGTTTATAGGTTACCAGACTCGTCCCGAGCCTTTTATCACCCCAAGTCGCTCATGCAAGTATTCTACCCGTTATAACTGTTGTTGTGATGTATTTGTGTATATGCATGAACTTGCGTTAAATGCATATTTGTTATAGCAAATTCTTGCGATATATTGTAGCATGTTATATGATATATATGCATGCCTGTTTCGTATTCTTGCTATATATATCTGTTGGTTCAAGTTGATAATACCTATGCTAGAGGATAGCGGTAACTTGCTTATACCCTTAGTATAGGGACCCAAAGGTGAAAACATTTTCTAAAACCGGGAGTCGAGGATCCCGAGTAGATTTTGTATATATGTATATAAATATAAATATATACTTATATATATATATATATATATGGTTATAGTTTTCAAAACTATTAATCGAATAAAGGTTATTCGATAACTTTATATTATTTATTGATTATTATTTCGAATATTATTCGAGGGCTTATGACTCCTATATATTATTATTGAATATTACTTGGATATTCAATCGAGGATGTATGACTCCTTTATTTTATGAATATTATTTATAATATTCATTCGAGGTATTATGACTCCGATTATTACTGAAATATATTCTTTATTTTATTAAAGAATGAGGTGTTAATAATCAAACTTATTTTCGATTATTCAAATAAAGATAGTACTTTTATATAAGTATATCTTTGGTTATTTAATATCCATTTCAAGTATAAGTTTTAATACTTCTACTTCGATTATTTTTATAAAGATTATTCTTTATGGGAATATTATTTAAATAATAATATTCAGACATTTTCTAAATATTCTGGGGACTGATTTACTTCATTAAATCAGCTTCACTCCAAACATTCTTAAAAATGTTTTGCGAGTCTTCAAAATGATTTTTTTAAAGTTAGAGCGGATCCCAAAACTCATTTTTTTTAAGATCCTCCTTTCGAAGGGGATTTAAATACTCGCTCAAAACCGGAGGGATCCGGCTCTGTGGTGTGTTTTATATTCGCAACAAGGTTGCTGTTTTGATAAATGAATTGATTACTTACCCAACACTCGGGAAGTAAAATTCTTGGAACAAGTTAATCCATTAACAGGCATCGCCTGGGAAATATCGGTGAGTTTTCCTTTCCAACTAGATACGACTTCTTGGTGAAGCCGTATCAACAAGTTTCTACTTGGGGAAAGGGGGGACGAGCTTTACGTTTCAGAGTCATGGATTTCATCTGAACTAGGAGTGGCGTAAGTGGCCGAGTAGCGCCGGCCCAGCCTTATTATATTGGCCCAAATGGCCTGGAAGTTCCGCTAAGGCGGTCCATTCCTTAGGAGTTCAGTGTTCGGTTGACAAGTAAATCCGACAGGTTCTCCTCTACATGTAGAAAATGGTGGGGTTGTACTACTACGACTGATCATCGTAAGTGGTCTTCCTGGCGCGGCAAACTCCCGTAATGAGTTCATCATCCAATTGGATAATTTCTGCAACACTACCCAGAGCACTTCGATAGAAAGGCTACGGTTGGGCGATTGTTGAGTGTTGGCAGGGTCAAGTTTTCAAAATGATGTTTACATCAAATGAAGTATCTTGTAACTTCATCTTTTAAACTTATATCTAGTAAATGATTATCTTATGCATGATAAAGATTTTCAGAAAAACGTTGAGACAAGGTTAGATATATGAGATCACCTTGCAACGATATTTTTATACAGTTATACACTGGGACTTTGTGTATATTATGCATGGAAGAGGACTTCCAATATTTTGAAAAGTATATATGTATATATACTGAATATTTTGCGACTTCATCGCATTATGATATCAAACTTGGTTCATTTCTTTTGACCAAGACTTTCATGAGTATTATGAGTAGGCTCATATATTGTTAATCATTATACATATTATTTTGGTGGGCTTGCTGCTCACCCTTGCTTTCTTCTTTCATCACACAACATCAGATAGACAAGATGAACAGGACCAAGCTCCCAATTCGCGAGCGGATAGGAAACATTCCGCAGTTTCCTATAGGCGTTGATGTCGCTGTAGCTGAGGTAGGAGCTACCAATAGGCTAGGCTTTCAACTTTTGATATACCAGATTTAAGTATATTTATGAATTGTAATAATGGCAAAGAAATGTAAATTTATTCAGAAAACCTTTTAAGGTGTATTGTCATATAATTGTGGAATAAAACGACTTGTGATTATTTTTGGATGTTCATCTCTGAGACTATAACGTGTGGTGTGTGTGTTTATTGTGGGGTCACAGTACAGAGTAGTTGAGTAATTATTAAGATTGGGTGTTATTAAGGGAAATGGAACTCGTGACAACCCGGATCCCCGACCCCGAATCTGGGGGTGTTACTGAAATGGTATCAGAGCTAAGCGTTATAAACCTCAGAGATGATGGGACGTTAAGATAATAAGTTAACTAAGATAATAAGAACTCTTGCCAAGTTCATAGTCGGACTACCTAACGTAGTACTGACAGTTAAAACCCTTATGGGAACCCTTATAAATGTAGCGATAGAAGCGTAGTTCGTTATCGTATAGAGTAGCGGGACTCCGAACCCTGAGGTTGAGGAGCAATAGCGCGATGATGTTTTATTACTAATTGGAGATCGGATTGTGGATCCGATAGAGTGTCCTAATGCAGGACCGGATGATGTTGATATTGAGGATGTAGCGGTTGAGGATGTTGTCCTAGATGGGATTATTGCTGAGGAGGATCTCGTGGAGGATCCTGACAAGAATGAATAAAGGACCACTGATGAATTGATGACCATGGTTAGGGCAACTCCCAGAGGTAGGATTGGCCGGTCACTACCGGAGGTTCGTTCAAGTTTGTAAAGATAGTAGCTCCTTTAACGCGGCTTACTCGTAAGACTGAGAAGTTCGAATGGACAGAGAAATGCGAGAACAACTTTTAAGAACCGAAGCATAGGTTGGTGACGTTCCCTATGTTGGCGTTGCCGGATGGAAAATGAGATTTTGTGAAGTGTAGTGACGCTTCGCATAAGGAATTAGGGTGCTTCTCATACAGCACGGTAAGGTAATCGCGTACATGTCAAGACAATTAAGGTAATATGAAATTCGATATCCCCGCCCATGAGCTTAGGCTCGTGGCAATAGTTTTACCCTAAAGATTGGAGGCACTACTTGTATGGAGAGAAGTGCGAGAATTACCTAAGCCGTAAGTGCTCTAGTACATTTTCACGTAGAAAGAGCTCAACATATGCCAGAGGAGGCAGTTAGAGCTAATCAAGAATAATGATTAGGAGATTCTTTATCATTCGGGGAAAGCCAATGTGGTGGCTGATGCCCTTAGTAATAAGGAGAGACTCAAGATGATAATGTCTTTGGGAGAGTTATAAGAGATTTTGGAAATAGTAGTGAAGGTAACCGGAGCCGGTACCGAAAAGCTGTTTGAGATTGCAATAGAGACCGAATTATTGGAAAAGAACATATGGTGCCAGTAAAAGTGATGAATGAAGGCAGAAGGCCAACAAATAGGTATGAGATTAATACCAAGAGTGATGATAAGGGAATAATGAAGTATTCCTATAGAATTTGGGTTCCAAAGGTTTAAGAGCTTAAAGATGAAATCTTAGATGAAAGCTAGTTTGAGGAATAAGAGTTAGAGCAAACCCTGAACGTGATAGTCAGGGAGGTCGCCATCAAGATAGAAGGAACCCATGACATAATGGAGTGGAAAATGAGGATTTTAAATTAAAAGATGACCCCAATTATGGGGAGTAGGATGAAACATTTCATACTAAGGAAACAGAAAGTCGAGTAAGGAAAGGAGACCCGAGACGGTACTCCTATACGGCAATTCATGGACCTGTCTAGACAGAACTTAGACTATTATCCCCAACCACCACCTTGAGGAAACAATGCAGTAGGAAATTCTTTCATGACCTTTAAGTCGCTAAGCTCTCAGAGTTCCCAGGGAACAGGTTGACCTAGTCGAGGCAAGAGCCTGGCTAAAGGAAATAGAGGAATCATTTGAGATTCTGAATGATTGACGAACCACAAAAGACTGTTTTTGTCACTTACCCTTCTAAGAAAGAGACCACCCATTGGTGAAAGACCAAGAAAGGCACGGAGCCAGAGGTTAGAATAAACTGATTTAAGTTCAGTCAATTGTTTTCGGGAAAGTAATTCCCAAGGTTATGGAGATAGTGTAAAAGCTTTAGAGCCAGAACAAAGGCGGACGAGTATGATGAATTATGAATCTAAGTTGTAAAAGTTATCAAGATTCGTTCTGAGGACACGAATCCAGAATGACGGGATGTTTGAAATCAATGTTTATGTTGTGTTGGTTCATGAAATAATGATAAGAGAAAGGAAAATTAAAAGAAATTGAAGTGGAAAGGAATATAACGGTAATAGAGTTTGAGGAATGATAAGGGAGTTGGGTATAGGGAAACCCTAAAGACTCGTAGCAATAGAAATAGAAAAGTATGTAATCATCAGGATGAGGGTGATTCACCATGAGTTAAATTGATGGTGGAAGGCATAAGAGATACATATATTTTATTCCCTGTAAGTTGGGAGGATTCGAAGAAACCTTGAGATAGTTCGAAGGATAAATAATGAGACGCGGATAGACTGAGCAGACAAGAAAGTAAGAAATTAAGAAAATTGGATGAAGGAAGTGACCTTCAAGAATGTGAAGTGTAAGACCGGTGGCTTGATACCCAGGAAGGGAGACGCCAGGTATGAAAGATATCCCAACATTGAGATGACTGTTGAGATAAACAACAAAAGTAAATAAGGATTTATTAAGAAGAAGTTCACGTTGAACACGACCAATATCTTCCAGATCATCCATGTGATCATTACCAAATCAGGAAAGAAAAGCGGATGACCATTGTTATCTTTTGGAGGCCATATGGATTGACCTCAATTTGAATAAGGATGCTATTATGAAGTTAGGTATAGACTATCGAGGTGGGAATGATGAATAAGATAATCTATCAAGGATATATGACTTGATTTATCCATGGAAGGATGCATGTACCTTTTAAAGGTGGAATTAAGGATAGAACATTGGTAACTTAAAATGAATCCTAGGGGACTGCATAAAGGTTGGCATGTCACCCTTAATAGGGACAGTATGAGTTTTGACAGTATGATTGGGAAAGGGTTAAGGTAACAACAACCTTTAAGAATCAGTGGAGAAATTTTGCAGAAGTATATAGACAATGGTTCTACTATTAGTAAATGGTATTGTGATATGCCCTGTATCTAGGGAATACAGGAGGAACGATTGAAGGATAACCTTAGAGGTTTTATAAGGAAAAAGGTAATATTCAAAATTCTCAAGAATAGAAATGTGGATAAAGGAAATATGACGTAATTATAATGATGCCAAGTGGGGCACGTGTTAAACCACGAGAAAGTATGGATCGAACCAGTAATGGTCGAAATTGTTCAGGGCAATTAGGATTTAAGAAAAAAAAATGTTCTAAGTATGATTGAGAATCAGTCTTGACAGTGATTAGCCTCTAAAGAATGAGGCAATAACTTATGGAAAAATGGTGATATTTTTTTTTCCCATCTGATTTTAAGGAAAACATCTTCACTCAAGCAGTGATCGGAAATAAGGTAGAAAATTTATTTGGAGGTGGTTAAAATGACATTGACTGTAAGGAAATTTTACTATCAGGAAAGGCCAAAGAGGTGGCCGACACTTTAAAGGTAAGTGGATAATTATAGGCGCGTGTGCCAAAAGAATACAGTGATGATGGTTAAAACTGTGAAGGTTGTATTATGGTTTGGAAGATTGACATTCCTTCTGATGACTGTGCAATACCCAACCGTAATAGTAGTTCGGTAAAGGTTTAATTCGTGTAATCGCCATGAACGGGCTATCTATCTTAGGAGGTCCTATCTTGGGATAAGCCAGGACCATGTTTCCAAAAGGACTAGACGAACCTTTGAGTTAAGTCTTCTATTTAAGGCATATGATAAAAAAAATGGTATTAACCTGCTATCGTTGCTTTGATTGAAACTCTTCTGCAATTTTATCTGCTTCATGTCATGAGAGTACGTCAGAGTTTGGAGTGTTCTTCATAAATTATGATTGGTGGTTATGTTAACTCTTAGGAGAATTAGATACGAGATGTATGGACTCCGTATGGTTAGCTATTAAGACTTCATGGAAAATGAATGACTACAGTAGGTCAGTGGTGGACCATAGTAAGGCAGCAATGATTCTGCGAGTGGTGAGCTGATTACAACCGTGAGAGTTGTATTTGAATGGTTGTTGAGATTGAGTACCACTAATCGGGTCGTGGTAGTGTATAAGTTATCATTGATAGACTAATTAAGTAGAGTATCTACCTAGTGAATATTTATTCTTTCTTATCGATAGAGAGTCGTATTATTATACGAGGAAGGTTGCGGTGCAAGCATAGAATTCTAGTAACGATGATGTCTAGAATGAGATCCCAGGTTCGATTTTCGATATCGAGGGAGTTTTAAAGGTGATTGTGTATAAGCTCAAGGAAGAGCCTGGGTCCATAGAATGATGGACGGAATAGCAAAAATATTTAGGCATGTGATATACGATGCTATAATACTTGATGTTGATATAAATACGTATATGTTTTGTTCTCCTATGACAAACCTCTATAGTTCAGAGGTAGGTTCCAAGCCAGATATTTTGTGGCAGTATATTTTTTCATATATACAATTCTCTTCAGTTCGTTCTTTTCTCTTCTTTTCATTTCATGTAAGCTGAGAAGAACAACCCTTCCAGAAGGGGAGGTATTGCCGAATGACTATCTATCTGTGTGATAGAAGCCGAGTAGGATACCAGCTATTGTTTAATTGCTTGTCAAGTACTAAAGGCTGGCCACCTTCTGTACTAACTATGCGATATAACAAGTGTTCATGATCATAGTGATCTCTCAACAAATTCCTTTACTTCTATTTGATTGATCAAATTTTGGAAAATAGAAACAACTGAAAAAGGAGTAATAAAGTGGTGGTAGTATGCGGAATGGAAACACATTCGTGATACTAAGGTTGACGTGGTTATTAAAAGGTTATAGAACGCTAACGAGCAAAAGTATAACCAGTATAATATTAGGAACGGAAGGGGATAGCGATTACGAACTGGAAAAGAATGGGTATTGAGAAGCAAAAGCTATAATGTTAGAAGCTATGATGAGAGTCTGTGTAATAGACTTGAAAGAATTTGGAATGATCACTTAACGCGGATTAAGTTATCTTACGACAATAGATCATATGTCATTATCGAGATGTCGCCTTATGAGATCCTTGAGGGAAGATAATGTCGATCTCCCTTATGTTAGGATGAAGTTGTAGAGCGCAAGATGCTCGGACCCACAGTAGTCCAAAGGACCAAGGATATGATAGATCTAATCAGAGGACGGCTGGTAGTAGCCCAAGATGGACATGATAAGTATGTTGATTTGACACGAAAGGATAAAGAGTATGAAATAGGGGACCTAGTAATGTTATAGGTATCCCTTGGAAAGGATTGATGAGGTTCGGAAAGAAAGGAAAGCTAAGTCTACAATTTGTTGGACCCTTGGATATATTAAGACGTTTGGGAAGTTAGCATATGAGCTAGCCCTAACCCAGAAAATGTAGCGAGTCATAACGCGTTTCACGTATCAATGTTAAGGAAGTGTAATTCAGATGCCAGATAAATAGAGGCATATGAGCGCATAGATATGCAACTCGACGTAACCTATATGGAGCAACCAGGAAGGGTTATAGAGTGAAAAGGAACAAGTGCTTAGGAGAAGGATTATCAAACTAGGCAGAGTTTGGTGGTAGAACCACAATGTGGAAAAAATTGACTCGAGAGTTAGAAAGTGTAATGCTAAGAAAGTATCCCCATTTGTTTTCTATCTGATTCCGGGACGGAATCCTTTTAAGGAGGGGAGACTGTAATAACCCCAATTTTTGAGAAATTTTGAAACCCTTATGAATAGTGTTTTTGCTGAATGAGAAAACTGTTCATGCCACGCTATGTAGGGGTTCTGTTATTGATCTTATGGGATATTATTAGTACTCTATGTGGTATATAAGTGTATGTAAAGATCGTCAGAATCCAATTCTGAACACTTGGATTTTTCCCGGAAATCCACTAGATACGGAAAGAATTGAGAAAAAGGTAACAGGATAAAAGGATTTAAATTAAAGGATTATAGGAGAGGATCATAAAAGGAATATAATATATTGAGAAAGGTTGAGGGAACCTAAGTAATAAGATACCGGGTATGATCCCTCAAACGATAAACGAAAACGAAAGTTAAGCGGACCGTATAACAGATCAGCGGTCATTAGGCAAACGATTAGGAAGTTAATCAAAGGGATTAGTGGGAATCATGTCATCCAACCAATAGAAAGAGGACAAGGAAGTGAGGATGACATCATGAGGATGACATAAGCATGACATGGGAAGGAAGGAGGTGTGGTGGCTTTGTAACCACACAAATCCAAGGGCAAGAAGGTAATTGACTAAAGCAAGCACAAAAACCAATCAACCAAGCCAAGTAAAATCATTTTCATCAAAAATCAAAAGCAACCAAGGCTTTGTTCTTCATTGCTCACGGCTTTTCACTATTCAAAAGGCAAGAATTTTCAAAAATTCAAGATCCAAGCTTCCTAAATTGGTAAGATAATTCCCTAATCATCTTCATGCTTAGTTAGGACTATATCATGAGTTTAAGCCATTAATTCCTTCTCAATCTTCTTCATTTAATCAAAGAAGAAGACTATGAATAGTGTTTTCAAGTTTTCTTAACTTGAAGTTTTCTTGTTTTCTTGAAGATCCAAGCATTCTTAAGACTTCTCAAAGCTTCTTAAGGCTTCCTAGCTCCTCCCACCTCTCCAAGGAAGGTATAAACTACAAACCCTAGCTTTAGTTTTGAGTAATTAGGATTGAATGTGTTTGATATAGCATATGTGAAGCATGATGCTTGATTGGTTGAAGTTTGGTTGAGTTTGTAGAGATTAGTTGGTTTTGTTGCATTGTTGGAGTTGTAAATCTTGGTAATTAGTTAAAGAACCTAAGTAAAGCTTTTAGTTCATGTGAGGAATAAGTATAAATGGTTAATGTGGATTTGTTGGGGCTGTTATGATGTGGTTTGGAGGGATATTGGTTGTATGATTGATTTGGGGTTGATTTGTGGTTGGTATTGAAAGGTTTAAAATTTGGGAAATCGCGTAAACATAGCCGTCGTAACGTCCGATTTTCTTTGGACTGTTTTTGTGCATAGCATTAGGACCCGAGAACCCCCTGCTAGATTATGACCACTGCCATGTTTAGATAGCTCATGTTACGAGCTTCGTTTTGATATGTAGTTCGTTCGATTCCGATGAACGGTTTAGGAGAAACGGCCGTTTTAAGTAACGACGTTTCGCGAACGAAACTTTTTCCCCCGCCTTACTTTGAAACATAGGTTAAAGACCAAAAAGGGTTAATTAATGTATGAAACATTTATGGTAAGTGTGTTAGGCAGTTGGTAAGACACCCGCGAAGGAATCGCTTTAAAACTCGTAAAGGTTAAATTATTAAAAATGGTGGAGCCGAGGGTACCCGAGTGACTTAAGCGAATCAGTGAGCGCAAAACTAGCGTTAGAGTCTAAGTTAGTTAAAGTATAGATTTACAAGTGATTTTGGTTTAATTCCAACTTACTTGTTGTTTATAGGTTACCAGACTCGTCCCGAGCCTTTTATCACCCCAAGTCGCTCAGGCAAGTATTCTACCCGTTATAACTGTTGTTGTGATGTATTTGTGTATATGCATGAACTTGCGTTAAATGCATATTTGTTATAGCAAATTCTTGCGATATATTGTAGCATGTTATATGATATATATGCATGCCTGTTTCGTATTCTTGCTATATATATCTGTTGGTTCAAGTTGATAATACCTATGCTAGAGGATAGCGGTAACTTGCTTATACCCTTAGTATAGGGACCCAAAGGTGAAAACATTTTCTAAAACCGGGAGTCGAGGATCCCGAGTAGATTTTGTATATATGTATATAAATATAAATATATACTTATATATATATATATGGTTATAGTTTTCAAAACTATTAATCGAATAAAGGTTATTCGATAACTTTATATTATTTATTGAATATTATTTCGAATATTATTCGAGGGCTTATGACTCCTATATATTATTATTGAATATTACTTGGATATTCAATCGAGGATGTATGACTCCTTTATTTTATGAATATTATTTATAATATTCATTCGAGGTATTATGACTCCGATTATTACTGAAATATATTCTTTATTTTATTAAAGAATGAGGTGTTAATAATCAAACTTATTTTCGATTATTCAAATAAAGATAGTACTTTTATATAAGTATATCTTTGGTTATTTAATATCCATTTCAAGTATAAGTTTTAATACTTCTACTTCGATTATTTTTATAAAGATTATTCTTTATGGGAATATTATTTAAATAATAATATTCAGACATTTTCTAAATATTCTGGGGACTGATTTACTTCATTAAATCAGCTTCACTCCAAACATTCTTAAAAATGTTTTGCGAGTCTTCAAAATGATTTTTTTAAAGTTAGAGCGGATCCCAAAACTCATTTTTTTTAAGATCCTCCTTTCGAAGGGGATTTAAATACTCGCTCAAAACCGGAGGGATCCGGCTCTGTGGTGTGTTTTATATTCGCAACAAGGTTGCTGTTTTGATAAATGAATTGATTACTTACCCAACACTCGGGAAGTAAAATTCTTGGAACAAGTTAATCCATTAACAGGCATCGCCTGGGAAATATCGGTGAGTTTTCCTTTCCAACTAGATACGACTTCTTGGTGAAGCCGTATCAACAAGTTTCTACTTGGGGAAAGGGGGGACGAGCTTTACGTTTCAGAGTCATGGATTTCATCTGAACTAGGAGTGGCGTAAGTGGCCGAGTAGCGCCGGCCCAGCCTTATTATATTGGCCCAAATGGCCTGGAAGTTCCGCTAAGGCGGTCCATTCCTTAGGAGTTCAGTGTTCGGTTGACAAGTAAATCCGACAGGTTCTCCTCTACATGTAGAAAATGGTGGGGTTGTACTACTACGACTGATCATCGTAAGTGGTCTTCCTGGCGCGGCAAACTCCCGTAATGAGTTCATCATCCAATTGGATAATTTCTGCAACACTACCCAGAGCACTTCGATAGAAAGGCTACGGTTGGGCGATTGTTGAGTGTTGGCAGGGTCAAGTTTTCAAAATGATGTTTACATCAAATGAAGTATCTTGTAACTTCATCTTTTAAACTTATATCTAGTAAATGATTATCTTATGCATGATAAAGATTTTCAGAAAAACGTTGAGACAAGGTTAGATATATGAGATCACCTTGCAACGATATTTTTATACAGTTATACACTGGGACTTTGTGTATATTATGCATGGAAGAGGACTTCCAATATTTTGAAAAGTATATATGTATATATACTGAATATTTTGCGACTTCATCGCATTATGATATCAAACTTGGTTCATTTCTTTTGACCAAGACTTTCATGAGTATTATGAGTAGGCTCATATATTGTTAATCATTATACATATTATTTTGGTGGGCTTGCTGCTCACCCTTGCTTTCTTCTTTCATCACACAACATCAGATAGACAAGATGAACAGGACCAAGCTCCCAATTCGCGAGCGGATAGGAAACATTCCGCAGTTTCCTATAGGCGTTGATGTCGCTGTAGCTGAGGTAGGAGCTACCAATAGGCTAGGCTTTCAACTTTTGATATACCAGATTTAAGTATATTTATGAATTGTAATAATGGCAAAGAAATGTAAATTTATTCAGAAAACCTTTTAAGGTGTATTGTCATATAATTGTGGAATAAAACGACTTGTGATTATTTTTGGATGTTCATCTCTGAGACTATAACGTGTGGTGTGTGTGTTTATTGTGGGGTCACAGTACAGAGTAGTTGAGTAATTATTAAGATTGGGTGTTATTAAGGGAAATGGAACTCGTGACAACCCGGATCCCCGACCCCGGATCTGGGGGTGTTACACTTACTGAGCTCGTCGAGTGTCTACTAGACTATCCGATGCCAACTCTTGGGCCTTCCGACTAGAACCTACAAAGTCGAAATACCCTAATTTAGACCTTCGATTATGCTTGACATATCCTCGCTAACAATCTACACGAACGTTAATAAAATCCGACTCGTAACATATTCAATATTATAATACAGGTATCAATTAGGGTTCACGTCTTCGAAAGTCGGTTCGGTGTTCGTTTTCAGAAAATAGGCATATTCATCCTTTTATGAAATTAGGGTTATTGATTTCCGCAAAGTATTTCATCACAACACATAATCAAATTTCGTACAAAATAGTTACATATAATCGATCGACGTTCCGATAGCCATTGGGTACGGCCTCGTATTTCCGTAATTAAATTCTCCGAAAATCGGGCAGCACCTCCTTTGATTATCGGCTAACCCGTCGAACATCCCGACGTCAAATCAATCACAACCAATTCAAACCAAACACAATACAATTCCCAACCACCGATTCCAGTCAACACTGTCAATTCTCAAATTCACAAACACCAATTATTCATTATTATCTGCATTTTATGTCTTAACTCACATTTTATAACTTTATTTGAAATTTGCATTTTAAATCATATTTTGTATTTTAAATTGTAGGACTCAGAACAACGTCATCACAGTCCACCGTCGGCTCGCCGAGACTCATCGCCGACGACAGTAAAATTTGCGGGTATCCGATTAATTTCGGACTTCCATCACAAATTTCACCGATTAATTTCTAGAATTTTCCCCGCAATAAAACATTTATTTCATGAATTTAATTATATCATTTTCTGCAGAAAATAACATAATCAATTCAATAAAATAATTCTCAAAAATCAACGCGTGTAACAACACGCACCACATAAATAATCGAACAAAACAACGCAGAACGGGTCAAAAGGAGCAGACGGCAAGGCGGCTACACGGCGGTTGCACAACAGCACCCCCGCATACACCCAACGCCCACAATATGGAACACATATAAATTATGTATGTATATACATAATAATCCAACCGAAGCACATAAACACACAGTCAGGCACACATCCCACCACTGTCGCCTCGCCGGCGAACCGGCGGCAACAGTCGGCGGGGAAAAGAGGAAAAACAGTAGCAATTACCATGAAAGGGGGAGTACAGGGAGCTGTAGAGAACCGAGCGGAAGAAATAGAGAGACGAGAGTGAGAGTAGAGAGAGATTCCAGTGAGAGATGCGGAGTGGAAGAGATTCAGGCGAGAGAGAGGGATAGTAAGATCGAGAAGAGAGAGAGATAAGAGGGCTGTAGAGATTGACTCAGGAAGGGATAAACATGATCGAATATATCTGGTTTTTCTTGATTTTTATTTAAATCCGACACCGCATTCTTGATTTGAACGATACATTCTGCGGATAAAACAAATCGAAATAATTGCAAATAAATCTCAAAATTCCCAAAATAATTAAAATTAATAATATACGAAATTTTTATAATTTTTAAATAACTTTTGGAATGCACTTCAAACCCGCATTTTGCAAATTAACAAACAGACGTTCGGGTAATTAAAAGGCGAAAAACTTCCGAAATAATTTCAAAATTCTCAAAATATTCCAAACTTAATAAAATATAAATTTCAAAATTTTTGAAGAATTCTAGAATTAAATACGGATTTTACAAATAAATGCACTCAGAAAATCATACAGGGCTAAATAATTGATGAAATATTGATTTCTAAATTTTATAAAATCCCAAAAATAATTATTATAATTATAAAACCATAAAAACAATTTTAGAGACATTCCAAATATTTATACAAATAAATTTGCACTAAATTCACTTTTAAAAGTGAAAATGATTCAATATGACTCAACAGCTAATTATACAAACAACCTGGTACACCCTAATTCACACAGGGATCATAAAAAAACAACACATAGTGATCAAAACCAATACATATATTTTATTTAACTATTTATTTAATAATTACACTTTTAAATAATATAAAAGTATATGAGTCGTTATATGGAAGCTGGTGCCTAGACCAAAGAACAGGTCAATTGTAGGTACAAAGTGGGTCTTCTGAAATAAAACTGATTCTGATGGAACTATAGTTATAAATAAGGTAAGGTTAGTGGATAAAGGATATTCCCAACAGGAAGGAATTGACTATGATGAAACATTTGCTCCTGTTGAGCAATCAAAATTTTCTTGGCATATGCCGCACACAAGAAATTCAAATTCTTTCAGATGGATGTCAAGAGTGTATTTCTCAATAGAGAACTTGAAGAAGAAGTCTACGTTGAACAACCACCAAGTTTTGTGGATCCTAAACATCCTGACTATGTTGATAAACTTGACAAAGCATTTTATAGACTAAAGCAAGCACCTAGAACTTGGTATGAGATCCTTGCTCAGTTTCCACTTGAAAGTGGATTCAAAAGAGGTACAATAGATAAAACTTTATTTTATCTGAATAAAGGTAAAAATTTGATTTTAGTTCAAATTTATGTGGATGATATCATTTTTGGATTAACTAATCAAAAACTGTGTGTTAAGTTCTCAAAGTTGATGCAATCAAGATATCAAATGAGTATGATGGGAGAGATGAGCTATTTCTTGGGATTGCAAATTAAACAGACTGATAATGACATCTACATTAATCAGTCCAAGTACACAAAGAATCTGTTGAAAAGTTTTAATATGCAAGAAAGTGCAACTGCAACTACTCCTATGGTAACTGCTACAAAGCTTGATCCTCATGAAGGTATAACAGTTGATGTCACAAACTACATAGGTATGATTGGTTCTCTCTTGTACCTAACAGCTAGTAGACCAGACATTATGTTTGCCACCTGTTTGTGTGCAAGATTTCAAGAAAATCGTACGGAGCCACATCTTATTGCAGTTAAGAGAATCTTTAGATATCTCAAGGGTAGTACATCACTTGGTCTATACTATGCAAGGGAAGCTGATTTTGGATTGTATGGATACTCAGATGCTGACTTTGCTGGATGCAAAATAGACAGGAAGAGTACCTTTGGAAGTTGTCAGTTTTTGGGAGGAAGATTAGTTTCATGGTTCATTAAGAATCAGAAATCCATTTCTACTTCAATTGCTGAGGCTGAATATATTGCAGCTGGAAGCTGCTGTGCATAGTTACTATGGATGAGGTACCAACTCATGGACTATTGATTATCATTTTCTAAAATTCTATTTATTGTGATAATCAAAGTGCTATTGCCATGACAGGAAATCCAGTACAACAGTCTCTTACTAAACATATCAGTATCAGATATCACTTTATAAGAGAACATGTCATGGAAGGGACAATTTAGCTTCATTTTGTTCCTACTAATCAACAGCTGGCTGATATCTTCACAAAGCCATTACCTAAAGCAACATTTACAAAGCTTGTCAATGAACTTGGTATGGTTAGTTGGGACAAATAATACTTTTTAATTGACCAAATCCTGATATAAATTGATCAAATCCTGATGTTGTCCTAAATATTTTAGAGATATTATTTTGGGAATTAATGATGTATTTCTCTATATGCATGTTCAATTAAGTAATTTATTTTCTATATGTGCATGTATACATATATCTTTGTCATCATTACAAATCAGTCCAGGGAGATGCGTATCACTTAGATATTTTTTTGGTTAAATCACTCACTTAACTCTGCAGTTAATATTAACCAAACCCCTAGTCCTTTCATATTCCTTCTCTCCTGGTTATTTAAACCACCATTCATCATCCAGTCTAATCATATCTTCCAAACACAAAACTCTCAAATCTCTTTCATTTTTTACATCTCTTTCTTATCTCAAATAATGGAGAATTTCGATTGGTTCTGCAATTATGGCACAAATATTGTGACACTTTTTCGTGCTGGGGTGCCAAGTTCATGGCATATCAACGCCATTCCAAATGACATTTGGATTCAACTCCTAGAAGTAACCAAAACTGACTTTCTGGGCTTTCAGAAAGAACTTCATCTCTACACCCTTCGTCAGCAAGAGAAGATCATTCGTCTTGCAGTTCTCTTTGTTGAAAGCAGGAAGAATCCCTGATCATCAACCACCTTAGTCCTCTCGACAAACATCCTCTGGCTGTTTCTCTTCACCATCAGCTTTGTCGGGCTTCTTAGACTAAGGCTGTTGAAGTTCTTATCTACTAGACTAGGATTCTCTTGTAATTTCTCATGCATGTAATTAAAATTTCATGAAATGTAATCTTTTGATCTATTAATGAAATTTTTGTTACAAGATTTAATCTCTGTTATTTAGTTGTGTATGCATATGATTGTTATTATTGTATCCTGTTAATCTCTAAATCATACACTTATCATGTATATGTTGATGGTTATTGAGATTAAATTGTGGTATTCTAATGAGTTTGCGTTTTTGACAAATACTGATGAATTTGAGTCGACAACTCCCGAACTTGTCAAATCCTGAAGGGTAAAAAATTCTAAATATTGACGACATGTCAGCATATTCTAATTTAGAATATTATTTTTAAATAATTTCTGAGTTGTTTAGTGGTGCAATTGAATATCTTATTCAATTATTGATTAATAGTGGATTATATGATGAACAATTTCACACAGTGAATTCTTGAAAAAGCTGTGTAGTTTGTTGTTAATTCCGCTCTTTACTCCACTTTTAAATCCTATTACTCAGTAATTGCCATTTGTCAGAAGTCTAATTATATAGGCTTCTTTCTTCGTATGTGTATGTTATACGCAATTAAGCTCTGCAAACCTATCTACCCACAAGAACTCCAGTGACACAAATCATCATACACACAACATCACTATCCATAACTCACCCATATCCTTACTCAACTCCTACATAAATCATGTCATCTTCTGAAGTTTCACCACTCTTCAGCCAAACTACTATAATTCATGGAAACACCTTTGGCACCAATAACTATTTGGCTCTGCCTACATATAAGCAGTTTCCAAAATCTTTTTATGATATTTAGGATATCTTACTCCAATTTCCAATTGGGTATGCTCTTACAAATCCTACCAAGGTGTCATACAAGGCCGTAATGCAGGTATGGAATATAGCTCTTATTAATGAAACAAACACTGCTTTCTCTTTTGAATATAAGGGACATAGGTATGAAGTTGATGTTGATGTCTTGGTTCTTGCCTTGAGACTACCTGCTTGTGATGGTGCTCCTGATAACTATGCAACTGAGCAACTGTTTACTATGCTAAGGACACTGAGCTATAAAGGTGCCATTACAACCATTGGCAAGCTGACAAGGAAAAAATTGAAGAGAGAATGGAACTTCTTTATTGACTGCATCAACAGGTGTTTCTTGAACAAAACAACAAATTTTGATGCTCTTCCATCTACTTCTCTCAAAATTGGGTACTCTCTCCTTTACTCTAGTAATTTTGACTATGGTAATACTATAATTCAATTTATAATTGCTAGGAGAGCAGATACATCAGGAGTTATAAGGTATACTAGATTCCTTCAATTAGTTTTCAATTTTCTATGCCCTAATGCTAAATTTGATGATGATGAATTGCTTCATGTGTTTCAAATTTATGAAAAATCACATTAAAAGGGATGAAAAGAATGATTTTTCAGGACCTCATTTCCTTCCTAGGGGGGTCAGACAATTGCTGTTAAGGAAAAGACCTACTCCTATACAAGTGCCGGCAAATCCTGATGTTGACACCTCTGTACCACTTCCTGATGATGTGGGACAAGAAACTACCCATCTTGTTTCTAACCCAAGCACTTTTTCTCCTAAACAACACTCTCATCCCGCCCCTAAATTAACTTCCTCTAGTGTCTCCCAAAAGGCATAAGTTGTAACAAAGAAAAGGCTAGTTAAGAATCTGTTAAATCTGAACAGAAAGCTCTAAAGGCCTTACTGAGTAAGAGTGAGAAGAAAGAAGGATGTTCCACAGTCAGAAAGAAAAGACTGATCATGCATGATAATTCAAATTCTGATGATCAGATGCCCATTGGGTCAAGGTTGAAGATCAAGAAACCAACAACTGCAAATCCTGATGCATCTGTGTTAGGAAATAAATAACACACAGGGGGGGTGAATGTGTTTTACTTTTTTAGGCTTTTCTTGAATGTTTATGGTTTGAACAAAGTAAACTAATTCTTGTAGTGAAATGTGTTCATGCAGAATTTAAGCTTGCAGAAAATAAAGAACACAGATCTTCAAAACTCACTTAATTTTATATTAAAATTAAGAATGTTTTGCTATAAAATTTCTAGGCTCTTTGTTGATAAAGAGCTTAACTTCTTCTAGAGAATGTTACAAGAAATTTGATCTAAATTATTACAACTGACTAGTTTACACAGTGTGAAATAAGACATGCTATTAGCTTTTCTAAACTGTCACTTGTCATTTCTATTTATAGAAAAGTAGAGCATCCATTTCTGGCTTAGCATATCTTTAGCATCCCGTGTTTACTTTAATCTTCCTCTGTCAGTTAATCTTTACCATTGATCTTGTACACTTTTCAAGCTGCTTTTTGTAGACTTGTCAATCCAGCTGTTGGATTATTTGTTAATTGTTTATCTTGGATATTGAACTGATCTGCAATTTTGTACTTTGAGATTATACCTCGAGATCTCCAGTTAAGGTATATAGAGCACTTGACATCTCGATAAGTGTATTGGCTTATTGAGATCTCTAGCACTCTATATTTAGTTTGGCTTGTAGAGGTCTTCAGTTCTCTATTAAAGAATTTTGGCTTGTCGAGATCTCTAGTCTTCACATCTTCACTTTGACTTATCGATAATTCTTAGTTCTCTAGTAGCTTCTTGATTTGTCGATATCTCAGAGTTCTCTAGTCAAAATTTAACTTATCGATGTCTCTGAGTTCTCTAGTGAATTTTGACTTATCAATATCTCTGAGTTCTCTAGTAGACTTAGATTTATCGATAACTCAGAGTTCTCTAATGAATGTAGACTTATCTATAACTCTGAGTTCTCTAGTGAAGAAATGACTTGTCGATATCTCCAATCTTCATGTCTTCTATTTGGCTTGTCGATATCTCTGAGTTCTCTAGTAGCTTTCATGACTTCTCGATAAGCCATTCTGGAGTTCTCGAATGACTTCCCTATAACATTAAATCTGTGACTTGTAGAGATCTTGACTTAGAGTATTTTTCCTACACAACAGATTTATTCAACTCCAAGCTTTTTCATAATTCTTCTGAGGCATGATCTTCTTGATTTTCTTCCAGATAGAATTCTTAGGCTTGACACTGTTTATAGAAAAAGGTTCCAGTCTGCTCCTTTGACATTTTTATAGACTTTGAATGTTACAAGTACAAAATAAAGATTAAGATAACAACACAACTTACTTAGGGTTGGCCCCAAGCTTAGTTGATTACCAGAAATAACAGTTCATTAATCTCCATCTTAGATCAGATGTCCATTTGGCTTGCTTCATACGTTGATCAGGGATACTAATGATGTTGTTATCTCCAGTGATCTTTGACATCATCACTTATATTTAACAATCTCCCCCAACTTGTTCATTATGGAATTATGGACAAGTTCTGATTCTGATTGATGATGTCAAAACTCTAACTAAATGCAGAAGTCAATCTCCCCATCTTGTCTTCTTTTATGAGTTGCATTTAGATGCATTTAGATATATTCTCCCCCTTTTTGACATTATCTCCAGGGAGAAAGATCCATCTAGATGCACATTGTTCAAGCTTTTGTCATTTTCACCATCAGCAGGTTCAAATTTTAATGAGATATGTAGTGATGAGTTCATCAAGTAGGATAGGAGTGTCACTTAGGAGTTTTAGTAACAAAAGTCCTAAGCTCTCTGTTCTTTTGACTAAGTAGTCTCACTACTTCTCACAACACTAGTCTCATGACTTTTAAGAGTCAGAGTTCCCTCACTAGGATTTCTAAATCCAGACACTCATCTACCTCTCCTTTTGCCAAGAAGGATCATGCCTCTCTTATTTTCTGTTTTTCTCTCAATCTTTTCTCTCATCCTCACATGAAAGGCTCAATTTTTGTTTGACTTATAGAAATAAGAGGTGGCTGAGAAAAGTTGTGTGTGATCTTATGATTAGGGGTAATCCATATAGGTCTAATCATACTCATTTCATCAGAAGAGAGAATACCAGTTTGAGGTTGTGAGGTGGATGATTCATCAGAAATACCTGTGACTAGGGTCACAGTTTAGCTCACATATTGCTCTGTGTTTATGACAGTGTGTTGTCCTCCACTTATAGGGAGAATCTCCAATTGAATTGGAGGGGATTTAACTGGGTACTGTCTTGTACACCAGCCTCAAACCCTTATGTGTCTTGCAACATACTGGCACTTAAATGTCCTATGCTTACCTCTCTCATGACAGTATCATAGGCAATTGGACTTCTAGCTTCAACTGCTAAAGCAGCTTCTGCTAGAGTTATGAGGGGAGTTGTCCCTACATGAGGAACCTCCAATTGAATTGGAGAGGATTTAGATAGCTCCCCCTCAGGAGTACTACCCTCAAACCTTTCAGTCTGTGAAGACTGTTTTGCATATGAAGGTGCATTAGTAATATTCATGGGATCTTCAGTGAAAAATTATGAATTCCCAATGTTTGTGGTGGTTTTTTTTATAAACAACTAAACAACTGAAGCAAACTGTGAAGTTTCTTTTCTTTTGTAAAATAAGTTTCTTTTGATAGTCACCTGAGTGGATTTATGTTTGAGTTTGTGTTTGTGTTGTTATGCCTGGGTGAACTGTAGTTGACCTGTTGATTGATTATGTGAATATCTTGTTGTTGTCTGAATAGATTGTGTTGGACCTGTAATGCATTGAACATATGTAATCTTTTTGGAGTTTAATTACACATATACATTGTAAGATATTGAGTTGCAAGCATTTTTGCATAAAAGATAATAATCAATTCAGATATAAACACATAGAAATCATTACACAAACAAGAACAATGATAGAGAAGAAGTAGAATTTTCATTGATAATAGAAACATAGTACATTAAGATATAGATTTCAATAAGTAAATCCTAATCCTAACTACTCTAGTTTCCGCTTCTTCTTCTCAGCCTCTCCTGCTCCTGAGAGACTTCTCCCTCAAAGTAAAGGAAGTTTAACTAATCAAAAATGTCGAGTGGAACATCAAAAGGGTTGCATACGATCCCTTTGATACGTACTTGAAGCCCAAAAGGGTCATAATAGACCCTATTGTCAGCCAAGTGATGGGCTGGAAGATAAACCCCATTGTTGAGCGTGTGGAAAACATTGGCAGCCATTGGAGAGAGATGAGCAATGAGTGAGTTTTGAGGTTAGGATATTTGTTGAGAAAGAGAGCAGTGATGAATAATGAAGAACGAAGGTTTTGAATTTATAGTAGGAGAAAAGAAAAAAAACAAGAGACTCCTGAGTTGTCCGGTTAAGTGTAATAATCATACAAGCATGCTTTACGAGTATCTAGTCAATTAGAAGAGACTTAACTTTCTAGTTACTATTCCCCATGCAAGTACTCGAGAATCTTAGTTCACTTTCTAGGTTAACTATTCCCCATGCAAATAAACAAGTACCCCTACACAAAAAGTAACCCTCCTATCAACAACATATTTCACTAGCTAACTCATCAAAACAAACACTGATAAGGAATTATTTTGAATAAATTTAAAACTAATAATTACCATTAGTTAAATAAATTCAACTATTATCAGCATTCTCAAAACATCACATATAACGTACTAGTCTACTTATATAAGACAAACATATTCCACTTTAAAAAAAATTGCACATAAGCACATAAATGTGTCAATAATTCTGAGTAATTATAGACAAAGTATGTCAAAAGTATTTTGCTGAAAATAATTTATTAAATTATCTCAGTTTTTCATACTTTTTTTTGCTTCTTTTGATATGTTATTTATTAACTTCATATATTTAGGATATGAATTAATAAACATTCAGTTTTCCTAGAATTTTGAGAAATTCCAAGTTAGAATATGTATCGAGAAGTCTGGGTATTTATAGTAAAAGTAAATGACTTGTCGAGAACTAAAAAATAGACGTTTGGAGTTTGTCTATCGAGATATCATTTTATGAAATGAAATACATATCGAGAAGTCATTTTAAGTTGCTCTTTTAGAGAACTTCAAAATTGACTTATCGAGATGTCAAATAAATACCCAGTTTGTCCAAAAAGTGGATTGAATTAAATCCAACCTTTATTTGAATAGATTCAATATAAAATTAGAAAGAATTTTCCAAAAGTATTTTACCAAAATAATTTATTAATTAAATTATTTCAGTTCTGAGTTATTGATAAGTCAAAAATTACACTTGTAGAGAACTCTGTGAATTAACACTACTATGGAACTCTACAAAGACTTATCGATAAGTCATATTAAGCCTATCGAGAAGTCACTCGAGAAGTCAATAATTGACTTATCGAGGACTCATTCGAGAAGTCCTAAAATGACTAGTCGAGAAGTCAATTTGACTTATAGAGAACTCAGTTCTTTATATACTTTTGGTTTTTGTAATTCTGCCTTGTGTTAATTTTACATATTGAGAATGCAAATTAACAACTGAGCAGTTTACTTAGAATTTGAAAAATTTCAAGTTAAATTCGAATTTGAAAAACAAATATACAGACATTTCTGAAATATTCATAATTCATATTTCAGTTAATTTCCAATAAATCAAATTAATATTGATTTACTGGAGATTAATCTGCTGTAAAACATTAGCTAAGTTCTTGCCTTAGGATGAAGAATTAAGCATTCCAATTTTACTTACAAGTCTAGTGAAATTTGTTTCATCCAAAGGTTTAGTAAAAATGTCAGCCAATTGTTTTTTGTTGGTACAAAAATGAGCTCAATGTTACCATTTGTAGCATGTTCTCTAATAAAATGGCACCTAACATCAATGTGCTTTGTCCTAGAAATATTAACTGAATTAGCTACTATAGATATATCACTAGTATTGTCACATATAATAAGAATTTTGTGTAATACTAGGCCATAATCCATTAGCTGATTTCTAATCCAAAACACTTTAGCACAACAACTTTCTGCAGCTATGTATTCAGCTTCAGCTGTAGAAGTTGATACAAATTGTTATTTCTTGCTATACCAGGATACAAGTCTTTATCCAAGAAATTGACAGCTTCCACTGGTACTCTTTCTGTCAATCCTGCATCCATCAAAATCTGCATCTGTGTAACCAACAGCTTCAAAACCAGTTCCCTTAGGATACCATAATCCCAAGTTAGGAGTTCCCTTTAAGTATCTGAAAATCCTCTTCACATCCATCAAATGTGATTCTTTTGGATTGGCTTGAAATCTTGCACACAGACATGTTGTAAACACGATGTCTGGTCTACTTGCAGTTAAATAAAACAATGATCCAATCATCCCTCTATAGCTTGAGATATCTACACTTTTGCCCTTTTTATCTTCATCCAATTTTATTGCAGTAGACATAGGTGTAGATGTAGGTGAACAATCAACCATACCAAACTTTTTTAATAGATCCTTGACATATTTAGTTTGGCTGATGAAGATACCATTACTTCTATTATTGACTTGAAGACCAAGGAAGTGACTCAGTTCCCCCATCATACTCATTTCATATTCACTTTGCATAAGCTTGGAGAATCTTTGGCAAAGCTTATCATTAGTAGAACCGAAGATGATATCATCCACATAAATATGAACTAGGATCATATCTTCACTATGTTCCTTGTAGAAGAGAGTCTTGTCTATGGCTCCTCTAGAAAACCATGCTTCAGTAGGAAATTAGATAGCGTGTCATACCAAACTCTAGGTGCTTATTTTAGTCCATATAGAGCCTTGAGTAACTTGTACACAAAATTTGGAAATTTTGGATCTTCAAAGCCAGGTGGTTGTTGTACATAGACTTCTTCTTGCTTACCATTCAGAAAGGCACTTTTGACATTCATTTGATACACTTTGAAGTTTGAATGTGCAGCAAATGCTAGGAAAATTTTTATAGCTTCAAGTCTTGCAACTGGAGAAAAAGTTTCATCATAGTCAATTCCTTATTCTTGTGAGTAGCCTCTTGCAACCAACCTTGCTTTTTTTTCTGGTAACTATACCATTTCCATCCATCTTGTTCCCGAACACCTATTTTTTCCAATAATACTTCTATTCTTTGGTGCAGGAACTAATTTCCAGACTTTGCTTCTTTCAAACTGATTCAGTTCTTCCTGTATGGAAGATATCCAGTCAGGATCCAGAAGAGCTTCATCAATTTTCTTAGGTTCTACTTGAGACAGAAAGCATGCATGTAGGCACTCATTAGCAGTTGCACTCCTAGTTCTCACACCAGCAGTAGGATCACCAATAATTGTGTCTCTAGTGTGACTCCTATCCCACTTCCTTGTATGAGTTTGTTGACTTGTGCCTTCATTATTTTCTTCATTATTGGTATGACTACTGGATCCTTCTTCTCTTTCTCCCCCTGAGTTTGTGCTCTCAAATTCAGGTGTATGAGATAAGTTTCCATTTTCATAATTTTCTTGTTGAGTAATCTCTTCATTTAATGTCTGTTGTGCATCAACTTCATCTTCTCCATCAGAGTAACTATCAATGTTGAGGTTTTCAAATGCCAGGGCTTCAGCTTCATTATCAGCAAGGCATTTCAATCCTGGACATTTGTCATCATCAAAGGTCACATCTGTGCTCTCCATAATCTTATTTTGATCAATCACATAAACTTTGTAGGCTGTTCTTTCCAGTGAATATCCCAGAAAATTGCTTTAAAAACCTTTGAGTTAAAATTTCCCACATATTCAGAGTTGTCTTTCAAAATGTAACACTTGCTTCCAAACACATGAAGATGCTTTACAGTAGGCTTTCTCTTAGACATGATTGAGTAGGGTGACTTTCCATGTGCCTTGTTAATCAGATATCTGTCTTGAGTGTAACATGCAGTGTTAACAGCCTCTTCCCAGAAACTTGTTGGAAACTTGGCGTCTTGCAACATTGCCCTGGCATCTTCAACCAATGTTCTATTCTTTCTCTCAACTACTCCATTTTGTTGAGATGTCCTGGCAGCTGAGAATTCTTGTACAATGCCTTTGCCTTTGCAGATTTCACCTAATGTAGCATTTCTGAATTCTGTTCCATTGTCACTTCTCAATCTTTTCACACAATTGTAATCTCCAGCCTATTTTTCTATCTTCTTGATGTGCTCAATTATGATGTGTGGAGTTTCATCTTTAGAGTACATGAACTCTACCCAAGTGTATCTTGAGAAATCATCCACCATCATGAGTGCATATTTGTTCCTTGAAATTAATAAGGCATTCACTGGCCCAAATAACTCCATGTGAATAAGTTGCAATGGTGCACTTATATAATTCACAGTTTTTGACTTTTGACAAGATCTTTTCATTTTTCCTTTCTGACAAGCTTCACAAACTTCAACTTGAGCAATTTACAGTTTGGGCATGTCTCTTACTAACTCCTTTTTCATTAAGATGTTAATTGCCTTGAAATTCAGGTGAGACAGCTTCTTATGCCATAACTTGTTTTGTTCTTCTGATGCCTTGGTGTAGAAGCAGCAAATACCATCCTTATTTATTGAGTCCAAGTCTGCAACAAACAAGTTTCCTTTCCTTTCTCCTTTCAGAGCAACTTCACCAGTTTTCTTGCTGGTAAAAGTGCATTCTTCTTTGTTGAATAAAACTTCAAAGCCTTTGTCTGCAAATTGGCTAACACTGAGAAGATTCACTTCAAGACCATCTACTAGTGCTATATCATCAATGACAATATTTTTAGAAATAATCTTGCCATATCCCATTGTGAATCCTTTGCTGTTGTCTCCAAAGGTCACCAATGGGCCAACTTTCTCCTCAAACTGTGATAACAGGGCCTTATCACCTGCCATATGTCTGGAACATCCATTGTCAATGATCCATATGACTTTCTTCACTTTTCCCTGCACACAATGAGATTTAGTTGTGTTTAGTGACCCAAGCAGTGTTGGGTACTTTCTTATTGTTAACTGATTTGGCAAAAGTAGAGTGAGTTGTTTCAGATAAAATAGAGTTCAATGATTGTTTTGCATCTTCCCTTTCTGATGTAGACTCGATTTTTGTTTCTTTAAGGTCTACTCTCATTTTGTGGCTCTTCATCACTTTCAAGTTGCAAGGGATGCAGTCAAACTTATCACATAATGAGTAGGGATCATTTAAATCTGCTACATTGTATTTGCAAGCTCCTTCAGTTGGCTTATTAACCACCTTTTTACAAAGGTGAGTTAGATGATTAGCAGAGCCACATCTTTCACACTTCTCTCCAGGAGCATCTGCAACATAAGCCAGGTTATTGCTTTTGTTTATCCCTATTTTCTCATTTCTATTTTTCTTCTTCTTTCCTGCATTTTCAATCTTTATACCTTTGACAGGAGTCTTGGTACTTTGATTTTCCATGAGATTTTCTTCAGCCTTAGAAGATTGAGTTAAATTTGTATTTTTCTTTTCATTATCCTCAACTGCAATTTCTTGCTTGATAATCAATTCTTCTTCACTGAAGTCTACTTCACAAGCCTTGAACACAGGTGACCCAACCTTTTTCAGCATTGTTGGAAAATTTTCATTCTCTGTTGCTTTTCCTTTGTCTCTTATGTTTTTTCTTTTTACTGTTCAAGTCATCATAACTAAGACCAATAACAATATTTGCACATGAATTGTTTTTCTCATGGTACTGACCAACCAATTCAGATACATTCTTGAAGGCTTTCAACTTTACTTCATTTTTCTCCAGTTTTTCCCTTAGCACAGCCTCAATCTCATTTGCACACTTGAGCTTGTTCTTCAGATAACCATTTTCTTGTTTCAGGGCTTCAAGCTCCACTGTCAACAATTTAGTTCCTTGTTTTTCATTCTCAAGCTTCTCATTCAACTTTTTTAATCTACTAACTTCTTCATTAGCAGTAACCATGCTTGTGTGGATATGAAACATTTCCGTGCTCATCTTCTCAACAGTTTCCTTATATTGATTCACATTTAAATCAGTGGAGGTAAGAGTTGGTACCTGTGATTTAGATGAGGATGAGTCTCCTTGCTCCAAGGCCATGAGAGCATAGTTTCCAAGTTCTTCATCTTCATCATTTTCAGAGTCATCCCAACTTTTACCTTCTGCAATATAAGCTTTGCTTTGCTGTTTCCTCAGAAGAGCTTCATACTTTGCTTCAAGTTCAAGATAAGCTTTATCTTTATTTGCCTTCTTGGGTTTCCTACATTCTGTAGCAAAGTGGCCTAGTTCATCACAATTGAAGCACATTATCTTAGATTTGTCAACAGATCCAGTTTTGTAGCCATTCTTGTTATCAGAATTGTACTTCCCTTTTTCCTTCTAGCTGTTGTCTTTGTTGAAGGACCGTCCTTTATTCTTGAAGTATCTTGGCTTCTTTACTCTAATATTAGAGAATTTCCTAGCCAAATAGGCCATTGAATGATCTAGCTCATCCAGTTCTTCAAGAGTATAGAACTCATCTTTTTCCAATTCCAGAATGACTTGTTCCCGTGAATCATTTGTTCTGTGCTCACTTGTTGAGACAACTGGAGTTTGAGATCTTGGTTCATCATTGGATGTTTGACTTTCATTTACAATTAAAGCACTTGAACCATCCACAACATTTCCTTGACCAGATCTCAATGATTGTCTTTGAATCATCTCTAGTTCATATATTTTGAGAATTCCATATAGAACTTCCAGTGTTATTATGCTCAACTCTCTCCCTTCCCTGATTGCTGAGATTTTTTGTTCCAAATGATCAGGAAGAGTAAGCAAGAACTTTAGATTCACTTCTTCTACTTCATAGTATTTGTCATGAAGTTGCAAGTCATTTATCACCTTATTGAACCTTTCAAACACATTAGTAATGTTTTCCTTTGGCTTAGTCATGAAACCCTCATACTGTGAAATCAGTATCCTTCTTTGATTTGATCTAACTTCCTCAGTTCCCTCACAGAGTATCTCAATCTTTTCCCATATTTTCTTGGCAGTGTCACATTTGACAATGTTGTTGTACATTACATTGTCAAGTGACTCAATTAACATTAATTGCAAGCTACTATCTAGGGAAACTTTCTCTTTTTCAGGATCAGTATACTCAGCAGGATCTTTTGGAGCATAAAGGGCTGGGATAATCCTGTCTCCATCTGTAGATTCCTCAATTCTAACCGTAGGAATGAAAGGTCCATCCTTGAGGATCTGAATATAGAGTGAATTGGCCATCTTGATAAACAACATCATTTTTTTTCCAAAGAGTGTAGTTAGCTTTGTCAAAGGTAGGAATTTTGATGCTACTGATTTTCTTTGTATTCATTCTTCCAAGATCTTGAATCTGTTTACTTTAAGATTTTAATCTGATACCACTTGTTAGGAAATAAATAACACACAGAGGGGTGGGGGGTGGGTGAATGTGTTTTACTATTTTTAGGCTTTTCTTGAATGTTTCTGGTTTGAACAAAGTAAATTAATTCTTGTAGTGAAATGTGTTCATGCAGAATTCGTGCTTGCAGAAAATAAAGAACACAGATATTCAAAACTCACTTAATTTTATATTAAAATTAAGATTGTTTTGCTATAAAATTTCTAGGCACTTTGTTGGTAAAAAGCTTAGCTTCTTCTTAAGAATGTTATAAGAAATTTTATCTAAATTGTTACAACTGACTAAGGACCAGTGTTAACTTTATAGCTCAGTTAACTGCTGGTTTACACAGTGTGTAATAAGATATGCTATTAACTTTTCTAAACTATCATTTGTCATTTATATTTATAGAAAAGTAGATCTTCCATTTCTGGCTTAGCATATCTTTAGAATCCCGTGTTTACTTTAATCTTCCTCTGTCAGTTAATCTTTACCATTGATCTTGCACACTTTTCAAGCTGCTTTTTGTAGACTTGTCAATCCAGCTGTTGGATTGTTTGTTGATTGTTTATCTTGGATATTGAACTGATCTGCAACTTTGTACTTTGAGATTGTACCTCGAGATCTCCAGTTAAGGTCTATAGAGCACTTAACATCTCGATAAGTGTATTGGCTTATTGAGATCTGTAGCACTCTATATTTAGTTTGGCTTGTAGAGGTCTTCAGTTCTCTATTAGAGAATTTTGGCTTGTCGAGATCTCTAGTCTTCACATCTTCACTTTGACTTATCGTTAATTCTTAGTTCTCTAGTAGCTTCTTGATTTGTCGATATCTCAGAGTTCTCTAGTCAAAATTTAACTTATCGATGTCTCTGAGTTCTCTAGTGAATTTTGACTTATCGATATCTCTGAGTTCTCTAGTAGACCTAGACTTATCGATAACTTTCTCTAATGAGTATAGACTTGTTGATAACTCTAAGTTCTCTAGTGAAGAAATGACTTGTCGATATCTCCAATCTTCATGTCTTCAATTTGGCTTGTTGATATCTCTGAGTTCTCTAGTAGCTTTCCTGACTTCTCGATAAGCCATTCTGGAGTTCTCGAATGAATTCCCCATAACATTAAATCTATGACTTGTAGAGATCTTGACTTAGAGTATTTTTTCTAAAACAGATTTATTCAACCCCAAGCTTCTTCATAATTATTCTGAGGCATGATCTTCTTGATCTTCTTCCAGATAAAATTCTTAGGATTGACACTATTTATAGAAAAAGGCTCCAGTATGCTCCTTTGACATTTTTATAGACTTTGAATGTTACAAGTACAAAATAAAGATTAAGATAACAACACAACTTACTTAGGGTTGGCCCCAAGCTTAGTTGATTACCAGAAATAACAGTTCATTAATCTCCACCTTAGATCAGATGTCCATTTGGCTTGCTTCATACTTTGATCAGGGATACTAATGATGTTGTTATCTCCAGTGATCTTTGACATCATCACTTATATTTTACAATCTGTTAACATTACTGGTACCAAGGAGCCAACTACTGATGCTAGTGCTCTACTCAAAAAGATTCCAGCACTCAAAGAAACTGAGGTGACCAAGACAACTGAAAAGAGTAGCTTGAAAAGAAAAGGTGGATCAGCAGTTGGGTACACCAGATAGAAGAACAAGGTTCAGTCCTCTTCTATGGATGTTAGTCCACAAGAACCTGAATCTCAAAGGGATTTAGCAACTGAGACACATCCATTCACACAAGAACCATCTTCTCAAAGGGAAGATACAGACCAAGAGGCTGCACAAATCATTGTTGATTTTTCTTAAGGTGAACTTCTTGCTGATTCTAAGCAACTATTGAAGGAAAAGAAGGCTCATCAGGAAGAATTGTCAAAGGTGGATGCAGTTATCAATGTTCCTATTTTTGAGGAGAGTACACAAGAACCTTCACCACCACTGGCTGTAGAATCTCATATTCCTCAGGCCCCACAAGAATCATCCGTTCAAAATACTGATGCTGGCATATCTCATCCTCTTGACAAGTCATCTCCTAATGCTACATCAACTCCTGATGTTGTTCCTTTTTCCACTGCAATTGCTACTACTGATGATCCCTTGCTGATTTCTAGTTTGCTAAAGTATACTGATGTGTTGTGTGTTCCTCCACCATCATCACTTCCACTTAAGGACTCACCTTCAGGTATTTCTTACTCTCTTACACATTGTTACTCATGTTTGTATGATTATAAATAGTCTCTTGTTTGAGGTTACCTCTATTTATATGACAAACATACTACTTCTCTCAACCATCTCTTATTTCTTTCACAAATGTGTGACTGTGCTTTTCTGTGAGATTGTGTGAAAATATTATGAGAGAAAATAAAATTTTTGAGTGGCAGTCTCCAGTACTTGCAAAAGGAGAGGTAGCCTTGATAAAAGATTTTTATAAGTGTTCCTTTACTTATAGACCTTCTTATGTGAGAAAAATATTACACTCAAAAGTAATATATATGTGAGAAGTGATGAGATCACTTGAAAAGAAAAGAGAGATTTAGGTGTTACCTTGTTTATGTTTCGGGATCGCATAAGGAACAGGCACCTATTGCTAAGGATTCATCTAAAGGCAAAGCAATTTTGCCTAGTTCTATCAATTCTTCTGAGGATCTGTCTAGTTCTGATTTTGATGATGATAATGATGATGAATCTGACACAGCTCGGCTTAAGGCTGCTATTAATGCATCTAAGAAGTCTATTTTTTGTTCTTCTTCACATTTCAATGAGAATCCTTCTTATTACAATCCTGATGTTGAACAATTTAGACAGCCTGAATGGGATTTTAGATGGAGACATTCAAATGCTTCTATTTAATCTACTATTGGTATGCAACATGTTCACAGGGCCTATGATGAAATTCAAAATCCTGATCTGAAATTGCATCTTAAGGCTTCTACTATTTCTGTGAAAGGGGTCCATTATGAACTTGCTGATATGAAGGAATCTCATGTTCGGTTAAAGGAAAAGATTGATGCATTCATGATCAATACACCTACCTCAACTGAACTCACAAATATGAAAACCGCTATTCAAGTTGTGGTTCAATCGCAACAAAGCATGGATTCTAAATTTTCTTCTTTGGAAGATAACATATCTTCTATGGCTGACAAACTGGATGCTATGATTTCTCTTCTTTCAAATACTTATGCCAAAAAGAGGGAGAAGATAGTTTCTACAAAATATACACTAGATTATATTCAGATGAAGGATAAAAATACTGATGGTGATGGTGACAAAAATCCAGTTGCCAATATTCCAATAGTTTCTACTGCTCAACAACCTCAACATTATAAAAAGTCTGTTTCTTCAGGACAAGGGAAGTCTACTTGTGCTCATGAAGCTAAGCACAAGACTACTGATGATGTTCCTGAGACTGGTAATGTTACAATCTCTAACTTAGCAGATGCTAAAGGGTTATTCTTTCCTTATAGACACAAGGAAATAGGTGAAGAGATTATCCAGTACTACAAAGATAAAAAGTTTGAGCAAAAAATGCTAGGAGTGCTCTTGGAATGATAACTAAAGAATTTCCTGATCTAACAACTGAAGAAGCAGTTATGCAACAGAAGGAATTAATGGCTCAAATCGAAGCTGAAGTCAAAACCTCTAAAGGAAGAGGAAGAAGAGATGGAAGATCTACAAGAGCTAGAGGAAGAGGAGGAAGAGGAAGGACTCCTAAACCAAGTCAAATGGTTACATTTCATTTTGCATTTCTGAATATCTTATCTATAGAAGGCTATGTTCCTGTACAAGGACATGAATTAGCAGAAGAAGTTCAGAAGACTGAAGAAGTGATTTTTCAAAGGAAGAAAAGATCAGCCACTGACATTGCTCAAGTTGATATAATAAATCAGAATATAACTCTTGAAGCAGACACAAATACTGAGGATAAAGTATATCCTGATACTGAAAATGTGATAACTGATTTTGACACTGATGAAAAAGTGATCAAAACATTGAATCAGTTGGTTCTTACTACAGTAGTTGATTCTCATAATTTAGAGGTTGATGAACAAGAAAGAATTGACAGATGGAAAGCTGATCAAGCATGTAATGATTATGTGCAGAGAATTATAAATTCAGAGAGGGAGCAATGGCATAAAGCAAAAGGAAAGATTTATGATTTACCTACAAGTTATGCTCCTTTCAGAAAATAGGATAGAATATGGAAAGATGTTTATTCATCAGTTATCCTAAAGGGTTCAAGCATATTGAATATGTGTCTGCAGGACTAAGAGATCCTATTTCAGAATAAGAAGATGTTGACAACACCATCAAGAAACCTTCTTGGGTGGAACATAATGAAAGGTTGAAGCTTATCAAAACTCGAACCAGATGAGGTATTGACCATTCTGGAATGGAGATTCTGAGGTCTGATTTACTGGATACAAATATTCTGACTGACAATCTTGGTGAAAGAGTTACTCCTTCACATCTTGAAAAAGTTGAAGCTGTGAAGATTGTATATAGAAAGATAAATAATGATGACGTCAAAGAGGAGATTCCGTACTTTTTAATAGATGGTAAAGTAAAGAGTTTTACCTTACAGCAACTCTTGATGAAGACTATGACAGAGTTGAAATACATTCACTATCTTCTTAGAGTTGAGAATAGTGTCACCAGAAATTGGTCTTCTATGATACTTGAAATTATCAAAAGAAGAGTCATGACCAACGATGATAAATACAATGGTGATTATGTATTTACAGAACTTAGACTGGTCAAGAAATGAAGATGCAAAAGGGAACTGCAGTTCTAAAAGTTTTTCTCAATAATCCTCAGTTATCCTTCAGTCCTGATCATGAAGATGTTAGTTTGAGATTTATACTGATTGGTGATCTTGAATTGAATGCATGTTCAATCTCTAAACTGAGATCAGCCATCTATCAGCTTAAAGAAGATACTGAAGAGAAGAGAGTGTTGAAGAAAAAGCTTGTTAAAGTCCTACAAGACAAGGAGGAAGAAAGGTTGAACAACTTTTTGGGAACAACTGTAAATTATCTTAGGATACTGAAGTAAGCTTTACTCTTTGTACATTTTATAATTCGTTTTGGCATAATTGAGAATGGAATTTGTGCTTCATTACATAAAGCATAAATTGGGGGAGATTGTTACATGCTGATTCTCAATGATCAGAAGAAGTTCAGGATCTGGCCGTAGTTTAGATGTCATCAGTATTTGGTGTGTCGTCAGGATTTGACACATCATCAATATTTGCATATCGTCAGCATCTGAAGGCGGTCAACTATGAAGATTGGTTTTGTTCCTTATTTTGAGGAATAGAAATCTACTACGTTATGAGTCAAAGGATTTTATCTATTCAGTTAAAGATATGTATCATTTTCTGTTAGTATTTGATAGTGCATATCTTAGATTGATTTTTAGTAACTATGTAATATATAAACATAGTTTAGGTCATCACATTGTGAATTAACTCGAGCATTGTACGACCTAGCAGCTCTCAAGAGCATCAGTATTTCTTGAGAGAGTTTGTAATAGTTTTTATCAGAAATATAAAGAACTGTTATATTTTTAAATACTTGTTCGAAACATTTATACAATTGTATCCAACCCCCCTTAAATAATTGTATTATTACTGAGCAACACTTGTTTCCTCCTCTTGTTGAAGAAAATTTTAAATCACATATATCGCTATGTATTAGGTCTAGCATTTTGGTGTTTCTTTCCACACATTTAAATGATGATCTCGTTAATTTTTCCTCAACACAAGTCCGACACTTATGTTTTGAATCATTTGTTAATTTTGGTATGTATTCTTTTACACTTAACCTTCGTAAAGTGTCATAATTAACATGTCCTAATCTAGTATGCCATAAATTAGGAGACTCAAGCAAGTAAGAAGAAGAATTCATCATTTCATTATCGTCCTTAATGGACATAATATTGAGCTTAAAAAGCCCATCAGTTACATAGCCATCGCCTACAAACATACCACTCTTAGACAAAATAACTTTATTTGATTCAATTATAATACGAAATCTGTGCTTTATTCAAAAAAGAACCAGACATAAGGTTCTTGCGAATATCAGGCACATATAGTACATTCTTCAAAGTCATATTCTTCCCAGAATTCATCTTCAGAACCACCGTGCCTTCACCTTCAATGGAAGAAGTCACTTGAATGATAAGTCAGGACTGCGAGATAAATCAGAAGGTGCTGATTTATAGGATCGTAGTTGATTTAAATATGTATGGAAAGTGTTAGAATTATACTGTAACATATCTTGTAATGATAGAGGACTGAATGTATGGAAAGTGGTAACAAAGCGGTCAAATTAACTGTTAATTTTCCAAGGTATAGATGTCTGGAAGTAAGTATGAAAGCATGAAAATTCCCATCCTTAAGAAAGCTGATTACTCTACATGGAGAGTAAAGATGTTGATGTTCCTTGAAGCTATTGATGATTCATATGTTGATATCATCAAAACAGGACCTCCATACCCTATGGAAACTGTGGTTATTACTACAGATGCTCCTGAACCCTATATTATAAAGGAAAGATCAAAGCGGTCAGATCCTGAAAAAGCTACAATGCTTAAGGATGCTAAAGTCAGGAATATTCTGCACAACAGTTTGGACAATGTGATGTCAAACAAAGTGATTGCCTGCAAGACTGCAAAGGAGATATGGGATGCCTTGGAGACACATTGCCAAGGTATAATGGCAATAAAGAAGAATAGAACAGCTGTTTTTGTGCAAGAATATGAGCAATTTGATGCCAAGGCTGATGAGTCAGTTACTAATATATATGATAGATTTCTGACACTGTTGAATGATCTATCATTGGTTGGAAAAGAATATGAGAGAAAGACTCAAACATCAAGTTTCTGAGAGCTCTCCAGAAGATTGGGATACTCAGCCTCAATAATCAGACATCAATATGATCTTGATTCTCTGACTTTGGGTAAAGTGTATGGGATGCTGAAAACTCATGACTTGGAGATTCAGCAAAGGAAGAATAGAAAGGGTCAGAAGACGAAGGCTATGACTCTTAATGCAGAGTCAGATACTGATGATGTATCAGATCCTGACACAGATACTGATGAGGATTTTAAGATTGATATGGATGATCCTCAAGTGGTTGAAATGACTGAAATGCTTGTGAAAGGTTTCAGAAGGATGAGGCTTGCAAAACCATATAGGAAAGGTGATTTCAACTGAAGGTTCTCTGGTGAAGGCAAAGACAGGTTCAGAAAGAGTGATGATCAATATAATAAGGGAAGGAAGTTTGACAATACCAAGGTGACATTTTACAACTGTAATGAAAGGGGACATCTGGATAATGAGTGCCCCAAGTTAACTGGAAAAGCTTTGGTAACAAAAAAATCCAACAGAGACTGGATGGATTCATCAGGAATTGACAATGATGATGAATGCTATGCACTCATGACAGCTCATGGAGAGAATGCCTCAGGAACTGATAAAGTACCCTCAGTTATATTTCCTGTTGATATTGATAATTTATATGAACTCAAAACTTTCTTATACTCTTTTCCTGTTACTTTTAAAAGTAAGACTATTTAATGTGATAGTTTGATTGCTGATAATAAGAGGCTTAGAGAAAGAAATGATTTTTTAGAAGCTGAGTTAGTTTGCATGCATGAGAATAAAAAAACATGCAAGAAGGCACAACATAATGAAACTCAGATAAATATTAGGTATGCCAGACTAGAGAAAGTTCTAGAAAAGAAAAGAGAGGTGTTTAAAACATGGATGACTTCAGGAAAGAAAGTTCATGATTTCGTCAGTGATAAAAACTAGAAAGAATGTCTAGGTTGTAACAAATTTACTGATAGGAATATCAATAAATCCATCAACAACACTGCTCCAGTTAAATTTGTTGGAACTGATGAAAGAGGAATGAAGTTTGTCTATGAATTTGGTTCTACTTCTAAGAATAATGTTGAAAAGAAACCTGAACCTAGAATTCCTTCTAAGAAGAAAGAAGATCCTAAAATGCAAGAAAAGAGAAATAAAAATATAGGACTTCTCTCTAAGTGTCAGTTAAATAAGAAAAATTGTGATGTAACTGCCAAGACTCTAAAACCTACGTCTAAGAGAAGTAAAAATGGAAAATAAAGGATAAACAAGGAAAACAACTATAAGTACATTCCTAATGCTTCCAAAAAAGCTTGTTTTAACTGTGATAATACTAATCATATTGCTATTGATTGCAGGAAGCCTAAAAAGAAAGTTCTAAGATTCCTGAGTTTGATATTAGTTGTAGATCAGTGTTATACAAACCACAAAACCCTCATTCTCATTGTGGTAACAGTTGGAATTTTATTTACACTTGTAAATATTATCATAGTTTATATCATAACAATTATGATCCTTTGCCAAAATTCAATAAAATTGTTGTTTTAAATAGAACTGCTAAACTGAATGTGCATACATCTTATAGAGTCAAAAATATCAAGAAAAATCATGTTCGATCAAATCCTGACAAAAAGTTTGCTAATGCAAAATACATAAGATGTCTAAAGGATGCAACAAGTGTGGGTTCTTAAAAATTCTGACTGATTTCCATATTTCTGATTACGGGGAAACAAGAAAAATGTGCTTGTCTTGGACAGTGGATGTTCAACACATATGATTGGAACTAAATCCCTGTTGTTAGAATATGAGTAGAAGGCTGGCCCCATGATTTCTTATAGAGATGGAAATGTAGGAAAAAGACTGGGATATGGCAATATAATCATTGGAAATGTCATCATCTCAAATGTAGCTCTGGTAGATGGACTAAAGCACAACTTGTTGAGCATTAGTCAAATCAGTGACAAAAGTTCTACATAGTGTCCTATGATATGCACTGTGAAGTAGTTCATAAGATCACAAAGAAAATTGTTTTCAAAGCTTACAAACATGGATACATTTATGAAGCCAAACTTTATGCAAATACTAATGGCCCTGAAACTTCTTCGGTAACCAGGGCATCAGTAGATGAAAGTTGGAATTGACACAAGAAGCTTTCTCATCTCAACTTCGCTAATCTCAATGAATTGATGAGAGAAGAATGCAATCATGAAAATATTGAACTTGTGGACAAAAAGCTTAATCAGGAAAGAAGGCAAATCCTGATGAAAATGCACAAGTTGATGGGGAGAAATATAAAGCTAACAGGAACCAACAACATAGTTACATGGGGAGCTTTGCATGGAAATAATCCTGTAATTCACATTATTAATGATTTGTCAATTTCTGACAAATTAGTCAGTGAAGAAGATATACTTGATTTTGCTATAAATTCAACAATGCGAATGCTGAGGGGGAGAAATCATGATTAAATTCTTGATTACAAATTTTATCTCAGAAAGTGATGGACAAGACATGATTTTTATTAAAAAGGACGGTAACATTATTTCTTTCATGATTTTTAATTGTTATAAATTTGTTTTATTCTATTTGAATAATCATGTTAAACTTATCATCATTATTTGTTGGGAATATGTTCATCTAAAGAGACTTTGTTTTATTTGCTTAGATACACATATTATTATGCATGCAGTATTCATTATTACACAATTAATCAAAGTGTCTCTTTAGATGCCCAGTAGGATTTGGCTATAAAATCACTTATCCTACTTCTTATAAACCTCATACACTACTTAAACATCTCTCTCTCACAACATTAAAGCTCTAAATCTAAAATCTTCAAAACTTTACACATTCTTTCAATGGCTCAAAATCAATTTTTCAGAAGAACCAATGGCTAATATCTTTCTATTTTCAACTTCATCGATGACAGGATGTACTTTGACCATGTCAGACTCCAAATCCGAATCAGTGGTCAAGTCTTTCATCTGATTCAATTTTTGATCATCTCTTATGGGATGATCAACTCGAACTGTATTTCTTTACTATGGAGGTTCTTCTTGAAGAAGAAAGCCGAGCTGAGTTGCAGAGCATCAACGCCTAGCAGCTCTAGAGCTGCAAGAGAGTCATTTCTATTATAGTCTCTATGTCCTGTATCTTCCACCGTCGGGCAGCGAAGAAAGAGCAGGAGAAAAAGAAGGCAAATAAGGAATAGTTCTAGTTCTTAGGAGTTAGGGTCTATTTTCCTTTGTAGTCATTCTTGTACTTAAATATCTTTAATGAAAATCTTCTGTTGCTTCTTATTTTGATTGAGAAAAAATGACTGTTCATATTCTTTTAATGTTTACATATGTTAATATTGTTGATTTCATTTCATTTGTTTAACGTTCATAATTCACACATGTACAACTAATTATTCTTAAGCTATCTCAATATTAACGAATAGAGCAAGCATACAGGCTTTGACAGGACTCGGATGATATTTCACACTATTTCCTGATGACAACAGAATGGTGTTGGTTACACTAGGTTCTTACAACTGATTTTAACTTATCTTTTACCTCGGGAAAGTTTTGAAAAAAATAAACTTCTGATAATTTTTCAAATTATTTTTAAATCTCTAACTGATTTTGTTAGTCCCTAACAGCAACAAGAATTACAGAAGGGGGTTGAATGGAATTCTTGAAACTTTTTCACAAAGATATAAAGTGTTCTATCTTAATAATATGTAACTTTGTGAATTGATTTGCAAACTTCGGAATAATATCTTGAAATGGCAATGCTTCTTTGTTCTCTAAAACCCAGTTGAATAGACTTCCACATTCGTTTCGCATACACTCGCGCATGTGACTGTGTTGTCACTGTCAATAGATGTTTGAATTCTTTATCCGTCAGGTTCATGATCATCCGTCGGGTTGCCTTGTTGATCATCCGTCGAGTGGCATTGTTGTTTATCCGTCGGGTAGCTATCTGGCACTTGACTTCATTTCATTTATGCAGAATAACAAGACATCATCTATGTACAATTAATCAACCTATTCTTCATATCCAGTTGAATTCAACATGACTTGAGTACTACTACAGAATCTAAACAATGTGTATGCGGAAATGTGCTACAGACTTATTGTTACACAAGCTACTCACTCGATGGATAATAAATCATCATCCGTCGGGACTATATTGAGTCATCCGTCAGGACTATAATCCTTATCCGTCGAGTGCTACATTTTTCACTAAGTAAAATCTACCAAGGTGTTTTGTTAATGAAATCATCAAGTTCACAACATATCCACAACAATCTCCCCCAATTTATGTCTACTGGAATTGTAGCCATAAATTAAGAGAAACTTGATGATAACAAAACACCCTAAAAATACAACTTTGAAAGTAAGTAGATAAGACTGTAAAGTGCTTTAATTAACAAAATGTACAAAGATTTGCTCATAGTCATTTTCAAGGTGCTCTGTTAGTCCCTTAACAATATAGCAAGAATTACAGAAGGGGGGTTGAATGGAATTCTTGAACCTTTTTCTCGAAATAAAAATGTTCAACTCGAATATAGATATAAGTGTTTTGATTAGCACAATACGGAATAGAAACTTAATTGAATCAAAACATAAGTAATTAAAAACAAGAGTCTTTAAAAACTTTCTGGTGGATTTAAATAATTCCACCAGAGATATATATTATATATCGAGAGAACTCTGTGTGCAAGAATGCTCACAGCTGCTTACAAATTGAACTACTGAGAATACAGGGAAATGCTAAAGATTCTACTTACAAAGATTTCTTTGTTTTTGTATCTCAGCTCGCTTATTTCTATTTGCTACGTTCTTGGTTTATATATTACCAAGATTACAAAGTCAAAAAGACTGAATAAATATAAAAACTATCAGTCTTAAGCTTTGCTACTTTTCGTCCTCTATTACCCAGTTAATGGGCTTCCATAGTAGATTTGTATACATCTCGACGGCTGTGCTCAGCTTTCACTGTTCAACTGCTGTTTGAATATTTTATATGATCATCCGTTAGACTTTATGAACATCCGTTGGATATATGATCATCCGTCAACTTTCTGAACATCCGTTGATGGCTTCATTGATCATCCGTCGACTGCTATATTAAACATCCGTTGATAGTCATTTGATCATCCGTCAATGGATTTGTTAATCATCCGTCGGTAGCTATTTTGGCACTTGACTTCATTTCACTTATGCAGAATTACAAGACATCATTTATATACAATTAATCAACCTATTCTGCATATCTAGTTAAAGTCAACATGACTTATAGGCTACTACAGAATCTATACAAAGATGTATACAGAACTGTGCTACAGACTCATTATTACATAAGCTACTCACTCGATGGATAATAAGTCATCATCCGTCGGGACTATAATGAGTTATCCGTCGGGACTATAATTCTTATCCGTCGAGTGCTACATTATTTCACTAAGTAAAATCTACTTAGATGTTTAGTTTATGAAATCATCAAGTACACAACATATGCACAACAATCTCCCCCAATTTATGTCTACTAGAATTGTAGGCATAAATTAAGAGATACTTGATGATAACAAAACATCCTAAACATATAGCTTTAAAGACAAGTAGATAATACTAAAAGTGCTTCAAATAATCAAAATGTACAAAGTTTGGCTCACAGTCATTTCAGGATGCTCCTCTAGCCTGAGTAGATTTTTCTAGTTTCTTGAAGGTCTGGATCTTCTTCCAAGCTTCCTGTTGTTTTCATCAATATAATTTTGGAGCTGCCTATGGAATTCCAGTTCATCAGATTCTGAGAGATCTAGCTTTTCTTGCATTTCCAAGAGAGTGTCATTGCTAGAGATACTCAATTGGTCTTTTAACCCGAAGAATCTTCTCACACCTTTGTCATCCATGAACTCCATCAGCCAGTAAGGCCTTAGATGCACTCTTCTCCCTGTGTATGGGATGATTAGAGTCTTTGGGAGTGCATCTTTAACTCTAATACTCCTTAGTTCTTCAATCTTCTTCAATACTAGTCTTCTTGCAGTTATATTGAACCCAAAGTTCTTCTTGAAGGATGAATAAACTTTAATCAGTACAGCTTGGCTTTCTTGAATAATCCTGTGAAGTGGCCACTGAACCTCCCTTCCTCCTTTGTACTTGAACACTAACCTTTCAGGTAGGTTCCTGTATGCATCAATTCCCCTCACTTCATCCAGTTCATCCAGATAGAGGTTTAGATCTGAAAATTCTTTGATGTCACACAAGTACAAGTAGTCTCCCTTGTTGACTTTGGGTTGAGCTTTAACTACTGATTTGGATTTGAGAGGTGACAGCTTCACTTTCTTGACTGCCCTTGACTTTGTCCTTTTTGGCTTGCTAAGGATTGGTAAACTGAAGTCAAGAATTGGTATGTTATCCCACTCTATTGGCTCATCCTTGGGCACAATAGGTTCACCATGAATATTCCTGTAGGGATCCACCACCTTTATATCTTCAAATACCACATAGGGCTTTGATGCTTGAGTTGTAGCTGGTGTGGGTACCTTAGGAAATTGATCTTCCAATTCTTTATCAACAATATCCAGTTTCCTTTTTGTTCTTCTAGCCATTTCTTTCTTTCTTGGAGATTTCTTCTGTTCTTCAATTTGCTTCTTTGATTAAGCAGCTTCAGATGGTTGAGAGGGAGTTTGTTGAGATGAATTCACAGCCTGTAGCTTGGCCAAGATAGCAATCTGCTCTTTCTTTTGTTTAGTCTTCTTTGCATCTAGAGCAGCTTACTTCTTTTCCTACTTTAATCTGCCTTTTTCTTCTCTCTTTGCTTGAGCAAATTGTGGATGTCTAGCTACCACACAAATTTCCTTTCCATTTCTGAATATCTTAGCAATTCTCCTTTTTGAAGCTGAATCAGCTGGATCTTTATAGAAAACAATTGATCTTGACAGAAGTTTCTTTTCATCAGGCTTGGGTGTTTCAAACACAGTATCCAAGGGGTTCTTTAAGGATGATTTTGAATAATTTACCCTTGGTTTAAGAATCATTTCAGCCTTTGGAGATTTGATGCAGGAAGATTGTCCTCTTTCCAGATAATTCATGCTCATCTCATTCACACTGATTTGCTTGACTTGAGAGTGATGGATGGCTGACTTAACTGGCTCCTTGACAAGTTCAAACTTTTTCTGTATCTCCTCATCAATCTTCTCCCAGTTGATCAAACTCAACTTTCCTTTCTCAGCACCTTTCAAGTTTGCTGCTGCTGCTTTAATTAGATCTATACCATCTGCAACTGGTGGCTTGGAGACAGTAATTGAAGGTACAATTACTTTGCTGATTTGAACTTGAAGTTTATCCCCCTCACTTGGTCCTTTCTCCCCCTTACTTGGTTCTCTCTCCCCCTTTTTGTTATCATCAAGTTGAAGAGTTAGGCCTTGTGCTTTAGCCAGTTGCATGAGAAGATTTGTCTAAGACTGTTGATTTTGAAGAAGGATGGCCACATAATTCTCAATAACTTGAACTCTATCTTCCAGCTTGGCCAGCTTCTTTTCAGAATCTGATTCTCTCCTCAGTCTCAGTAATAGATCCTGCATGGTACCATATGGCATGACTGAATCCAGCTTCTCAGAATTGTAGGTCTTCAAGTCAGCTATATCCTTTTTGATTTCATCTACACTCAGATTCTGTCTGATTTGCTGTAGCTTCATTAGATGTAAAGAATCTAGGTGAGCTTGAAGAACAGCCTTGGTACCAACATTTGAGCTCTTCTGAATAGCCTTTTGGATAAACATGATTTGTTTGACCAAGGATACATTGAATTGTCTAGGTGTGGATTCCTTAGTCAAGACCCATTCAGGTAGATCAGGAGTAGAACTTGGGCCTTCATCTCCCCCTAAATTCATGCTTCCATCAAATAAAATAGAGTCATCATCATTAGAATTTACTCCAAATTCTTTAGATGGCTCATCAGCTGTAGGAGGCATTAAATTGACAGCAGCTTTATCCCTTTTTAGAGATTCTGAAGTATGCACCAAATTTAATGTCTTTTTCTGCCTCCTCATTGCCCTGAGCAGCCAACAATTGATAGGCTGACACAGGATGAGTAAAAGTGTCAGCATCCAAGGAAATGTTATCAATTACAGCCTTGTAATGTTGCTGAAATTGTCTTCCCTTTTCAGCATCATCCACAATCATTGACTCATGAGCAATGGCTGTATCCACCCTTATTACTTCTGTACCTGCTTTTCTCTCATAATCTCTCTTTTGTTGCATCAGGGTCTCACCCTGGCTCCCCACCCTCACACCCTCACCTTCACCTACTAAGGTGGGACTCCTCTCACTTACTTTTGTCAATCCTGAATAAATGGATTGCTGATTTTCACTCTTTTCCTCTCCTTTTGCCTGGAAGCAACCCAGCCTCTCACTCAATACACTCTCCTCTCTCAGTCCTAAGAGTGACTGTACAACCACTAAATCTTCTGTACTTGAAATAATTGAAGTTTGAAGTTGTGCAGAGATACTCGACGGATAAGTGATATCCATCGAGTGAGTGGTAATGCTATCCGACGGATAACTGCTGTTAAGTTTATCCGTCGGGATACAATCACTACTCGACGGATGAGCAATATCCATCGAGAGAGTAGAAATGAATGAGGTGGGAAGAGAAACTATTATTGACTCTGTGTTGATTGAAGATATTTGATGCACATATGTCATAATAGTATCTGAAAGAATTGGCAAGTGAGCCAACAAATCATCTAAAAGATGATGCTCACTTGCACTAGATTTTGGCTTCCCCAATAGAGTTAAAGAAGGGGAATCATGAATTGAAGTGTTTATCATATCCACTTCCAGAGAATTTGTTGGTGAGTATGGTGTTTCAGATGCTTCTATTATTAGAGATTTTGGCTGTGACTCCACATTTATTGGAGCCACATCAAACTGAATTTGAGAGAGTGCAGGGACTGTGTCTTTAGCACCAGTTTACACTGTGTGTGTGCCCTGTGTATCCCCAGAGGTTTTGGATTTCTTCTTTCTTGTGTAAGTTTGGGGTGAGCTTGTGTCCCTAACCCTTTTGGCCTGTGCTCTTGGCTGATAGCTTTGTTCAATAACTGCATCCTTTTGGGAGGATGCAGCTAGAAGTGAGCTTTTATCCTTCTTAAGCACTGCAGTTTATTGGGAAACTGCAGTGTGGCTAGGCTGGGATTCACTCAACTCTCCATCCTTATTCTTGGGGTTTCTTTGATGTTCACCCCTTCCCTCACCTGACTTTCCCTCCTTCACACTCCCCTCTTTTGCTTTTGTGGATTTTTCAACTAGCATCTTTTGAGAGATGCCAGAGGGGGTTTTCTTTGATTTAGATTTGGAAATTATAGAGGGTTTGGAGGCTTTGGTAGGCAACTGTTTGGTCATTGACACAATTGCCATAGCTACTCCTGAAGTCAAAGAATAGTGGAGGTTGGAATAGTTATAGGGATGGATGAACTTACCTCACTTACCTGAGGTGCCTGCATTACAGGAAAATAGAACATTGGCACATCCCTGTGATGGTTGGCTCTGTTCAAATCTGCAATGAGTTTTCTCTCTTGAACCCAACAAGCCAGTTTGTTGTTTGGGTTCTCAAGCACAATCTCTTGACATAGACGGTTAGCCAATAACATGAAAAATCTAGCATAATACACATTCTTTCCTCTTTTAGCTAACTCACCTAGTTTAAAACCTAACTCAAACAAGACAAGGTCACTGAAATTATAAAATTTATCTGTAACTAGCATGTATAGCATGTTAAGCATGGAAATATTCACTGAATCAAAATTACTGACTTTTCCAGAGAAAACTTTAGTAACCACATTACACAAGAAACTCCACTCCTTCCTAAGACCCAATCTCCTAATATCACTTAGTTTAGTAGTAAGAAGTGCATAATGCATGGAATTAAGCGTATTGATAATATCAGTGTCATTGTGTGGTGAAGTCACATTATTATCAGGAATTTTGAAACATGCTTTTATCACATCACTATTGATACAGAACTCATTACCTTTGATGGTTAGAGTGATGGTCTTGTCAGCAGAGTTGTAGATAGCAGTGGTCCACATCTCTTCAACAACTTCGTAGAAGATTGTGGGTGACTCCAGCATGGCGTAATTTAGCTTGCAATTTTTCACAAAGTCCATCATCTTGTGATAGTCCTCTGATTGCTGAATACCCTTATTGACCAAAGCAGTGAAGTTGTTCTTCTCATAAATGAACCCAGTTTAAGACATAATCTTTACTACAGGTGCCATTGTTAGAGAATGAAAGCTTGAAGAGAAAAAGAATATTTGTTTGAGAGAGAATGAAATAAAAGCAGTTGAATTTGAGAATGATAAAACAAAACAATTGGAATGAAATAAACTTTTATACTATCTCAAAAATAATTGATAAAAATAATAAAGAAAAGTAAATTAACCAATAGAAATTGCCTAAAATAGCCGTTTAAAAGTAAACTGTAAAAATTCCACCCATTATCCGTCGTGTAATGCTTACAAACTGTAAGTATACTCGATAGATAATGTTCAGGGAATTAACGGCTGAGATTTAGACAATTCGACGGATGAGGATAAACTAATATCCGTCGAGATCTAAAGTATTCCAGAAAAATAATTGACTTTTATTAGCAAGTAGTATATTGACGGATGACTAAACTCGATGGATAAGGGTCATCCGTCGAGATGCAAATTTTGACTTATCCAAAATTTCATCCAAGACTTAAAAATCAACTAAATTTCTGGCTACAATACAACTTGCAAAATAACTCAGATAAATTTAAGAGTAATTAAGCATACCTAACTCACTTACCAACCTTAAAAAGGTGGATTCATCCAGTGGCTTGGTAAAGATATCTGCAAGTTGCTTTTCACTAGGAACAAAATGTAATTCCACAGTATCATTTATCACATGTTCCCTTATGAAATGGTACTTGATGTCTATGTGCTTTGTCCTTGAATGTTGCATTGGATTCTCAGTGATGGCAATTGCACTTGTGTTATCACAGAAAATAGGAATCCTCTCAACTTGCAAACCATAGTCTAGCAATTGATTTTTCATCCATAAAATATGTGCACATCAACTGTCAGCAACAATATATTCAGCTTCAGCTGTTGAAGTAGAAACTGAATTTTGCTTTTTACTGAACCAGGACACAAGCTTGTTTCCTAAAAATTGACAAGTTCCTGTTGTGCTCTTTCTATCAATTCTACAACCTGCATAATCTGCATCTGAATAACCAGTTAGATCAAAACCAGAATCTCTAGGGTACCAAATGCCAAGTTTTGGTGTTCCCTTGAGATATCTGAAAATTCTCTTAATAGCTATCAAGTGAGATTCTCTAGGATCAGCATGAAATCTAACACATAAACATGTAGCAAACATTATATCTGGCCTACTAGCTGTTAAGTACATAAGTGAGCCAACCATGCCTCTGTAACTTGAAATATCCATAAACTTTTCAGTAGTGTTTAATTCAAGCTTAGTTGCAGTGGCCATGTGAGTTTTTACAAATGTGCAATCCATTAGATCAAACTTCTTTAAAAGATCAAAAATATATTTAGTTTGACTAATGAATATTCCATCACTAACTTGCTTAACTTGCAAACCAAGAAAGTAAGTTAGTTCTCCCATCATACTCATTTCATACTTACTTTGCATCAATTTGGCAAACTTTTTGCAAAGTTTCTCATCTGTAGAGCCAAAAATAATATCATCTACATAGATTTGAACAAGTATACTAGAGCCATTAACATTTCTGAAAAATAAAGTTTTATCTACAGTACCTCTTGTGAAATGATTTTCCAAAAGAAACTTTGATAAAGTGTCATACCAGGCTCTAGGTGCTTGCTTCAGTCCATAAAGTGCTTTCAGAAGATAATAGACATATTCTGGAAAATTTGGATCTTCAAAACCAGGAGGTTGACTAACATACACTTCTTCCTCCAAATCTCCATTTAGAAAGGCACTTTTGACATCCATTTGATAGACCTTGAAATTGGCATGGGCTACATAGGCTAAGAAGATTCTGATGGCTTCAAGTCTTGCAACAGGAGCAAAACTTTCATCAAAATCTATTCCTTCTTGCTGACAATAACCCTTAGCAACCAATCTAGCTTTATTCCTGATTACTATGCCATTTTCATCCATCTTGTTTCTGAATACCCACTTGGTGTCTATTGGATTCTTTCCTTTAGGCTTGGGTACCAGCTTCCATACATTATTCTTTTCAAATTGGTTTAGGTCCCCCTGTATAGCTAAAATCCAATCAGGATCCAACAAAGCTTCTTCTACCTTCTTTGGTTCTTCCTTTGACAGAAAGCTGCTGTATAGACATTCTTCCTGAGTTGCTCTTCTTGTTTGAACTCTAGAAGAAACATCACCAATGATAAGCTCAAATGGGTGATCTTTTGTCCATTTCCTTTGTTGAGGTAGATTAGCTCTAGATGAAGAGACCTCATGATTGTCTTGATGTGTGATTGAGTTTTGTTTGCTAGAAACTCCCCCTGAGTTTGTGGATCTTTGATTTGAGAAAGGGGAATTTTCTATAGGTGATCTGTCTTGACCTCCTGCTCCTTTTGATAACCCGACGGATGGTGAATTTTGAGTACCGACGGATGAGGCAGGTTGTCTTCCGTTGGATAACACAGATTGCCTTCTGACGGATAAAGCATTATGCAACTCGACGGATGTTGAGTTTTGTGCTTCATTGGTGGTAGATTTTTCTGCATTATCTTTAGACACTGTTTCTTGATCACTCTCATCATCACTGTCATCACTAACCATCTCCATATTGTCGAATTTGAGGCTCTCATGGTAATCTCCATCTATCAGTCCTTCAATCTTTTTATCATCAAACACAACATGTATAGATTCCACAACAATGTTTGTAACACCCCCAAATCCGGGGTCTGGGATCCGGGTTGTCACGAGTTCCATTTCCCTTAATAACACCCAATCTTAATAAATAATCAACTACTCTGTACTATGACTCCACAATAAACACACACACCGCAAGTTATAGTCTCAGAGATGAATACCCAAAAAAATAACACAAGTCATTTTATTCCACAATTATAAGCCATTACACCTCAAAAGGGTTTCTGAATAAATTTACATTTCTTTGCCATTATTACAATTCATAAATATACATAATCTGGTACATCAAAAGTTGAAAGCCTAGCCTATTGGTAGTTCCTACCTCAGCTACAGCGACATCAACGCCTGTAGGAAACTGCGGAACGTTTTCCTATCCGCTCGCGAATTGGGAGCTTGGTCCTGTTCATCTTGTCTATCTGATGTTGTGTGATGAAAGAAGAAAGCAAGGGTGAGCAACAAGCCCACCAAAATAATATGTATAATGATTTACAATATATGAGCATTCTCATAGTACTCATGAAAGTCTTGGTCAAGAAGAAATGAACCAAGCTGATATCTTAACGCGACCAAGTCACAAAATATTCAGTATATATATACATATATACTTTTCACAATCTTTGAAATCCTCTGACATGTATAATATACACAGAGTTCCCGTTTATAACTATATAAAATATCGTTGCAAGGTGATCTCATATATCTAACCTTGTCTCAACATTTTTCCGAAAATCTTTGACATGCACAATATAATCATTTACTAGATATAAGTTTAAAAGATGAAGTTACAAGATACTCCAATAGACTTATATCCGAATACTACTTGAACTACCACCGTTCAAGGTATAATGAGCTTTCAACAGTTCATCACATAGATGAGACTATAAGACAAGATTTGAATAGATTAAATCTTTGAAGTATTATTGAATGAAATGAAGTTATGATATACTTCATTAAGTCCCGATATATATATCCACATATATATCTCTTTATACATTTCCTGAAAACCTCTGTCACGTAAAGTATGAACAGAGTTTGTAACATCCAATGAATTTTTGGAAAGGAAAAGAATTGTGGCATAAACCCAGTATCTTGCTGATCAGGCAAAGATACTAATAAGTAACCTTTTCTACTAGTAGATGGACGAATTCCCCACTGGTCATCACCCTGGTCGCAATAGGACCTTATGCTGGACTGCCACTCAGCCACTTACGCATTTGATGGACTCTCACTGAGCCACTTACACTATCATGGATGCCCACTGAGCCCATGTTGCTTATGCCGACTCGATAGATGGACGTACTTCCCGAACGTTGGGTAAGTAATCAATTCATTTACCAAAACCGCAACCTTGTTGCGAATATAAAATACACCACAGAGCCGGATCCCTCTGGTTTTGAGCAAGTATTTAAATCCCCTTTAAAACGGAAGATCTTAAATATATAAAAATGAGTTTTGGGATCCGCTCTAACTTTTAAAAATCATTTTAAAGACTCGAAAATACTTTAAAGAATGTTTGGAGTAATGCTGATTTAATAAAGTAAATCAGTCCCAATATATTAAAAAATATCTGAATATTATTATTTAAATAATATTCCCATAAATAATAATCTTTATACAAATAATTGAGGTAGAAGTTGTAAAACTTATACTTGAAATGAGTATTAAATAACCAAAGATATACTTATACGAAAGTACTATCTTTATTTGAATAATCAAAGATAAGTTTGATTATCGACACCTTATTCTTTAGTAAAATAAAGTATATATCTCAGCAAATAATCGGAGTCATAGGTCCTCAAATGAATATTCAAATAATATTCATTAAATAATATAAACTGAGTCATAAGCCCTCGAATAAATATTCGAAATAATATTCATTAAATAAAATAAAAGGAGTCATAAGTCCTCGAATGAATATTCAAGTAATATTCATTAAATAATATAAATTATCGAATAAACCTTATTCGATTAATAGTTTTAAAAACTATCCATATATATATATATATATATATATATATATATTATACTCGGGAGCCTCGCCTCCCGGTTTTATAAAAAGTTCACCTTTTGCTCCCCTATACTAAGGGTATACGCAAATACCGCTTATCTCTAGCATAGGTATTATGCAACTAATAAGCATTTGAACCAACAGATTTGTAAATCAAGAATATGAAACAGGCATGCATATATACCATATCACATGCTACAATATATCGCAAGAATTTGCTAATAACAAATATGCATTTATCACAAGATCACATATACATCACAACAACAGTTATACGGGTAAAAAACTTGCCTGAGCGACTGGGGGTTACAAATGGCTTGGGACGAGTCTGGTAACCTATAAACAACATATAAGTTGGAATTAAACCAAAGTCGCTTATGAATCTATACTTTAACCAATTAGACCCTAACGTTCGCTTTTGCACTTAACGATTCACTTAAGTCGCTCGAGTACCCTCAGCTCCACCATTTTTAATAAATTAACCATTAAGGGTTTTAAGGCGATTCTTTCGCGAGTACCTTAACAACTGCCTAATCCACTTTACATAAATGTTTCATACCCCAATTAGTCATTTAAGGTCCTTAACCAAGGTTTCAAAGTAAGGCGAGGGGTAATGGTTCGGTCGCGAAACGCCGTTACTTAAAACGGTCGTTTCTCCTAAACCGTACATCGGATTCAAGCGTACCACATATCAAAACGAAGATCGTAACATGAGCTATCTACAAATGGCAATGGTCAAAACCTAACAGTGAGTGAAAGGGTTCTGATGTTAAGAACAAAAACAGCCTAAACTAAATCGGACATTACGACGGCTATGTTTACGCGATTACCCAAATTTAAACCACTCCAAATCATCTCACAATCAACTCACAATCAACAAAGAGTCAAGATACACTTCAATGCTACTGATTTCAGTCATAATAAGCTCAAGGATCTCAATCCAATCATATAGTATAACACCTCTAAATTCAACTAAACTACTTAACAATTAAGCTCGAATCATGCTTATCATTCAAATTACTACTCATCCATCCAAACCATCTCCAAACTTCAACATTCAAACTTATTACTAAAGGGTGTGAAGATTTATACCTTTCTTGGAGGGTGGAAAGTTACTAGGGAGCCTCAAAGAACCTTGATATATCCTTATATAACCTTGGTCTTGCTAATGAAATCAAGAAACACAAAGTTAGAATTTGAAAACACTATTCACCCTAATCTTTGGTGAATTAATTAGCTATGAATCCATTTGAATCAAGAGCTTAAAATCATACCCAAGCTAAGTTATGAAATGTAGAATCCATAAAATAAGCCATGGAATTTATGCTTGAGTGAAGCTTGGACTTTGGATTTTTCTTCCTTGCTTTTTCCTTGAAAGCCGAGAGCAAAGATGAAGAAAAGGGAAGAGATTTTGTGTTTTTTGTGATTTGTTTTGATTTTGCCTTGGTTGGTTGATTTTTTGTTTTGTTTTAATCATTTTTAACCATGAAAAATTATGTGGTTATAAATCAACCACACTTCCTTCCCTTATGTCAAGCTTTGGTCATCATGTGATGTCACCCTCCACACTTGTCCTCTTCTTGTTGGTTTGATGACATCATCCTCACTAACCTCTTTGATTAGCTTCTAATTACTTGGCTAATGAACACTGATCTGTTATACGGTTCGCTTAACTTTCGTTTTCGTTTATCGTTTGAGGGATCATACCCGGGATCTTATTACTTGGGTTTCCTTAACCCTTCTCAATACATTATATTCCTTTTATGATCCACTCTTATAATCCTTGAATTTAAATCCTTTTTATCCTGTTACCTTATACTCAATTCTTTCGGTATCTGGTGGATTTTCGGGAAAAATCAAAGTGTTCGGATTTGGATTCTGACGATCTTTACATACACTTATATACCACATAGAGTACTAATAATATCTCAGAAGATCAATAAAAGAACCCCTACATAGTGTGGTATGAAAAGTTTTCTTATTCAGCATAATCAGCAAAAAGCACTATTCATAAGGGTTTCAAAAATTCCAAAATTTGGGGTTATTACAGTCTCCCCTCCTTAAAAGGATTCCGTCCCGGAATCAGATAGAAAATGAATAGGGATACTCTCTTAGCATTGCACTTTCTAACTCTCAAGTAAATTTTCCCACATTGTGGTTCTTCCATCAAACTCTAAATAGTTTGATAACCCTTCTCCTAAGCACTTGTCCCTTTTTCTGTCTATAACCCTTTCTGGTTGCTCCATATAGGTTACGTCTGGTTGCATATCTATGAGCTCATATGCCCCTATTTATCTGGCATCCGAATTACACTTCCTTAACATTGATACGTGAAACACGTTATGACTTGCTACATGTTCGGGGGTAGGGATAGCTCATATGCTAACTTCCCAATACATCTTAATATATCCAAGGGTCCAACAATTCGTGGACTTAAACTTTCCTTTCTTTCCAACCATCATCAATTCCTTTTTAAGGGAATACTTTTAACAATACAAGGTTCCCTCCTTCATACTCTTTGTCCTTGCATTATCAAATCAGCATACTTCTTATGTCCATCTTGGGCTACTCCCATCCGTCCTCTGATTAGATCTATTATATTCTTGGTCCTTTGGACTACTGCAGGTCCGAGCATCTTGCGCTCTACAACTTCATCCTAACATAAGGGAGATCGACATAGTCTTCCCTCAAGGATCTCATAAGGCGACATCTCGATAATGACATATGATCTATTGTCGTGAGAAAACTCAATCCGCGTTAAGTGATCATTCCAAATTCTTTCAAGCCTATTGCACAGACTCTCATTATAGCTTTTAACATTAGAGCTTTTGCTTCTCAATACCCATTCTTTTCCAGTTCGTAATCGCTACTACCTTCCGTTCCTAATATTATACTGGTTATACTTTTGCTTGTTAGCGTTCTATAACCTTTTAATAACCACGTCAACCTTAGTATCACTAACGCGTTAGAATCGGAATACCACCGTACTGATACTACTTCCTTTAGCTGCTTCCATCTTCGAAAGCTTGATCCATCATATAGAAGTAAAGGAATTTGTTGAGAGATCACTATGATCATGAACACTTGTTCTATTGCATAGTTAGTACAGAAGGTGGCCAGCCTTTAGTACTTGACAAGAAATTAAACAACATATGGTATCCTACTAGGCTTCTTGTAATATCCGGTATATATCGTGTAATTATTTTTGCTATTATATAATTATAATGTGTGTTCAGTATCTATTCTGTGAGTTAATTGTTAAAGTGTTATCTGTACTTGGTTATTCAAAAATAATATTAATTGAGTATTTTAATTTTTATATGTCCAAAATAAAATATAGATAATTGTCATATCTTCCTAATTATTTTTATGTTGGTTTATGGATTTATAAGAATCATCTGAAATTTCTAAAATCTTTTTCCGGGTAATTAAAATCTATTTTATAAAAACGGGAACCAACCGACGTCAACCGTTGTTACGTTTTTGGAACCCGAAACTCTTTCGAGAACTCCTTCCTAACCTAATTGTAATATTCCGAGCATTTTCCATGTTTCGACTTTTTCGATCCGGCGTACGGTTTGTCCTGCGCGGGTCCCGGCGCAACATTTTCGATACAATATTCATTTCGGTAAATCAATAAAACCCGTATTTTCGATAAACGGGAGCTTTTTATTAAACTATCACAATTATCACTTCGTAATACGTGTAATCAGGCACTGAGACGAAGACCGCAGTACAAATTGTACTGATTTGGATAATTATCCCGAAAACCGATACCGTTTGGATCAGTTTTTACAAATAAACGTACCGTTTTATATCCGGAATGATCCAACGGGATACTAATTTTCCGTAATTATAAATAGCCTTTCACCGTATTTTATTTCGTATCAAAATCAATTGCAGACAGATAATTTTATATTTTCGGAGAAAAACCCTAATTTCCTAAAACTGTTCTAAGAATCAAACAAGCATTTGGAGGTGTTATTGAATTCGGTTTGGAAAGCTCGAGTAACCAATCTGAAGGTCTTGAAGAGCTCTACCAGATTCTGTAATCCATACACCTGCTGAAATCAAGGTTATTTTTCTAAAAATTTATTTATTTTCAAATTTATTTTATTAAAAATATGAATTTTTGTTCGGATGATTGTTTGTATGATTTGATGATTGCATGTTGTAGAGCTTGTTTTCCTGATGATTTTCATATGTCATACGTCTGATTTGGAGTTCAATAACATGTTCAAATTTGAGTTTGATTTTCGAATTTTAAAATTAGGGTTTATAACCCGTATGAATGTTCTTAATTGAAATTTGGGGGTTTCTTATTCTGTGATAGATTGATGTTGTGTTATAGTGGGTTGTGTTCTCTGTGAAATTTGCAATCTAGTCGTATAAGTTTCATGAACCAACGAGGTCTGTAGAGAAGGGAGTTGTGTTTTGAAGTTTTCCGATGTTCGCCGGAAACTGGAAAATTTCACGGCCAACTCAGGGATTGTTAGGTTGTTTTGATTGCATGGTTGTGTTCCTGGTAACCTGTAGATGTGATCTGGAGGTGTTGGTGGGGTGAGGACGCAGGGAACGTGTTCTCCGGCCATCCCCGACTATTTTCCGGCGACCCCCTGGAAAATTACAGTTTAGTACCTATAGTTTTGAAAACGATGCAGTTTGGTCCCTGTAGTTTCCAGACTTTGCAAAAATTGGATTTCTATTTTAAAAATGTTTAAAAATCATATTTCCTATTTATTTTTATTATAAAAATTCGTTTTTAATTTCTGAAAATTCTAAAAATTATTATTTTAATTCTGAAAATTATTTTTAATTCACAAATAAATCTAAATTAATTAGTTAATTAATTTCAGTTAATTTCTAATTGATTAATTGGTCAATTAATTCGAAAATTAATTGATTAATTGATTTAATTAATTATTAATTGATTTTAATTAATTATTTAATTAGATTTAATTATTTAAAAATGATTTAAAAATTCTGAAAAATAGTTTCGAGCTTTAAAATATTATTCTAAATTATTTCCAAGGCTCGATAATTATTCTAAAATTATTTCGGAGCCAGAATTGGCCAACCGAACCCTGTTTATTAACCTGAAATTGATCCAACGACCCGTTTTAATTCTGAAAAATGTTTAAAAAATCATTTTAAATACCAGAAAGCCTATTTATGACCCGAGACTTCTTTATAAATGATATATCATTGATTACGTGATGTATTATATGCTATATGTGACTTGTTAATTGACTATCGGTCTATATATTCTGTGTTTACTTGATTATTGCATAACTTTCAATCCGTTAATCGGATTTGGGTAAAACGAAGGGTAGATAGAAGTATGCGTTGAATAGAATTCCATGAGTAAATTATTGATAGATGCTTATGATATGTGAGCAGAAGAGGCAACACGTAGGAAAGGAAAACAGATAGTTGAGGAGTAAGACGCTTGTGATTGGAAGCGAGTGCAGTGTAGTAAGCTAATATCAGGCAAGTATTCCAAACTTTCTCGAAATATTGTAATACGTGATAGTCTTGTTGATATTGCAAGTGCTTTGAAGCACTGAAACCTAAACTCTGATTCCAGTTATTGTTCTTAAGCCATGAACCTTATTCTTTCTAGACCATTGATTGTTGTATACAACACGAACCTCAAGTATATGATACTACTCCACAAATACATGCAAACAAAATCCCAAACACTGAACTGAATTACTTGTACATTCAATCATTGTATCCTATGCATTGAAAGCCCAAATCTTTGAAACCCTGAAATGTTGATTCCTTTGTTATCCAATTCCTTCATTACCCAGCATCCAAGCTTTTAAATTGCCTTATTGATCCTTATAAGGATTGAAACCCTTTCATTGTTAAACATTTATTGTTGTTAATGATTTTGGTTATTGTTTATTATTGCATATTCTGTTATTATGTTAGAATTGGATTGTTTTTATAAAATTGTGGACCAGATTCGTGGTCAGACCATATAAAGGTCAAGTTAGGCCAATGTGTGCCTTGGATCCAGTAGTTAGAGCAATGTTGTGTGCCTTGCTCGGGGTTAGTGCGTGACTGATCAGTAGCCTAACCTTGGTTTTTAAATTAAAAGTATAATATCCAATTCTAAATCATAATCCAATGTTCACTTGATATCATAATCATATTCACCTGATGATCATTATTCTCAGTTTTGTCATTGTGACTTGCTGAGCTAGTTAGCTCATTTGTGTGATGTTGTTTATATTCTTTCTAGTTAAAAAGGAACCAGTTGGTAGCGAGGATCCCCAGTCCAGCACGAGAGCTAAGGGTTCAGGTTGAGAAAGTTGAGCTAGTAGGCTTCTTTTGGGATAATTTAAGTTTGTAAAAGTTTGTAATAATGTTTAATACTCAGTTTGAGTTTGAAATAGTTGGGATTTGAACGGTTTGTAATATATTAGTGTGTTTGGCTTGTGTGCATACTTTAACCTGTTGCGGTCCGTGGTGGTTGTTAAGTAGGGTCACTGCATATATTATTATTATCTTTATTATTGTTATAAGCAGGTTATAATTAAGGTGTATGTGTGGACCCCAAACTTCTGACCTGGGTTTGGAGGGCGCCACAGGTTTGGTATCAGAGCTACAGGTTATAAGTCACTGACACAAGCCTAGGTTGACGGGAATGGGTAGAGGGATAGGATTAGAAGTAAGGTATAGGATGATAGAACGTCGAGAGGTTGAGTGTTATGGTATAACCGGTATTAGTATAGGTTGCGTCGTGGTACGAGATTCTTATATTACGATATAATTTCAGATAGCAGAGATGGCCGACTCTTTTATTCCCGTATCAGCTGATCACTCAGAGCCTTCAGTTGGAGCACCAGCATCGGATCCACGTCCTGTTATTCCACCAGCATTGGCTATTCTACCTCCACCGGTGTTGCAGCCCGTACCATTGCAGGCCATTCCACCTCCAGGCATGAGGCCACCTGTTAGAGGACCCCCACCTGCTGATTCAGGCTTTACTAGTTATTCAGTCACAGGAGTACCTTTCCAGTTCTCTTCCTATCCTGTCCCATATCATCAGTTTGAGGCTTGCCTTATGGAGCAGCGATTCCTACAGGGTCAGATCCAGGAGTTATTGCATATCATGTGTACCAGAGAGATTGGGAGTGGTGAGAGGCGACTTAGGGAGAGGCTCCAGACGTTTCATAGAGCAGCTGCTGTGAGGATTGCTGAGGCTACACATGAGGACATCACCCCTGATTTCCTAGTGGAGTGGGCTAAGTTGGTTCTAGAGGAGCTTGAGGAGATAGGAGGTCCAGATTTTCCATGAGCCAGAGATTCAGAGATGGAGATGCTGAGCAGTGTTGTTATGATTGTGTAGTATGTACAGTAGTGTGTAGTGTGTATCAGTAGACTTTTGAGTTATATTTATAGACTAGCGATGCTGACTAGTGAGTAGGTGGTTGTACCCTTTTTGCTTTTACTTTCGAAACATCTTTACGCTTGTACTACCTAAAACTTTTGATCTATATATCAGTACCTTTTTCCTTTCCAACACTGTCATTTACTTTATTGCACCTGTTTTACTGCACCAGTATACCCTGTGATACCATGTACCTTGTGTTCCATAACTGTTTATATTCTGTAAAGAAGCATGTAATTTACTTAGTTACAACTGTTTTCAAAAAGAGATATTCCTATTTTACAAAACTTTTATTTTATACAAAGATTTGATTCAAAAGCTAAATAAATTGATTGATTCTTTACAGAAAATGCCTCCCAGAAGAAATACCCGCACCAACACCCAGAATGAAGAAACCAACAACAACAACAATAACAACCAAGATGATACAAACCAGAATGTGAACCCAGGACCCATGGACCCAGCAATAGCCCAGATTCTTCAAATCTTGGCCCAACAAACAGTTCACCTGGCACAACAACAGCAGAGACAGACCAATCCCCAGGTAACTTTCAAAACTTTTCAGGCAATAAACCCACCAGAATTCAAGGGTTCCTTAGAGCCAATTGAAGCAAATGTGTGGTTAAAGGAAATAGAGAAGGCATTTGCCTTGGTAAAAGTGAAAGAGGAGCAGAAGGTTGAATTTACAAGTTACTATCTGAAGAATGAGGCCACCTATTGGTGGGAGATGGTAAAGACATTGGAAAGCACAGATGTTATTACTTGGGAAAGGTTTAAGGAATTGTTTTTAGAAAAGTATTTTCCTCAGTTTGTTCAGGATTAAATGGAGCTGAAGTTTTTAGAATTAAAGCAAGGAAACATGTCGGTAACAGATTATGAGGGGAAGTTTGAGGAATTGTCAAGGTATGTGCCGTCGTATGTTGATACTGATAGAAAGAAAGCTAAGAGATTCCAGCAAGGCTTGAAACCATGGATCATAGGGAAGGTAGCTATTTTTGAATTGGATACCTATGTCGGGGTTATACAGAAGGCTATGATTGACAGAGAGTGAGATGTTCCAGAAAGATAAGGAAAGTAAGAAAAGGAAAGTTGAGGGAAGTGAGGGTCAGTCACAAACAGGGAAGTTTCCAAATTTTAAGAAGGGCAAGTTTCAGCCAGGGAGAAATTTTAATTTCAGGAGACAAAATGCAGGAGGCGAAGGCCAGGGCAATCGTCCAGCTAATGTGAATCAGCCGAATCAGTTGAGATTAACTTTTCCAGATTGTCAAGTATGTGGAAAGAAGCATGGAGGAGTTTGTAACAAGTTGAATGTGGTATGTTTTAAATGCAACCAGAAAGGGCACTACTCGAGGGAGTGCCGAAATCAGCCAGCAAGAGAGCCAGCAAATAAGGATCAACCTATCCGAAATCTAGCAGTGAAGGTTCCAGCCATTGGATTTACATGCTTCAACTGTGGAAAGCCAGGACATATGGCCAGGGATTGCAAGACACCAGCCCCAGTCAGTAATGCATTAAGGATTATGGGATCTACCCCAACAGTGAATGAGATTCCGAGGGCTAGAGTTTTTGACATGTCGGTGAAGGATGCGATCCAGGATACGGATGTCGTGGCAGGTACGCTTAATGTAAATTCTTTATGTACCAAAGTGTTAATAGATTCGGGAGCAACTCGATCGTTTGTTTCACAAGATTTTGTTAGTAAGTTAAATTGTCCAGTTGGGTATTTAAATGAAATAATGACTGTGGAATTAGTAAATCAAGAACGTGTAACTGTTAACCAAGTTTGTGGGAATTGTGAGACTGAGATTTCTGGTAGTAAGTTTTGTGTAGATTTGATACCGTTTAAGTTAGGAGAATTTGACGTTATATTAGGGATGGATTGGTTATCTAAGCATGATGCTCAGATAGATTGTCGAAATAAGAAAGTAACGGTGAAAATGCCAGACGAAAGAATAGTAACGTTCAAGGGACAGAAGCAAGTAAAGAAGTTCTTAACGATGATTCAAGCCAAGAAGTTACTACGACAAGGATGTGAGCATTTCGTAGCATATGTGATCGACAGAAGTCAGGAGCCAGCAAAACTTTAAGATATTCCAGTTGTGAAGGAATTTCCAAATGTGTTTCCCGACGAGTTACCAGGACTTCCTCCAGATAGAGAAATTGAATTTGCAATCGAATTAGCACCTGGAACCGAACCAGTATCCAAGGCCCCGTACAGAATGGCGCCTGTTGAGATGAAAGAGCTAGCAAAGCAATTACAGGAATTGTTAGAGAAATGAGTAATCAGACCCAGCGTATCCCCGTGGCGTGCACCGGTATTATTTGTCAAGAAGAAGGATGGAAGCATGAGACTGTGCATCAACTATAGGGAGCTCAACAAGTTGACAATCAAGAATAAGTATCCGTTACCCAGAATTGATGATTTGTTTGACCAATTGAAGGGAGCCAAGTATTTCTCCAAAATCGATTTAAGATCGGGATATCATCAACTGAAGATCAAACCAGAAGATATACCAAAGACAGCTTTCAGAACAAGGTATGGGCATTATAAATTTCTAGTAATGTCTTTTGGATTGACCAACGCCCCAGCAGCGTTTATGGACCTGATGAACAGAATTTTCAAGGAATATTTGGACAAGTTCGTTATAGTATTTATAGACGATATTTTGATCTATTCAAAGACGGAGGAGGATCATGCGGAACATTTAAGGACGGCTTTGGAGATTTTAAGGAAAAAAAAGTTATATGCTAAATTGTCGAAGTGTGAGTTTTGGCTACAGGAAGTTCAGTTCTTAGGACACATAGTCAGTAATGAAGGGATCAAAGTGGACCCGGCAAAGATCGAGGCAATTATGAATTGGGAAAGACCGAGAACACCCACTGAGGTAAGAAGTTTCTTGGGATTGGCAGGATATTATCGACGATTCGTTTAGAATTTCTCAAGAATTGCAACACCATTGATAAAGCTTACACGAAAGAATGAAAAGTTTATATGGAATGACAAGTGCGAAGAAAGTTTTCAGGAATTGAAGCGGAGATTAATCACGGCACCTGTTTTGTCACTTCCAAACGATCAAGGGAATTTCGTAATTTATAGTGATGCTTCTTACAAAGGATTAGGATGTGTTCTTATGCAGCATGACAAGGTGATTGCATATGCGTCAAGGTAATTGAAACCACATGAACAGAAGTACCCAACTCATGATTTGGAGTTAGCAGCTATAGTTTTCGCTTTGAAGATTTGGAGACATTATTTGTATGGAGAAAAGTGTGAGATTTTCACGGATCACAAAAGTTTGAAATATATATTTACCCAGAAGGAACTTAATATGAGACAAAGGAGATGGTTAGAATTGATCAAGGATTATGATTGCTCGATTAATTATCATCCCGGTAAGGCGAACGTCGTAGCAGATGCGTTAAGTCGGAAGGAAAGGTTAAATGTGTTATCCGTACCTGAAGAGATATATAAAGAATTTCAAAAATTGGAATTGGAGATTAGAATTTACAAGCCTGAGGAAGCAAAAGTGTACAGTATGATTTTCCAACCGGAGTTATTGGAGAAAATAAAGAAATGCCAGAAAGAGGTAATGGATCAAGATATAAATAGTTTGGTAGGTGAGGAATTATGCACGCAACAAGATGATCAAGGTATTCTTAGGTTTTCTTCAAGAATTTGGATTCCACCAGTAAAGAAGCTGAAAAATGAAATTTTACAAGAGGCACATAGTTCAAGATATTCCATCCATCCAGGGAGTACCAAAATGTACAGAGATTTAAAGAAGAATTATTGGTGGCCAGATATGAAGAGGGAAATTGCGGAATGGGTTAGCAAATGCTATACCTGTCAGAGAGTTAAAGCAGAGCATCAGAGACTAAGCGGATTGCTACATCCATTGGAGATTCCAGAGTGGAAGTGGGAACATATTACCATGGATTTCATAGTTGGATTACCAAGGACAAGGACTAATCATGATGCCATTTGGGTTATAGTAGATAGACTTACCAAGTTAGCTCATTTTCTACCTATAAATGAAAGATTTTTGCTCGACAAGTTAGTTCATATGTACTTGAAAGAGATCGTAGTTCGTCATGGAGTTCCAGTGTCTATCGTATCTGATAGAGATCCAAGATTTAATTCAAGATTCTGGAAGAGTTTTCAAGAATGTTTGGGAACAAGATTGAATATGAGTACGGCCTATCACCCCCAAACGGAAGGCCAAAGTGAAAGAACGATCCAGACAATCGAGGACATGCTACGTGTTTGTGCTATTGATTTCAAAGGAAGTTGGGACGAGCATTTACCCCTGGTAGAGTTTGCTTATAACAACAGTTATCACGCCAGCATTGGGATGCCACCTTATGAAGCCCTTTATGGACGCAAATGTAGATCTCCGGTATATTGGGACGAAGTAGGAGAACGCAAAATACTCGGACCCGAATTGGTACAACAGACAAAGGAAGTTGTTGAAATTATCCAGAAAAGATTAATAGCCGCACAAGATCGTCAAAGGAAATATGCAGACCAGTCAAGAAAAGACATGGAATTTGAAGAAGGAAGCTTGGTATTATTGAAAGTATCACCGTGGAAAGGACTAACGAGGTTTGGGAAGAAAGAGAAGCTAAACCCAAGATATGTTCGACCTTTTGAAATCCTAAAGCGTATTGGCAAAGTAGCTTACGAATTGGCGTTACCTCCGCACATGGAGCACATTCACAATGTTTTTCACATATCAATGCTTAAGAAATATAATCCAGATTCCAGGCATGTAATAGAATATGAGCCAATAGAGCTTCAAGCAGATTTGTCATATATAGAGAGCCCGGTAGAAGTTCTAGAAGAGAGAGAGAAAGTATTGAGAAATAAAGTGGTAAAGTTAGTAAGAGTATTATGGGGAAACCCAAAGGTTGAAGAGTCAACCTGGGAGTTAGAAAATGATATGAGAGAAAAGTACCCTCATTTGTTTTCTTAGGAGATTCTGAGGACAAAATCCTTTTAAGGGGGGAAGTATGTAATATCCGGGTTATATCGTGTAATTATTTTTTCTATTATATAATTATTATGTGTGTTCAGTATCTATTCTGTGAGTTAATTGTTAAAGTGTTATCTGTACTTGGTTATTCAAAAATAATATTAATTGAGTATTTTAATTTTTATATGTCCAAAATAAAATATAGATAATTGTCATATCTTCCTAATTATTTTTATGTTGGTTTATGGATTTATAAGAATCATCTGAAATTTCTAAAATCTTTTTCCGGGTAATTAAAATCTATTTTATAAAAACGGGAACCAACCGACGTCAACCGTTGTTACGTTTTTGGAACCCGAAACTCTTTTGAGAACTCCTTCCTAACCTAATTGTAATATTCCGAGCATTTTCCATGTTTCGACTTTTTCGATCCGGCGTACGATTTGTCCTGCGCGGGTCCCGGCGCAACATTTTCGATACAATATTCGTTTCGGTAAATCAATAAAACCCGTATTTTCGATAAACGGGAGCTTTTTATTAAACTATCACAATTATCACTTCGTAATACGTGTAACCCGGCGCTGAGACCAAGACCGCAGTACAAATTGTACTGATTTGGATAATTATCCCGAAAACCGATACCGTTTGGATCAGTTTTTACAAATAAAGGTACCGTTTTATATCCGGAATGATCCAACGAGATACTAATTTTCCGTAATTATAAATAGCCTTTCACCGTATTTTATTTCATATCAAAATCAATTGCAGACAGATAATTATATAATTTTCAGAGAAAAACCCTAATTTCCTAAAACTGTTCTAAGAATCAAACAAGCATTTGGAGGTGTTATTGAATTCGGTTTGGAAAGCTCGAGTAACCAATCTGAAGGTCTTGAAGAGCTCTACCAGATTCTGTAATCCATACACCTGCAGAAATCAAGGTTATTTTTCTAAAAATTTATTTATTTTCAAATTTATTTTATTAAAAATATGAATTTTTGTTCGGATGATTGTTTGTATGATTTGATGATTGCATGTTATAGAGCTTGTTTTCCTGATGATTTTCATATGTCATACGTCTGATTTGGAGTTCAATAACATGTTCAAATTTGAGTTTGATTTTCAAATTTTAAAATTAGGGTTTATAACCCGTATGAATGTTCTTAATTGAAATTTGGGGGTTTCTTATTCTGTGATAGATTGATGTTGTGTTATAGTGGGTTGTGTTCTCTGTGAAATTTGCAATCTAGTCATATAAGTTTCATGAACCAACGAGGTCTGTAGAGAAGGGAGTTGTGTTTTGAAGTTTTCCGATGTTCGCCGGAAACTGGAAAATTTCACGGCCAAATTCCGGCCAACTCAGGGATTGTTAGGTTGTTTTGATTGCATGGTTGTGTTCCTGGTAACCTGTAGATGTGATCTGGAGGTGTTGGTGGGGTGAGGACGCCGGGAACGTGTTCTCCGGCCATCCCCGACTATTTTCCGGCGACCCCCTGGAAAATTACAGTTTAGTACCTATAGTTTTGAAAACGATGCAGTTTGATCCCTATAGTTTCCAGACTTTGCAAAAATTGGATTTCTGTTTTAAAAATGTTTAAAAATCATATTTCCTATTAATTTTTATTATAAAAATTCGTTTTTAATTTCTGAAAATTCTAAAAATTATTATTTTAATTCTGAAAATTATTTTTAATTCACAAATAAATCTAAATTAATTAGTTAATTAATTTCAGTTAATTTCTAATTGATTAATTGGTCAATTAATTCGAAAATTAATTGATTAAATGATTTAATTAATTATTAATTGATTTTAATTAATTATTTAATTAGATTTAATTATTTAAAAATGATTTAAAAATTCTGAAAAATAGTTTCGAGCTTTAAAATATTATTCTAAATTATTTCCAAGGCTCGATAATTATTCAAAAATTATTTCGGAGCCAGAATTGGCCAACCGAACCCTGTTTATTAACTTGAAATTGATCCAACGACCCGTTTTAATTCCGAAAAATATTTTAAAAATCATTTTAAATACCAGAAAGCCTATTTATGACCCGAGACTTCTTTATAAATGATATATCATTGATTACGTGATGTATTATATGCTATATGTGACTTGTTAATTGACTATCGGTCTATATATTCTGTGTTTACTTGATTATTGTATAACTTTCAATCCGTTAATCGGATTTGGGTAAAACGAAGGGTAGATAGAAGTATGTGTTGAATAGAATTCCATGAGGAGTAAGACGCTTGTGATTGGAAAGGAAAACAGATAGTTGAGGAGTAAGACGCTTGTGATTGGAAGCGAGTGCAGTGTAGTAAGCTAATATCAGGCAAGTATTCCGAACTTTCTCGAAATATTGTAATACGTGATAGTCTTGTTGATATTGCAAGTGCTTTGAAGCACTGAAACCTAAACTCTGATTCCAGTTATTGTTCTTAAGCCATGAACCTTATTCTTTATAGACCATTGATTGTTGTATACAACACGAACCTCAAGTATACGATACTACTCCACAAATACATGCAAACAAAATCCCAAACACTGAACTGAATTACTTGTACATTCAATCATTGTATCCTATGCATTGAAAGCCCAAATCTTTGAAACCCTGAAATGTTGAATCCTTTGTTATCCAATTCTTTCATTACCCAGCATCCAAGCTTTTAAATTACCTTATTGATCCTTACAAGGATTGAAACCCTTTCATTGTTAAACATTTATTGTTGTTAATGATTTCGGTTATTGTTTATTATTGCATATTCTGTTATTATGTTAGAATTGGATTGTTTTTATAAAATTGTGGACCAGATTCGTGGTCAGACCATATAATGGTCAAGTTAGGCCAATGTGTGCCTTGGATCCAGTAGTTAGAGCAATACTGTGTGCCTTGCTCGGGGGTTAGTGCGTGACTGATCAGCAGCCTAACCTTGGTTTTTAAATTAAAAGTATAATATCTAATTCTAAATCATAATCCAATGTTCACTTGATATCATAATCATATTCACCTAATGATCATTATTCTCAGTTTTGTCATTGTGACTTGCTGAGCTAGTTAGCTCATTTGTGGGATGTTGTTTATATTCTTTCCAGTTAAAAAGGAACGAGTTGGCAGCGAGGATCCCGAGTTCAGCGCGAGAGCTAGGGGTTCAGGTTGAGAAAGCTGAGCTAGTAGGCTTCTTTTGGGATAATTTAAGTTTGTAAAAGTTTGTAATAATGTTTAATACTCAGTTTGAGTTTGAAATAGTTGGGATTTGAACGGTTTGTAATATATTAGTGTGTTTGGCTTGTGTGCATACTTTAACCTGTTGCGGTCCGTGGTGGTTGGTAATAAGCAGGTTATAATTAAGGTGTGTGTGTGGACCCCAAACTTCTGACCCGGGTTTGGAGGGCGCCACACTTCTATCACACAGATAGATAGTCATTCGGCAATACCTCCCCTTCTGGAAGGGTTGTTCTTCTCAGCTTATATGGAATGAACAGGAGAGAAAAAAATGAATTGAAGAGAATTATATATATATAAAATATACTGCCACAAAATATCTGGCTTGGAATCTACCCCTGAACTATAGAGGTTTGCCATAGGAGAATAAAACATATATGTATTTATATCAACATCAAATATTATAGCATCGTATTTCATATGCCTAAATATTTTGCTATTCCGTCCATCCTTCTATAGACCCATGCTCTTCCTCGAGCTCATAAACACTCACCTTCGAAACTCCCTCGACATCGAAACTCGAATAAGGGATTTCATTCTAGACATCATCGTTACTAGAATTCTATGCTTGCATCGTAACCTTCCTCGTATAGTAATACGACTCTCTATTAATAAGAAGGAATTAAATATTCAATAGGTAAATAATCGACCTAGTTTTTCTATCAAAGATAACTTATACGTCAACACGACCCGATTAGTGGTACTCAATCTCAACATCCATTCCAATACAACTCTCACGGTTGTAATCAGCTCATTACTCGCAGAATCATTGCTGCATTACTATGGTCTACCACTGACCTACTGTCGTCATTCACTTTCCATGAAATCTTAATATCTAACCATACGGAGTCCATACATGTTGTATATAATTCTTCTAAGGAGTTAACATAATCACCAATCATAATTCATGAAGAACACTCCAAATTCTGATGTACTTTCATGACATGAAGCAGATAAAATTGCAGAAGAGTTTCAATCAAAGCAACGATAGCAGGTTAATACCATTCTTAATCATATGCCTTAAATAGAAGACTTAACTCAAAGGTTCATTTAGTCCTTTTTGAAACATGGTCCTGGCTTATCTCAAGATAGTACCTTCTGAGACAGATAGCCCGCTCGTGGCGATTACATGAATTAAACCTTTACCAACTACTATTACGGTTGGGTATTGCACAGTCATCAGAAGGAATGTCAATCTTCCAAACTATAATACAACCTTCACAGCCTTTACCATCATCATTGTATTCCTTTGGCACAAGCGCCTATAATTATCCTCTTACCTTTAAAGTATCGGCCACCTCTTTGGCCTTTCCTGATAGTAAAATTTCCTTACAGTCAATGTCATTTTAACCACCTCCAAATAAATTTTCTACCTTATTTCCGATCACTGCTTGAGTGAAGATGTTTTCCTTAAAATCAGATGGGAAAAAAAAATATCACCATTTTTCCATAAGTTATTGCCTCATTCTTTAGAGGTTAATCACTGTCACGACTGAATCTCGATCGTACTTATGACGTCTCTTATTTTTGGTCCTTCTTGTTTTCATCATTCTTGACCTTCGTTGGGTTCCATCTATACTTTCTCATGGTTTAACATGTGCCCCACTTGGCATTATTTTTATTACGTCATATTTCCTTTATCAAAATTTCTATTCTTGAGAATTTTGAATATTAACTTTCTCCTTGTAAAACCTCTAAGGTTATCCTTGAATCGTTCCTCCTGTATTCCCTAGATACAGGGCATATCAAAATACCCTATACTAATACTAGAACCATTGTCTATATGTTTCTGAAAAAAATTTCTCCACTGATACTTAAAGGTTGTTATTACCTTAATCTTTTCCGATTCATACTGTCAAAACTCATACTATCCCTATTAAGGGTGAAATACCAACCTTTATGCATTCCCCTAGGATTCATTTTAAGTTACCGATGTTCTATCTTTAATTCCACCTTTAAAAAGGTACATGCATCCTTTCATGGATAAATCAAGTCATATATCCCTGATAAGGGTGCCTTATTCAATCATTTCCACCTCGATAGTATATGCCTAATTTCATAATAAAATCTGTATTCAAAATGAGGTCAATCAATATGGCCTCTAAAAGATAACAGCGGTTATCCGCTTTTCTTGCCTAATTTGGTAACGATAACAAGGATGTTCTGGAAGATATTGGTTGTGTTCAACATGAACTTCTTCTTAATAATTCCTTATTTACTTTTGCTGTTTATCTCAATAGTCATCTCACTATTGGGATATCTTTCATACCTGGCGTCTCCCTTTCTGGGTATCGAGCCACCAGTCTTACACTTCACATATTTGAAGGTCACTTCCTTCATCCAATTTTCCTAATTTCTTACTTTCTTGTCTCCTTAGTCTATCCGCGTCTCATTATTTATCCTTCGAACTATCTCAAGGTTTCCTCGAATCCTCCCAACTTACAGGGAATAAAATATATGTATCTCTTATGCCTTCAACCATCAATTTTTAACTCATGGTGAATCATCCTCATCCTGACGATTACATACTTTTCTATTTCTATTGCTACGAGTCTTTAGGGTTTCCTCATACCTAACTCCCTTATCATTCTTCAAACTCTATTGCCTTCATATTCCTTTCCACTTCAATTCCTTTTTATTTTCCTTTCTCTTATCATTATTTCATGAACCAACACAACATAAGCATTGATTTCAAACATCCCGTCATTTTGGATTCGTGTCCTCAGAACGAATCTTGATAACCTTTACAACTTAGATTCATAATTCATCATACTCGTCTGCCTTTATTCTGGCTCTAAAGCTTTTACACTATCTCCATAACCTTGGGAAGTATTTTCCTAAAAACAATTGACTGAACTTAAATCAGTTTATTATAATCTCTTGCTTCGTGCCTTCCTTGGCCTTTCACCAGCGGGTGGCCTCTCTCTTAGGAGGGTAAGTGACAAAACAGTCTTTTGTGATTCGTTAATCATTTAGAATCTCAAATGATTCCTATATTTCCTTTAGCCAGGCTCTTGCCTCGACTGGGTTCGCTTGATCCTTGGAACTTCGAGAGCTTAGTGACTTAAAGGTCCTGAAAGATTTTCCCACCGCAATGTCCCCTCAGGGTGGTGGTTGGGGATAATAGTCTAAGTTCTCTTTAGACAGGTCCATGAATTGTCGTATAGGAGTACCGTCTCAGGTCTCCTTTCCTTACTCGACTTTCTGTTTCCTTAGTATGAAATGTTTCCTCCTTCTCCCATATTTGGGGTTATCTTATACGTTAAAATCCTTATTTTCCACTTCATTATGTTATGGGCTCCTCCTTTCTTAATGGCAACCTCCCTGACTATCACATTCGGGGTTTGCCCTAAATCTTATTCCTCGAGCTATGGATTTCGTCTAAGATCCAGTCCTTACGCTCTTAAACGTTTGGAACCCAAATTCGGTAGGAATACCTCATTATTCCCTTATCATCTTTCTTGGTATTAATCTTTTCTCCAGTCATTGGCTCTCTGCCTTCATTCATCACTTTTTTTTGGCACAATCTGATTTTCTTTTCCTATAATTCGGGCTGCATTACAATCTCAAACAACCTTTCAGTACTGGCTCCGGTTACCTTCACTTCTATTTCCATTTTCTCAAAATCTCTTATCAACTCTTCCGAAGACATTATCATCTTGAGTCTCTCCTTTTTACTAAGGGCATCAGCCACCACATTGGCTTTTCCCGAATGATAAAGAATCTCCCAATCATAATTCTTGATTAGCTCTAACCGCCTCCTCTGGCGTATGCTGAGCTCTTTCTACGTGAAAATGCACTAGAGCACTTATGGCTTGTGTAAATCTCGCACTTCTCTCCATACAAGTAGTGCCTCCAATCTTTAGGGCAAAACTATTGCCACGAGCCCAAGTTCATGGGTGGGGATATCGAACTTTATATTCCCTTAATTTTCTTGACGCGTACACGATTACCTTGATGTGCTGTATAAGAAGCACCTTAATTCCTTATGCGAAGCATCACTACAGATCACAAAATCTCCTTTTCCATCCGGCAATGCCATCATAGGGGCCGTCACCAATCATTGCTTCAGTTCTTAAAAGCTGTTCTCGCATTTCTCTGTCCATTCGAACTTCTCAGTCTTATGAGTAAGCCGCGTTAAAGGGCCTACTATCTTTACAAACTTGAACGAACCTCCGGTAGTGACCGGTCAATCCTACCTCTGGTAGTTTCCCTAACCATGGTTATCAATTCCTCAGCGATCATCTCTTCAGTCTTGTTAGGATCCTCCACGAGATCCTTCTCAACAACAATCTCTTCTGGGACAACATCCTCAACCGCTACATCCTCAATATGAATATCATTCGGTCCTGCGTTAGGACGCTCTATCGGATCCATAATCCGATCTCCAATTAGTAATAAAACATCATCACGCTGTTGCTCCTCATCCTCAGGGTTCGGAGTCCCGCTACCATATACGATAACGAGCTACGCTTCTATCACGATATTTATAAGGGTTCCCATAAGGGTTTTAACTGTCAGTACTACGTTAGGTAGCCCGAATATGAACTTGGCAAGAGTTCTTATTATCTTAGTGAACTTATTATCTTAACGTCACATCATCTCTGAGGTTTATAACGCTTGGCTCTGATACCACTTCTGTAACACCCCCAAATCCGGGGTCGGGGATCCGGGTTGTCACGAGTTCCATTTCCCTTAATAACACCCAATCTTAATAAATAATCAACTACTCTGTACTGTGACCCCACAATAAACACACACACCGCAAGTTATAGTCTCAGAGATAAATACCCAAAAAAATAACACAAGTCATTTTATTCCACAATTATAAGCCATTACACCTCAAAAGGGTTTCTGAATAAATTTACATTTCTTTGCCATTATTACAATTCATAAATATACATAATCTGGTACATCAAAAGTTGAAAGCCTAGCCTATTGGTAGTTCCTACCTCAGCTACAACGACATCAACGCCTATATGAAACTGCGGAATGTTTTCCTATTCGCTCGCGAATTGGGAGCTTGGTCCTGTTCATCTTGTCTATCTGATGTTGTGTGATGAAAGAAGAAAGCAAGGGTGAGTAACAAGCCCACCAAAATAATATGTATAATGATTTACAATATATGAGCATTCCCATAGTACTCATGAAAGTCTTGGTCAAGAAGAAATGAACCAAGCTGATATCTTAACGTGACCAAGTCGTAAAATATTCAGTATATATATACATATATACTTTTCACAATCTTTGAAATCCTCTGACATGTATAATATACACAGAGTTCCCGTTTATAACTGTATAAAATATCGTTGCAAGGTGATCTCATATATCTAACCTTGTCTCAACGTTTTTCCGAAAATCTTTGACATGCACAAGATAATCATTTACTAGATATAAGTTTAAAAGATGAAGTTACAAGATACTCCAATATACTTATATCCGAATACTACTTGAACTACCACCATTCAAGGTATAATGAGCTTTCAACAGTTCATCACATAGATGAGACTACAAGACAAGATTTGAATAGATTAAATCTTTGAAGTATTATTGAATGAAATGAAGTTATGATATACTTCATTAAGTCCCGATATATATATCCACATATATATCTCTTTATACATTTCCTGAGAACCTCTGTCATGTAAAGTATGAACAGAGTTTGTAACATCCAATGAATTTTTGGAAAGGAAAAGAATTGTGGCATAAACCCAGTATCTTGCTGATCAGGCAAAGATACCAATTAGTAACCTTTTCTACTAGTAGATGGACAAATTCCCCACTGGTCATCACCCTGGTCGCAATAGGACCTTATGCTGGACTGCCACTCAGCCACTTACGCATTTGATGGACTCCCACTGAGCCACTTGGACTATCATGGACGCCCACTGAGCCCATGTTGCTTATGCCGACTCGATAGATGGACTTACTTCTCGAACGTTGGGTAAGTAATCAATTCATTTACCAAAACCGCAACCTTGTTGCGAATATAAAATACACCACAGAGCCGGATCCCTCTGGTTTTGAGCGAGTATTTAAATCCCCTTTAAAAAGGAAGATCTTAAATATATAAAAATGAGTTTTGGGATCCGCTCTAACTTTTAAAAATCATTTTAAAGACTCGAAAACACTTTAAAGAGTGTTTGGAGTAGTGCTGATTTAATAAAGTAAATCAGTCCCAATATATTAGAAAATATCTGAATATTATTATTTAAATAATATTCCCATAAAAAATAATCTTTATACAAATAATTGAGGTAGAAGTTGTAAAACTTATACTTGAAATGAGTATTAAATAACCAAAGATATACTTATACGAAAGTACTATCTTTATTTGAATAATCAAAGATAAGTTTGATTATCGACACCTTATTCTTTAATAAAATAAAGTATATATCTCAGCAAATAATCGGAGTCATAGGTCCTCAAATGAATATTCAAATAATATTCATTAAATAATATAAATTGAGTCATAAGCCCTCGAATTAATATTCGAAATAATATTCATTAAATAAAATAAAAGGAGTCATAAGTCCTCGAATGAATATTCAAGTAATATTCATTAAATAATATAAACTTATCGAATAAACCTTAGTTGATTAATAGTTTTAAAAACTATTCATATATATATATATATATATTATACTCGGGAGCCTCGCCTCCCGGTTTTAGAAAAAGTTCACCTTTTGCTCCCATATACTAAGGGTATACGCAAATACCGCTTATCTCTAGCATAGGTATTATGCAAATAATAAGCATTTGAACCAACAGATTTGTAAATCAAGAATATGAAACAGGCATGCATATATACCATATCACATGCTACAATATATCGCAAGAATTTGCTAATAACAAATATGCATTTATCACAAGATCATGCATATACACATATACATCACAACAACAGTTATACGGGTAGAAAACTTGCCTGAGCGACTGGGGGTTACAAATGGCTTGGGACGAGTCTGGTAACCTATAAACAATATATAAGTTGGAATTAAACCAAAGTCACTTATGAATCTATACTTCAACCAATTAGACCCTAACGTTCGCTTTTGCGCTTAACGATTCACTTAAGTCGCTCGAGTACCCTCGGCTCCACCATTTTTAATAAATTAACCATTAAGGGTTTTAAGGCGATTCTTTCACGAGAACCTTAACAACTGCCTAATCCACTTTACATAAATGTTTCATACCCCAATTAGTCATTTAAGGTCCTTAACCAAGGTTTCAAAGTAAGGCGAGGGGTAATGGTTCGGTCGCGAAACACCGTTACTTAAAACGATCGTTTCTCCTAAACCGTACATCGGATTCAAGCGTACCACATATCAAAACGAAGCTCGTAACATGAACTATCTAAAAATGGAAATGGTCAAAACCTAACAGTGAGTTAAAGGGTTCTGATGTTAAGAACAAAAACAGCCTAAAGTAAATCGGACATTACGACGGCTATGTTTACGCGATACCCAAATTTAAACCACTCCAAATCAGCTCACAATCAACTCACAATCAACAACAACTCAAGATACACATCAATGCTACTGATTTCAGTCATAATAAGCTCAAGGATCTCAATCCAATCATATATTATAACACCTCTAAATTCAACTAAAATACTTAACAATTAAGCTCGAATCATGCTTATCATTCAAATAACTACTCATCCATCCAAACCATCTCCAAACTTCAACATTCAAACTTATTACTAAAGGGTGTGAAGATTTATACCTTTCTTGGAGGGTGGAAAGTTACTAGGGAGCCTCAAAGAACCTTGATCTATCCTTATATAACCTTGATCTTGCAAATGAAATCAAGAAACACAAAGTTAGAATTTGAAAACACTATTCACCCTAATCTTTGGTGAATTAATTAGCTATGAATCCATTTGAATCAAGAGCTTAAAATCATACCCAAGCTAAGTTATGAAATGTAGAATCCATAAAACAAGCCATGGAATTTATGCTTGAGTGGAGATTGGACTTTGGATTTTTCTTCCTTGCTTTTTCCTTGAAAGCCGAGAGCAAAAATGAAGAAAAGGGAAGAGCTTTTGTGTTTTTTGTGATTTGTTTTGATTTTGCCTTGGTTGGATGATTTTTTGTTTTGTTTCAATCATTTTTAACCATGAAAAATTGTGTGGTTATAAATCAACCACACTTCCTTCCCTTATGTCATGCTTTGGTCATCATGTGATGTCACCCTCCACACTTGTCCTCTTCTTGTTGGTTTGATGACATCATCCTCACTAACCTCTTTGATTAGCTTCTAATTATTTGGCTAATAACCGCTGATCTATTATACGGTTCGCTTAACTTTCGTTTTCATTTATCGTTTGAGGGATCATACCCGGGATCTTATTACTTGGGTTTCCTTAACCTTTCTCAATACATTATATTCCTTTTATGATCCTCTCTTATAATCCTTGAATTTAAATCCTTTTTATCCTGTTACCTTATACTCAATTCTTTCGGTATCTGGTAGATTTTCGGGAAAAATCAAAGTGTTCGGATTTGGATTTTGACGATCTTTACATACACTTATATACCACATAGAGTACTAATAATATCTCAGAAGATCAATAAAAGAACCCCTACATAGTATGATATGAAAAGTTTTCTTATTCAGCATAATCAGCAAAAAGCACTATTCATAAGGGTTTCAAAAATTCCAAAATTTGGGGTTATTACAGTCTCCCCTCCTTAAAAGGAATCCGTCCCGGAATCAGATAGAAAATGAATGGGGATACTCTCTTAGCATTGCACTTTCTAACTCTCAAGTAAATTTTCCCACATTGTGGTTCTTCCATCAAACTCTGAATAGTTTGATAACCCTTCTCCTAAGCACTTGTCCCTTTTTCTGTCTATAATCCTTTCTGGTTGCTCCATATAGGTTACGTCTGGTTGCATATCTATGAGCTCATATGCCCCTATTTATCTGGCATCCGAATTACACTTCCTTAACATTGATACGTGAAACACGTTATGACTTGCTACATGTTCGGGGTAGGGATAGCTCATATGCTAACTTCCCAATATGTCTTAATATATCCAAGGGTCCAACAATTCGTGGACTTAAACTTTCCTTTCTTTCCAACCCTCATCAATAGTCCACATAGGCCTCATCTTGAGAAAGTATATGAAGATGCATCTTTACCTTCCAATGATGGTAATTATCTTTATCTAGAAAAGGAATCTTGACTCCAACGTCTTTCTTGTTCATCTTGCTGAATTGTTTTGATCTTTAAACTCTTTGTAGATTAAGAGCTTGCTCTGATACCAATTTTTAGTCCCTTAACAATATAGCAAGAATTACAGAAGGGGGTTGAATGGAATTCTTGAACCTTTTTCTCGAAATAAAAATGTTCAACTCGAATATAGATATAAGTGTTTTGATTAGCACAATTCGGAATAGAAACTTAATTGAATCAAAATATAAGTAATTAAAAACAAGAGTCTTTAAAAACTTTCTGGTGGATTTAAACAATTCCACCAGAGATATATATTATATATCGAGAGAACTCTGTGTACAAGAATGCTCACAGCTGCTTACAAATTGAACTACTGAGAATACAGGGAAATGCTAAAGATTCTGCTTACAAAAATTTCTCTGTTTTTGTATCTCAGCTCACTTATTTCTATTTTCTACGTTCTTGGTTTATATATTACCAAGATTACAAAGTCAAAAATACTGAATAAATGTAAAAACTATTAGTTTTAAGCTTTGCTAATTTTCGTCCTCTATTACCTAGTTAATGGGCTTCCACAGTAAATTTGTATACATCTCGATGGTTGTGCTCAACTTTCACTGTTCAACTGCTGTTTGAATACTTTATATGATCATCCGTTGGACTTTATGAACATCCGTTGGATATATGATCATCCGTCGACTTTCTGAACATCCGTTGATGGCTTCATTGATCATCCGTCGACTGTTATATTAAACATCCGTTGATAGTCATTTGATCATCCGTCAATGGCTTTGTTAATCATCCGTCGGTAGCTATTTTGGCACTTGACTTCATTTCACTTATGCAGAATTACAAGACATCATTTATATACAATTAATCAACCTATTCTGCATATCTAGTTAAATTCAACATGACTTATAGGCTACTACAGAATCTATACAAAGATGTATACAAAACTGTGCTATAGACTCATTATTACGTAAGCTACTCACTCGATGGATAATAAGTCATCATCCGTCGGGACTATAATTCTTATCTGTCGAGTGCTACATTATTTCACTAAGTAAAATCTACTTAGATGTTTTGTTTATGAAATCATCAAGTACACAACATATGCACAACATGCTCCTCTAGCCTGAGCAGATTAGTCTATTTCCTTGAAGATCTGGATCTATTTCCAAGCTTTCTGTTGCTTTCTTCTATCTGATTTTGAAGTTGTCTGTGGAATTCCAGTTCATCAGATTCTGAGAGATTTAGCTTTTCTTGCATTTCCAAACGAGTCTCATTGTTAGAGATGCTCAATTGGTCTTCTAATCTGAAAAATCTTCTAACTTCTTTGTCATCCATGAACTCCATCAGCCAGTAGGGCCTTAGATGCACTTTACTTCCTGTGTAGGGAATAGTAAGAGTCTTTGGGAGTGCATCTTTAGCTCTAATACTCCTCAGTTCTTCAATCTTCTTTAGAACCAGCCTTCTTGTAGTTACATTGAATCCAAAGTTCTTCTTGAATGATGAATAAACCTTTATCAGTACAACTTGGCTTTCTTGAAGGATCCTGTGAAGTGGCCATTGAATCTCCTTTCCTCCCTTGTACTTGAAAACTAACCTTTCAGGTAGATTCATGTAGGCATCAATTCCTCTCACTTCTTCTAGTTCATCTAGATAGAGATTTAGATCAGAGAATTCCTTGATGTCACACAAGTACATGTAATCTCCCTTGTTGACTTTGGATTGTGCTTTGGTTAGAGATTTGGATTTGAGATGTGACAACTTCACTTTCTTGACTGCTCTTGACTTTGTTCTTTTTGGCTTGCTGAGGACTGGCAAATTGAAGTCAGGAATTGGTAGAATCTCCCAGTCTATTGGTTCATCCTTAGGCACATAGGTTCACCATGAATGTTCCTGTAAGGATCCACCACTTTAATGTCTTCAAATACCACAGAGGGTTTTGATGCTTGAGTTGTAGTTGGAGTGGATTCCTTGGAAAACTGATCCTCCAATTCCTTATCAACAAAGTCCAATTTCCTTTGGGTTCTTTTGGCCAATTCCTTGTATCTTTGAGGTTTCTTCTGTTGTGGTTCAACTTGCTTCTTTGGATCTTGAGATTCGGTGATTTCAGATGGCTGAGCAGGAATTTGTTGTGTTGGTTTCAAGCTTGTAGCCTGGCCAAGATAGCAGCTTGCTCTTTCTTTTGTTTAGCCTTTTTAGCATCTAGAGCAGCTTGCTTCTTTTCTTGCTTTAATCTTTTCTTCTCTCTTTTCTTGAGCAAATTGAGGATGTCCAGCCACCATACAAATTTCTTTTCCATTCCTGAAAACTTTAGCAATTCTCCTTTTTAAGGCTGGATCCTTGTAGAAGGCAATTGACCTTGACAACAGTTTCTTCTCATCAGGCTTAGGTGTCTCATACATTGTATCCAAAGGGTTCTTTAATGATGATTTTGGATAGTTCACCCTTGGCTTCAGAATTATTTCAGCCTTTAGAGATTTGATGCAGGATGGTTGTCCCCTTTCCAGATAGTTCGTGCTCATTTCATTCACAGAGATTTTCCTGACTTGAGAGTGATGAATGGCTGACTCTTCTGGCTTCTTTACAAGCCCAAACTTCTTATGAATGTCCTCATCAATTTTCTCCCAGTTGATTGGACTCAACTGTTTCTTTTCAGCTGCTCTTATATTGACTGCTGTTTCATTTATCAGATCAATGTTGTCTGTAACTGGTGGCTTGGTGAAAGCAATTGTAGGCATAATTACTTTATTGATTTGAATGTTAAGCTGTTTCTCCCCCTCACTTGGTCCTTTCTCCCCCTTTTTGTTATCATCAAGTTGAGTAGAGGAGGAGGTTTGTGCAGCCACCAGTTTCTGAAGCAAGTCTGTCTGTTGAGCTTGATGTAGATGAATTGATGTAAGAGATGCTTTCATAGCTGTCATCCTTGTATCCAAGGCATCTATCTTTATGGCAAGATCAGAATTTTTCCTGAGCTGTCTCTTGATATCAAGCATTGTAGCTTCTGGAAGCTTAGAGTCCATTTTGTCAGAAATAGCCTTCTTCATCTCATCAATATCTCCTTTTATGGTGTTGACATCTCTAGCATGTTGGAAGCCTTGAATTTGTTGTAATTGCAGAGAAGCAAGATGTGCTTGAAGGAGCTTCTTGGTGTTGGCATTTGTGGTGGTTTGAAGAGCAGAATTTGTCTGATTTATAAGTGGAATCAGGGTTGTCTTGAAGTAGTGTTCATCACAATGCTTTGAAAATGCCCATGATGGCATGCCTGATCTTGAGCTAGAACCTACTTCTCCCCCTATATCCAATGGCTCTTCTTCACTATCTCCACCTTCATCTCCAAAGAAATATGCTGAACCACCAGTCTCATAATCAACATCACCAGCTGTAGAGGGTAAAGCTGTGATGGCATCCTTAGCCCTTAGCATTGACTGTATGGTGTGCACCAAGTTAAGCATCCTTTCTGCATTGTCATTGCCCTGTTCAGCTAGAAGTTGATAAGCTGGAACAGGGTGAGTAAATGTCTCAGCATCAAGGGAGGTGGAATCTATAACAGCTTGAGGTTGCTGAGATAGTCCCTCCCTGTCTGCATCCTGGACATCCATTAACTCACTTGCAATGACATCCATTGTAACGCCCCCAAATCCGGGGTCAGAGGATTTGTTCGTCACGATGAAACCTCAATCCAAATTAATCTGTTTAATCAAAATGCAAATGCCAGCGGAAGATATTTAGCATCTATGACCCCAAACTATACCAGGATCTTTTCAGGTTACAGTTCTAGAAACAAGATATCCAAATTCCATAAATAAAATTTTTACTTTCTTTTAAAACTCTTTTCAACAATTCTCAATCTCAAAACTAACCCGCTAGTATAACTTCGAAGAGAAGTATACTAGGCCCAACTATAAAATACACAACTATAATATAATATAATATAAACAACTTTATACAATAATACTTACACTAGTGCGCAAACCCTGGACCAACCACCTTCCAAGAGCTTCTTATTTAGTTCCTCGAATTACGCGGCTACACAACGCAAGCTAATCCTCACAGGAGGTTAAATTTGAAAACAGGCAAGTATGAGCGAAAGATATGCTCAGCAAGATCATTGTAATATATATGGTCGTTTTGATATAAAACCGACATCTGCAATAGCGCAGATCATTTTAAAAACATAATTGCTGAAACAGAAAATTTATTAAAGAATCAGATAATTATTTCTCACTGTATTCAAAACTCTTTTCGATATTTTCGAGGGAAATGCTTCAGCAATACTTTGAATCTTGTCGAGAATAAAACTCGTAAAATAGTGTTTACGGAAACATCGTAAACAACAATAACATGAAACAATGATCATGGAATGAATCATAAACTTTATTCAAAATCGAACTCTTGAAATTAATACTTATTTTGTTGTCATATCAAATTAGATATCACTACGAACTTTGATGCTCACAACATCCCATACTGAAGTCAACACCAATCATCTGTAATAATACCACATTTGATATTTAACAGCAAACTAAGTATCCACAAAATCAGAAACTGAATCAAAACTGCATTTCACCTTTAATCCAAAATAGAACAGTTGATAAATCATTTATTCTATAAATATCAAAAAATGATATGATAATTTAGATTGGGATCATTCTCCGACGGACGTACTATCGCATGCTGATCAGCCCGTGTGATAGCACTGGTTCATGATTCGTAGAAACATGTCCCCAAAAACACGAGAACTCAAATAAAAAGGCAATATACCTGGCTATGGCAAAATTGTGTCATAATATTTCATATGACACTTAGAAATAGCCCTCCGCTGGACCGTCCGTCCCGGTCACTTACGCAATTATGATCCAATCTTAAAACCTTTTATTGAAACGGGGTCATAATAATCGACACTCGAAATAATTTTATTCCCCCATTTACTTGGGTAGGAATATTCGCAACCAAATCACCTTTCTCAAAATCCAAAACATTTATAAAACCAGTAATTTGATAAGTAAAATCACTTAGCTATTCTGAACATAGAATAGCAGAAGAGTACTTGCATAAACAGAATTATTTACTTCAGCGATATGTAAAACATTTATCTATTCCGAACTGAGAATAGGGAAAGCAATACTTGCATATGAAGATTTAAAATAAATATCACTTGAACAATAAGTGATGATAGGGATACTTGCCTTTGGGTTTTTAGCAGTTAGTGACACTCGTAAAAATGTAATTATCTCAGTCTATCATCTCAAGGCCTCACTGTCCTTTACTTCGCTAAATCTCTGATATGTTGCTCATACAGTGTTGCAACCCAATATTCCATACTATTCGACTCTAATCTTCATCCATTCCATCTAGTCCTGATCGTCTTGAAAGACTTGAATAATCCGCATCTATAATTAAGAGATACAACTTTAATCGTCTAAACTAGAATTACTCGATGAACTACGCGTCAAAACCCTATCGTCTACCCATACGATAGCCCACACATAAAGGAAACAGTCCAACACAAGGCTCTTAACCCACGTACGCATGTAATTTACATAACATATAAGCACATAATCCATGTATCACATATTTCATATAACACATGTAATATCCGGGATATATCGTGTAATTATTTTTGCTATTATACAATTATTATGTGTGTACAGTATCTATTCTGTGAGTTAATTGTTAAATGTTATCTTTACTTGGATATTCAAAAATAATATTAATTGAGTATTTTAATTTTTATATGTCCAAAATAAAATATAGATAATTGTCATATCTTCCTAATTATTTTTATGTTGGTTTATGGATTTATAAGAATCATCTGAAATTTCTAAAATCTTTTTCCGAGTATTTAAAATCTATTTTATAAAAACGGGAACCAACCGACGTCATCCGTTGTTACGTTTTTAGAACCCGAAATTTTTCCGAGAACTCCTTCCTAACCTAATTGTAATATTCCGAGCATATTCCATGTTTCGACTTTTTCGATCCGGCGCACGGTTTGTCCTGCGCGGGTCTCGGCGCAACATTTTCGATACAATATTCGTTTCGGTAAATCAATAAAACTCGTATTTTCGAGAAACGGGAGCTTTTTATTAAACTATCACAATTATCACCTCGTAATAGGCGCTGAGACCAAGACCGCAGTACAAATTGTACTGATTTGGATAATTATCTCGAAAACCGATACCGTTTGGATCAGTTTTTACAAATAAACGTACCATTTTATATCCCAAATGATCTAACGAGATACTAATTTTCCGTAATTATAAATAGCCTTTTACCGTATTTTATTTTGTATCAAAATCATTTGCAGATAGTTAATTCTATAATTTTCAGAGAAAAACCCTAATTACATAAACTGTTCTAAGAATCAAACAGCAAAACGAAGGCGTTACCGATCTCTGTTTTCAAAGCTTGAGTAACCAAAACGAAGGATTTGAAGTGTTTTATCAGATTCTGAGCTTTGTTTCACTGCAGAACCAAAAGTTTATTTTCTGAAAATTTATTTATTTTTGAATTAAAATTATTAAAAATATGAATTTTTGTTCGGATGATTGTTTGTATGATTTGATGATTGCATGTTGTAGAGCTTGTTTTCCTGATGATTTTCATATGTCATACGTCTGATTTGGAGTTCAATAACATGTTCAAATTTGAGTTTGATTTTCAAATTTTAAAATTAGGGTTTATAACCCGTATGAATGTTCTTAATTGAAATTTGGGGGTTTCTTATTCTGTGATAGATTGATGTTGTGTTATAGTGGGTTGTGTTCTCTGTGAAATTTGCAATCTAGTCTTATAAGTTTCATGAATCAACGAGGTCTGTAAAAGAGGGAGTTAGGTTTTAAAGTTTTCGTCGAACTCGCCGGAAACCGGCGAGATTCTTGATCATTTTCCGGCTAATTCCGGGATGATTAGAATGAATTGATGGCATGGTTGTGTTCCTTATGAAGTATAGATTAAATCTGGAGTTTGTGGTGGTGGGAGGAGGCCGGAGTTGAGTTCTCCGGCGAACCCGACTGTTTTCCGGCGAAGGGTTGGAAAATTGCAGTTTAGTACCCCAACTTTTGAAAACGATGAAATTCAGTCCCTGAACTTTCCAGAGTTTGCAAAAGTTGGATTCCTGTTTTAAAAATGTTTAAAAATCATATTTCCTATTTATTTTTATTATAAAAATTCATTTTTAATTTCTGAAAATTCTAAAAATTAGTATTTTAATTCCGAAAATTATTTTTAATTTAAAAATAAATCTGAATTAATTAGTTAATTAATTTTAGTTAATTTTTAATTGATTAATTGGTCAATTAATTCGAAAATTAATTGATTAATTGATTTAATTAATTATTAATTAATTTTAATTACTTATTTAATTAGATTTAATTATTTAGAAATGATTTAAAAATTCCGAAAAATAGTTTCGAGCTTTAAAATATTATTCTAAATTATTTTCAAGGCTCGATAATTATTCTAAAATTATTTCGGAGCCAGAATTGGCCAACCGAACCCTGTTTATTACTCCAAAATTGATCCAACGACCCGTTTTAATTCCGAAAAATGTTTTAAAAATCATTTTAAGTAACCGAAAGCCTGTTTATGACCCGAGACTTCTTTATAAATGGGTTGGCATTGATTATTTAACGTGTTATGTGTTATATATGACTTGTTGGTTGACTGTCGGTCTATATGTTCGATGATTACTTGTTTATAGCGTAACTTTCAATCCGTTAATCGGATTTGAGTAAAACGAAGGGTAGATAGAAGTGTATGTCGAATAGAATGGTATGAGTTAAATATTAATAGATACTTATGATGCCTAGCAGAGTAAGCAAGGCGTAAGAAAGAGAAGCAGGTGATCAGAAAATAGAATTGACATGTAGAAAATATCGCAAGTGATCAGAGGATAGAAGCGAGGCATAAGAGAAACATACGAGTGATTGTTGAATGGGGTCATTAGACAAGTACAAGTGAAGTTGAAATCGATTGTGATAAGGCAAGTATTTCTAAACCTTTCTCAAAATGCAATGCAAATATTTCTAAATTCTCTTGTGATATATTGTTAATACCCAAAATAGTTTTGTTTTATGCTGTACACAATTTGAATCCTTTAGCCTTGAACCTGAGCCACAACATTTGATCTTTGAGCCGTAAGCCTTATTCTTTGTAAACCATTTCTTGTTGATTTACCGGATACTAAACCACACAAATAAGATACTACTCCACAAATATATATCCATCATATATACCAAACACTGGAACAGAATTGTTTACACATACAGAAACTTTTATACTCAACCATACCTTGTGATATCAAAGTACTAAAACCTTGTAAAAACACTATTCATCTAATATCCGATTATCCTACCGGCTGGAGGCCACTTCTTTTATGTATTTTGACATACCCTTTTTGGTAACTATGAACTTTTACCATGCTCTTTTACAAATGTTTTATGGTTATTGATTATGATCTGGTTTTATTGAACTCTATTGTTTATCATATTGAAATGCTTTAGAATTGGATAGTTTTCTTTGTGTCGACCAGATTCGTGGTCAGACCATATCGATGGTCAAGTTAGGCCAATGTGTGCCTTGGATCCTGTAGTTAGAGCAGTGATGTGTGCTTTACTTGGGGTTAGTGCGTGACTGATCAGCAGCCTAACCTTGGTTTTAAAAACTTAAAATGAATATCCAATTCTATTGACTGTTTAACAGGAAACTTGATTCTTTTGAATCACCTCGTTTATTATTGTTTAACCTTAGTTATTGATAATATGACTTGCTGAGCTAGTTAGCTCACTCTTGCGAATCTTTTTATGTATTCTACAGTTAAGAAGAATACGGTTGATAGCGAGGTTTCCCAGTTCAATGTTCGAGCTAGGATTCCAGATTATGATTGATCGAGCTAGCAAAAGCTTATGACAGTAGTGAGATAGCAAGGTTGAAGAATAATTTTTTTTTTATCAGTTGTAAATTAAATTAGTTGGGATATGGTACGTTGTAATAAAAGTTAAGGTGGTGGCTTTTTTTCATACTTTAACCTGTTGCGATCCGTGGTTATGTAAAGCAGGGTCATTACAAATAATATTTTATATATACAGGTTTATATATTGATTATGTGTTGTGGACCCCAAACTTCTGACCCGGGTTTGGAGGACGCCACAGGTTGGTATCAGAGCTATAGGTTATAAGTCACTGAAACAAGCCTAGATTGTCGGGATTGGGTAGAGGGTTAGGATTAGGAATAGGAAATAGAAAGATAGGTCATTGTGAGGTTGAGTGCGACTGTATAGTAGGTCTCCGGCACGGTTCATGTTGCGATTCGGGATTCTTGACTAGCGACGTGATAACCAGGCAACGGCAATGGCAGATCCTGATTTCCCTGCATCAACTGATCGTTTGGAACCTTCCGTTTAAAGATCGTCATCTTCTCTCAGATTCGATTTGCGCCTTGATCTTCCATCAGTATTAGCAGTATTACCTTCTGTTATGATAGTTGCGCCTCTCCAAGTTATTCAACGCTATTTTATCATCTCTCGATATGAGACTACCTATTCAAGAACCTTCATTTGCTTATTCTTGTTCTTTTGAACATTCAACTATGAATGTATCTTTTCTGTCTATTATACACCATATTCTACATCCTTAGTTTAAAAACCTTTCCAACGAAACGACAACGTTTGCGAGAAGGGACGCGATAGCGGCAGTAAACGGTGAGTATTGAGATATAAAATAAGGTGAGAAGGAGTTTAGAAAGAAGATTCAAGTGTTCTGGAGGATGGCTGTATCCGGTTAAAAGAAGCTAATCGTAATTAGGCCACTCATGACTAGCTTGTGAAATAAAATAGAAAAGTGTTGAAAAGAGAGAGTTAGAGGAGATTAGGGATCTGAAGATTTCTTGAGATTAGAAAATGGTGTTGTAATGATGTGATAAACATTTTAACAAGATGATGTGACATTAGCTGACTTGTTGACTATTGGATAATCTGTTCCACTCAATGATTGCAAAGTGGTTAACGGGAGTACTACCAGTATGGGAGCCTTAATGTGAAGCTACGAATAAGATAACGTGCAACGACAGCGGAAGTTTTCATTGATTACGGAAAGTAATAGACCTAATGAAGGAAAGGAGATAAATGAAAGTGAATGGATCTTTGGGTGATCATTTCTTTAACTTGGTATCTGGTCATAAGAAGGAAAACAACCAACTCATACAGTAAGGACAACCGGAGGTGTGATTTTCAAAATTTTCAAAATTTTTAACAAGTTTTCGAAAAAGATTTTTCCTCACAAAATTTCTAAAAGCCTTTTTGAATAAAATAAGTTTTAAACCTTGGTTGTCAAGTTACTACTTGAGTTTCTTATTTGTTAAAAGACCCGGATTATCTGGAAGGATGTTGTTTCAGACTCAGTATTGTTAATTCGGAGAACGAGGTAACCTGCGATTATGAAGAAGTGAGTGCAAGTATTGTCTGATAGGATTAACAACAGAACTAGCGTACGGAATAACTATTCATCCAATTACTGGGATTATCAGAGTTTGAAGAATTCATTGATTAAACGGAAGCCTGAGCATGACCGAAGAAGATTGGGAAAATTTCCAGACTTTTCTAAAGCAAGAATATTATTTATAAAATGATCGTTATGTTGAATGATTTACGGTTATTCCAAATTAAAAAGAGGAAACTCAAGGTTATCTGATAAGAATGCCATTATGATCAAATTGTTAAAGTATTATACGTGTAGGTGCGACGTTATAGACGCGAGACTTAACGAGTAAGAATCTACCATAATGCTTAGTTGCGAAGGCATTTTAGCATACTTCTAAAGTTGTTATGTGATACAATTAGGAAATGATTGAGCAAGCTCGAAAGATGAAAACAAGTGAAATGTGGATGGTGACCAATGGTACCATCCTCGTCCTCAACATTACAGCGTATATTCCTTTTTAATTCCTAAAATGTCCGAACTCCTTTTCTTAATAAATTCTTTCTGATAATATCAAAAAGAAGGATTTTGCATTCCTTTCAAATTTAATTGTTCCCCTCGGGTTTTGTTTTCTGATTGGGACAAACAGTGTTATGATGAGACACTTTGTCGGAATGACGAAGAGTCGGGTGGGACGCCACCTAATCATGTGTTGTATGCCATACGGTATGAAAGACTGGCCATCTTAAGTACCAATGTGGTTGTCTCATTCATATTCAAATCATTACTTCTTTCTTTTCAACTCTAAGTTTATTAAAATTGTGAATCCTTCTAGTTGTTTCGTTGTACCGTTGTTATTTGCGAGAGCTTTTTAAACAAAAGTCAACATATTATACACCCAGCGAGCAAAGTCTCATCTACCTCTCATGCATGGAAAGGAAACAAGGGCATATGGTGAGAATTGCAAATCACTGGCCCTAGCCAGGGATGCATTACGAGTCAAAGGAATCTACTTCAATAAGGGATACATCTCCAAGAACGAGAATTTGAGATATGTTATTTAGAATATGGATGTGATGACGTGGAAGATTATTGTGGATACCTTATGTGTTAAAGTATTGAAAGATGTGGGAGCAATTGGATCGTATATCTCTCAAGGTTTTATTGATAAGATGAATTATCCTGTCGAATCAATAAGTTATGACTAAAGGAATAGCAAGTTAAGAACGTGCAGTTATTAAATAAGTAAGTACCAATGGCGGAATCGATATTTCTGGCAATAAGCTGTGAATAATTGATATCATTTGAGATAAGAGGATTTGACATTATTCTAAGAAGTGGATTAACTATTCAAGTGTGATGCCCAGGTAGACCGTCGTGATGGAAGATAGTTCTGAAGACGCCAAATGAGAACATGAAGAAGTTTAAAGGACAAAGGAAAGTAAAGAACTTGTTAAGAACGATTTAAGATTACAGCGACCAGGATATAAGTGCTATGGCGATTATAAATAAGAGTCAGGAGTAAACCGAACTTGAAGATTTTACAGTCTCAAGATATGTTTCCAGATGAGTTACCAATATTTCCTTTAGATAAAGAAAATGCATTTATGATTGATGTGGCACCTGAAATGAAGCCAGTGTCCAAAGCCCCGCACAGAATGGCACCAGATAAAATAAAGAAGTTACCAAAGGAAACGTAGGAGATAAATAGAAGAAAAAGCAACTGGACCTAGCGTACCCCTTAAAGTGCCCTAGCACGATGTGTTAATAAGAAAGATAAAAGTGTGAGATTATGTGTTAGCAAAAGCTCAACAAGGTTACTCTCAAGAGCAGATATATGTTATCTCCAACCAATGATTTGTTTCATTAAATGAACGAAGCAAGGTATTTTTATAAGATTAATTTGAGACTGGGTATATTACCAAGTGAAAATTTAACTTATGGACGTATCAAAGATAATTTTCAGAACTCAGTATTGTTGTTATAAAATTCTAGAAATGTTAGTGGGATGAACTGATATACCAGTGATATTTAAATTTGATGAGTAGAATTTTGAAGGAAGAATTTGGATAAGATATACTTGTGTTAATTAAGAAGAACCATGCAACCTATACAATGATAGCTGAGGAGTCAAAGAAGAAAGAAGCGGTATAAAAAGAGTTTACCAGGTGAAAACTTTAATGGCAGGAGGTATAATTCTTAGTATAGACAGTTAGTAAGGAGGAGACAAAAGGGGATTCAGCAGAAAATTTAAAGATAGTATGAATAAAGAAAGACCAGAAGCACCAACAAAAGTAAGAAGTTTTATCATGGGACGGTTATTATTGGAAATTTGTGCAAGATTTCTTGAATGTTGTAATATTCGAGATGAAGTTAACCAGGAAAAGCAAGAAGGTTATATGAAATGGAGAAGGGTGAAGAAAGTTTTGCGGAGTTAAATGAAAGAATGGTTACAACACCTATTTTATCACTTTGAAAGCATCAGGGAGATTTGGTAGTTTATAGTGATACTTCTCGTAAGGGAATAGGATGTGTGTTGACGCAAAACAATAAAGTTATTGCATATGCATCCAGACAACCGAAACCTTATGAGCAGAAGTACCCTACTCATAACTGGGGATTAAAAGCAACAATAATATTCATTTTGAAAGATTGGGAAATATTATAAGTATAGAGAAAGATGTGAGATATATACGGACCACAAGAGTTGAAGTATGAACTCTCGAGGAAAAGTAAATGTAGTGGCAAGAGATGAGCAAGAGGGAGAGAGAATGAACATAGAGACTGTACGAGAAGAATTATCTATGGAATTCTAGAAGTTGGAATTGGAAGTCAGAGTGCATAATCCAAAAAGGAGTAAGAATGTATAAGTATAACTTTTCAATCAGAATTGTTAGAAAAGATAAAGAAGTGTTAGGAAGAGGTAATATATCAGGATATAAATCATTTAGTATGGGAAGAATAGTGCACGTAAAAAGGACGATCAAGGTATTCTTAGGTTTTCTTCTAGAACTTGGATTCCACCAGTGATGGAATTGAAGGATGAAATTTTACAGGTAGCTCATAATTTGAGGTATTCAATCCATTCAGGGAGTACCAAGATGTATAGAGATTTAAAGGAAATTATAGGTGGTTAGATATGAAGCGGGGAATTGCAGAATGAATTAGCAGATGTTATATATGTCAACAAAGTTAAAGTAGAGCATCAGAGATCAAGTGGATTGTTACAGTCATTGGAAGTTCCAGAGTGGAAGTGGGAGCATATCACCATGGATTTCATAGTTGGGGTTACCAAGCACAAAACAAAAAAAAACTAATCATGATGCCATTTGGATTATAGTGGATAGATTTACCAAGCCAGCTCATTTTCTGCTTATAAACGAAATATTTTTGCTCGATAAGTTGATCCATAGGTGCCTGAAGGAAATTGTAGTTCGTCATGAAATTCTTGTGTCTATCGTATCCGATCGAGATCCAAGATTTAATTCGAGATTTTGGAAGAGTTTTCAAGAATGTTTAGGAACAAGATTGAATATGAGTACAGATTATCACCCAGAGACGGATGGCCAAAGTGAAAGAATAATCCAGACAATAGAAGACTTATTACGTATTTGTGCTATTGATTTCAAAGGAAATTGGGGCGAGCATTTACCTCTGATAGAATTTGCTTGCAACAACAGTTATCACGCTAGTATCGGGATGTCACCCTAAGAAGCCCTTTATGGACGCAAATACAGATCTCTAGTGTATTAAGACGGAGCAGTAGAGCGTAAAATACTTGGATCTGAATTAGTACAGTAGACAAAGGAAGTTATTGAAGTTATCCAGAAGAGATTGATAGTCGTACCAGACCGTCAAAGGAAATAAATAGATCAATCAAGGAAAGACATGGAATTCGAAGAAGGAAGCTTAGTACTACTGAAAGTAGCGCCGTGGAAGGGATTAACGAGGTTTGGAAAGAAAGAAAAATCGAGCCTAAGATATGTCGGACCTTTTGAAATCTTAAAGCACGTTGGCAAAATAGCTTTTGAGTTAACGTTACCTCCGCACATGGAGCACATTCATAATATTTTTCACATATCAATGTTTAAGAAATATAATCCAGACTCCAGGCATGTAATAGAATATGAGCCAATAGAGCTTCAGGCAGATTTGTCATATGTAGAGAATTCGGTAGAGATTCTAGAGAATAGAGAGAAAATATTGAGAAATAAAGTGGTAAAGTTAGTAAGAGTATTGTGGGGAAACCCAAAGGTTGAAGAGTCAACCTGGGAGTTAGA